>NC_061130.1:1517500-2717500 GCF_905220365.1 Vanessa cardui | reverse complement strand
AGGCGTTCGAGGCTTCTTCTCTTAGGATGTTGTTTGTCATGTATTAGGCAAGAAAGTAGCCTATGTCCTTTAATCGAGGTCAAATTTGCATCATACCAAATTTCATTATTTTTTTTATTTTTCACTTTGACGCGTTTGGTACGTGAAAGAGCAGCAGACAGACAAATAGAAAAGTTACTTTCACATTTATGATTAGTAAATAATATTTTCTCTAATAAATTAATTAATTCATAATTTATATTAATTCAACTACATATAAAAATTCACATATTTATAAAATTGTAAAAGTAATTTATTATAACGCAATTTCATTTATCACAACGAAATTTTTAAGCAAATAAAGTTATCTTTTAAAAATATTTCCACGAAATAAGATTACTATAGTAGTATAATCTGGCGAACGTTACAATGTCGCAAGTAAGTATGTCACGCTGCGTGTTTCTGACGCGGACTCATTTCAACCTTTTGTGATGTAAATACAAGCTGTTCCAGCATCCACAGAGAATCGTTACCGCTGCAAAAGCCACTTAAGGTTATGAGGGTTCATCGAGTTTCGGTTTAACTGTGTGTTAAAATTTTTTTTATTCAATTCAAACGTTTTTGATACTTGGAATAAACATTTCAAGTATTGTGAAGTTATTTTTAGATTTATGTTTTAATGCACGGTGCTATTGCAAAGGCTTTAGTATTAATATACATTATTTTTTTTTATATATTAACAGCCTGTTTATTTCTCACTGCTGGGCTAAGGCTTTCACTCCCTTTGATGTGAAGGTTTGTAACAAATTCCATAGTCGGTGGAATACATGTGTGGCAGAATTTCGATAAAATAAAACATATATGCAGTTTTCACGATATTTTCCGTCACCGCCGAGTACGAGATGATTTATAAACACAAATTAAACACATGATCTTTAGTGGTGCTTGCCTGGATTTGAACCCGTAATTGTCGGTTGAGATGCACGCTTTCTAACCACTGGGCCACCTCGGCTCAGTATTAATTAATATACACGAATAATATTTTTATCTACGAAATTAACATTTTATTTTAATCTCATTGAGATTTAACTGAGAAGAGCTCCATGCATGCAACTGCATATATTCATTATCAGTAATTATTTAATTTTTATATATTTATGTATTTCAATATTCAACGTAAATAAATGTTTTTAGGTTTTTTATTAATAGTGCAAAATAAGATATGATGGTAAAATTAACATATCGTATTCATTAAAAATATTAAATATATAAAAAAATATTTTGTATATTATAAGGTAACTAGCTGTGCCCGCGTCTTAGTGTGCATTTGAATTTAATAAAAATGATATTTAATAACACCTAAGTTGTTATTTATAACATCAGCTATCAGCCCGTAAAAGTCACGTCAAAATCGGTCCAACTTTTCCAAATATTCTCCAGATCAAACAGACAAACATTTAAACCAATTTTATTTTGGTACATGTGTACCACATATACACACATTAATAAGTATTTAATAAAAAGGTGTTATGGTAATGTTAAAAACAGACTGTAATTTTATTATACGTATTGATAAATTTATGAAACGTTTACCTATAAATATATGCTTATTATAACCGTATTAAAACTAAATTTCTAAAATCAGATGATCTCATCAGGGTGACATGGTTATCATTAATAGTATTTGCGGTAAGCCTCAAAAGCAATTAATGTTACCAAATAAATTAAACCCAGGTGAAATATACGTATGCGGAATAAGGGCCTAATACGTTTAACTAAGCTCGTTGGGTATCTTTCGAATTTCAAATCTGAATTTGAAGTTGGCCGATGTTTTTTTAAAAATAAAATATGAGACAACATCACATACATTACTCTGATCCATGGTCTGATCCAGTAACGTTGGTACCACAAACACCCAGACCCAAGACAACATAGAAAAGAAAAAAACAGATGATAATCTACATTGACTCGGCCGGGAATCGAACCCGGGACCTCAGAGTGGCGTACCCATGAAAACCGGTGTACACACCACTTGACCACGGAGGTCGTTTGGCATTGGCATTAGTGTGAGTGTCAATGTTGGAAATTGATTTACTGAGCTGAGATGACTGGTTAGAACGCGGGCATTTTTATGTTTGGGGGTTCAAACCAGCATCACCAAATTAAGTGCTTGTCGAATGAAATATTCTTAAGAAAAGTCATTTCTATACTTACAATGAAATTCTGTTTCTAGAAGTGTCCCCATTGGACTCGTGGTGAAGGCTGTTACACATCTCCTCTTTCAAGAGTGGACGAGGGGGACGCTGTGAGGACAGATAGTTGAAAACTGCAAGATACAATCGCCTTTATCATTCGTCGTTCCATAGATTTGGAGTAGTGCCATTGATTTTACAAATTTATATTAATAATATGTGTTTTTTTTTTTAATTAATCTCGTGAACAAGACATTCATAGAAAATCAAAATAGCGAGGTCCACCGAATAAAGTAACCGCCTGTACGTTTCCCACCGCTGACATAAGGCTTCCTCTTTCATTAAGGAGAGGGTATGGAACATATTCCACTACGCTGTTAAAATGCGGGTTGGTGGAATGCACATGTGGCAGAATTTCGATGAAATTACACACATGCAGGTTTCCTCACGATGTTTTTCTTCACAGCCGAGCACGAGATGAATTATAAACACAAATTAAGCACATATACATATATATATATATATATATATATATATATATATATATATATATATATATATATATATACATCCTACAACCTTTTTGGCGTCATGTACGTGGTGCATTATTACGACGTCCCCAACTTCCCCTTACTTTACTTAACATGTCTTTGATTTCCAGGTCCTTGGGATACGTTGTTTTCCGATAAAAAGAAAATCCGTGATATTCGTCTTTCAGTCATACCCAAACATTTTTGAACCCCTAACCATGATGATACATTTAAGGCATCCTAGATATATTGATCATAATTTACCTATGGCATCGATTATTTAGCGTCCTCACAGGATGGACTGTATTTGGAAGTGCGACGTTGCCAGCTTTAGGTTTGTTGTCTCTTTCTTTTCCTATCGCTGTTCTGTACAAACAGTTCAACGTTTATTTTGTTCCAATATTCGTAAGGCTTATACATATACGGATGCCCAATATGTTATAATATGTAAATACGAATCTTTTGCTTACTATCCTGGATTACGCCGACGACTGTTATACACATCTCACGGACGATCAGCGAAAAACTTGGGCGATTTCAAAATTTCTAAATAAGATTCATATTTGGTTTGCGTAAATATGATCGTGTCTCTCATTTTCGCTCTTAGCACAAGTGGCTCTGCCCATAAAACTTCATCGGAATAATTATGTCCTCTCTATCATATTATATATTTTGTTGTTGTATTTGTTATCTCCTGTGTTTTATTTTTCCTGTATGTCATAAAAGTCTACCTACCAAATTTTATATTTACAATAATAAAATTATAGTACTTCTAATAAAATGAATTTACTGGGAACAGTGCTTCATTTTATAGTTGGTAGCTTGCAGCCACATAGTACCACCTCAAATAATACTGTATGGCCTCAAGATCACTATCGCTCGGCTATCGTACAAGGTTCAATTTTGGGTCCCTTTCTATTTCTGGTATATATAAATGATCTTCCTTTCTATGTTAAAGGTATTTGTGATATAGTGTTGTTTGCTGACGATACTACACAGATTTTAAAGGTTGACAAAAAAAACTGACTATGACGACATGAACGGTGCGTTATCACAGATACACAAGTGGTTTACAGTAAATAATTTAGTTTTGAATACCTAAAAAAACAAAATGTGTAGTTTTTACCCTACCCAATGTTAGAAAGCATAATTATAAGATATCTTAAAACGGTGACCGTCTTGATGTAGCCGATACTACGGTGTTCTCAGGAATAGAATTGGATTCCAAACTTCAGTGAAGTCCTCATTCATCATCCCTAACAGGAAGACTCAGCTCCGCAACATACGCGGTTAGAAAAGTTAGACAAGTAACTGATGTTGATACCGCTCGTCTAGTATATTTTGGTTATTTTCACAGTATTATGTCATATGGCATATTACTTTGGGGTAACGCTGCAGATATTGGATCTGTCTTTATTTTACAAAAGAGAGCAATCCGGTTTATTTATAATCATGGAGCTAGGGACTCTCTTCGGGATGTTTTTAACAAAGTAGGAATACTCACTGTTCCGTCACAGTATATTTACAACAATATTATGTATATTAACAGCAACATTGATCACTTTGATAAAATCAGTGATCATCATTGTACGTGCCAAGTTTCCGACTCCGCAAAGTCAATAAATCCTTCTTGGGGCAAGGTATCCGATTCTATAAATTATATATATTAAAAAAAATACATTGGTAAAAAAGCATATTATTCGAAACAAGATTTTATAGATGATAAAAAAGCGTGGAGGTAATACCTGTTGACTTCCTAGCTGGATATATTAATTTATATAATTGTATTAACTAATACGACTTTGTATTTTTTAAATGTTGAAAAAGAGTAACTACTGAATTTCTTGCCGGTTCTTCTCGGTAGAATCTACTTTCCGAACCGGTGGTAGCTTCACTTAATTGTAAAATGACGATTCAAGAGTGTTTGTTAAAGCGTACTTAAATAAAGTTTATTTTGGTTATGTTTTTTTAATTAGGCGTCCGTATGCAGCTATTAGACGTCCGTATACAGCTATTGGGCGTCCGTATACAGCTATTGGGTGTCCGTATACAGCTATTGGGTGTCCATATACAGCTATTTGGCGTCCGTATACAGCTATTGGACGTCCGTATACAGCTATTTTGCGTCCGTATACAGCTATTTTGCGTCCGTATACAGCTATTAGACGTCTGTATACATCTACTGGGCGTCCGTATATGGCAAATTTGGTTTGTTTACACCGAATAATAAAAGCTATCAATCACAGATAACAGAAGATTTAACAGTACAGATACCAATCACGATTGATATAGATATTGTACAAACTTTCACCCCCTTTTAGTCCCTTAGAGGATGATTTCGTGGATGGAATTTATCCTTTCTTTCTACTTTCCTTTTTTATCTCGTTAGGGTATGATTTTGGAGACAAAATTATTCTATATTCTTCTCTACAATGTCTCCATACTAAATTTTATCTAAATCGGTTCAGCAGTTTAAGCGCGAAAAGATAACAGACAGACAGACATACTTTATGTTATTAGATATAATGAATAATGAATATAAATATTAATTATTGTAAAATATTTAAAATTTTTCTTCCACGAAGTCCTCGGGAATTCATATATTCATTGTTAATATATTTAATAAACATTAAATAAGTTCCAATAATAATGTAAAATAAACAATAATCAAGCACCGAATAGGTATTATGCAAGTCGTAAGTGAAATGAGCGAGATGGCAACGTCGCAATTTTGGACGCCAAATAAGCGAATCCGTAGCCATGAATTCCCCTACATATACTGTATGCGATATACGCGCTGCGGCAGCGCCTCACCTGCGCGGTGATTTCTTCGGGAACTTTTCAATATTTTATTTCAACTATTTTAAGCGAATTTTAGCTTCCGTCGATTTTTGTACTACGGCTAGCTAGGATGAATAGGACCTCAGTATCACCGGCTAAAAAAGTGGCGTCCGGTATACGGACGCCAAAAGCAGGTGGACGCCAGTTTAAATGCATTTTCGCCTTCAGTGGACGGCCAATTGTTTGCGGGATAAATATATATATATATATAGTGGTGCATGCCTGGGTTTTAACCCGCAATCATCGGTTAAGATGCACGCGTTCTGACCGCTGGGCCATCTCAGCTCCACCGAATAATAAATAGAAAACATTGTAAATATCCCGTATTTAATAACTGTAATAATAATATATTTTGGTGTTGTTGGGTTTAAATTGTAATATGCTTTTGGCAAATTATTATTTTCTTACAGAAAACATTATTATAAAATTATTCCAGCCTGGTTGATATTTTAACATATACGAATAATTGAATCATGAAAATCTTTCATTAACTCGTTGCAATATTAAGGCAAAAAGATACACAAATATCTCGTCACAAAGATATTCTTGACGTAGAAACATTAAAAGGATATATTTATAATGCAACTCGTAACATTTTTTAGCATTTACAATCGAAAACCATAAATAATATGAAGTAACGGTGAAATAATATTTTGGTAATGAATGTGACTGAACGAACGCGAAAAGATGAATGAATGAATAAGAGGTAATCGCAGTTATCGTACATGATTATTAACAAAGACAAGTATTAAACAAACTGATCAATAGACTATGAGGATATGAAGAGTATTGAGCATTAAAAATGCGTTCATAATATATTTGTAAGGATCCTATACCCTGCGAGTGAAATGGTTCGCCGGGGAATTACCGCGCCTCGATGTTAGACCATTCCGCAAAGAATATTCATTGAATGCGGTCACAGGCATACCGTTGCGTTCGGTTTAATTTGTATGCTAATACATCGCACACCATTAAATACTGAAAATTTCGGCTGTATTTTTTAAATGAGATTTTTGTTTATTATGACATACTACTGCCATCATTTAATCGTGATGAAACGATTGTGAGTCGTGAGTTAACGATCTATGTGTAACTGACCATAAAAATACAGATATTTCCTTTGCATATTTGTACTTTAATATAATTGACGCACGACCACTTCCTGGAACCAGCTATCACCGGCGGTTTGGACTTGGGAGCCTTCAGGAATAGAGTGTAGGTACTCCGTTCCTAAAGGCCACCCAGGGTGACATACGGTGTTACAAATGTCCATGGGCGGTGGTAATGGGCTCCTGCTCGTTTGCCCCCTATAGCATAGAAAAAAACAAATTGGACTCGTATGTAGTTATATGAGATAGACTTTGTATAAATAAATAAATATTAATGCTTTTTTTGCGTTCGAGTATTATGTAAAGGAAATGTAATTTTGTACGCTTTTTGAAGCACTTGCCTTCGTTCATTCAAAATCGTTCTAACGTTATGTACACGAGCGCAGCATGTTATCGAATTAGCTATCAAAATAAAATTAAAAAGTTATCGCAGCGGATTGTCGCAATTGGTAGATCATGAAATATTGAAATTAGATAATAATATTGAAATGCAAATTGCAATTGATTGATTGGGTTTGGCTATAATAAACATAGTTCGTGTTGAAAATTTAGTCTCTCGTCGGAAATTTAAATATATAATTGCTACATTATATTTACTTTTGAACAGCTTATTGAAAATTCATCCTTTTAATGTTTTACTAGACACTATCCAGTAAATATTATTCTTATCCCTAACGCAATCGTATTGTGTAATAACACAGGCTGTTGTTTTTTTTCATACTAGCGACCCGCCCCGACTTGGCACGGGTGTAATTCTGAAACAAAGTATACTACAGAAATTGTTTATTTCCGACTTTACATTAGAAACTTATAAAATTATCAGTATTTCTTTACTATATTGTCCATGTATTATATACAAAAAAAAACACTCTATTTATTAAAAAAACCCGCACCAAAATTCGTTGCGTAATTTGAAAGATCGAGGCATACATAGGGACAGACAGCGGTATACGACTTTGTTTTATACTGTTAAATGGACATCCTTCTACGTTCCTATTTCCGGTTTAGAAAGATGTTCCAACATTTGTTATTGCTTATATGACAACTTATTAGTACGTTCAGAAAAATAGAAAATACATTTATTTCAAAATCAACTTTTGAAAACTGTTTACGAACATTTATTTTAATTTCATGAAAACACATAATTTGTTAAGTTAAATCTGTATTGAATAAATATTTAAATTAATATGAGACTAAATCATAAGAGAAATTTCACAAAATAATTTAATGCTGGATTAAATTATTTAGTGAATTTTTAACAGAATTTGCTTTAGTGAAATAAATACGAGATATGATACGATCCACTTATCGTAGCAAATGTGACGTCACAGCGTAGTAGTCAAAGGTAAAATACATATTTGTTTGGTAATGGCGACAAAAAATATCTATACAATTATAAAAAAATATGGGTTGTATTATATTAGAAGTATCCGTTACTGAACAAATGTATTCCATGCCTTATGACGTAAATTTCATTACATTATGGTAGCGAAGTTTCTAGGTTTTATTGTTGATAACAATAGTAGTTTTTAGACACCCCAGTTCGGTATGTACTTCTTTTTGTCAAGTATTTATAGGATTTTTTCGTCACTACGCACTTTGCTCGTAATCAATTTAAAATATTTTTGAAATGTTGTTTATAAAGTCGATAATTTCAAAACGAAAAAATATTCAGTATTTCAGTGCAATTAGTTGAAAGATTACTTGAAAAGTCGGGTTTAAATTGGTTATAAATTATAACATGAAATTTATCAAGCAATATGTATTTTAATCTATGGTACGATTATAACATCTTTTAAATGAAAATTTTAAAAACAATTTGAATTTTATATGAAATACGTATAAAATGTAGCTAACCTAATTATAAAAGCTATATTATGCATAACTCATAATCGTACACAATTGCACGGTGTATTTAATCTATATTAATTTTATAAATATGAAAGTAACTTTGTCTGTCCGACGCTCTTTCACGACCAAAACGCTAACAGAAATTGATGAAATTTAATATGAAACAAACTTGAACTCCAAGAAAGGCTGCTTTTCTTGCCTGACACATGATACCCATTACCCTAAAACGCTTGCGAAGCCGAGGGCGACTACTAGTATGCTATATTATTAGCAGTCACTATCAGACCAAGCAATCTATACGGCCGTTCTGAGCTAACACGTTTTAATATAGGCCAGATATTTTTTCACGAGTTAATTGCCAATTTATTGCTAACGCGAATTTTATTAACAGAACGTGTTAAAAATAAAAACATAATTTATTTTGATAATATTTATTCCGTTTCTATAAAAAAATCAGCAGACATTTTTAACTTTGCCGTTTCGTGAATTCAAATCGTTTGTAAAAAAATACATTGATAAAAATGGAATATTATTCTTTAAAAGATTATAAATGATAAAAAAGCCTGGAGTTAATTGTATTTTTTAAATGTTGAAAAAAAGTTACCACTGAGTTTCTTGATGGTTTTTCTCGGTAGAATATACTTTCCGAACTGGTGGTAGCCTCACTTAATTGATAAATGACGATTTAAAACTGCTTAAAGCCTACTTAAATAAAGTTTATTTTGATTTTGAATAAATTATATTGACATAAATTACAATATACCTACATATATAATGATGAGCCGACAAATGGTTCGGGGTCATCTTCGTCGTACATTTTAACGAAATTATACAACGAATACATATGTACATAGTTGCGTTCTTATATTGATTTTATACTATTTCATAGGCTGTTAGACAATTCATCATATCTATCTTGACAGCTGACATTCTTTTTTTTTTAATATGTCCCACAGCGATTTTAGTCACTAGCTATAGGGATCTTTCTAATTAGTTTTGCTAAGTGGTTACAATGTATTTATTTTGTATTATTATTAAAAATATATATTGTTTATGTAACGTGATATGAAAAAAAAATGATCCCGCTGAGTTTATCGCCGGTTCTTCTCAGGTCTGTGGTGTTAAATTCCGAACCGGTGGTAGATTTTTAGACTATCAATAAGAAAGTAATCATTTCTATTTTGAATAAATTTTTTTGACTTTGACTTAGATTTAATTGCTGCTGTAAAATATTACATAAGTGACATTCATTTATTTATGTATGTATAAAGTAACAGCCTGTAAATTTCCCACTGCTGGGCTGAAGCCTCCTCTTCCATTAAGGAGAGGGTTTGGAACATATTCCACCACGCTGTTCCAATGCGGGTTGGTGGAATGCACATGCGGAAGAATTTCGATGAAATTAGACACATGCAGGTTTCCTCACGATGTTTTCCTTCACCGCCGAAAACGAGATGAATTATAAACACAAATTAAGCACATATGTATAGTGGTGCTTGCCTGATCTTGAACCCGCAATCATCGGTTAAAATGCACGCGTTCTAACCACTGGGCGTCTCAGCTAGTATGTATGATAATCAGCTTAAAACTTTTGGTCAACACTTTAAATACGTATCTCGTATAATATAAAGTTTAGTTTAAGCAAAGTTTGCTTGGAAAACTTCCGTACCGATAATTTTATTTTCAATTTACATAATTCAATTTATTCTACTTGGTGGTAGGGCTTTGTGCAATCCCGTTTGGTAGGTACCACCAACTCATTATAAATTCTACCATCACAAAGTAGTTGTGTTTCGGTTTTAAGGGTTGGTGAGCCAGAGTAACTACAGTAACAAGGAACTTAACATCTTAATTCCTAAGGTTCCTAAGCGATGTAAGGATGCTTGATATTTCTTAAAGCTCTATTGCCTATGGGCAGTGGTGACCGCTTACCATCAGGTGGCTCATGTACTCATCCGCTTACCTACTACATAAGAAATACGTTGATGCAATCAATATAAAAAATGGAATATACTTATAAATATATAGCCTAATCATTATAATTTCATAGTATAAAATAAAGTCGCTTAACGCTGTCTATCCTTATGTATGTGTAGATCTTTAAAACTACGCAACGAATTTGGATGCAGTTTTTTTTAATAAAAATATTTAGAATCAGCTTTGACCCGTGCGTAGCCGCAGTGGATCGCTAGTATGTTACAAAACTATGAAGTACTATTACAATTATAGTTATTAAATCGTTTTGACGTTAAAGAAAAACTATAAAAATCGATCGATAATATTTCCAATTACTATTATTTTATTTTATTTTATTTAAAATACTTAATTGCACAACACATTACACGACAATGGGTAACAGAGAGACAAAAAACAACAAATGGTGCGCAAAGGCGGTCTTATCGCTTATAGCGATCTCTCACAGACAACCTTAGGTGACAGGAACTTAAGACGAGAGAACAGGTAAGTGCAAATAGAATTAAGAGATAATAACTATAATTTAAGTAGACTAATATTACAGTATAATAATAAACTACACACTATTATTATGATAACAATTTAAACGTTCGTTGTTCTTCCGAAGCAGTCAGTTTTAAAATTATTTTAATTTATTTTTCTTATGTAATCAATGAATGAGCGTCATCTTCGTTTACATACTGACTTGCTTTCTCATAAGGTTCAAACCAAAGTGTTTCAAAGTTGACAGTATTAATACGTCTCTGCCTTGGAAGACATGTAAAGCAATAGTCAGGTGTCTGAACTCTTTCCGGCGTATTCAATTTGACGTGCCATCAAACTGTGAGAATACCGGAATAGAAAATGCATCTACATATGTTTGCATACACTTGAACTCTTTTATATGTCTTAAATAATTTAACAGTCTCTCTTGAGAACGATTTCCGCGACTCAAATTTGTCAGTCAAATAAACAAAATATTTATCATTTCAGATCACGGTGAGACCTGCTGTCCTATATGGATCAGTGTTGGGCGACAAAAATCATGAATGAAAGACAACTGCATGTAGCGGAGACGAGAATGTTTAGAGAAAGGTATTATGCGATTGGATAGAGTAGAATGAGTACATAAGAGGAAGTCTGAAAGTGAAATCGATAGCCGAGAAGTTATGTAAAAGGTGGCTATCATAGCATGGGCATGTTATGCGGAGGAATGAAGACCATGTTGTGAGGAAGGTATGATGTGGATGGATGGAAGGGAACGTCTAAAGAAACAATGGATCGATTGTGTGAAAGGTGATATGTCTGAAAAGAATGTTACTTCTGAGATAACGCAAGACAAAGCTGTATGGAAGAAGAAGACATGCTGCACCGACCCCAAATAATTGGAATAAGGGCAGGATGATGAAGATCAATTCACGTCACTCCAACAATATCATACTAGCAAGTATAGCAAGAATCATTTAATAATGAAAGCAATATTACTTACTTTTGTAGTAGTAGTACGTTGCTGTATTATCCATTTGACATAGTAAATATCAAACAATAGAGTTGCTAATACATTATGACACATGAACTACATACGGTACCACTGAATAATTGAAGACAGAAATACATGGCAAAGGATCACGTGACACGTGCAGAATATTAAGTAATGACTTAATACATAGCTGTAATTGAATGAACGACTGGCTACGTATACGATCATTCATTCAATGAACGCTAGACGTTTTGGTATAGGTCCGTAGATCACTGGTCCTTGCTTCTATTCAACAATATAGGTTAACATGTTCTAATTTTATTATCTGTGTTAATTATGACCATTATTGTGTCTTGTGAAATCATTTTTGTGTATGAAAGTTTTAAATGAATATGACGACTGGCTTAGTTTCGGTGGAGTTAATCTTGTAAATATTGTTTTATGATATAGTTAGGCTGACATGCATATGGGCCACCTGATAGTAAATAATCACCTCCACAGATATTAGCGCTCTAAAAAATATTAATTTTTTTTTTGCATTACCAGTGTGCCACCAACTTTGGGAGAAAAGTTGTTATGTCCCTTGTTCCTGTAGTTACACTGGCTCACTTCTCCATCAAACTGAGACACAAATAAATTTTAAATTCATAAAATTGGTAATAGATATTAAATTAATTAAAGATTGACCTGATGAGTTTTTTGTTATTATAAATATAGTAATATATTTTCCAGGGAGTAATAATATTGTTGAATGTCTACTAAAATAGTAAGGAGTTTCGATTTTTAGATCTTATACATACAGAACTTTCAGAATTTTTTGATGATAATTTAAACTTTTTTTTTTTGTTGACGCAGGGTAAATCTTCATAGATACCCGTCTCCTGTTTATGTGAGATTGTACTCACAAAAACCCCCTGCGATGGCCGCCACAGCACGGAAAACGGAGAGGCTACGGGATCTTTCGCAGCACATCCGCGGCCAATGATAATTTAACCTAGTGAAACTTTAGAGACTTAATGGATGAACAGAAAGGTCGTAAATTTTTGTCATGTATCGGCACAGCTTATAAATCAAATCATGTTCAAATTTTAGTTTTGTCAATAAAGGGCAAACTCTTCGATGCAGAGTAATTAAAAGATAAGGCTGACTTTACATGTCTCGATTAACTTTAAAATAAACGAGCACCAAGAATTATACAACATTTTGAAACCCGACCCGACATTATGAATGAAGCCCAACCATAAAATTATTTCCCGTCGGCAGTTGCCCTTACGTTATAAAATACCCGAAGGTCAAAGTGTTTTACAAGTTTTTACTTTGATATAAGTTGTATTACATACAACTTATATCAAAGTAAAAACCACGCATTCTGTTATAAATACCCTTTTCGTATAAAGAAAAGATCTTCTGATGGTTAAAAGATAGATATCACCTTTGCGGAATAATCAAATCGCCACGTCATTTATACAATGTCGACCACACCAGTGTGATGTAACCTTTTTGCGTAATCTATCTCTCTTGATTAAATGTCGATGACGTAACTTGTTATTTTTGTATAACATAGGTTATAAATTTTCCAAATCTGAGCTACCTGATGATAAGAGGTAAGCTGCACCAATATAAAATGTACCTACCTTCAATTTTACTTTCATGCAGGATATATTATATTTTGTATTAAACTAATATAAATTTGTATTTCAGTTATTGGAAAATACACTTCTGAAATCTTGCCAATTCTTCGTTGTAATATTTACATTATGAACCGGTGGTAACTTTTCCATAGTTCTAAAAAAAAGATGATTCAAAAGTGACTGTATCAGCTAATAACAGGCATATTTAATGGAGAATATTTTCATCTACATTATCCTTAGCATCACCGATTCACCAACATCCCGAACTGAACAATACTTAGTATTGCTTTTCGGCAATAGAATATATAATTAAGATGGTAAATAAATAGACGGACATGTATTTTATAAATTTAATACACGATATTATAAATCGTACATAGAAATATGAATATATAAATTTTAAATCGAAGACTGCGTGACTTTAAAATTAAAGAAATAGGGAGCAAATAAACGCTATGACAATTATATATAGGGTTACTGAAAACAAAAACTCCCAAGATGAACATCAGAAATGACAACATAACGTGTTCTATGACAAAATATAATAGATTTCCCAGAATATTTTTTGTTGTCATTTCTGTCTCTCTTTAGGTCTGTATTTAGTAGCAAATAGTTACGTCACACCTCGCGTGCGTTGTGATTCGAAATAATAATTCGGAGCATCTACTTTTGGAATGTAATTCGAAATTACATTCTATTTATCAATGCCCAGCGTTGCTAGTATTATGTTCGAATCGCAGCCAATATTCTAGACTCCATTGAATACATTTAAGTCTTATTTTTAAATAAAGAAAGAATAGAAATTTAAAATTAAATAAAAAATATTACCGTCTTAGTGATCTTATTAAATAAAGTGAAAATAAAAATGATATTATATTTATGTATAAAAATTTAGTATTCCAAAGAATATTATGTAATTTGTGGTCCTTATAAATATCTTTATCTTGTTTAGTGAAGATTCAGTGATGCTAATTCGTTTATTGAAAAGCCTACTTGAATAATTTATATTCTGACTTGAATTACGAATCCTTAGTAATGATATTTAAAATTATGAATCTACATTTTAATAAACCTAAGATATAATTTATTAGCGTTTAATTTTATAAATATAAAATCCATTGAAGCATCTAAATTGTTTAAGATATACACAGAAGATTAATAGACGCGTTAATAAATTTCTCTGTATAAGCGAGATTTCATGCATGTATTATATAAGGAAATGTTCAAAAGCTTTGCTTATGGATTCGATGGTTTTATATAAAAAGTAGTAATAGAAAGAGACAGAAAGAAAGTGAGAGAGAGACAGTCGTCTGGAAGGGATGACGCTTTTTGCTTACTTGACTTTTTCTGTCAGTTCACTCTACTGCACCGCGTAAAAGTTTGTCTTACAAAATAAAACAAGACGAATCGTACTTGTATAAAGATGGCTTTAAATATACCAGGATTGTAATGCTACTGCAACACATATGCCAGAAGAATCCACACTTTCGCTTAAGTATGAGAAATGTTTTATTACATATAAACATCTCCTGAACTTATTATTTTTTATACATTATAATAAAACAAATGAAATTAGCTTTGTTAAATTACTAACAGAATTCGAACAGTGTATAATTTTTTACTTAAAATTAGAAACTCTTTTTCAGTGAAAGTCTAATGTTTTGAATTCTTTAAAACGAATTAATAAGAGGTAAACTTGAACTAGTTTAAGTATTTGTTTGCTTCTAATTAGAAACTCAATTTCGATCTGGTTAATAACAAAGTTAGAGAACATTAAGTCCTAAGTCTGAAGTGAGCTGAACTACACTCAAATTGCGCTTAATATGAACTCCACGTAGCCTCTAATTGTCTTCCCAGCTATACATATTATAATGTTTATAATTTAATTGCGCCGTGGTTACATTTACTCAGTTTTTAACATTCGAGAAAACACAGAAAACGAACTATTTGAAGGCAAACTGAGCCGGTTAGCTTGAAATTTGAAATTTGGCACGATTTCAGCCAAACTGTGAAAATATTCATTTCAAGTCATGTCAAGAAGTAACGTGGTTCAGTCTTATTATTGAGACTCGTCTGATTGAATACTTATTCAATAGAATTATATTATTTGAAGTAATATGCTAGATTGTGAATTGATATTTATGTTACAGATTGTTGTTCTCCATGAGCTTGAGCATGGATGTGGACGGATATAGAGGTAGAGGACGACCAAGGAAACGATGGATGAATTGTGTGAAAGAGGATATGGTTAGAAAGAATGATACTTGTAAGATGACGTCTGACAGAGAAGTATGGAAGGAGAAGACATGCTGCGCCGACACCAAATAATATTGGGATAAGGGCAGGAGGATGATGATGATGATGTTACAGATTGTTGTTACATTTTAAATTCTACGTAAAAAGTAATAATTTTCATTTGATGTCGAAACGCTTGGTCCTTGGAGCAGTGGTGCAAAAAGCTTCATCAAAAGTATAACACCTCGCCTCATTGCCTCCACTGGTGACAGGAGGGCTGGTTCGTTTTTTACCCAGCGGATCGGAATTGCGATTCAACGGGGAAATGCTGCTAGTATTCTAGCCACCATTCTACGCAGTCAAGATTTATACAGTAACTAGTTTTAGTTCATATTTGTTTATATTTAAACATTTACTGTTATTAATTTTTATGTTAATAAACTATATTATTATATTCATCAATAGATGGCACATTATTTATTTTTGGAAGTATGTCGTGAATTTCATCTTATCAAAATACAATAACATATATTGTTTTACGTTCATCCCATATATATGAAATATATCTACTTAAGTTTCTCAAAAACGATTGCCGCGATTCGGATGGGGTGGTATCCTTTCAGGAAAGGTTTTGATGTATGAATATATTCCTGATAAAAATCTTCGGTGATAAACAATGGAACTCTTCAGCGACAAACTGCAAATGGAACGAAATCGCTGTGAACATGTCTATATATAGTTTTCACAGCTCCATATCATAAAGTAATTCTTGTATGGTCCTACAGATCAAAATGTACACACTGTACAGTTTATATATATGAGTTTATTTTGAAAGTCTGGGTCTTTTTTCTCGGTCTCACATATTACTATCTGCAATAGTCATATACATGTCAAGATAAAGTGAGATGTTACCTAACTTCCCTTAGCGCAACCCCTGAAAGCTAACTCGTGTTACCCTAAGAAGGCAAGTTGTTCATACTTCATCCAGATGTATTAATTAAAGTTCGTCCGTCTGTCGTAGTTGCTACATAACGAAATCTAATTTACTCCCCAAGGGCTTCATTTAAGCTTAGACTAGTATGTTATAATATATTATATATATAAAAAAGCTGATGTCATGGTAACAAGGAGAAAATTTTTACTTGGTGGTAGGGCTCTGTGCAAGTCCGTCTGGATAGGTACCACCCACTCATCAGTTATTCTACCGCCAAATAACAGTACTCAGTATTGTGGTGTTCCGGTTTGTAGGGTGAGTGAGCCACTGTAACTACACGCACCAGGGACATAACATCTCAGTACCCAAGGTTGGTGGTACATTGACGATGTAAGGAATAGTTAGTATTTTTACAGCGTCATTGTCTATGGGTGATGGTGATCACTTACTATCAGGTGGACCATAGGCTCGTCCGCAAACTATACCTTAAAAAAACTAAGATATTTCTTCGTGGCATATCTAATATTTTTAAAGTCTTTACCGTATGTTTATATATTTAATATTATATGCAATATGTACAGCAATTTTATCAGGCAAATCGGTTTAAATATGTACGTGCTGGGCATTAATAACTCATACCAATTACTAATTAAGTAAATTGTTATAAATCTCTATAGAACTTTTTTAGTACGCGTCAAGTCAGCGTGACAGCAGTCATTGTCTCATACATAATTGTATCTTAACAACATAAATTAAGTTCGTATTTTTGAAAATAATTCTACTTAAATTAATAGACTGTCATAGATAATGAAATATTCAATTTTGAGCTCAAGTACGACCTCTTTTGAGCTTTTACGCTGTGAGTCATAACCTCGATGGACGAATGCAAAGATTTTACAATTCAAATGCTAATCCTACGAAGACCCTAAGACCAAATGGTTTATGGAGGGGGTTCATGCAAACGAACACGTAATGAGTAAGGAATTCCAATATAAATTTTACACTTAAATGATCTCTAATAATAGGTAACTAATAGATATTATCTTAATTAAATTTTAATGATAAGTAGTCTTAACTAATATAATAATAATAAAAGCCTGTAAATTTCCAACAGCTGGGCAAAGGATGCACATGTGACAGAATTTCATTTAAATTAAACACACGATGTTTTTCTTCGCCGCCAAGCTCGAGATTCATTAAAATCACAAATGAAACACACGAATATTCAAATGCACTTACCTGGGTTTGATCCCGCATGGATCGTTTAAGATATACACTTTCTTACCACTGGGCTATCTCGGCTTTTTTTAACTAATATGCAGCAATGCAATAGGTAAAATAAAATACTTCTAACATGCGATCTCGATATTTTACTATGTGACTAAGAAGTAAAATTACAGAATGGTATTGTTTAGGTTTAGGTTCTTCCCTCTCCATTTTAGCTGAATGGTGACTACACAAATATTTTAACGTCCAGTAATTGACTTGCAATAAAGTCCTTCCGTCATAAATTTGAGAATATATTCAAATATTAAAAATACATTGAAATTAATTTTAATGTATTTTAATGTTATTTAATATTAAATAAGCTTAAAGCTCTTCTCTAAATCCGTTAAGGATTGATTACTGCAAGGCGTCTGCTGGTTAGTAATGTGTGGACAGGGGCACACTCTTAAATTGTATTAGTGTACACATAAATATACACACACTTTAGTATATTCACACATAGAAAGTGCCTGTGGATCGATCACTGTCTGGGTGCAGAGCGGGGGTCGATCATGCGTTAATGCACGTGCTTTTAGCGAAAGCTTTAACACTGGGTACTATTTCTGAAGATGTCAAAGTATTATTATTTTATTTATATTGTACTAGCAGTCTCCAGTTCGCTTGCGTTTTTGGGTGTTGGTTGTCATGCGTTAGGCAAAAAAAGCCTATGTCCGTCCTTGGAGTTCAAGTTTGCTTCATATCAAGTTTCGTCAAATTTTAGCAGTTTGGTCATAAAGGAGCGTCAGATAAATAGATAGAAAGAGTAACTTTCACATTTATAATATATATTAACAGCAGCTAAATGAGATTGTACATACGTCTGAAACAAAAGAGGAGCTACGTATTATCGGGCTCGCCAAGACATGGCTCAACATATTTTAGCGATCAGATTTAGTTTCAGAATGAATCCACAACGGCCCTTTCGTATTCGTAATAGTACAACGACAATAAGACAAACGTGATATCATGCGAACCATCAATTCTCCTTAATACATTTGCTAACATCACTCAAAAACTTTGAAGATTGTTCATCATATAATTAAATCTAATCAGAGTAAGGCGAAAAGAATAAAGTAGGTAAGTATATAGAGATCGTACACCGCTAACCACGAGTGGAGCAACGCACGGGAGGGGCAGCGGACATGCTGCGAAAGCGATCCCGCAGCGTCTCCTTTACCGTGCTGATGGCGGCCATCGCAGGGTTTTAGTGATTACAATCACATAGACTGACATCCCAAGAGTTAGGTATCTATAAAGATTTTCCCTGCGTAAAAAAAGTTAGGTATATAGGAGTGAAAGACCAGAAATGAGAACAATTAATAATTCGATCAATACGTTAAACCCGCAGATCTTACCTTTGTAGTTAGTATATTTTCGTATTGTTTATGTAAAATAGTTTTCGAAGTGTTACAACCACAAAATTTGTCTTTGAAAATTGAGATATAACATATAATAGGACCTCATGAGTTTGTTGTTAGAATTAATTTCGTACAAAATTTTATTAAAATCACAATAGCGGTTAATTCATTAAAAGTTAAACGAAGTTTCACGTTTACAGTATTAGTATGGGTTTGAACAAATAATTATATCCAATGAGGTCGTAATAATTTTAGTATTTCATATTCTCACAATTTATTTAACCTTTGGTCCCGTTTTCGGACCAAACTCGGATGTTTTAAATTAAATATAAAATATTTTGTACCACAAAACTTTGCTTTTTACTTAATACCTTTCATCTAATCTGACACCAAAATCTGATCTGATTATTGTAAGCCCAGGTATATACTCAGTTTGGTTATTGAGATATGTGTGTTCTTTTTATGATTTTTTTTTTTCTTTTTTTTTTCGCCAATGAGTATTTATGCATGAAATCATAATTGTTACAAATTTAAATTGAGAACAACATGTTATGGCTTTAAAATTAATTTACATTTTTGTTTGTGAGTATACGTTTTAGCGATAAATTATTTACAAGATTATTTTATACTCTGCTATTTAGTATTCTAGATTTTATTTCATGCTACCATTAGTGCTCGCCCGTGTTATGAATATTTAAATTAAAGCTCAACTTTAATTACTAGTGTACGTAAATAAATTTGAAAAAAATATGGGGTAAATATTTTATTAGTAAAACCGATTGTTAAACGGAATTGTACATTGAAAAATAGTAATATTTAAAAGCTATTTTTGTTTTTAACAATCTAAATGTATTCGTCTATATGTGTTATATGTTTAGGGCAAAAAGTAATGCTCAGTTTGAAAAAAAAGTAATGCTTACCAATGTACGGGAAAAATACCCAAACCTTCTTAAGTGATGTCCCCTATATGTGGTATTTTTAAAGGCACGTCAATTGAGGATATATGATAATTATAAAAACAACAGTACTACGATTGCGTTTATAGTGAAAACATTTGTTGTATATTTTATAATTTTTCAAACTAATATCAACTTAAGTCTCTTCGTGATTACGTATATTAATTATTATATCGGGATTCAGTAGTTATAACGAGTTAACCTTAACTAAAGATTGCCTACTCCAACGGACACCACCTAATTTTGATGTACTTAATTTATGCTTATTTCTCGTGAACGGTCAAACGTCGAGACGATATACGCCATAGTTTTACTGCTATTTTGCCTCAAAAGGATGACTTAGTCCTACAATGGTATATACATATATATAAGAAGAGACGACTTAGACAGTATTAATAACTTCGTGTATATATTTTGTTCTAAATATCCATATTATATAAATATCCATCAGATCAGTTGAACAGAAGTTTAATATATTGTTCGAAAATTTTCAAATAATAAATTCCACATAACAAATTGCTGTCAGTGAGTATGCCTGCACAGGTATCACGATCGAGAATATACGTGTATTTTACTGAGGCCAAAAGAACCTTCGAACGTATTTGAACATCAAAGATGCAATCATTCGATCCGCATCTAATCTGAGCTCGCATCTGTCTGAGGAAATTGAAATGCGATATAAAATGTTTTGCAATATCTGCCGCACCCCCCCCCCCCTGCACCAATCTCGGCCTGAGGTCGAGTTGCGGATGTCAGATATGTGTGGGTGAACTTTCTTGCAAGAAATCTCATCTGATATTTGTGTTCGGAAAAATAAATTTACAACAAAAGGTGAACGATAGAGATATACTTTGAAGGCATTAAACTCACCACAATATATGACGTAGAATGAACAAATGACGGTAAGTGACCACATTAATTATTCCTTACATCGCCTCCAATCTTGACAACTATGATAGTATGTCCTTATGCTTGCAGTTAAACTGGCTCGGCTCACACACCCCTCAAATATTAACCCAACAGTAATGAGTAATGTTTTTGATAGTAGATTTTGTGATGAGTGATACCCAACAGGCTTTCGCAAAGTCCTAAGATCGTGAAATATTTGAAAATGATGTGGACTAAAATTATAGGAGCGAATTAATATTAATTATCACGTATCACTGTTAGTTGGCTATCAATTTTAGACAAATCAGATAAGAAGTAATATTTACTTCTTAGAATAATGCTGGTTTATTATTCATATCAATAAAGTCAAAATCGTGATCATTTTATTTATGTATTATCTTGTAGAATAATGTAGGATTAAAGTTTTGCAATGCATTTTTGTTGTATTAGCTTTTTAGTGCATGTGCCCTCAAAGGCTTCATTGGTCTAGCGTAAGGCTACATACCCCGAGGAAAACTTTTATGTATTTTATAAAATATTTCGCGCCAAATTGTATATTCAGCTTGTTACTGAGCGCTCATACAATTTCTGTGATAGTTCGTGTTATGTGTCAGAAGTCAGTGGCCTCAAGTAGTGGCAGTATGTGTCAAAGGCTACTTTTATGTTTTGTGCTACGTTTGCAAAGGTTTGACTGTAAAATCTTATGTAATTTTTTGTAACATATTGTTGATAAGTATTATTTCCAGTCAATCCTATATAAATATCATCACATATTATAAAATAAAGACGCTTCTTTTGTCCCTATATCCCTATGTATGCTTAAATAGACTCTTCTATGATGTCATATCATTGCACCCATGCGAAGCCGGGGCGGGTTGTTAGTAACATTACAAGTAAACCTAATGAATAAATAAATAAATAAATATGGAACAACATCACATACATTACTCTGATCCCAATGTAAGTAGCTAAAGCACTTGTGTTATGGAAAATCAGCAGTAACGATACCACAAACACCCAGACCCAAGACAACATTGAAAAGTAACGAATTTTCTACATCGACTCGGCCGGGAATCGAACCCGGGACCTCAGAGTGGCGTACCCATGAAAACGGGTGTATACACTACTCGACCACGGAGGTCTTCAAAAATGAAAAAAAAAATGAAAAACCTTCACAGCTTATAAAAAGACAAATAAAGACTCAGCAAAACATTTCGTTTTATATTGTTAGACTGTAAAAGAAATAGTGAATTGTGAACCAATAAAACAACACACACGTTTTGTTATGAAAAACGCTGTTCGTTTGACACAATCATTTACGACGACTTTTTCATTGACGACCTCCGAGGTCGAGTGGCGTGTACACCGGTTTTCATGGATACGCCACTCTGAGGTCCCAGATTCAATCCCCGGCCTAGTCGATGTAGATTACCATTAGTTTTATATGCTGTCTTGGGTCTAGACAGCATATAAAACTAATGGTAATCTACATCGGTGCGTAGAAAAGGGTCCTCAACCGCTTGTTCCCATCGCTCTTTAACTAATAATAACCCTTTAAAATTATAGATACCAAATAAGAAATCTTGTGCTCAGTTTCGTGCTTTTCTAGCTTCAGAAGCTTGAGGTTTAGTTTAGAGGGTCCCCTGAACTCCGGGGCCCTGATGCACACTACCTGCCCTGCGATAGCTACGCCGCTAATGAGGATCAGAATAAAGCATGTGATGTTGTCTCATATTTATTTATTCACTATAAATTTAGCCATGAAAAAAATTCTATCAAAGCAAGTAAGTTTGCTTTCGCCTCAATAAAACTTAGTTTGAAAATAAATTGCACCTTAAAACAATTAAAACAACTATGATAGGTTTGGGCAACCGCGTTAGGGAACGACGAACGTATAGTACGACACAACTTAGATGTAGCATCGGCAAAATTCGTAAAACCGATAACATCCGAATTAAATACGGCATCCCAAATTATCAATATTTTTTTATGTGAATATGATCATTACACAAACTTAATAACTTGTTATATCATTTGACCTAATATATTCGTCGATTTGAAACGTCGATTTACATGCACTTGCTTTCTCGGGTTGAACTGACGCGAGAATCTATAGCGACCAATAGCGTCATCCGAATTAAGTACGGTATACGAATTTATTTCTTATGTGAATATGATCTTTACACGAACGTAATAACTAGTAACATCATATGACCTAATATATTCATCTATTTGACATGTCGATTTACATCCAATTGCTTTCTTGAACTTTCGGGTTGAACTAACGCGAGATTAGCGTCGAATGGCGCGATATTAGCTATTTCCATTGGTTGTAAAAATCGGAGCCGAAACTACATCTAAGTTGTGTCGTACTATATAACTTGATCCTTTGTTGTAAACTGTCTAGTTAAGTTGAAATCTCTGGCAAAATGTGTATTTTGTTTGTGTGCGATGAACAGACATCACGTTTTGCCACTAAGAATTTTCTTTCATTCTGTTTAGTTGTATTTTTTCGCTGAATCATAACAAAAGCTAGCGTCTATATTTACAGTGGTATTAAAATCTGTATTACATAGTATCATTTTAGTATCGTTTGCCAACTCAGTTAAAATAGAATGAATTGAAATAAAATCAACACAGTTTTTCTACGTTTAATTTACAGTAAAATTTTATACAGCAATATGGTTCATTATGAGTAATTTTAATGAATGTTGGAATATATTTGTGAGATAACTAATTAATATACCTAGCCTAATATCGGTTTCCCTATTAGAACCATGCTGAATTTGCAACTCTAAATAAAATAGTTAAATGTATTTCTGTTTTAAGTATTTTTTTTTAGTACTAGCTTATCCTATGGCTTATTAACGCGATCAAAATTTATAAAAGTTTATATTATAGCACATAATTTTTTTCCTCCTATTTTACCCTCTCAAGGGACGAATTAAAAATGTAGCCATGGTCCTTCCCATGGTACCTAACTATTCCATCAATGTAGCATGTGAAAAGAAAGAGAGGGTACCGCTGGATTTTTTTAGTGGATATTCCGGTGTGCCGGGGTCCGGGCTACCTGGGTATCGTCGAGTCTCACGTGATGCCTACTTCACTTGCGGTAAACTTTTTTCCAGAGTATATGTTTTATTTTTATTTTGTATGTAATTAAAAGTAAGCTTATTCTCTCTTATTTGTTACAATATTTTTTTATAAAAAAAAGAGTTTCTATAACAGCGCATTAACATAACAGCCTATCAATAACAGCTGGAACGAATAGACACAGGCAGGTTTCCTTACAATATCATTACTATCGAGCACAAGATGAATTATAAACGCAAATTAAGTACAAAGAAATTCTGCGGCGCTGAGGTCAACAAACGCCGGTTCAGATGCACGCGTAGGTACTAACTACTGAGCTACCTCGGTCCAGTGAAGCATTGTATTACGTTAATTACTTATTATATATTCAATGGGATTTCAATATTAAATCTATATATTTGTATGTTATCTTGTGTCCTTAATTTTAGGTATAAACTAACTATCGACCTGCCCGGCTTCGCACGGTCGCAGTACTGATCACATTGCATCACATTTCAAACTTCTAAAATTATCAGTGTTTCTTTATTATATTGTCCATTTATCATATACATAAGCCTTCCTCTCGAATCACACTATCTATTAAAAAAAGCATCAAAGTCCTTTGCGTAGTTTTAAAGGTTTAAGCATACATAGGAATATAGGGAAAGCGACTTTGTTTTTCCTACTTCAAAAAGGAGGATTATAAATTCGTTTGTATTTTTCATAACTTTTTACTGGGTCAACCGATTTTGATAATTATTGACACCGGCTCCAAATATGAGAATAATTGTAACTTAATTATGTAATCGTGAACTGACTTTTAAGTAGTCTAATATTTTTCATTTCATTATACTTAGGAGAACTCTAAGAAATATTTTGAATTTTGAATACGTAATTGTTATTTTTTACTTTTTAGTGCATATTAATTTGTTTTGAAATAGTGTTCTATTTCAATTGGTTATTCTATTTGTTATAATTTTTGTTTATATACTATATAGCGATGATTAAGTAGAATGTTTGTTTAGAAGTCTAGATATATACTACTTATCATTATCTCCGTCCATACTTAAGTTAAAAGCATCAACTGTATAAATAGTTTTGTTCTCGCCATGAAAGCGAAGTTCAACGTTCCCACATATTTCTTTTACGGCTTTTAAAGTGGGCACCTGTTCATTCCACGAGCGTCATTCAACGACGAGACTGCGGGCGGCGTCCTACATACCGGAGGAGGATTCTTTAGTCCTCACATTTTCAGTCATGTACTCTCTACTCAGTTCATCTTTACTCGTATTATTAGAATGTCTTGTAAAGTCTATAGAATTTTACGTACATGTCTGCTTGTTACAATTATGTTTTTGGATATTAAATTGTTTTAACTCCGTCGTAGGTTTGGAATGATATTTTGTAATAAACGTTACAAGTGTGTAATAAAAATTAAAGACCACATGTATTTTAAATAATGATTGCTGATACAATCTCGTAACGCTGTGTTAACATAATAATGCTTAATTTAGATTTATAATAATTTAACTCTGTGAGCTGAGATGGCCCAGTGGTTAGAACGCGTGCATCTTAACCGATGATTACGGTTCAAACCCAGGCAAGCACTAATATATATATGTGCTTAATTTGTGTTTATAATTCATCTCGTGCTCGGCGGTGAAGGAAAACATCGTGAGGTATGTCTAATTTCATCGAAATTCCGCCACATGTGCATTCCATCAACCCGCATTGAAACAGCGTGGTGGAATATGTTCCAAACCCTCTCCTTGTGGGAGAGGAGGCCTTTAGCAGTGGGAAATTTACAGGCTGATGATTTACTTGACTTTACTTTAACTCTTTAAAAAATTATCAAAATTTCATGTAGTGGAATTAGTTCTAAGCTTCCATCTTAAAAGGACATATGTTTTTTCCCAACGAGTATGATATTTGTATCTGATACATCTTATGAGATCTTAAATTAATTAATAATTAAATATTGATAAAACTAAAATGTACTACAAAATTAAACCTTTTTTTATATTTCTTACGAATATCTCATGAAATGTTAGGTTAATACTAGCTAACCGCCTGTCATACTGGATAAAAATATATCTTGATAAATATCAAATATATTAACTTATTATTTTTAAAAACACTTACAATACATATAGTAAATTTGTTTAATTTTTTTACCCTTATCTTAAATCAGCGCAGTTGACGCTCTAAACCGGAAAGACGAAGTCTTTTCGTAGTGTATTTGGAAAATTGCGGGTTGTTATTTTAATCAGACATTTTTTTTATTAAATAAAATAATAGCCAATAACTAAATAAAACATTTTCTCTTAATTTTAATTTACGTGAAGTAACCCGACGTAAGTACTTCTTAAAAAGTTTTTCGATTACAACGTTTACAAAACCACTTATCCATTTAAGACATTTAATTTAACTTTGGCTATGAAACTTTTTAATATAACGCTTTAATAAAGAAATGTATATTTGTTATATATTGAAGATCAACACAAAACGAACTACGTTTTTTGGGTCTTTTTTTTCGCTGAAAAAACGCACTTCGCTTTTCCCCCACGTGAAGTGGTGGGGTATGTGGGACTAGCCGGTGTCCAATGCCAAGTGCGTCCCTTTAGACCGGAATATCCACTAAAAACCAGAGGTATCACATCTCCGTCTTTTCAGCGTTGAAACAGAGCAACTACTGATATTGTTGGCGGTTCTTCTCGGTAGAATCTACTTTCCGAACCGGTGGTAGCTTCACTTAATTGTTAAATGACGATTCAAAAGTGCTTGTAAAAGCCCACTTGAATAAAGTTTATTTTGATTTTTAGAATCAACATTCCGAATCGGTGGTAGAATTATAATTCTGTAACATGAATTTTCCAATATGTGTCTAAAAATCCTATTTAATGTATATTTTGATTCAATATAATTAGCTACAAAATTTCATGAATGTGTGTTTCAACACATACATGTTAAAACAAACTTTAGCTTTTTTTAAATAAAAACTTTTTGTTCATTTATTTTTTTAGTTCTTTCATATAAAATCTTGCATAGTAATATCATGATATAAAAGAAATTTAAGATGAAAAAAAAAAACATAATATCAACGCTATATTTCCATGTGAGGTTTTAAAACCCACGTTATATCATTGTTCGCAGTATTAACGAACGAGAATTGGGTCAAGTTCAAAGTTACAATGAAGGCTAACTGCTCAACCTTGCTAAAAGAGCTCTTGTCAGCACACTTATGCAAATCAGCAGCTTAATCGCTTTAAAAAGATTTTTTAATTCATAATAAAGTAGACGGACGAGCAATTGAGTCGCTTAATGGCACGGAAATAGGCGCAGTGACAAATATTCATTGTAATCGAGTCTCTTGTCGCCGTAACTGAACTGGCTACTCTACCTTAAAAACTCGCAATATAAATTCGTGACGTTGATCGAAGGATACTTGAGTGTTATTTACTTTGACAAGATTGCACAAAGATACAAACAGTAATGTTAACTTAGATCAGTAACACCTATGTCATACTATATTTTTATATGGAAAAATATGCTTGAATATTCCTTAAATATAAAATGAAGCTGCTACAAGTATTGCTGAGATGGTCAAGGGCTTTGAATATTAAGTACAATTATTATAACAGCAATCCTTCTTGTTATTGTGTTCCACTTTGAAAGGAAAGATTCAGATACAAGGAAAAGAACATCTTAGTTCCCAAGATTAGGAATTTATTGTTTAATATTTCTCATGGTACCAATGTCAAGTGGACGTAGATACCTCCTACCATCAAGTGACCCTCTTGCAAATGTTTTTTGCAACTTTTTATATCAATCGCAATACTAAATTAATATTTAATTTATTAAGAAGAATGGAGGTAGGGAACTTGTCAAAATATATTCTGACACATTTTATTATCTTTATGAATTTTACTCTCAGCTCAATTCACATTCAAACACATTATTATCCATTTGCCTCTCCACGTCCTACTTTTGAGTACAAACATTCTCAGTACTTATTCTTTTATTTCTTAATTTAATATTGTATATAATGAACAATGACTATTGTTAAATACTTATTAGTTTTAGGATTAGTAACTGACCAATTCATTATAGCCGACTTCCATCTTTATACTCAATTAGACGCATAGATTAGAATTTGTAATTATTTAAAAAATCATGCATTGATACTGAAGTTAAAGAAAGTAATACGACAAAAAAATATATGTTTATATCACAATCAACAGATGAGAAACTTTATATGTATACAGACACATAAGTGGACTTTAACCTTCTTATATTATAATTGGCGTATAGATATGAAACTTACACGTTTACTTGAGTAATTTTAAACCAGAGACTTTCTATAAATAAATAAATATAATATATAAGAGTCGAGATGGCCCAGTGGTAAGAACGCGTGCATCTAAACCGATGATTGCGGGTTCAAACCCAGGCAAGCACCGCTGATTCATGTGCTTAATTTGTCATTATAATTCATCTCGTACACAGCGGTGAATGAAAACATCGTGAGGAAGCCTGAATGTGACAAATTTCATAGAAATTCTGCCACATGTGGATTCCACCAACCCGCATTGGAACATCGTGGTGGAATATGTTCCAAACCTTCTCCTCAAAGGGAGAGGAGGCGTTTAGCCCAGCAGTGGGAAATATATACGTGTATAAATATATACGTGTTTTATTCAATAACGTTAAACAAACCGCTCAAGATACAAATAATATATTGATTATCAAAACCGAGTAATTAAGAACGGTGCACATGTACGCGGTTAACTGAAGTGGATTGAGCCGTGAATAGGAGATGTGTGAAGTTACAATAATTATCGTGTATACCTACGCAAACTTCGGTTCATTGCGTACATTAATGACTAAATTTTAGGCTATGAATAATAATCGACATCGACATGATCGTCGCTTTACGATAGGAATCCGAACGTTCGGGTACCTTGAGAAGATTTCCGAAGCCTGAATAAAAATAATAGTTGGTCGTATATTATTTAAAAGTAGTCGCTCGCGTTTTATTAGTGTTGGTTGTCACGTGTCAGGCTAATAAAGTAGCCTATGTGAGTTCAAGTTTACTTCATAACAAATTTCATCAAATTCGGTTTAGTTGGTCGTGAAAGAGCGACAGATAGAGTAACTTTCATATCTATAAAATTAATATAGATTTTTTTTTAAAACAACATTTTTCTAGAACATTACAAACTTTTGTAATTATGTAAAGCAAAAAACTATAGTAGATATAAACATTATTGTAAGTAGTAAAGGCAGTAGAAGTAGGTGTAGCAGTAGAGTAAAATTTTCGGACAGACAATACCACATGTCTGAATAATGTTTCCAATGCCATACACTATTAGGAGATACATTTTCATTGCAGAACCTTACAAAAAAATGAAAATTGCTATCGAAATGTTGATAAAAAAATACACACTTAATTTATATACATTAGTCATCTAAAAGCTACTAAACGGATTTGGTTGAACGTGGCACGTATTTGAAATTTCATAATACTTTTATTTAAGCCAATATACCTCTGGAACGCTTGATAACAATATCATTTTAACCAATCTCGAAGCGAGTGACATCAAGGTCACAGGCGTTCTAATAATATAACAATATTATACAATATAATATAACAATACTCTATGTTCATACATAAGGGTATAATTTCGTTATATGAGACTAACGGGCGTCGCGGCGCGGCTGATATCATAAATTCAGGTATCTGGTGATAATATCCTATTGGCTCAGAGATCTCATGCCGATTGTAGGTACTCATCCGGTGAAATGTATTTATGAGACGATTCCCGATCTTTGTCTTGCCATATATTGACAATATATAGACGATATCGGATTATGATAGTACACCTGTACTTGTGCATACATTGGATATTATAATTAATACCGCATATATGGCAGGTATATTTTGAGAATGGTTGTCTTTACAGAAATAGATGGAGGAGATCATTATGAAGTTTAACTCTATTGTCTATTGTGATTTGTCCACCTTTTTATGCTATTGATAGGTGGACGAGCATATGTACCACGTTATGGTAAGTGGTCACCACCGCCCGTAGACAATGGCGCTGTAAGTAATATTAACTATTCCTTTCATCGCCAATGCGCCACCAACCTTGGCAACAAAGATGTTACGTCCCTTGTGCCTGTACTTACACTGGCTCATTCACCCTTCAAAACGGAACACATAAATACCAAGTACTGTTGTTTAGCGATAGAATATCTGATCAGTGGGTGGTACATACCCACGGGCTTGCACGGAGCCCCACTACGAAGAAACCTCGAACAATTACTGCTACAGCAGCCCCCAGAGTGTAGCTACAAGGAGGGAGCCGTCTACACAGGAAATAATGTAACCTGCGAGCCTTAGCGCTGGTCTGTATTCTCTCGCTTCCATAATCTGAAGAGATATGTTTAAATACTCTAATTATAAGTCCATTCGATAATGTGTTTTCGAAGACACGGAAATGTACAATAGTCAGGTAACAGTAAGTTCGGACTATTGGAAGTGAGGAAGTGACTCAGACGCAAGACAATTCAGCGCACAATGGACTACGAAAATTGTTCATAAAAATTGTGCTACTATTTAATTTATTTAAAATCTTTATCAAGATAAGATTGATAAATGTTACCTTTAAAAAATGATTTTTTGAAATATTATACATCAGATATAAAGTTACAAAAACGATAATAAAACAACTTTTTAAAGATATATTTTTTAGATTATTTATTATCAGGATCCAAGGTCGAAAAAAGTCTGTAGACTTCCATCGATATTAAAAGTATTATAACTTTCTAAATCACGAGGAAAGAATGAAAACATCGAACGCCAAACACCATAATAGTCGTTTATAAAATAAATTTATTGATTGTAAGCGAGATGCTTGCTGTAGTCAGTGCCAATATTTAATTCCCGTAATATTATGAATATGATCAAACATGACGCTGAACGTCATATAATTAATTTAATTTCTGTGAGCAATATCGTTACGATAGTTAAAATCGTAAGGTTATTTACCAATATTTTAAAATGAATTTTTTATGCAATTTTATATATTAAAATATTCAACATAATTAAATTGTTTATAACATCATATACATGTAGTAAAGATGTCGGTAAATATATAACCATCAAAGAAGCAGAGACCGCGTCCTCTTTAGGGGAAAAACAACAACAGCTTGTAAATTTAACACTGCTGGCTTAAGACCTCCTCTCCCTTTTTGAGGACAACCAACATTCTGTTCAAATGCAGGTTGGTTGAATTCACATATGGCAGAATTTCTATGCAATTAAACAAACGCAGGTTTCCTAGCGATGTTTTCCTACAGGAGAAAGTTTAGAATTAACTCACGCTGATCTAATGCGGCTTGGAGAACTCGCCACCATATAATATTGCCGACAATAGACAATCTGCAACATTGAGGAGCATTGTAAGTGTGCTCTTTACTTTAAGACTATTAAGTCTCAACGGTTTGGAAAAACAATTGGCAAAAACTTTGACAAAAGAATTATTGCGCGAGACTGTAAATGCCTTAAAAATCAAGTTTTATCGATTCGGTGTGGATTAAACTTGGAATTCTGACGTCCAAAGGTCCAAAATTAATTTCAATTAAGTAGGAGGGAATAAAAATACGATAGAAGATGTAACGCGACCTGACACTATACGCAAAGCCAAAGGTTCAAACATGTCGGAAAAGGCTTATCAAATCTAGCGACATGTATGCGAGGCTTCGTATTTCATTAGGTTCAATAAAATAGGAGATTACGTATCAGGCAATAGCTTACCATAAGCTCTACAATCAAGGTTACTTAGATAATTAACATATCCAAATAAAAATCCCAAGACGCTTAAGATTTCATTTTCGTAATTTCTTTAACAATAAGATCAAGAGTCATCATAACTAATGGATCTGAAATTTTAAATATCCTTGCAAATATTTTGAAACGAATTTCTTTTACGCGGCTTACCGTAGAGTGAGCTGGCAGAAATTCTTACGTAAGGAAAATACGAATTGCCTCTTCTAGATAACCTTTCCCTTCTTTTTTCTTTTTGTTTTATGACTTAATATTATTTAAACTTCAATTTAATTGCTGTTTTAATTTATACAGGATTCTAAATATAATTTTTGTGTCTTTTAATTATTCTCAAAATGAAAAAAAAAATGTTAATTTAATTAATTGTGTTTAATACATAACATAATCATAACACACACTTCTAGTTATTTTTTTCTCAGGATCTATAGTCCAGATGCCGAGATGACTCAGTGGTTAGAACACGTGCATCTTAACCGATGATTTCGGCTTCAAACCCAGGCAAGCACCAATATATATACATATGTTCTAAATTTGTGTTTATAAATTCATCTCGTGCTCGGCGGTGAAGGATCGTGAAGAAACCTGCATGTGTCTAATTTCATTGAAATTCTGCCGTATAGGCATTCCACCTACCCGCATTGGAACAGCGTGGTGGCGTATATGTATGTGCCAAGCCCTTCTCCTAATGGGAGAGGAGGCCATTTGCCCAGCAGTGGGAAATTTACAGGCTGTTACTTTTTTTTACTATAGTCCAGCCTATTCTACCTACGGTAAAGACTCCCACCCTACAGTAAAACAAAATATGAAGGCAAAATAAAGAGATGTGTTTGATACATATCCCTGTCCCGAGGTAAATATTAACACTGATATTATTTAGTAAAATTTCAATATCAAAATGTTGATAATAACGAGTAAACGATTGAACTGAACTATTAGCGATAATTAATGCGTAGACAATATTTTTACGACCGACGTTAATTTTGTTCCATAACGGTTATGTTGAAATAAATAAATATTTATTAATAAAATTTGAATAGCTAAAATCATTATGCAATAAAGGTCAAATTTAATGAAATAGTATGTAGTAATTAAATAGTATGTAATAAATAAAAGTTGTTGTAAAGTTTAAAGTATATTTTTGTCCCATTTGCTGTCGAAACACTGGAGTTCCACTACTCCAAAAAGCTTCACGAAGAGTATTACTCACCTTATCACTTCCACTGATGATTGGGCTGGTTTTTTGCACAGAGGATCGGAGAAACGCTGCTAGCTTTCTTGAATCTATTTTAATTAATATTTGTATAAATTTTATTAGTTGTTTAATAGTAATTTTCATAGTTGTAAAATTTAGAGCCGAGATGGCCCAGTGGTTCGAACGCGTGCATTCTAACCGATGATTGCGGGTTCAAACCCAAGCAAGCACCGCTGATTCATGTGCTTAATTTGTCTTTATAATTCATCTCGTGCTCTGCGGTGAAGGAAAACATCGTGAGGAAACCTGCATGTGACAAATTTCATAGAAATTCCGCCAAATGTGCATTCCACCAACCCGCATTGGAACAGCGTGGTGGAATATGTTCCAAACCTTCTCCTCAAAGGGAGAGGAGGCCTTTAGCCCAGCAGTGGGAATTTACAGGCTGCTGTTGTTGTTTTTGTATAAATTTAAGCATTTAATGTTTTCAATTCTCATGTTAATAAGTTTTTAAAACACAATTAACCACCTCGACCAATTTTATACGGCTGTCGATCTGGTTGTAATATTTTTTTATGGTATAGGTTTGCGGACGAGCTTATGGGCCACCTGATGGTAAGTGGTCACCATCACCCATAGACAATGAAGCTGTAAGAAATATTAAAAATTCCTTACATCGTCAATGTGCCACCAATCTTGGAACTATGATGTTATGTCCCTTGTGCCTGTAGTTACACTGGCTCACTCACCCTTGTAACCGGAACACAACAATTTTGCGTACTGTTATTTGGTGGTAGAAAAACTGATAAGTTGGTGGTACCTACCCAGATGGGCTTGCACAAAGCCCTACCACCAAGAAAATATAACGTCTAAGTGGATGTATCCTAATAAAATACATTGATGTAGTATAGAAAAAGACAGTATAAATAGTATACAAATAATCATTAATATTTCCAGAAGGACAAGCGGGTACTTCTAGTCTAATTGATATATGACTATTTTACTTACAGTTACTCATTTTGAAGCTTGAAGCTTTAACAGATGCTGTGTTAGTCCAGTTGCATCTTATAAAACTGCATATTCCGAGCTAAGTTTAAATCCGGGGTTCGAAAAGTTTTCAGTTTAAATTATGTGTAATAAAAAACACGTTATGCCATCCATCGAATTTGAGACTGAGGGTTACACACACTTAGACATACTGTGTATGGAAACATAATATCCTATATTGTATTATAATAACATCTTAACGATATAATAACTCCTTTACGTTGTCTAGTATTTAAGAGACCGTGCGAAGCTTCATTCAGGAGAAAATTATTGTTAGTATTAGTAACCGCCCACTCACAATACTCAAAGACATCAATATTATCTATATTTCAGTTTGAAGTGCGAGTAAGTGAGTGTTATTACAGTTACGTCGAGTGACATAACATCTTACGGGGAGTATTAACGGCATATTGATCGTATGAGTGTATTTAATATTTATTACAGTGCTTGGTTTCATATTGGCGATGAACCACAATGATCATGAACCAAGTTTAGGTCAAGGGATCTATGGTTTTAATTCGTTAGTGTTCTAAATATGAATTCAATGATGATATACTCTTCAATGCTTTAAGAATAAACAAATAAAAAATGGATTGCAAGAATTTCATAACTATTTAATCGCAAAAAGATAGTTCCCTTTAAACATGTTTCTTCATTATCTTCTTCTTCATTTTTCTCTTTTCTGCAAAAAAAAACGAATCGAAAGAAACAATTGAAGCAAAAAGTTAATATGATTGATTTATTTAAATTTATCTCTTATTTCAAAAAAAAAAAAGAATGTCATTTCAAATTCATTGCTAAATATAATAAAATAGCTTTCTGATAAAATTTTAATTCCTCTCACATTGTCTCATCTTTTTACGCAAATCTAATAAGTCGCTGCAAAGCGCTTAATGGTATTCTTAGTTAAAAAAACTGCTACAGCGATCTTGCTTCTAGAGCTGGAGAGATCGCTATAACAGCTTTTACAATCAAGACAAGACCCATATTACATTTGGTTCTTTGTTCTGACAAGTCGACATAAAACGAGGTTTAATACTCAGATAAGAGTCGTGATAATCGCTGTGCTAAAGTTGATTATAATTGTGGTAACAAAAGGGTACTTCAAAAAATCTGGTAATTCTGTTTTGGTCTCAATAGTTCAGATATTATTTTTTGGACCTTTATCTTAAAGGCATATCGGTCTGAGGTTAAGACCCTAAGTTGGGCCATGAACATCACAATTATATAATAATAGCCAACCTCCGCGGTCGAGTGGTATGTTCACCGGTTTTCATGGGTACGCCACTCCGAGCTCCCGGATTCGATTCCCGGCTGAGTCGATGTTTTTATTATACGATTACCATTAGTTTTCTATGTTGTCTTGGGTCTGAGTGTTTGTGGTTCCGTCGTTTACGTACATTCGGATCAGACTAATGTATGAGATGTTTTTTCATACTTATTTATTTATAGCCCGGATTCTGGAAATTAGCAGAATATAAACTTCTGTATCTGGGAAAGCATGTAAAGTCTTTAATCCTGGGCCTGAGTTCCAGTTGCGCAGAATTCGAGAATAGAGTGCACCACATGTTTAAGTACTAATATATGTTCTTCGTGAATCGTCATTCTCTCTTGAGAACGCCCACTTTTCCAGAAATCAAATACTTTTGGTACAATTATGTGACTAATTAATTTCCTAGTAGTGGAACCACCCAATTTTGTACACGTATTCAGGGAAGATAAAAGATTTTAAAAATTTAAAATAACGCAACAAGCGCAAATATTATAGCGGAAATTATACTACATACAATAGCGTTATTTTAAATTTTACTCTGAGTTTTCGTTGGACCATCTAGTCGGGTGTAAGCTGTAAACTAATTTCAACACCAAATAGTTTGTATTGCTGTATTTCGATTTGAAGGGTGTCTTGTAATTATAGGTACCAAGTGATGTAACATCTAAGATCTCTTTAGTTGACTTAATATATACGTTTAATAATAAAACGTAATAATTCTTGTCAATTTTATGCTTTGATAAATAAAGTAATATCCTCTATGATGAAATTTTTTTCATAAATCATATCCGTTATGAAAGTTATTTAAAAATATTACTAGTTACGGTTATGGTACCTAAAAAACAAATTGAGTGCATAAAGTTAACTGCTCAGTTGAATTTGTTAGAAAATTTGCAGTAACAATGTATGTTCAGTCAGGCGAGAAGTTTTGATGTGGCTATATAATATTCATTCACATAAAGTCGTTAATTTTATGATATCCAAGCGATTTTGGTCTTTTTGGAATAACTTTTAAATGTTAAAATGCTGTGCTCATGATTCGAAACATGTGATGTTGCTGCTGGCCGTTAGCGGCCGCTCCTAATTAATTCCGGGGAAAGTTAAAAACATGCACAGAACTGAAACGTGTGACAACTTCGACGTTCGCGGAACGATATAAATATCTGCCGAAATATCGAATTCTACTTTTAGATTTACGAAAATAATTGTTTTCTGTTACAAATGAGATATATATCGAAGTAAAATATAAATATAAAAATAAAAAGCTGTTTATTCAACGAGCATGAGAACAGTTAGAATGGTTTTTGAATATGTAATGTATACATATAATATGTAAATATAAATTTTAACAAAAAGAAGAACTGACTTCAAACAAAACACTATTTTAAAACAAATTAATATGCACAAAAAAGTTATATGTAATTACGCAGTATTGCACTAGCTTTTAAGCAGAAAAAAAATCGGTTCAGCCAGTGAAAAGTTATAAAGTATATAAAAAAAACATTAAAAAAATTCAGACGAATTGATAACCTCTTAGTTTTGAAGTTGGTCAAACAGACTTGTCCGTTATATATTACTCTATACAACAATTTGGTTTTATCAAATAGTCGCCATGAAGTTACCAATTACAGTCGAGTATTTTAATATACGAATGCATAGCTCTTCCTGGACTTTGCCAAAACAAATGACGCCGTTTCTATTCCCACAATCTTACTGAAACTCGAAAGACTAGATGTTAGAAGAACTCAAAATAATTTATTTTAAATATACTAGTCCATCTCAATTTGCTGCGGTGTTCCACAGGGTAATATTTTCGGTCCAATATTATTTCTTAGTTTTTATAATTAACTTTTATGGAAAGCCTTGCATATTACTTTCGACTTAATTGATAAGTCCTGGCCTGAACTCCAAACTATAGCCCAGTAACCAGTAACTGATTTGCATTTTGTTTGATCACTATGTTATTACGCACTGAAACATGTATTGTCCTGAGAATTAAAAAATATTGTTTCGATTATACATTTTTTTTTATTATGTCATGATTTTTACGTCCAATTTTTACCAAAATAAACAACAATTTTACCTTCAACGCTGTGAAATAAGCTTTAAACTAAATGACAGGTGACAAATGAAAAGCACGAAAGTGCTTATTATTTTTTGCCATTTATTTTTATTTAAAAAATCTCTACACCTAGTGACTCCACTCGAATGAACATATAAAAACCTACGTTAAATTAATTTATTATTTAAAAAAAACTTAACGCATTGACCTTCTTGGAGAAGGTTACACTGAAATCGTATAAAATAGTGAACTGTTTTAACCTTTGAAGGCTTGAAAAGTTTAGAATTCTTGGAGCATTGCAAGGACTTGCGACGCTTATAGAAATTTAGGGATAATTTTGCTCAATTTATGTTGAAATAAAATAAATAAAAATAAATTTTTCATATGGCACGAGTGAAATGAGTCCTGCACTTTAGGATTTTTTTTAAAGCTATAGGTTAGCGGATGATCTTTTGGGTCGCTTGATGGTAATTGGTTACCACCGCCAATAGACACGGCGCTGTAAGAAACATTAACCATTCCTTACATCGGCAATGCGCCATCAACATTGGGAACTAAGCACACTCACATTTCAAACCGGAACACAACAATACTGAGTGCTGTAGTTTGGTGGTAGAATGTCTGATGAGTGGGTTGGGACCCAGACGGGCTTGCACATAACCCTACCACCAAGTAAAATTCTCTAAATACTTAAATTTTCAATATTTTAGAAACCCATTAAAAACAACTGAGCAATTTATTTACACGAACTGGTAAACGAGAATCTATTTTCATTCGAAAAATTCAGGAAAATAAAGCATTATCTCGGCTCTCTTTTAAATTTAAAGCCATAGTTCGACGGTGAATTAGTACCGAAGTTTTACTTAAGTCCCGAGGGATATGAAATTACTGAACATTTAAGTAGACGGAACATACTAACTCGTAATTCGAATAAATATCGATATATTTAAATTTTAGAGACTACGATTTCATATTTTATTATTTTACTAACGACCCGCCTCATCTTCGCATGGGTATGGTATGGTATACTGCTGATACTATATTTACTATATCGTACATGTATTATTTACAAAAACCTTCCTCTCGAATCACTCCATCTATTAAAAAAGACCGCATCAATATCTAAGCATACATAGCTACAGACAGCGGTAAGCGACTTTGTTTTATACTATGTAATGACAATGACGATTACAAAGGAAGGTCTGTCAAATGGACTAGCTGATAGTAAGTCACTGCTACCCATAGATATCGTCACTGTAAGAAATAATCATCAAGGTCAATGCGCTACAAATCTTGGGAACTAAAATGATGGTTACGTCCCACAAGGACAGACTGACCCTGAAAACCGTTTTACTTTTATGAACAAATAAATCATTTGTATTTTGGTACCTATATTTAATATATATATTTTTCAACATTGAATTTATTTCATCGTTTCAATGTACGGAAACAATTGGTAGTTAATTGGATTAAAGTCCACGACAAGAGTTCGCGAATATGTCAACAACACGAGTCTCCCAGGATTTGTTCATAAATGTATTAAAAACGCAATCTGTAAATCTAGTTAAGAGTGGAAATCTCGAGTTTATTTGTGGTAATATTAAATAAATAAAAATAAATGTTTCTTAAATAAATCGAAACCAAGTGCCGAGTTGGTCACTAAAAAAAAACTGTATTTAAGTAGTATTTAAGTTTTATGAATAAAATAAAATTTTTGTCTCGCCAGAAAATATAGTGAAAAAGCAATATGAATGGCAAGGTCAAGATTGTATTTATAATTTATCACCCCTTTGACTCCGAAAGATTCGATTCATTTGTATAACACATTCCAATATTTCCATCACTGAGAATATCGTCAACCAACCTTGAGAACTGGCTTGTTACACTGGCTCACTTACCCGTTAAAGTGGAACACAGCAATACTGAGTATTGTTGTATAGAGATAGAATATGTAATAATAGTACGCGGGGTACCATTGAAAACTTGAAAGCTGAATGGTACACCTTTTAGGACACGTTAATTATCATTGTTTTGTTTTGTCGCTTTTTTTTACATTAAATTAGTAGTTACAATTATAATAATAATAATATGAGACAACATCACATACATTACTCTGATCCCAATGTAAGTAGCTAAAGCACTTGTGTTATGGAAAATCAGAAGTAACGAAGGTACCACAAACACCCAGACTCAAGACAACATAGAGAACTTATGGTAATCTACATCGACTCGGCCGGGAAACGAACCCGGGACCTCAGAGTGGCGTACCCATGAAAACCGGTGTACACACCACTCGACCACGGAGGTCGTCAAACAAACAATTAGTTAATATATATTTTTTTATTTTGTTGTTTTCTTTTTTTTAACTTTCTTATACTTTTTATTATTTTTATTGTATCTCGTGTCCTAATAAACATTTCTTTCTTTGCCCAACTTTGGCTGAACAGATCAATACTTCGTTGAAATATATTTTTAATATTTTAATATTACTGTTCAGTTCTTTATTCAAAACGTATAATATAGAATATTATAAACAACTTACTTGTACACTTTTCACTATGACGTATTCATGTTGATCCATACATTCAGTGCTTCAAAACACAAAGGCACTTCAAAACCCGCGACCATTAATAGGTTAATCCAGGTTTTCACTCACCAATTTCCCCCATTCATACCTCAGTTTGTTAGAATACAAAGTACCTTGAAGTGCAAGTTGGCAAAAGCATGAAACAATTGAATTTTGACGTGTCGACATCGCTTGAAATTCAGTGACCTGTTTAATGAACAGTCTAACTGTTACTGCGCTCTGAACTATATTATACGCCGGTATATTATACGAACATGGCTGTGTCAACTGAAGTCGTGAGAAACGAAGGCAGTGCGACATTGATTGTATGGTTTTGTTTATTCGAGAATCTATCGGTTATATTCGTGAAAAGGCCAGAGGATTATTGTCTTTATATCCTTAAATATACATCACAAATCTTGAAATAAAACAAAGAATAGTTACAAGCCATAATTGTCTAACTATTATCAACTTAGGTCTTTTTTCTATGAATTATTTGGACTATTTCATCACGATATTTCAATGCGGGTCAAATTCGTGAATGTTTCAGACCTTGTTCTTTTTTGTTTGGTATGCGGATTGGTTATTGGGCCGCTTGTCGGTATGTGATAACCAACGCATATAAATTTGTGCTTTAATAAATATGAGGTATTGCTTAAGTCACAACAATAAGCTATAACTTTGAGAGCTAAGATTTTGTATTCCTTTGGCTTGCAGTTGAACTGGCTCACTCACCCTTCAAACCGGTTTAAATATGTCAGGTATTCTGCCTTAAAGCGGTAGAATACTTGATGAGTTGGTTTTACTTACCGAGACTTAGGCCTCGCGCAAATTACCACAACCCAAATGTTACCAACAAGTTATAGTTCATGAACAAATATGAGAGAAAAATTGAACTCAAAGATATAATTATATGTACTACAACTCATTATTTTAATAAATATTATGCAGCATTAGCATTGTTAGCTTTTTGACAATTAAACGATTACAGCATAACAACATTCATGTGAAAGCAAAGCAAAGTACAAATAAAGATAGATAAATTACGAGTAAGGGCAAATATCGTGCGTCCTTGTCACTCCAAGTGATTATGTCGCACTACGAGTAGGGATAGAATTAGTAAGGCGCAGCGTGATATGTTGGTATTATATTCCCCTGATACTCATCTATACCGCGTTCCAGCTGTTTGATCTTATAAGTTAGTATATGCACAGAAGTGTCCCAGTGATTAGGCGCGTGCATCTTAACCGATGAGTACGGGTTCGAACCCAGTCAAGCAGTTAAGGAAAACATCGTAAGGAAACCTGCATGTGTCTAGTTTCATCGAAATTTGCCAGATTTGTTTTCCACTATTCTGTAGTAGAACATCGTGCTGGAATATGTTCCAAAAAAAATTTCATAAAGAGAGAGGATGCCTTAGCCCAGCAGTGGGAAATTTACAGGCTGATGTGACTACATATGTAATGATTGTAATATATTCAAACCGTTCCACGCCTGAAGCACACGGGCGTGGAATAATACAATCATATCATAAAGAATGATTATTTTAAATCTTTACTTTACAATTTCAAATTCAGAACGGTGTAGTATTACAAAAACATTAAATTAGGCGTTGTAAGATCGCAGTGGTAACTTCAAAAACAACCAACGAATTGGACAAATAAACGCAGACTTTGGAAACCGATTAATATCAGATCGATATCTCATTAAGCTGAGAGAGAAATGGACAGAATATTATATTTCCATTGTAATGTAATTTTGATTTCTGTGTAAGTTCAATTAGGTGAGTAGCTTTGTGATTTGGTTTCGAGGAAAAAGGAAATTTTACTGTGATTTCAATTCTTTTAGTACTTATTACGCTTGGAGGGATATTGTAACAAAATTCATTTGCTATGATTATAGAAATCAGAACGATTTATAATGTAACTTTTAAACAGTATAAAATAACAGTCTATACATGTTGGTCCTTACCTCCTCTTCATTTCAGAAGTTTGGGAGCTAAATCCAAATACGCTGTTCCAATGCGGGCGAATAGATTTCCAAGCTCTATACTCTCATACATACATATTGTGGTATGTATATATTATTGTATACGTACTATATAAGGTAAATATTAATAAAATTATATGACGGAATAAATAACAAAATTGATTAAAAAGAGAGTTATTTTTGCCGGTTTTTCTCAGGTCAGGCAGGTAACTTATTTTTCGAAGCGGTGATATTTAATTTCTATCAATAAATAAGAGTAATGTTTCCATATACAATAATGGAATTTGAGTTAGAGTTTAAGTACAATAATGACAAATATAAAATACATCTTTTTTATTTAATGAACTTTTATATTTTTATTTCGATCTTTCACCACCCTCGCCTTAAATCATAGTTTTGACATATTACAAACATTTATTACGGTTAATATTTTACCAAAATAATTATTAAAAACAGTTCGAAATGATCAAAAGGAAAACTTTACTCCTGTTCCTCAAATGTTTTAATGAGTAAAATTAATAAATCTCAGGGTGTGTAATTAAGCAAATTCAATTCTTTTGATCTCTGAACGCCGTACAACTTTCAGCAATCCACTGTAAGCGTTGTATTCATTGGCTCATAAAAGATAACGGGCATTGAGTACGTTCAAAAGTCTCGTGAAGGTAAAAAAAAATATACTCCAAAAAGGAGATTTTAATTCCACAGTCTGACTGCAGCTTTCTATTATTCCACACAATTGTCTGTTTTATTTCGTATAGTTTAATTTTAAATTATGTTTTAAACACAATAAGCGTTAAATCCGCTTGAAGCGGATGATGAGCTTTTGTTTTAAATATATATGTCTACCGTTTATCATATTATTATTTCATTTAAGACGTTGTCTAAACTTGTCTGGTAAGATACCATGTACTCGTATTATATGCCGCCATGCTCATATACTTAGTATTGTTGTATTCCGGTTTGAAGGTTTCGTGAGTTAGTGTAACTACACGCACAAGGGACATAACATCTAAGTACCTAATATTTTTGGTGCATTAGTTTTTTTATGGTATACGTTTGCGGAAGAGCATATGGGCCACCGGATGGCAAGTGGTCGCCATCACCCCTAGACGATGACACTGTAAGAAATATTAACTATTCCTTACATCGTCAATGTGCCACCGACCTTGGGAACTAAGATGTTATGTCTATTGTGCCTGTAGCTACACTTACACCCATAATTCGATGTTCAAACCTCTGTATTGAGAAATTAACGTGTCTTTACGTTAAGATACTTTCAGTGACAGTTCAAAGAATATACGCTGACTGTTCTTATAGTATCAAGTCTCAGAGAACACGTAAAACTGATCCTATGTGTTGTGACCTTTAAAATGATCAACTTTAGGAGAAGATGAATAAAGAGTTTAGTTTAGTTTACGAATTAGACTTACGTTACATAATAGTATCATATCATTGGATTATAATAAATTTATATGAGACAACATCACCAATATCATAATTTGCATTTAAATCATTAGACATTAAGAAAACTGCTTATCTATGAGGTATTTCTGTAAAGGTGATAAACTCAATTATTGATGTGATTGCACCTTATCTTGCAATAATATTCAATGATTGTGTTCAACGTGGTATATTTCCTGACCTGATGAAACATAGTAAAGTCATTCCAATATTTAAATCTGGTAGCTCTTCAGATCCTAATAACTATAGGCCTATCTCAATATTACCTACCCTCAGCAAAATATTTGAAAAAAATATTTTAAATCAATTATTAGCGTATTTCAATAGACACAATCTGCTTTACAGAAAACAATTTGGATTCATGACGGGTCGCTCGACTACCGACGCAGGTATCGAACTTATAAAAAATGTCTATGAGGCCTGGGAGGGGTCGCAGGATGCCTTAGGGATTTTCTGCGACTCATCCAAAGCCTTTGATTGTGTTCAGCATGAAACTCTGGTCAGGAAACTATATCACTATGGAATTAGAGAATGTGCACTCGACCTTCTGACTTCCTATCTTAACAATAGAATTCAGAGGGTTGACGTTAAAGGGACAAGGTCTCCTGGGGTCTCAGTTGGTATGAGGGATGGGGGTCCCATAAGGATCAATTCTTGGACCTTTTCTATTCCTCATATACTTAAATGACTTGCCCTTTCTTGTTGGGAACAAACATGATATAGTATTGTTTGCTGATGATACCTCTTTGGTTTTTAAAATTAATAGGAAACAGGTTCCGTATGACGATGTAAACAATGCTATGTCCGATATAGTACATTGGTTTAGCGTAAATAATCTTAGACTGAATAATAAAAAAACTAAAATTGTAAAATTTAGCACACCAAATGTGCAAAATGTAAAACCCGATGTACGTATCAATGGGGAATCGATGGATCCAGTTGAAACAACTGAATTTCTTGGTCTTACTCTTGATGCCAAGTTACAGTGGCTCCCCCATATAAACGGATTGGCGGGTAGACTGAGTTCTGCGGCATTTGCGGTCAAAAAAATTAGATTATTCGCTGATGTTGATACGGCTCGACTAGTATATTTTAGTTACTTTCACAGTATAATGTCCTACGGTATTATGCTTTGGGGTAACGCAGCCGCTATCCAAACTATATTTGTGCTGCAGAAGAAGGCTATTCGCGCAATCTATAACCTAGGAGCCAAGGAATCATTAAGGTATAGATTTAAAGAAATTAAGATATTGACTGTTGCTTCTCAATACATATTTTGTAATGTTTTGTATGTACGGAAAAATATTAATGTTTTTATGAGAAAATGTGATTCTCATAACATTGGTACAAGGAACAAACACAATCTTGTTACTCCTGTTACTCGACTGCATAGAGTCAGTTACTCTTTTGTGGGGCAATGTATACGCTTCTACAACAGGATCCCAGAAAGCGTTCAAAATGCTTCTGTTGCCAAATTAAAAAAACTTGTTAAGGAACGCTTGTGTGCAAAAGGTTACTTACTATACAATTAGCGAGTTTATGTTTGATAGTACACCTTGGGAATGAAACGATCGCCTCCTGGCTATTTCTAATCATATACTAATATGTATTTTATTAATTTGACAAAAAAAAAAATAACTAAAAAAAGACCCGCTGAGTTTCTTTCGCCGGTTCTTCTCAGGTCAGGGTGTTCCTTTTTCCGAACCGGTGGTAGTGTTTATTTGACAATCAATAAGTAAGTGTAATGCTTCTATATTGAATAAAGGAATTTGAGTTTGAGTTTGAGTTCATACATTACTCTGATCCCATTGTAAGTAGCTAAAACACTTGCGTTGTGGAAAATCAGAAGTAACGATACCACAAACACCCAGACCCAAGACAACATAGAAAACTAATGATAATCTACATCGACTCGGCTGAGAATCGAACCCGGGACCTTGGAGTGGCGTACCCATGAAAACCGGTGTACACACCACTCGCCCACGGAGGTCTAATAATAAAAATATAATTATTATTTTTTGTATTATTGCCTAATATAAAAGTTTTACTTATTCCATAATGTATTCAAATCATTTCATCATAAAAAAATAAAAATATTTCAAAACTTTGTATCATTAAATAGAAAATTCAATATGTTTAATCATTAAACTAATAGCGTACGAGTCTTCCGCAGTAATTCGTTAGCATATCTCATTAAGGCGAAACGATGCGGATGGTTCATCGACCTGGGTTTTATCAAAGTTTTACTGAAACATGTAATATGAATAAAGTCTGCGTGATGCTTCGACTTTTGAACGCGAACGAACCGTCATAATGTGAATATGTTATTTATAGTTCAATTGGCATGATGGAATTTTTTTTTACATGTTTTTAGTAAAATTAGCGAATACGTAGGATGATATAATAAGAGTAGTAGGAGTAGCAAACAGTGCAAATTACTCTTTAATTTTTAAACAAGTGACCCGCGCTGGCTTCTCATACGAGTGCAATACATATACTAAATATACTACAGAATTTGTTTATTCAAGACATTGCATTAGAAACTTCTAAACTGATAAGCGTTACTTTAGTATATCGTCTATATATTAATATTTATAATATATACAAAAACATTCCTCTTGAATCACTCTATCTATTAAAAAAAAAACGCATCGAAATCTGTTGCGTTATTTTAAAGATCTAAGCATACAGACAGGGGTAAGTCACTTTGTTTTATACTACGCATCTGATGATGATATGATGATTACACTGATACAAGCATTGTAAGTGTGAAAGTGGTTTAATGGGCCACCCTCCAATAATGAGCTCTTTAACATATTCAATCTTGTATGATTATGAATTTGTAGTATTCAAAATAATCAACATTACACGAATGAAATAATAGTTTTAAATCTTAAAGATATATAATAATAATGAAGCGAGTTTCTCTATATATCGCTGTTAGAGCCACAGATTAAGCAATATTTATAATGAATTTCATATATTAATGTGAAGGTGTTGGACGTTTTTTAATAAAATACTTTCCTTATTAAATCAATGAAGTATTTTAATAGTCCATATAAATAAGTAAAAATAATTACGATACCATACTGTATTAACATCGGTCTTTTTTTAGTGCATAAGACATCTTAAACATGCTTTTTTTACATCATCGATAGGTAACCAACCTTCGGAACTGAGATTTTATGTTCCTTGCACCAGTAATAACACGGGCTGACTCTCCATCAAACTGGATACAATTATATTAAATAGTCAATATCACGACGCGTGGAAGCCCCCTGCCATACACAAAGTCGTACCACCAAGTTACTTTAAATCATGGAAAGATTCCGTTCCTTTAAAGACATAAGCGTAAAAAAAAGCTTGTGATATACATATGTGCAACCTTGATATTGATTCTTTTGATGAAAGATACATTTATTTCGACAAGAAATAAAATTGCGATTCGACGCAAAAATTCTCTTAGTTTCATGGTTAGTTCTTTTTGTATGTAATTTGATTCAACAGTTTCGAAGCGAAACTTCTGTTGAACTGATCAAAATAAAACTCCAAAGCATGTTTCTGTGACACCTTTAATTTTTTTGTAATATTTCGAAATGAAACTTCTCTAGTGCAAAATGAAATCCCACTATTATCAAAGGTATACGTTTTGCGCACTTTTATACAAAAGCTTTATTTGATTTGAAATGTCGAGATATCTTTAATCAAATCATACAAGTGAAATTTGACATACATTCCTGTATTTTATTATACGTTTTGCACGCATGGAAGCTTAAATAAATCTACATTATAAATTGGCGGAGACCGCAAAATGACGCCTTTTCATTGATACAATAAAAGTTTCAAATGAAAGGGTTTGATTAGTGTAATTGAGATAAAATAATTAACGTCACATTTTGACTAGTTTGTAATCTGACTGTTCTAAATGAAAATATTCAAAAGAGTTCTTATAAAGAAATATATATTAGAGATACAGTACAACCTGTAAATTTTCCTCTCCCATTAGGGAGAGGGTTTGGAACATATTCCAACACACTGATCCAATTCCGATTTGCGGAATGCACTTGTGGCAAGATTTCGATGACATTAGACACATGCAGGTTTCCTCACGATGTTTTCAGCACAAATTAAACAAACATATATATAATAGAGGTGCTGACATGGGTTTGAACCGGAAATCATAGGTTAAAATGCACGCGTTCTAACCATTGGGCCATCTCAGCTCTATTATAGATAATAATTACCAAATTAATATTCTGCTACAACACAATACGAAAAGTTACATATAAGTGGACTTAACAGTTTCGTTGCAGAAACTACGAGAAGGATTGGGTGCACAGTGGAACTCTTGAGAAGCATGGCGTTGCACGGAAATCATTTTCTGGAAATCGCTTGAAAATATGTTTTATTTCAAAATAGTAACATATAAAAATTGAGAATTCAAATAAACAAAACATCTAATATTATCAGCTTTCTCTATTTTACGTATAGTTTTACATAATTCTTAACTAGTTAATTATTTGGGAAGTTCTGTGCCACTGATGCAGAAAAAAACAAATATTGTTATTTGTATAATAAATGACATAGATAAATAATAATAACGAATTCAAGCTTACCTCATACCAAATTTAATCAAATACGGTTTATCAACAAACAGATTATAAAAGTTTTTAAAACACAGAAAAATAATAATAGCAAATTCGAGCTTTCCTCATTCAAAATTGCATCATTTTTTTAAGGGGTAATGATTTGACCGTGATCGAGCTATAGGCATACAAAATAAAACAGATCGTTTTATTAGTTAGATAACTTTCCAATTTGTAATAATAATAATAATAAAAACAATAGCAATATAATAAAGAATAAAGAACAGGAATAGCGACGTAAAAAAAGCTATGAAAATCTACGTTGAAATCTACGTTTCTCGTGCCGACTCTAAGTCCGGTCTAACTTAATCAAGGTATCGCACGAATGGCTCGACGCTAACTTTTTAGAGGAATCCTCGACGAGAATTTATTTCTTGCCTGAAGTGGATCTAAAGACATTATAAGATTAGTGCACTTGTTAATTAAACACAAGTAGCTGACAAATAGAACAAAATTAACGACAATTGTGTTTTATTTCTTGTATAAAGATAAATTTTCTTAGAATTTAAAAAAAGAATATGTATTTGTATTTTCTTCATTTTCATTTTGTTACGAGAGTTATAGTTATTCAACGCGACTTAAGTCATTTTTGAAAAACAAAGAAATTTGTAAGTAATTAATAACATTTTATAATTTTATACAGATATTTAATTACTTGTTGTAAAACACTTATGCTCAAGCAGAGCCAGTAGCAGTATCGCTACAATTATTGTAACAAGCAAACCGCCCCGTCTTCGTATGGATACTTGTTGTATCGTTATATTATGAACAAATAACATAAAATAATTATAAATTGTAGCGTATGTGTTATTCTGATGCATTGCTGTAAAATTTCATCCAAATCCATTGAGTAGTATTATATATAGTAGTATTATACATATATCCATCCTCACAAACTTTCGCATTTATAATCATCATCACCAAGTCAGCCGAAGGACGTCCACTGCTGGTCATAGACCTCCGCTCTTGCAGCCCACAACCAGCTGCTTCCCGCGAACTTCACCAGGTCGTTGGACCAAATTATAATATTAGTAGGATATTATGAAAAAAAAAATCTAATAAATAATAATATCTCGGAAAAACTCTCAAGTCAATGATCAATGTCGAAGCCATTTTTCTCACGCCTGAACTTTTTTTGACTGTCTTAAATCACCTCCCATCGGATTGTAAGAGTGAGTGAAAAGATAGATTACGTAGATACTAATGGACTTTAATATCTTCTACTCAATTGGTATTTCTCATTAAGAATCCTGAAAGAAGTCAGTCAGAAATACATCATTATGTAGAATTGTAATGACTGTGAACCAAAAACTGCATGTATATAATTTAATTGAAAATATTTGTATTCCACCAACCCATATTGGAAGAGCATGGTAGAATGTGTTCCAAAAATTCTCCTCAATTGGAGATCGGCCTTAGCCCAGCAGAGGGAAATTTACAGGTTGTTGTTATTATACTCGTACTAAGCTATCTATTACTTACTATTTTTTAACATTTTACATTGTGTAAACTTTCCTGTTAAAAGCAAACTGCGCTTGTCCACACTATCAAAATTTACGACACCGATTAAGGATAAAAATATGTTCTCAACTATTTAAATACGCGATCCGTATAAACTAATTACGTTATAAATTTACAAAAATAGTAATGGCTCCGTTATTGTCTGCGATAGATATAAAATAAACGAATTGTAATAATAATGATTGTTTTATAAAATTTAGCGAATCAATACTGCAATACTGATACTAAATATACTAAAGAATTTGTTTATATACGACATCACATTAGTAACTTCTTAAATTACCATATTTGTTTACTGTATTGTTCACACACGACTTCAAATACTTCAAATAAAACACTATTTGAAAACAAATAAATATGCACTAAAAAGTAATAAAATAATTGCGCATTCAACAAATTTTTTAGAGTTCTCCTAAGTGAAATAAAATGAAAAATATTGAACTACTTAAAAGTCGATTTACGATTATATAATGTAGTTATAACTATTGCTATATATAGAGGCGTTATCAGCCACGGGTACGCGACTCAACAATCAAAAGAAAGAAGCGATACGAGCACCTTGGTGACCCAGTATATTATCGTATAAAAGGTGATTTGTAAAAAACATATTTCTTAAAGTATTGTTTTATATCGCATTGTTTTTTTGATAGATATACTGTAGGGTTTTCTTGGCTGACACAGCTTTCAAACAAAAAAAAATATTTAAATAGGTCCAGCCAGTAAAAAGTTATGAGGTAACAAACGCATGAGGTAACAAAAAAATACAGACGAATTGATAACCTCCTCCTTTTTGAAGTCGGTTGAAAATCCTTCCTCTCGAAACATTTTACCTATTAAAAAAAACAGCATTAAAATCCGTTGTGTAATGTTAAAGATCTAAACCTGCGTAAGTCAAATAGCAATAAGCAAATTTGTTTTATACTATGTAGTGATCATGATTTAATTTTAATATTAAAACTAGCACTATTCATTTTACTTTATAAAATAATCTCCGAGTTTAAGAAAATTAGCGTGTACCCTATTCGTTGTACACACATTTAAATCGTATTAATAGGTAGATTGGCAAATGTTATGGGGTCACCAATGCCCATGTTTGGTACATTTTTCAAAAAACCAGTGCGGTATCAAGATTGGAAACTGAGATATATTTGCCTGTATATCCCTTGTACCTATAATACTAACAGAAAACAGCAATCAAGTGTTTGGCGTTTCAATTAGTTGCACAAATTCCTTTCGTAAGTGGATATAAATGGTATAAATATTCATGTAGATATAGATTTTTAGTTTTGAAACGACTTTGATGATACGTTTTGCGTTAGGTATGTATGATGGTCAAATTAATTATTACTTGACAATGTGAAGTTTTCTCATAATTTCCTAAGTTATCAATTTGGCAAATCTATTATAGCTTAAAACAGTAACATAACTAAATAAAAAAATTATATTTTCCAATGTAATAGGTCAAAAATTCTACTATGGCAAGAAAACTATACTATTTGAAGGAGCACAATATTATAACAAACTACCAAAAGAAATAAAAGAACTTAAAAACTTTAACATTTATAAAAACAGATAAAAAAAATATGTAACAAATAATTTTATTAATTAATGTCTTGAATCCGATCCTGCATTCACAACAAAGTTAAATGTGGGTATGTCTTATTAAAAACCATTACATTAAAACCAATATAGATCAATATTTTGGATTACCCACTTTAAAACATTATTATTTTCTTAGTAATTAAAATACATTTTGTTTTATATACCTATTACTATTTTAAAAAAAAAACTATATCATCTATAATATGTAAGTCATATTGTGAAAGATTATGTAAAAAAATCTGTCTAAAACGCTCACAGCTCAATTAGTACGTAATATTTTGTTTTGTTTTCTCATTAAGTGAAATGTAATTTCTTTTGAGAAATAAATGTCTTTAAACACAAATTCGCATCAGAACATCGCATACATAAACACACAAATTCGGTAATTTTTCCGGGAAAATCTTTTAGCTAAAATATCAGTCGATGAGCTAGACGGACCATATCCCTGAATAAAGTCAAAAATACCCAGAAAATACGGCAACTGCCTGTCATCTCGTAATCGTACACACACCGACTAAGCCGTGAATATGACATAAACGTTTCACGTTTATGGGTTAACTTTAAGCTAAGCCATTTCCCTTGGATACATTTTTTCGCCGCAAAATTTCCTATCAATGTTTACGGAATGTTTTACATTTTGATTTTCAATATGTCTAATTTATATTATCGATTCAAACGTCAAATATTCGAGATGTCATGGCGTTTATTATGTTCTTAAGCAAAAAGTCAACTTCGTCAATCATAAATGATTACCTATTAAAATGACATGGACATTATCAGCTCTTTTCTATTGATACTGATTTAAAACACAGATATTATATCATCGCTAAATATAAGATTGAGTAAAAACTAAAAAGAAATAAAAATCTGGGTCGTTTGAAACAAATAAATATTGTTTACCCATTTTTAAATTTGACCTGATAATGATTGCTTGAATATTCACAAATATCCAGTGTTTATTCGTTTTTTATAAATCAGAAGAAAAAAAAAATTGATATTTTTTTTCTTATTTAGAAAAAAATATCAATAAATTTTTGAAATTGCATTTTTGACAAATTTTGAAAAAATATAAAAAACGTAATTACCCAAAAATGGTTCACTTTTGTAGTATGCATATGGGGTTAAAATTATTGCTAATAGTCACCCCTATCACCTTCTAGCGGATGTACGTCGATTTACCAATAACCCTATACATATATACTAAATTGCGCAATAACATAATACTGACTATAATAAGTATTAAAACCACACCTAAAAAAAGCGATAGTTATATTCTATAGTTACATGATGTAGGTTTAATTCTATTAAAAGTTATAACTGAAAATGACAAACTAAATAAATTATACAGAAATTAAAAACTTAAATACTTTTTTAATTCTACGTAATGCAAGTATTTTCTCTGTTACATGTTATTTATTACTGGGCAATAACGAATCCTTTTTGAAGGAAAAGTGTAAGTACAAGTATTATGTAAGTTTATTTTTTTATAGTATAGGTTGGCGGAAGAGCATATAAGCCACCTGATGGTAAGTGGTCACCATCACCCATAGACAATAACGCTGTAAGAAATATTAACTATTTCTTACATCGTCAATGTGCCACCAACCTTGGTAACTAAGATGTTATGTCCCTTGTGTTTTTAGTTACACTGGCTCACTCACCCTTCCAACCGTGGTACCTACCCGGACGGGCTTGCACAATACCCTACCACCAAGTAAATACTCATATATATTATTACAAGACAAACGACGTTGACTTTTCGAGTGTAATTTATTTTCTTTGTAATAATTACAACTTTAAAAGAGCTGTTTCAGTGAAAAGTCATTATTCTTCTTCAAATTTTGCCCCAAAGAAAAAAAAAATCACGAGATAAATTTTACCCATTTATCAGAATCAACGCCAACGCTAGGTAGTTCCATTGGGCCATAAAATACAGTAAAATAGAATTACTGAGCAAAACATTAAGAGTGGATCGTAATAAGGTTCAATTAATGAATGCTTTCAGACCTCAGGCTATTAATGTTGCATACTTTTCGTTGAGTGATTTGGAACAAATGCTACAAATGGCTTATACACTCAAAGTGCTATTATAGATTCCCTTAAAACAGATTCGTATCCACAAATTTCCTTCCGACCACTGACTTTATCAAGAACAAAATTATCTTTTCAAATTCATATCGTATTCAAACTGTATGGAAACTTTCAGAGCTATTTTGGAATAAATCTAAGTAATTGTACCGTGGAATAGTGAAGTGAATTAAAACGCAAATCCATCTTCTTAACAAGGGAGGCCGTTTCTAACAGTGGGGCATTTACGGAGTGCTAATTACTTACTTACTGTTTAATTAAGTACGACCTTTTTAGATGACAGAATTTAAAATGGAATTATCATTTCTTTTTTTAAATTAAGAACATGACAATATTGGAATACACACACTGAATGTTATACGAACTTTGAATAAAAGATATCGCCTCGCGAGTATATTCGAGTTGAGAGTTCAATTAATTGTAGTAAGTTAATAGCGACCAGACCGAAAGAAAGAACTCGAATAACTCGGAACTAGGTTTATAAGTTACGGTCATATTTCTTCCGTTATTACTGAAGAGGACTCGATATCGATTCCGTGAAAACTATATCAATATCGGTTATTTATTTTACTAAGAAAGTTCAGTGATAAAATACTCTGTAGTAAATTGATTGGAGATCGTGATTCGAATTCAAATATTTTAATATAAGTCTGTACTTTGGATAGCTACTGTATTTTTATTCGAAATGCGAAGTATTATATATTTATTTCTTGGTACTAAAACTTGCTTACCTGACGTTAGGGCTTTATGCAAACTTACCTGAGTAGATACCACCAATTCACCGGATATTTTACCATCAAATAGTAACACATGACATTGTTCTATTCCAGTTTGAATGATGAATGAGCCAGTGTAACCACTGTGTAAAGTAATAAAATAAATAATTTATAAAAAATATCCAACGGAGTAGCAGTAAGACTGCTGATTTGTTATCTAATCATCTGATCTGACTATTTGTAGTGTTTACAATTTGTAGAGAATTAAGATTCATGCAGAGAATCATCTTCCACGTCAGTGTATATGCACTAGGAGTATAAGCTTATAACACCAAGTCTCCGACTCCGCAAAGTCAATAAATCTTTCTTAGGGTAAGGTATCCGTTTCTATAATAAAATTCCGCAGACATTTTTAACTTTGCCGTTTCGTAAAATCAAATCGTTTATAAAAAATACATTGGTAAAAAAGGCGTATTACTCGATACAAGATTTTTTAGATGATAAAAAAGCGTGGAATTAATACCTGTTGACTTCCACGCAGGATACATTAATTTAAATAATTGTATTAACTAACATGACTTTGTGTTTTTTAAATTGTTGAAAAAGAGTAACTACTGAGTTTCTTGACGGTTCTTCTCGGTAGAATCTACTTTCCGAACAGGTGGTAGCTTCACTTAATTGTTAATTGACGATTCAAAAGTGCTTGTAAAAGCGCACTTGAATAAAGTTTATTTTTATTTTGAGTGTTACTCATTTGCTTGTACTACTTCAATAAAAAGGCAAGTAATTGAATATCAACATAGATAATCTTCTAAATTAATAATACTTCCATAATTTTAGTGAATTAACTGCCTATATACATTGCTTCAAATTAAGTTTGGTAAAGTTATTAATAATGCGAAAAGAACGAGTCTATTCATAAATTTGATGTAATTTTTGAGAATGATTACCGTCTAGGGTAACTAATTTCATTTGATCATCAGTTTTGTTCCACCTGGTTTTATCTACCTAAGTCATTGAGCCTGTTACATGCAGTATAGGGGGACCAAACTATAAGAGATTACTCGTTGCACTTTTGAAGGGTACATGTTGTCATGTAAGAAAGAAAGAAAGAAAGAAAGAAAGAACACCTTTATTGGGGACAAAATGACAATTAGGTACAAAATAAAAGGGAAAAATAATAATAGTAAAAAAATAACTTAAGTACTAATAACTTATCATTAACACAAAAAAAAAGAAATAAAATGAACAATTAAAGAAAGTAACGATACAAAAAAAAAGAACAACTACAATATGGGAATATAAAGTGTCCCAAATAGGTATACCATTCAGCAATTCATAGGTGTGGACACCTAATGCTGGTTTTCAATGGTACCCTTTTTTGATACCTACTTAATGTACAGCTTGTAATTTTCCCACTGCTGCGCTAATGACTCCTCTCCCTTGAAAAAGGTTCACTGCAGGTCTAAATGAGGCAGAAATTCGTTGTAATTAGACATATGCAACTGTCGTCATGAATTTTATACTCAAATTAAGCAAATGAAAATTCAGTGGTAATTGTCTGAATTTGAACCCGCTGTCATTGGTTAAGATGTACACGTTCTAACTACTGGACTAGGCTCTTAAATTAGAATTAGGTTTCATAATTATTCAAATAGGTGAAAGTGACAAAACATAAGCGAGCCCATGTTCTTCCTAAAATAAAAGGAAATAAAAGAAAACCAAGAGTAGCTAATCTGATCGCTGTATCGATTGAATAGCCGGCTAAACTAATAGCCGATTACAACTCCGCTGCAAGAATAAAAATTGTCGCTCTCAATTTAATTTGAAATTGAGTTTCTTTTCTTGCACTGGATCTATTAAAATAATGGCTGTAATTATTTGAAGTGAATTCTTATATTTTATTTCTAAAAACTATTGTTTTTAATTCTATTACTTTTAATTCAATTAACTATAATGTTTCTATATTAAGAAAACAGAAAAATTACAATACATATTTTTATTACTCATTCCTGTTGATTTAGTTATAATATAACGATGACAAGGTTTAAAGGTGTTTTAGTACTTCGCACTAATTTCAATACTAGACTATTTATTTATTTATTTAAATACTTTATTGTACACCACAAATTAAACAGATTAGCCTTATAGTAAGTACACATAAAGAAAAGATGGTACAACCGGCGGTCTTATCGCTTTAAAGCGATTTCTTCCAGACAACCGAGGTGATATGGAGTAGGAGCCAACAGAGAGATGGTAGGTGGTGTAAAATAGACTACATACATATATACAAATAAGATAACACATACATAAACTACTACATACATATAGCTAGTTACATAAATACATTTATACATACATAATATATACATAAAGTCATACATAAATACATATAGTACGACACAAATTAGATGTAGCATCGGAAAGTGCAATGGAATGAAAATAAAACCGATTACTGGCGATTTACACAACCAATAGAAATAGCTCCCTATCGCGCCAGTCGACGCTATTCGTCGCTATAGATTGACGCGTCAGAGAAAGCAAGTACATGTAAATCGACGTGTCAAATTGGCGAATATATTAGGTGATATGATATTACAAGTTATTACGTTTGTGCAAAGATCATATTCGCATGATAAATAAATATTGATAATTTGGGATAGCGTACTCAATTCGGATGTGATCGGTTTTACGAATATTGCCGATGCGACATCTAAGTTGTGTCGTACTATACAAATATACGAACATGTACAAATAACAAATGGTATCTAGTCGCCATTCAGTGTGAGAGTGTGAGGTAATAATTAACTTTAGTTTTAAATAATGTTAAAGAGGTTGCAGGTTTGATATTAAGCGGGAGGGCATTACATAATCGAGTAGCCTCAGCCGTAAAAGACTTTTTGGAAAAACTATAATCAAGGGAAACTTGACAAACTGTTCTGTGCTTACTTAATAGAACAAACATTGGTGTACCTTTTATTCCATCACTTTCATCATCTGTGATTGTGAACCATTATTTTTGAAGTTTCGAAGATGTCACACACTTTTGGAGACACGGAATTGTAAATGTAGATTTTTAGCCTTTAGACTGCTATTCCAAAAATTGGGTTCTGTTTCGTACCGTGGGACCAGCGCTCTTATAAGCTAGGATATAGAACAACAAGAAAATCATAAAACTGATTTCAAATACGGCGTCTAATCCCTAGTCTCAAAATACGCAGGATATTATAACACACTAGCGTGTTCACAAACACTAGTACACTTTTTATCCAATGACAGATCCGAAACAACCTAAAGGAGGTTCAGGAGCAATGCCTTCACGTATTACGAGACACGATAGTGTATATACTTCCAACAAACAAACACTCTTACTGAGAAATTTCCTATAGAAAAACTTAATTACTTTTATCGGACAAACTTTAGTTTTGAACCAAGAAGACCTTTGTATCTAGCAAAGAGGTTGTCAATATATATGTATAAAGCCTATGGTCTTGAGGTAACCCTCAGTGTATCAAGCGAATAGTCGGTTAAAGTAATAGCCGATTACAGCTTCACCGCAAATGAGACTTAGGCTCATTTTAATTCAAACTAAAATTTAATTTAAAGCACCTTTTTCAATGTCTAATTAAAGTATTTTCTTACCAGTAATTATCCTTCAGTTTCGATTTGTTAATTAAGCCAGTGTGTTTTCAAAGGGGACGAATTAGTTTTCACCCTACGACTTTTAATTAATGTTTTGTTTCTTTGAACTGGATTGTTTAAATCGAAAAAATAAACACAAAAATAAAACGTATAAATAAATTATTTTTCAAGTCCACAAGTTGTTATTGATCACATTATTACTTGAACTTAAATTTATGAGCCAAAATACCCAGTGACCCTCAGAGTTTTTAAATTTGTTCTTGAGAAAAGTAACTCAGGGATTTTAACGAGTTTAGAATTTTTCTCGTACTTGTTGGTGAAAGATTATACCTTTAGGTAATCTCTGTTTTCCAATATACCATCCCACTTTGCATTGCGTGGAATAAGTCATTTAGAGCCAAACCAATATTTCGATACTAAAAATATAGTCATGTATTTTAATATTATATATGTTAAAGTAAATCTATCTGTCTGTCCGTCCATTGCTCTTTCACGACCAAACCTCTGAACCGATACGATATGGGAATCTTCAAGAAAAGAGCGTACTCCTTCCCCAATGGCCGACAACGCAACTGCTAGCCCCCTGGTGCTGCAGATGTCAATGGGCGGTGTTAGTCACTTTCCATCAGGTGAGCCTCCTGCTCGTTTGCCACCTATCATATAAAAAAATGTGGTATGAAGTAAACTTGAACTCTAAGAATCTAAACATGCCAACCAATATCTTAAAACGCGAGCTAAGCCGCGGGCGTCTTCTAGTTTCATTATAATTTAACCGATATAGGGAAAACTTATATCAGTAAGGATATTAAGTGTCATAACCCTTGACCGAAGTTTGTTCACAGTGACCTCTTCAAGGAATATTTATTTGGTAATTGAGTGCGAAACATGAAACATTATAAGAAAAGTAAATTTTTTGTTTGATAATATTTCACTAAAAATGATTGTGATATTAAGAGTTATAATATTATAGTAACAGCATATAAATTTCTCACTGCTGGGCTAAGTTCTCAGTTTCAAATTACACGTGCTAGTTTCCTCATGATCTTTTCCTACACCGACACGATAATACAATGACGCGAGGTTTGAACTCGCAATCAGCGGTTAGGATGTACATGTTCTAATCATTGACGACCTCCATGGTCGAGTGATGTGAACACCGGTTTTCATGGGTACACCACTCTGAGGTCCCGGGTTCGATTCCCGGTCGTGTCGATGTAGATTACCATTAGTTTTCTATGTTGTCTTGGGTCTGGGTGTTTGTGGTACCGTCATTACTTCTGATTTCTATAACACAAGTGCTACAGCTACTTACATTGGGATCAGAGATGTATGTGATATTATCTCATTGGGCCATCTCGGCTTCTCAAATTTAGTCTTACTTATATTATAAATGAGGAGGGATGATTGTTGCTTAATTAAGATATAACAGCTTCACGGATCGAAATTGAATTTGTCACAGAGATGGATTATAATATGCAGCACAAAGGTAACTTCCCTAATGCTTAGGAGATGATTTTCGTCCTCCAACATGCATATGAAGACGCCTCGGAAGATGAAGAGTAATAAATACTTGTCCTTTGTCAAAATTTGATGGTTGATATTCATAATATTCGTGTGTCTTATATATTATAAGTACGATATATTAACTTTACAGCTTCCTTCGCTGTGTTATATATTTTGTAGCGTTACGGCAGATGTCACATATTAAATTTGTCAGAATTTTGTCTAGTATTTTTAATAAAATTAAATTTGAAAGTTTCGTATATTAGTGAATTATTGTGTAATAAGCTATCCGACCCGACTTCATACACGTCCATTAAGATCATCTATAAACCTTTTTGATTAAAGATAAACAATAAGATAAATTCTTTAATTTTTTTTAGCTAGGATAAGTGAATTCTTGACTTATCTCTTCTAAATAATAAATGTACATATAAAAAAATTGGAACGTCTGTTTGTAAAATTTAAATAACGGCTTTTAATTAAATACATATTATACGCACCAAATAAACATATACCAATTCACATTTTTTTATAAATTTTGCCGGTTTGTCTGTTCCGACTAATCTCTGGTACTTCTGGACTGATTTTGACGAGACTTCCACCGGCAGATAGCTGATGTAATAAGGAGTAACTTAGGCTACAATAATAACCTTTTTGTTAAAACGAACGCGCATGTAGCTACAGGCACAGCTAGTTATACATATAAACTCTTAAATCATTCTGCTTATAGATGAAAAACCGCATTAAAATCCATTGCGAAGCTAAAAAAAATCTGAGCATACAGACGGCGAGAAGCGATTTTATTTAATACTATAAAGAGATATAGCTGATATATTACAAGCTTGTATTCTTTGTATTCTTGAATAAAGATGTATAAAACTGTTTATGTAAATAAGCTGCATGGATTTAGTATTGCAGCATTAATGTAGTCTAGACTGATTTTATATGCAGAAACATAATATGAACACACTATATCCTTTTTTGACTGGTTTAAGATCTAGTAGGTTGTAAATAAGATCCCAGTCTTCGTAGTCATGGATTTAAACCAAGTGTAGTATTAAGTAAAGCAACTCAACAACAGCAACAGCAGCTTGTAAACTTCCCACTGCTGGGCTAAGGCCTCCTCTCGCTTTTAGGAGAAGGTTCAGAACATACTGTTCTAGTGCGGGTTGGCAGAATAGACATGTGGCAGAATTTTTATAAAATTAGAAACGTGCAGGTATCGACACGATGTTTCCCTTCACCGCCGAGCACGAGATGAATTATTAACACAAATAAAGCACATGAAAATGCGGTACTTGCCTGGATTTGAGCCCGCAATCATCGGTTTAGATGAACGCAGACCAATTACTGGTCCATCTCGGCTGTATAGCAACTCGGACTCCGAAAATTGGTAATGTCAAGACTTTCGTGTCTCGGATAACACGTGAAGCTGTTAGTCTTGTATCTGAATTATCTCTCCTGATTCCAATATATAATATATACATAAGTGAAGAGATTATGAATTTACTTATATTTACGGACATATTTGTGTCGTATTATGTGTTCTAAGTAGTTTTCGAATCATCCTTAATAATGGGAAATGTTATGTTGTAGTAAAGACGAAATCACTAAAAATGGTTCTGTTTAGATTGAAACGGAAAGAGCAATTTTTAATTAAACGGTGGTAAAAAGTCATCTTTAATATTGGCATAAATATCGCATGGAAAATAGTAAGTCATTTCTGATAACTGACTGGCTAATCGGATCTTAGGATGTGACATATGCCTCTAATAATATGGGCAGTGAGCTAGTATTATTACAGGCATATACGACCTATAAGCCGAAAAGTTATGGCAATTTGCAAAAGGTTGTAAAATACGTGGGTTTGTACACAACTTAAAACCATTATAAAATAATTGTCGTTCATTAAACTACACGTTATAATGTTATCGCCCTATAACTGTTCTAATATAAGCATTCGGAAGGGTAAAATTTGGTTAGTTATTGTATAGTTGAACGGACTAACTTCGGACTGTTTTGTTTGTAAAACAACATGGAAGTTGTTAGCTGGAGTTGACTGACGGTATGTTTAAATAACCTGGACTTGCGAAAACGTCCTCTATTGATTTCGGATATCGGATGAACTGAGTATTCTAAATTTAAAATTTTCATCGAAGGTAATAATGGATACGATTACCAAATACCTATACTATAAAAAATGGACTAAATCATATGGACTTAGTATAAATACTAGTATGTAGTATAAAAATCATAGTATGAATACTATACACGGTACATATACTATAACAACATTTTTTACAATTATTGTCTGTCTGTTTCTTCCGGCTAATCTCCGGAACGGCTGGCCTCATTTTTGATGGGACTTTCACTGATAAATAGCCGATGTAATAAGTAGTAACTTCTACTACAACAATGACTTTTAGTTAAATTATAACGCTCACAAAGCCAGTAGTATATATCTGTGTTCCGGCTTGTAAAGTGAGAGAGCTGGCGTAATTACAGACATACACATGATTATTATAGCCTATTGTTGACCGATGTACTTATATATATAACAAAATCCTTATACTAACAATGTGAAGGGGCAACATTAGCCCCTTCACATTGTCGCTGCAGTCAACTCAACCCAATCAACTAAAAAGAGGTCAAATTGTCCAGGATAAAATGAAATGCTTCAAATATTTTAATATTTTTATAGATTCAATTATAAAAATCTCGAAATTACAACATAATTTTCCTTAGAATGTGTTTTTTTTTTATTTCCAGTCTTAATCATGCCTTCTTAATATAAGATGAATTGGTGCCAAATGTATCATAGATTTAAAAAAAAGAAAATTTCGATCATATTATTATCATCATAAAAAATCATTGTATACGCGTTGAAACTCAAGTACGTTATATTAAATAGTTATTTTGTACATACAAAGAAATCACTCCAAATCAAACAATCCTACAGGATCACGTCTATGTTTCGTCTTTGATATCATCAATTTAGCATCCTAAATCGTCTAAAATATGTTTGTATCAAGTCGTACGTGCACCCAAATATTTCTCGAATGTTCGAAGCTAAGTTGAAATATCGCATCAATTTGTATAGATTTAGAATTCGTTGCAGACGCGGCACACGCGGGCCCCACTCGAGTTCAGAAGGAATCCAATTCAATTTATTTATTCAGTAAATTGGTCGCTAAAGGCCTTTTATACTTCAATGGGAATTGTGACGGTGCTTTGTCGACGTTTTTGCTTACGAGTGGTCCTGTTTACAAACTATATCTTATTCCACACAAACGAAGCGTAACATTAGGATACATTCTCATATTATTCTATCCGTTTAAGCAATATATTTTGTGTTAAATTCTTGTGTTTTATATATGAATATAGACTAAAATATTGTAATGGTCATTAAATGCATGGTATTGATCTATATAATAGATTATATTCTAATTGTATTGGTATTTATTGCTATACATTATACTTAAAAGGGGGTACCCAACTATTATAAACAAGTGTACTACGTTGGATGAAATAAATTATTTTTATTTATTTATTTTTTACATCACCAGTACAGTATAGGAATTGTTTATGTTTAAAATTTGGATTTATGACAGTCTGAATTAGAAATTTATTTTAGATAAACCATCCAAAAAGCAGACGATATTTACAAGGGAAGTAAATTTAAAATTCACTCAAATATTAATGGAAAATGAACTCAAGAGAAAATTTAATTCTTGTAGAAGCTACATCACTTTTAAATCTTGCGTATAGTATGATCCAAAAGCGCGTGAATGCGCTGTATGAGAATGCGTAAGCGCAATTTTTGGGTTCCTATCGTAAACTGTATTGGCATGGAAATGTAGTGCAGTTTACACATGTCATTATATGTATTAGACTTTGTATTCTTCTTTTAATTATGATAGAGTAGTCTCTAACATGTGAGAGCTAACCTGATTAGATTAATAATGCCAATTAGGTCTAGTATAGATGGAAAGCATGAATTCTCAGGTTATTTGAATATGACCTAAGACCTTTGCAGTCACCGGGCCATTCTTCCGCTGGATGAGAAATGTCTGAGGTGAGATTTTAGAGGTGATATTTAGATGTAATAGTGACGATCGAAATAACTAAGAATTTAATCAATTGTTAGTCAAAGTCAAAAATCTGTATTCAAGTGTCGATGAAAATACTCGAAATGATTACGTAACATCATAGCTCAATATTAACGGGGCAATATTTGAAGGTAAGTTGATGCTGGATTATTTTGGATACTATTGTATTTGCGAATACAATGAGTATTTTCACAAACAGTAGTATCCTTGTAGCTTAAGACTGTAAGCGGAAATAATATGTCCAAGCGCTTATCCGAAACAGGATATGCTACACATATCGAGGTACCATCTCTTATCATTTATTTTCATTCATTATTCGTTCTTTGATGTCTCAATTTAAGTCGGAATTTAGAGCATGTCTTATCTACATCCAGTCCTTCTAGAGCTTTGTAGAATCAGCCATATAACTACTTGTTCTAATTGCATAATACTACACTTTAAGCCAGTTGGGGATTAATATCCTCTCAAACTATTGTTTTGGTTTCGGTTACAAACGGATAGCGATAGAGAAAAAGTACTACTGAGTTGAAAATGTACTACTGACTTTCTTGCCGGTACATCTTGGTAGAATCTACTTTCCAAACCAGCTTCTCTTAATATATTTGGCAAATAATGATTCAAAAGTATTTGAAAAGCCTATTTGAATAAAGTATATTTTAATTTTGAAAAGAGGGAGCTAGTTGAATAAGTCATATTCCTAACTCGCGTTGACATAATATTTTTCTTATCAAATTTATTATAATTATATTATTCGTCTCTTATGTCAAAGTACTTTTTTGTCCCAATTGCTCTCGAAACAGTTGGCCCTTGGATAAGTGGTGGAAAAAGCTTCATCATGAGCTTAACACCTAATTCATACAACAACAACAACAGCCTGTAAATTTCTCACTGCTGGGCTAAGGCCTCTTCTTCCTTGAGGAGAAGGATTGGAACATATTCCACAACGATGTTTCAATGGGTTAGTGGTATACACATGTGAACAGAATTTCCAAGAAATTAGACACATATAGGTTTCCTCACGATGTTTTCCTTTCACCGCCGATCACGAGATGAATTATAAACAATTAAGCACATAAATATTCAGTGGTGCTTGCCTCAGCTTGAACCCACAATCATCGGTTAAGAGGTAGGCGTTCTAACCACTGGACCATCTCAGCTCCATTTTTAATTCACATTTGCATATATTTAAGCATTTCATTTTATTAATTCTTTAGTTACGACTAGTGGAATAAGTTTATTTAAAACATGATTCCCCGTGATAACATTTCTGCGAATCCAGCTATTACAATATTCTTTTCCATATTCAAATATACATCCTCGACCGTCCCTTTTTCGTGGTATTTGTAATTTCATTATAGGTGTACGCGGTTGCATTTGATAAATGATCCTCACAGTTTACGTACTGCACGGGCTAGTAAATCTAGTTCAGTTCGGATCCAAATTAGAATATCAAAGTTGGAAATAAGTCAGTGTATAGTCTAGTAGTTAAAGCTTCTACCGGAAAAAATAATATTCATAATCTTTTCGTTCTTTCGATTCGCTTGAGATTACTTATTTTTATTTCAAACTAGTTTTTCCCGTGACTTTATACGCGTCTGGATTTCACAAAAAAGTTATTTTTGTACCCTAAGTTACTCCTTATTACATCAGCTATCTGCCAGTGAAAGTTTCTTCAAAATCGGTCAAGCCGTTCCAACGATTAGTTGGAACAAACAGACAAACAGATAAAAATATTATTTTGGCATATGTATCGTGTATACATAATTACGAATTTAGTAAATAGCAGTAATTTTCACATTACAAACAGACACTAACTTTATTATATGTATGTATATATTATTGTGAAATCGTAAATCCGACGCCAGCATAGCTTACGCGGAATAAAATCAAATTAAGCATCAATTTCCATCATCATTATCAATTTACTAGCATTTAGTTTATTCATTAACGCTAAAATTGTATTCTCGATAATTTAAAATATACACACATATACTACATAAGTGTACCTTTTATTGACAATAGATCTGGTTGATTGTTAACATATTCTCAAATGAGCAGTTATTAATCAATGTTTGTTACTTGTAGTGGGTACCGGTTGTCATGGGTACGCCACTCCGAGATCACTGGTTCGATTTCCGGCTGAGTCTATGTAGGAAAAGTTTAGTTAAGGGACTGGGTGTTTGTGGTACCAGCGTTAATTCTGATTTTCCATAACACAACTACTTACATTGGTATCAGAGTAATGTATGTGATGCTGTCCGATATTTATTTATTTATATAAAAATTAGGAATTGGTAAATTATTTTTTCGTTTGAAAAGCTGTTCACCGGTCACTTCTGTTGGTAATATAAATTTAAAAAAAATTGAAGTTGGTTTATTTTTTATTATTAACCTATAGATCTACTGAATTACATCGGTTTTTGAATTAATTACAAAAAATCTTGAGAAAGTCAAATTCAAATTAGACTTACATTGAAATATAGCTCCACATTGAAGTTGAGTTTCAATCCCCTTTCATCCTGCGACGTATTGTGAAATATTGCCGGAGAGAGTTGTCTGGATGCGAGTACGTACCAGAACGTGTTTCTGTACTGATGAAGTTAATGGTATTTAAATGTAAGATTATGTAGCTTATAGTAAAGTAAAACTTACAATAGTAAAATATTCTGTAAAAATTAGGTCTTTAAAACTGAATAAAATCTAGATTACTATCCTTCCAACAAAGTATGATAAATACAGAAAATATTCATTGATTTATTCCAAGTTGAGGAGGTCCGATCGCTTCGACGGCTCGAATAAAAATGTCTCTTATCGGCGAGCGCTCTGCCGTTTATAACAAGTTTGGGTGGGGAACTATTCACACAACATACCTATTTACGTATATATTTCAAACTAATTGAATATTGAATAGACCGACGTCTCTTGGAAAATACTTATAACTAGCGACCCGCCCCGGCTTCGCACGGGTGCAATACTGATACTAAATATACTACAGAAATTGTTTATTTACGACATCACTCATCATTTGAGTCGAGATGGCCCAGTGGTTAGAACGCGTGCATCTTAACCGATGATTGCGAGTTCAAACCCAGGCAAGCACCTCTGTTTCATGTGCTTAATTTGTCTTTATAATTCATCTCGTGCTCTGCGGTGAAGGAAAACATCGTGAGGAAACCTGCATGTGACAAATTTCATAGAAATTCTGCCACATGTGTATTCCACCAACCCGCATTGGAACAGCGTGGTGGAAAATGTTCCAAACCTTCTCCTCAAAGGGAGAGGAGGCCTTTAGCCCAGCAGTGGGAATTTACAGGCTGTTGTTGTTGTTGTTGTTGTTACAAACTTCTAAAATTATCAGTGTTTCTCTACTATATTGTCCATGCATTATATACAAAAAGCTTCCTCTCGAATCACTCTATCTATTAAAAAAACCGCATCAAAATATGTTGCGTCGTTTTAAAGATTTAAGCATACATTGGGATGTAGGGACAGAGAAAACGTATTTGTTTTATATTACTGTGAAATATTCATTAGTTAAATAAAAATAGCACGGGATAAAATAATTATTTTCCTCAAAATAAATATGGTTACTTAGTATTATATATTTCTGTATTTCAGCTAAAACAACGAGTCATCCAGTTTAATTACTAGACCAAATGACGTATCGTAAAGATAGTTAACACTTCTTACAGTGCTCAAGTCTTCGGGCGTATAAAAAACTTAAGATAAAATTCGTTCACTTATAACTTTTTGTCCGTGCCTTTTGTTTAACTTATTAAACTAATTAAGTTCTACTTATCTTAAGTCGTCACTCCTGCCTACAGATATTGGCACCGTTATAATATTTAGCCATTTCTATCATTGCCAATGGGATCACTAATAACTATTGTTGTTTGGCGGAAAAATATCTTATGTGTAGATGGTATCCAGGCGGGCCTTCCCAAAGTCCTGCTACAAATAGTTAGTTGTCTTTCTTTTTTGATCTTTACAATTATATCAGATGTCTTGAACGATTTTGATTACTATATACTAACGTTATAGACGCGAAAGTAACCTCATATTTTTACACGGGAGGGGGTAAAATGAGTGTGAAGGTTTGAGTGATATTAATAAAGCTTATATATTTCGCGTGGGTAATGCCACAGGTTCAGTGTAATAAATAAAAACTCATTAAACACTATCGACTGTATCTTAACATTGTATTATAACTATCATTATCATTACGTATAAAACAAAGTGGCTTACCGCTGTCTGTCCATATGTAAGTATGCTCAGATAAAAACGGATAGATTCAAGGTGAAGGTTTATATATACATATAATAAAGCTACAATATAGTAGAGAATCAGTGATAACATATCAATAATACACGTATAAAACACTTATCGATATATTGTATTAAAGAGTAGTATTAAACCAAAACGAGTGAGTGAATATCATCAGAAAGCATGGTTTATACACTTTCGAATCGAATTTTCTTTAATTTTAATTAATTTTAATAAGCTGATATTGTTATAATAATATTAATACTGTATGGATTCTTGCTATACGTTGAAGTCTAGACACCGATTATACAAAACTTCCTTAGTGAATGCGGGAAGCATTGCTCGCCAGGGACTGGACCCCCCTGTAGCTACCCTAATCTGACGGAGCTTCGCTTCGGACGTTTTAATCATGGGTGAGTAGGGCTACCACGATTTATAGTTTTGTTATAATGTATTTTTTTTAATCTGTATTTATTTCAAAAAAGTATCTATATTAACGATTAAAAAAACGTACGTGAAACAAAATCATAACTGTGTCGTTTGTTAAGAAATTAAATTAAATAATATGTCATAACTACATAGTATAAAACAAAGTCGCTTTCTCTGTCCCTATGAACCTTTGTATGCTTAAATCTTTAAAACTACGCAATGGATATTAATGCAGGTTTTTTCCATAGAGAAAGGAAGGTTTTGGAAATACTGATAATTATTAATTTAAAATATATTTAGTATTAGTATTGTACCCGTGCGAAGCTGGCGCGGGTCGCTGGTAAAAAATATTTAATACAAAATATAATTGCAAATAAACAATTTAATTATTTGTTATATTTTATTGTATGGTCATGATATTTGTACTGATCGTTTAGGTCAAGAGATTTAAAATCTCCAATAGTGGCATTTAACGTATCAGTGAAATGCAATGACAGTGTGTTCATACGCGAGTGACACAGACGATTTATAACGGTTCAGCGGTCGGCTATAGATTGGTACGTCACTAATTTCAAAATAGTGATCAAAATTTCCACTCAATCATTTATAACTAGCTTCAAACTAAGATTTGGGTCATACAAACTAATAGATAAAGGCATATAAATATTGCCTGCGATATGACTTGACTTCTATACATATAAGAAAATTGCAGTGTCTGTTTGTAATATTAAAAAAGCCCTTTTTTACTCAATGCATATGTACTTATACATACATGGTATATATATCAAAATAACAATGTCTGTCTGTCTGTCTGTTTGTTCCGGCTAATCTCTGAAACGGCTGGATCGATTTTGACGGGACTTTCACTGACAGATAACTGATATAATAAGGAGTAATGTAGGCAACGATATATTTTTTTTTTTTGTTAAATTTAAACGCGTAATATGTTGCAGGCACAGCTAATCATAAAAAAATGAGGTCTAGGAATGATAGAATGAAATACAAAGATTTAAATATTCGATGATGTCAAAAGAAAAGAAATACAATAGGCTGAAAATAATCACACATTTTTATGCGCTAATAAAATCATACATGTCTTAGAATTACACATATTATTACTTTGAAATTTTGTCTGATTATATAATTGTATTACATAACACAACTTGTATATATTGAAATTAATGTGGATGAAACTGTGAAAACCAACTTCTATTATAATAATATGATATACTAAAACCTTCTCGGAAACGTTCCGCATTTCCTCGTATAAGTTTTGTGTATATTGGCTTAGGAGATTATTCAGTTAGGCATAACAAAAAGTCATTTATTATTAGTTAAATAGCAATTAATTTATTGCTTTTAATAATAAGTAACTTTTTTTCTTTACTTTGACATTGATAATTTTATATATCCACGAAATATAGTTTAATAACAAAATTAATATTCTCTAGTCCCAAATAAATAATGATAATGAAAGGAAAAAAAAAAACAGTTACAACGTAAATGCAATACAAAATTTATAGAACTCCACAGAACCGTCACAAAAATGAGGAACCTTTTTCTTATAACCTACTTGAACAACTGACCTAAAACAACGCAATTAAGTTCCGTTCTACTCCGTCCAAGCTTTCCAACACCTGGTATTTCCTATTATCTAATAAAAAGTACAAATTATGGTCGCCCCAGCGTCCCGCCGTTCTAAATATAATGACTTCCACAACGCTGGCGTGGTTACTGTGTATGTGTGTGTATGTGTCAATAAAAATTGCATTTTGTAGGTCTCGAGCTCCCTGCGAGGGGAATTAGACGTCGTTGGTGTAATTAATGTTACTATAACATTACGTTCATCCATTGTCTTTTCTATTACGAATTCCAAATTTGAAATGGAGATGATATTGATTTTTGTAATTTATATTTTCGTGAAACGAATTAGAGATACATTGCTTGATAGATTGATAGCTTATCTATATTGGTTTCTAATAAAGTTTTATATTTTTGTGTATAACCGCCCGCGGCTTTTTGTGTGTGAGAGAGATGTAAGTATGTTGTGTCCTTTTCTATAGATTATCGGTTGAGTAGTTAAGACATTCAAGGGTAACAATTAATGAAATAAACAACTTATATTTGCCATTTATTATATTAGTTAGGATTAATTGAAAGATACTGTATTACAAACTGTAAAAACAGTAAGGTGAGTGTGATATTTAAATAGAACATATGACTTTCTCTTTCTAGTTGCAAATCGTGGAATTCAGATATATATTTTTATAAAATGTAAGTTGACGGGAAAATTTTAAATACCCAGTGTATGATTAACTTAGCAAATCAAAATCAAAATATATTTTATTGAGGTAGGCTTTTACAAGCATTACATACAACTTTTGTCGTAATTTTAAAACTTTTTTATATTCATTTAAGTGAAACTACCACCGGTGATGGTAAGAAACTCAGTAGTTACTCAGTAAAGGGCAAGAAACTCAGTAGTTACTCATTTTCAACATTTAAAAGTACAGTCATGTATTTTTGTTCAGATAATCAGATTTTGATTCGAAACAGAAACATTGTCAATATTTTTTCCAACTCGATCATAATATGTACAATCTTAAATTAATATTGAATTTGGTCGGTACTTAGAAAGTCTTGTTAAATGTTAACTGTAGCGTGATTTTATAAAATCCACGTCCTTGAGCTGAGATGGCCCAGTGGTTAGAACGCGTGCATCTTAACCGATGATTGCTGATTCAAACCTAGGCAAGCACCACTATACATATGTATGTGCTTCATTTGCGTTTATAATTCATCTCGTGCTCGACGGTGAAGGAAAACATCGTGAGGAGATCTGCATGTGTCTAATTTTATCGAAATTCTGCCACATATGCATTTCACCAACCCGCGTTGGAACAGCGTGGTGGAATATGTTCCAAACCCTCTCTTTAATGGAAGATTAGGTTTTTATTATGTTTTATTTGTATCGAGTTTTTATTAATAATTGAATAAGAATGAACGTGATTATTTGTATTGTTGAATGATGAAGGAATGAAGGAGGCCTTATCTCAGCAGTGGGAAATGTACAGGCTGTTACTTTACTTTATTTTTACGATATTTCTCAATAAATTTACTATTAAAGTAAAATGATTTTCTCCTGGAATTAAAAACAACAAACAAGGCTTTACAATTATAGTAGATATACTTATTATAATAATGTTATTTTTGTCATATATATTCCTCCGTGGTCGAGTAGTGTGTACAGCAGTTTCGTGGGTACGCCACTCTGAGGTCCCGTGTTCGATTCTTGATTCGATGTAGAAAAAGTTCATTTGTTCTCTTTGGTCTGATTGTTTGTGGTACCGTCGTTACTTCTCATTTTTCATAACACAAGTGCTTTGGCTACTTACATTCATCAGATCGGATCAGAGTAATGTATGTGATGTTGTCCAATATTTATTTATTCTTAACACGTATCACCAATTAACCACCAATTTTGGCACCTAAAAGGGCTATATCCCTTTTTCCTATTGTATTCACTCCACTAGCTCACTCATCCTCCAAACCGGGATACATAATGCATTGTTGTTTGGTGATAGTATATGTGATGAGTGAGTACTCAATATTAAAAATATGAGACAACATCACATCAATTACTCTGATCCCAATGTAAGTAGCTAAAACACTCGTGTTATGGAAATCAGAAGTAACGACGGAACCACAAACACCCAGACCCAAGACAACATAGAAAACTAATGGTAATCTACATCTACTCGGCCGGGAATCGAACTCGGGACCTCAGAGTGGCGTACCCATGAAACCCCTTGTACACTCGACCATGGAGGTCGTCAAATATTATTAATAATGTAAAAATATGAAAACTTTTTTATCATTCATTCAACAACACAAATACTTGTTTAATTCTTACTCAATAATTAATAATAACTCAATACGAATAAAACATAATAATGAACTAATCTTAGAATTATTTAATAGTTAATTAGTTAACAAGAATGCTATTAACACTTTTAAATTGATGTATTTTATTTTAAAACCACTGTTCGAAACTCCGGTTACTAGTTTAATCGGATTTAGCGTTTGTAACTGTTTAGTACGGCGTAGCGAGAAGTACGATAGCGTTTTTGAAACTTTCTAGTTTCGATAGCGGAAACTATTTAAAAAAAAAAATAAGCACAGCTATTAGTATTTGCGATTGTATAGATTATAAAAACTAGTAGATGTTATAGATCTTTTTATCCAGTTTATCGAACGGACCCACTATCTGAACGGATTACAGGCAACTTTTAAAAGGCTTTCTTAGCGCCTTTACTTAGATCGGTACGTACAAGTCCCGGTGATAGGAATTACGAAGTTTCGCAATTAGATTCCTCGGGATTGGTTCTTGAGGAACAATACCCGACTATACCCGCCCTAGATTTCATGTATTAAGTGTACCTTACGTGCATCTAGCGCTGCTGTTAATTAATTACGTATCTTATATTGAGATATTATTAAGAAAATCATTTTACTTGTGGAGCTGATTTACCTAGAGGTTAGAACGAGAGCATCTTTACTGATGATTGCGGGTTCATAACCAAGCAAGCACCAATGAATATTCATGTGCTTAATTAGTGTATATAATTAATCTCGTGTTTAGCCATGAAGGAAAACATCGTGAAACCTGCATGTGTCTAATTTCATAGAAATTCTGCCACATGTGTATTCCACTAACCCGCATTGGGACAGCGTGGTGGAATATGTTGCAAAACCTTCGCCTCAAAGGGAGAGGCCATAGCCCAGCAGTGGGAAATTTACAGGCTGTTGTTTACTAGTGATTAGAATTGTCAGACTGTAAGACCTATTAAGTTCATTTTAACACATATAATCCCTTCGTATTCCCCTGTTCAGGTTTGAAGGGTGAACGGGAGAGAGTAATTAAAGGAGCAAATGCTACAAACGATCCGCGCGTGGTTTTCGGAAAGGGAAGTGGTTGGAAATATGCTTTGTAAAATGTATGTATACTAATATTATAAATGTAAAATTACTCTTTCTGTCTGTCTTTCACGACCAAATCTATGAACAGAATTTAATGATATTTGTTATGAAGAAAGCTGCAACAAGAAAGGATACAGGCTCCTTTTTTACCTAATTGATAACAACCAAGCGTCTAAAAAGCGAGAGAAGCCCTGGGCGAGAACTAGTGTAACATATAGTAATACCTATTCTTTTTCCTTAAGTGAGAATCAGATTGTCGTAAATTTTATTTTTTGCTATTATTTTATATCTAATAACAAATATATCTGTTTAATTTTGTTGTTACTTTTGACCCGCCCAGCTTGACGCGGCAAATCAAATCAAATCAATTCAAAATAAACTTTATTCAAGTAGGAGTAGCAGCAGCTTATAAAAGACAAGCACTTTTTAATCGTCATTTTAAAATTATGTGAAGCTACCACCGGTTCGGAAAGTAGATTCAACCGAGAAGAACCGGCAAGAAACTCAGTAGTTACTCCTTTCCAACATTTAAAAAATACAAAATTATGTTAGTTAAATACAATTATTTAAATTAATATATCCTGCTTAGAAGTCAACAGGTATTAGCTCCACGCTTTTTTATCATCTATAATTGTTATCTAATAAAAATATGTTATATAAATAATAATAAGTACTTTACCTCACAGAACTCAGAGGTAGTTATTTACCAGCGAAATAATATTTACAATCGCATAATTAGTTGCCGAGATTACCTCCTACATAGGTATAAACAAAAAAGATTACTTCTTGATAATGTTAGTATACAGTCTTTTTTTAGCTGTTATGATGTAAGCTGTATAAAATGTTATTTTTATACTATTTGCAGCGTTTTACCTCTGTTGACAGGTAATTTATATTTTCGATTTAATTTTTTTTAGAATTGGAATTTGGGCGGAACTATAATGGACCTAATGGCAAATATTTTATTTATTTATTTATTAATAAATAAAAATAAATAAATAAATAGTCAACCCCACTAAGCATCGGTGCTCTACACAAGCTTTTATTAGCTAGTAGACGCCCGCGGCTTCGCTCGTTTTGGGGTGTTGGTTGTCATGTGTTAAGCGAAAAATGTCCTTTCTTGGTGTCCAAATTTGAATTGGTGTCCAAATGTCGGCCTCCGTGGTCGAGTGGTGTGTACACCGGTTTTCATGAGTAAGCCACTCCGAGGTCCCGGGTTCGATTCCCGGCCGAGTCAATGTAGATTATCATAAGTTTTCTATGTTGTCTTGGGTTTGGGTGTTTGTGGTACCGTCGTTAATTCTGATTTTCCGTAGTATAAGTGCTTTAGCTACTTACATTGGGATCAGAGTAATGTATGTGATGTTGTCTCATATTTATTATTATTATTAAATTTGCTTCATACCAAATATCACCAAATTCGGTTCAGTGATTCGCTCGTGATAGAGCGACAAACAGATAGAGTTACTTTCTCATTTATAATATTATAAAAATATAGATTCTTAACTTCGCGAACGCTACTAATCTTATGAACTGTAGGTGCACTCCTAACATGTATGTTTGCAAAGTTTGTATAAAAACCGTGTTAAAAGTTATACTATTGCTGTATAAAAATAGGTTAAGGTTAAATTTATGAAATTTTAAACATAACAACATACACGTGTAAATATTTTAATTCGTTGAAATATTTAGAAGAGTGTAATTATGAGTAGGTTCGAAATTTATTTAGTAATCTGCACTCACACTTAATTACGATTTATTGGTATGAACAATCCAGTTTTTAAAGATATTTTGAAGGGCGTGTAATGAATTATAAGCAAGAATAAGTGATTAAGAAAGAAGTAATTTTATACCTAAAAATCTTGTGATCTTTGGTTAATGTCTTCGGGTAAGTTTAGATTAAAAAAGTGGCTTTCTAGGGATGCCTAGCAGTTGTCAAAGATCAAAATCTATGATTATGAAACAAAGGTGCGCCTTACAGACATCTCCCTCAAAGGCCGGCAACGCACCTTCTAGCCCCCTGGTGCTGCAAATGTCCATGGGCGGTAGTAGTCACTTTCCATCAGGTGAGCCTACTGCTCGTTTGTCACCTATCACATAAAAAAAACATCCATGAAAATGCTTTGAAAATATTAAAATTTGTAATACGGTCGCTAGGACCTAGTATAATGAAATATAAGTTCCCAAATGAAAAACGACACGACTATCTCAATCATTAATCGTGACGTATCCAGACACATGCCAGTAGGTTTCCATATTCTTAATTTGGAGTAATATTCCATCGTATGTTCATCTAATAGAAAATCACCGCAAAACCAGCAATGTTTTATGTTTTAATTAGCAAATGATTCACCCGATGTCACCTCCTGACATTACGTTCGTAAGAAACATTAAACATTCCTATTGATATGACAAAGTTATAAGTATATATTATCCATATATAATTATAACTTTGTCATTCCAATTGATAAGCTACAACCTCGGAGTTATAGTGCTAACCTATATTTTTTAAAAGTCCATTAGTATGGCCTACCATTAAATACTGGCTCACTAACCCAACCCATATGTATATCACACACACACAACAATGTATTTCTGTTAGAATTTCTGATGAGTAGGTGGTACCTACTCCGACGGGCTTGCACAAAGGCCTACCACCAAGTAAATTCTGCATACATGATGCAGAATCCAATATCCTTACTTTGAGTAATGTAGTTCTCCTGAAGGTGACAGAAATGTTTTGCCCAGCACTGTTAGTAACTTCCAGGGTTTTTAAGAAATGTGAAGTATTCATTTCATTTCTCAATAATTTCGTTGCACATATAAACCGTAAATAACTTGATAAAATATATAAGTTTATATAAGAGTTAATTGCGCATATACGGTTTGTATTTTATCATTGCTATTTCAAAATAAATAAAATATTTAACAAAAAGAAAAACCGACTTCAAACAAAACACTATTTTAAAACAAATAAATATGCACTAAACGTAATAAAAATAATTGCGTATTCAACAACTTTTTAAAGTCCTACTATGTAAAATAAAATGAAAAATATTAGACAACTTAAAAGTGGATTTACGATTATATAATGTAGTTATAGTTATTGGTATATTTGGAGCAGGTGTCAGCCACGGGCACGTGCCTCAACAATCAAAAGCAAGAAGCGATACGAGCCCCTTGATTGACCCAGTATTATCGTATAAAAGGTAATTTGTAAAAAACATATTTCTTAAATTATTATTGTATTGTGACACCGACTCCAAATAAAGGAAAAGTTATGAGGTAACAAACATAATAAAAAAAAATACACGAATTGATAACCTCCTCCTTTTTGAAGTCGGTTGAAAATTATTTTACAGTTGGGCTCGTTTGTTTCTTGCCTAGAGTATCGGAATTGCGATTCAACGCTCATATACTTTTATCATACTTGCCATCATGCCACGCGGTTATGATTTATATTTCAGATTCAACTATATTTATAATTCATATTCGTATATTAAATGATTTAAGGACTTATTTTTTTTGGAATAAAATTATAAGTTCTTAAAACGAAACGAATGAAAATATACTAAATAATAGCAACGGAGATAAAAATATAAGAAAAATAATATTTTTAAATTAAAAATACCAAATTCTATATTATTTGGTTTGCTATCGTCCCGAGCTTTCTTGAAATTTCATTAATGAATGCGCATTCATTACATACAAAAAACCATTTGTTATTTTATGCAACCGTACCTCATTCAAGGAAACATTGGGTTCAACCACGATCAATACGCCATCGAAACGTTTCATCAAGTAACATAATTCGAATCAAACTCCCGCTCAGGCGACGTTCTAATTGCGCTTTTGCTTTGCAGTCTGCATCAGCAAAGATAAGTGGGCAATCCGGGAGAAAAATAAAGTTCCCTGCCGCCACCCGCCTGCGCGGCGCCTCTCCCCTTCCCCGCCACACCCCCGCGCTCAGTCAGACTTCGCCCTCGCCACGGTGACCACGCGAATACTCAACTCGTGCAAATGATTGCGGAAAGTATGTTCTATAAATGTTTAGTGTTTGTGCATCTATAGAGTGTTTGTGTGTGTGGGTGGATGATTACGCACGTTAACCGGTGGAATTTCAACTATGAATTGCACGTAAGTTTCACTTTATTATATATAAATATTGTTATCAAAAACATTTAATTTGCATTTGTTACTAATACTTCATATGTTAAACATACTGTTTTTACGTACTCTGTAATCAAGAATTCTGTATATTGTTTGTATTAACGTATGTATAAATAAAGCTGTATGTTAGTATTATCGTTGGTAAATGTGTAAAGTTTTAATCTCACAGATAATACATAAATATTATAATTTTTTCTATCAAATGAAGTTATATTGTTTTTATCTCATGTTCCTCATCCTGTGTATTTACGGAAAATTATTATATAAAAAAATGCGGTATTATGATAAATATTATGATATTAATATATTTTAATCGTGTATCGTGTTTTGAACGTAAACTTTGAGAATATCTTTGATTGCGACAATTCAATCCCTTTCAGAATTAAAATATTGACTTAGGATATGCTTAGTACATAAATGTATAACTATATTTGGAAATAAGATATTTAAAATGTGAATAGGAATAATAAAGGCGTAATTATTTCATACGATTATCATAGATATAATTTAAAAGCTTGGATTTAGATTGACTACCATATATGTATAAAGTAATTTCAATTTGTTTGTTTGTGATAATAACATGTTATTATATTATTAGATGATGAAGGTTACATAGTAATTACTGAGTTTCTAGCCAATTCTTCTTGGTAGAATATATTCTGAACTTCATTTTTACTGAATGAAAGTAAATCGATTCAAGAGCATATTTACAGAAATTATGTTCGAAAAGTCGAAAAACAGATTTTGTTAAGATTTTTATTTCATTTATGATTTTATTGCCATATCCATAGCTATTAGCTAGTTGCCATAGAAACGTTAAAGATAAAATATAACGATTATAGTACGTACTAAAACACGAGGAAATAGTCTATTATGAGCTATTTATTTAGCTCTATTAAATATACTCCTATTAAGCGAATATATTTTTCCACACTTTCCCTACAAATATAACACTATCTATTTCTAAATAAAGAAGAATATGTAAATATAAATAGTAATACGTCTCAATATTATTATTAACAAGCAAGTCTTCGGTGATTATTTCCGTTATAATTAATTAGGTGTTGTTTCTTTTATTCTCAAGTACGAATATTTTGACGTTTTGATTACCAAATAGATTAAATCAAATCAAATCAAATCAAAACAAACTTTATTCAAGTAGACTTTTAGAGGGACTTTTGAATCTTCATTTTACAATTAAGTAAAGCTACCACCGGTTCGGAAAGTCGATTCTACCGAGAAGAACCGGCAAGAAAATCAGTAGTAACTCTTTTTCAACATTTAAAAAAATACAAAGTCAAGTTAGTTATTTAAGTTAGTATTATTTAAGTGCTCATAAAAAGTATTGCAAAATTATTCACAGTATAAATATATTTAATAAATTCCTTATAATATAATGAAGTATAGACAATAGTTAAGCTATAAACATTTTAATCATTATTATCATCAACATCAATATTTGCTTATATATATTGTCACACTGTCTGTGTGTTTCACTTTCGAGGTCAAACCACAAGACTGAATTTGATGAAATTTGGTATGAAACTTGAAGTCCAAGGAAGGAATTTTATAACCATCACTTGATAAGACACCGCTCAAAAGCGATCGTAGCCGCGGGCGACTGCTAGTTTTCCTATACTATGACAAAGATACTTTTAATTATTATTATTTGATTAACTTGGAATGCTGACGCTGCGTTTTTGGACTTACTGTTGTATCTGAATCAGAAGTTTATAAGCGTGGAATGAATTCACAAAGATCGTATTTGCGTTAGTCAGCTTTATAAAAGAATTTAAATTTTAATACTAAATAATAATTGTAATAATCAATATTACTGCAAGGGTGTTGCAGATGTCTTTGGGCTGTGATAGTCACTTTCCATCAGGTGAGCCGCCTACTGACTTCCAAGCAGGATATTTAAATTTAAATAATTGTATTTAACGAACATGACTCTGTATTTTTTAAATGTCGGACAAGAATAACTACTGAGTTTCTTGCCGGTTCTTCTCGGTAGAATCTACTTTCCGAACCGGTGGTAGCTTCACTTAATTGTAAAATGACGATTCAAAACTGTTTGTAAAAGCCTACTTGAATAAAGTTTATTTTGATTTGATTTGTTCGTTTGTCTATCACACAAAAAAATTACAAAACATTAAATGAGACGTGAATTCAGGACGTAGATAATCCTTAATCTTATTACGTTTTTTAAAGAATTTTGAAATTTTTATATGACTTTTAAATTATTCCAGTACCTGAACAATAATTTTGACAACAATAAAAATTAAGTATTTGTTTTTTTATTATTCTGTCATAAAAATAGTTTTATAGTTAAAAAGGATTATTCGGCTCGTTTTATGAAGTATTTTCGAAAATCTATAAATATAGGCATGTAATGTAAAGGTTAAAGCCGTTCTACGAAGTACTACGAGCATCGTAGGCGCGTAGCAATACATGCGATATAAGTTGACCGAAAGTAATTGCCAATCAGAAATTTGTCACAATTGGCTGAACAAATAAAGTTATAAGAAAACAAGTGAATATAGCAATATTGGTTTCGACTTAAATATTATATAATAGTCTTACTTCAAGACTATTTAGATTATATACACGTGAGAAGTCTTGAAACATAAAATTATAAATACATTAGATTATAATCTACGTTGCGAGATTGTAAACTGTCAAAATGTGACTTGTGATTAAATATAGACAAATACTATTAGTATGAAATTGCAATTAACTTCGATTGATATTTAATCTCTCGAAAAATTATGCAGTTTATTATAAAATGCATATAATCATGATTGTATTAATATATGTAACGGTATTTTTAATATTACAGTACTATAAATAATAGCCTAGTATATATCAATAACACTAAAGAAATATTTTAAAAAAGAAAATAAGCAGTCATAAGCCGACATTGATTGAAAGCATCTATAGTTTAATGGTTACGTACTAAGAAATATAATTTTAAACATTTTTAAAAACACGATATCTATGTTTTAGATTCCTACCTACTCTAGGTGAGTAGGTGGTAGAAAAAGTAAAACTTTTCTACCAATAATTTATCTTTAGAAAAATATTTATATAAATAACAAAGTGGAATATATACATGTATATTATATATGTATAAATGATCTAGCTGAGAATGTATTATATTCAGTGTAACTATATTTCCTTGGCAAATTTGTTCTCGCCAAACTAAGCTGAGCGGCGTCAGACACAGTTAATAGAGCTTTTGTTTGACGCTACAATATTGAAAGACATTTATTTTGTAAACAAGATGAAGAATATATTTTTGAATATTCCTTGGCTTTTATTTACAACGAAAATGAACAGCGAGAATCTATTCATAATTTAATAAACTGCATCGCTTTAAAACTGAGGATTAGTGATCACTTAAAATTCAAAATAATAAAATTTATCACAGATATCGTTTATCTTGCTGAGTTTCTTTCGCCAGTTCTTTTCAGGTCGTGGTATTTTATTATTCAAACCGTGTTTAATTTAACAATCAATAATTAAGTGTAATGCTCGAGTTTATGAATATATATACGAACGTATAATATATACTTGGTGGTAGGGCTTTGTGCAAGCCCGTCTGGGTAGGTACTACCCACTCATCAGATATTCTACCACTAAATAACAGTACGCAGTATTGTTGTGTTCCGGTTTGAAGGGTGAGTAAGCCAGTGTAATCTAAAGGGACATAGCATCTTAGTTCCCAAGGTTGGTGGCGCATTGACGATGTAAGGAATAGTTAATATTTTTTACAGCGTCACTGTCTATGGGTGATGGTGACCTCTTACCATCAGGCGGCCCATATGCTCATCCGCCAACCTTTTCCATAAAAAAATACATATCTAGAGGTACCGAAATATTACGAGATACATTGGAATTTTTATATGAAAAACTACACATAGTTACGTAACTTTATCACATATATGTAATTATATGTTGAGTGGTTTATCATCGCCGAGCTGAACTAATGACCCCAGTAGTATGTAATTAAGAGCGTGGTTCACTTTATGATGTAAGCCTTCGCTAAGAAAGAATTTTAGGAAATTCTAACCTTTGGGCAGTAAAGGGAATAAGGATTAATATTTATTAATTATCTCATAATATTTTTTTTTATATAATAATAAATTTAATTATCTGTTAATTTGTTAAAGCAATTTAAAATAGTTCCTTAAAAGGTAATAATAATAATGATATGTTTTAATAATACTCGTAATACATAAATTAGCTCATAATATACAATATTATTGCAATTGTATATAAATTATATTATATGTCAACATTCATTATTAAACAAGTTCTATAAAAATATGAAAAATTATTTCCCTGAGGTAACTTTCGGTACAGGTAAATATAATCATCAGTTACAATTCGATATTGGCGACTATTTTCGCGCTGAAAATTTAATAATTCGCGTTGTAATTCATATTGTATATTTTTAAATATAGATAATATTGTTATCTCGAGGTCGAAACATGTATGAGTGTTATTCAACATAATATGTTATAAAAGCAAACTGAAGCGAATTTGATGGAATTTTAGTACAAAATTAGCTAGAATTAAAAGGAAGGACTAATTTTTTATATCCCTAACCCCCACTTCCCCCCAATAGAAGCTTTAAGTTTGCAAGCGAAGAATAGTATATGAATTTTACTGTAAACCGTAATTAGTCGTGATTGGTGTATATTTGAAATGATAAATCATCAATACATCGTATGAAACAAAGTCGCTTACGGCTATCTGTCCCTATGTATACTTAGACCTTTAAAATTACTAAATAGATTATATTAGTGTATTATTATTAATACGGCTTCTTTTTATACATAAATCTATCTATTCAAGTGGAAGCTTTATACTTTATATTATGTTTAAGACGTGTAAAATATAGTACAGAAACACAGACAATTTTTAGAGGTGTCTGAAGTACGCACCCGTGCAAAGCTGAGGTGGATCGTTAGTTAGATATAATATTGAAATAAAAAGTATTTTGATTTAATCTAAGTCAAAATATCATCTATCATATATCAGAATTTGACTCAGTAAGGTTACTTTAAAATAGATTTATACTGTTTTTCATTAGATATTGTCTTAATATAACATATCTGACACTGTCTATTTAGCGTCTACAATGGCTACGAAGGTGCTTTGTTCCTCTTACACTAATTAGACTGGTTTTCTTACCCTCCAAACCATAACTAAGTAATACGCTTTAAGACAAGCAATAACAGTTGTTTTAATGTTATTAGTGAATTTAGGATATTAGTATATGTATTAAGACTTTATAAAATATTACTGCGTTCAAAGGATTAATATTTGTAATAATTGAAGATAAAAGAAAACACAAAATGTATCAACTAATTAAGTATTACATTTTTTTGGAATTAAACATAAAACCATAAATCAAATTACCACCAAATGAATAAAAATGTAAAGTAAAAAATAACGTTATTCGAATAACCTGAATTAAACAATAAACAAACGTAATCGTTTTATTCATTACATCATATTTTTGTGCGTTTTTTAAATAAATGAGTAACGCTCCTCACGACATTTTTTAAATGACACCCAACATAAATATTTAAACTAATATACAGTACTACATTTATTAAAATTGGGATTGTTTTATAAACCTAAATAAAAATATGCAACTACCTACCGTTGATTATATTGCTAATTATATTCCAATCAAACTTTTACCGAACCGCATTTGTATTCCTCGTAAAATAAAATAAAAAAAGACTATTTTAGTGATAAACTATAGTAAGATTTATTGATTACGATAAACTAATAATTTCTCAGTGGAAATTGGTTCCTTTTATAAATTTCGTAGTTTGAATATTATTTTATTTAATTGATACATATATACATGAATACAAATAATAATTCATCATCTAATAGTTTTTGTGAGCTGAGATGGCCCAGTAGTTAGAACGTGTGCATCTTAACCGATGATTTCGGGTTCAAACTCAGGCAAGAACCACTATATACATGTGCTTAATTTGTGTTTATAATTCATCCCGTGCTCGGCGGTGAGGAAACCTGCATGTGTCTAATTTAATCGAAATTATGCCACATGTGTATTCCACCAATCCACATTGGAATAACGTGGTGGAATATGTTTCAAACCCTCTCCTGAATGGAAAGGCCTTAGCCCAGAATTGGTAAATTTACAGGCTGTTACTTTAATTTACTTTTTAATGGTTTTTATTTTCATGTGCTTACTACTAAAAATAAAATACATTCCAGCCTACGCACACCGTTTTTGTTTAAAATGGCGTGTTTCAATGAAGTTAATAAAAAATTTAGCGTGATCAATACAAGTTGAATTAGCGCCATTGATTTCAGAATTCGTTGAATATTTAATTTTCATATTCATACAAATCAGTGTTTGTTTTTGTATGTATTCTGGCTTTAGAAATACGGTAACTAGAATAGTATAATTATCGTTTGGCTAACAGTCGCATCGAATAATTGTTTACCAAACAAGATAAATTTGAAGTTTCAAACCAAAACTCACCTACTTGAACTCAGAAAAGTATGTAAGCAGTAACGTCACTTATTGAGTCAATCCAGGCGTAGTTGTTTACATATATTTTAAGTATTGTAATTAAATTTAATTCAACCAACACGGTATATTTGTTTCCTCTAGACGGCCCTTATTGAATTTAGATTGACACGAAATGACCTATAACCAGCCAACTCTTTATTTTTTTTCCGTAAACATATAATACACTAATATTTTTTACTAAAATAAGTCATAAGCAAACAGAGTTTCCACTATTAGATTATTACTAAGTGAATCTAATAAGCACACGTAAATAGTAATTAACATAATAAAAGCATAAAAAATATTTTTTTTTTAAAACAACTACGCTTCTACTAGAAATCTGAATATGTGTGTGCGAAATAATACCGGATGATATAATATAATATAGCCACCGTTTGGTTGGGTTAAAAATAAAGCCATTGCATACCACGTATACCACCCTAGATTAAATATAAAACATTACGTAATGTATAAGTGAAGTATTAAGGAATTTAATTAAAGCAGTATTTTAACTATAAATATAATTTCCATAGAAATGGATTAACCTAAAAATAAATTATTGCATAACATTAAAATTGAAACGTTTTTACATTTGATCTGCTTTAAGAACGGTTCGTGTTGTTTTACAGATAATTTACGTAGAAAATAATAAATGAATTTAGTTTTTATGTTTCTACTAGCAACCCACCCTGTCTTCGCACGGGTGCAATACTAATACTAAATATACTATATTAAATGTACTATGCTGTGATAATATTTAAACAGCTTTCAATCTCTTCGCAAATTTTCTCATTTAATAAATTCTTCTGTTCTGCTATTTATCTAAAGCCTTTGATTGGAAAAAGCAAAACAGAACACTTTAAAATATTTTTTTTAATATTACGATGTTGAAGGTAAAGCTCTTGATTTTACGCTTAGTTTCAATTTAAGTAAAATCAACTTGTTTCCCTTCATGAAATACTATTATGTATTTGTGTTGTAAATGGGAGTTCCCCAAGGCTAAATTTAAGTCATATTTTATTTTTGGTATGTGTCTTAATCTAGGTGATATTCGTGTTTGTGGTATCGTATACGTATATCAAAAAAAACTATATATATATATATATATATATATATATATATATATATATATATATATATATATATATATATATATATATATATATACATAAGCAATGTATACACTATTGATATATGAATGGTTTTCGACAAAATTATTTTTTCTCAATAGAATCAAAATTACAAACTAATTTCAAAGTCTTTATAAAAGCAAACTAATAATATTAATGAATTGAACATGAAATGACACATAGCCGAGTGGACTTCAAGAAATAAATGATTTAACTTCCACGGTGGCGTGTATTTGGAGAGGCCTATGTTAAGCAGTGGTCAAAAACGGGTTGATGATGATGAAGTATAGCTATTTGGCAGTGGATACATGATGAGTGGATATCCAAACGGTTTTGCACAAAGATTTACCAACAAGTAAATTTAATAATATAAAATATTTATCATTGTCAATAAATAATTCAAGAGTTTCCAAACGATACCATAAATATATAATATTCCTGACAAGGCTGATTTTCATATCAGTATTACAAATATATATTTATTTTTAATTACTAAACTGTAATAAATTTCACTTCTAATTAATTAAGTAAACATAAATGAAATATATTTAGATTTTAATTCGAAATTCAAATCAAATATGAGCGTAGGTCTGCAAAAGCAGAACTTACGCAAATCGTAAACAAATTCAGGAAAGGTCAACGTTTTCTCATAAATTCACAATGTATAAATATAAGTAGTTCCTTATAAACTACTTATTCATCATCGCGGAGTTAGCTGTTAGGAAAAACTTAACAAACAACAAATTTCCCACTGCTGGGTTAAGGCCTCCTCTCCCTTTGAGCAAATGTTTGGAACATATTCTATTACGCTGTTCCAATGTTGGTTGTTGAAATAAACATGTGACAGAATTTCTAGGTTCTAAGTTCTAACATCTCAGCTTACTAAACATAATCAGTTAAATAATATACATTAATATTTAAGGGAATTTTGTCACATAAATAAACAGCAACCTAAACATGTGGAATAAGCCAAACTATTTCGTTAACTGAAAAGGAAGCCTTTTCCAAACATATGTGAGTAAACAGTTGTAAGTAAATATGATCATTTCTACAATTGCGATGTAAAATTCACCACAACACATAACTACAGGCTTATTTACAACCACGGTCGATAAAAATGTAGGCTGAGTGGATTTTACCTGAAAGTACATAGGTACGTATATCGTTTGTCAAGAGGCACGCCCGAGCGCTCGCACGAGTATACGAGTAAGCTCCTCAAAGGCCCTTTGAAGGAATATCGTGCTGATCTCGAGTTTAAATTGCGACTGTGATTAGTTGTAAATTGTTAGTTTCATTCTAAATAAGTTATGAAGAACATATTGTTTTATTTTAAACGATCCCAAAGTAGCTTAAGCACTTGTGTTAAGGAAAATCAGAACTAACGACGGTACCACAAACACCCAGACCAAGACAACGTAGAAAACTAATGATAAACTACATCGACTCGGCCGGGAATCGAAACAGGGGACCTCGGGGTCAGGTACCCATGAAAACCGGTGTACACACCAAGAATAAAATTTACTGTGTTTGCGGTTTTTTTAAATCTTGAAATTAATAATTTGAGGTGATATACCCTATAAAATTTGACATTTATTATAACTGTTTTATATAGTTTTATTTTTAAATAAAGAACAAAATATTTAAATTCTAATCTCACTGTATGATTATTAATTTGAACACGCGTTCAAAAGTATGCACGTACTGCTATGTATATGTACATGTTTTGGTTTTAATTTGCAATTCAAAATCAGAGTCACACAACGAACATTCTCATATCTCTCAACTACTATTCGGTAGTACTTGGCTACGTCCCAATTTCGATTCAGTATAATGATCCTTTTAATAATAACGCCGACAGCTTCGTCTACAGATTAAAAAAGGAAATAAGATTTTTATCTTTGACTAGTTTTAAATGCACCCAAATAAATATTTATATAACTTTCCTAATGATTCTTTATGAATCTAAATTAAATAAACGGAATTAATTTAGACACTACGATTCGTTCTCTAGGCGGAAATACAGACATACTTACCATTTGGTTGATTAATTTCTAGATAAAATAAAGTTTTTATATCATACCAGGAAATAATTAATTCACGTAACTCGAAACTCTTTACCCGAATATTATTTGTTCTTTGCAGGTAGATAATGTCCAGTAATTTTAATGATTAAAGTATTTCGTGCCCCAACGAATTTCTATTCAAAAATATGCTTAAAATTGGAATATTATTTAAATTATTTTATTTCCTTACTAACGTCGATACTAACAAGCTAATTTAAAGCTGACAGATGACAAGTCTTTTAATAGCAGGAAAATGTTGACAATTACTGTGAAATGCTTTATAATATTATCGATAAAAGAATTTAGGAAAGAGTAATGAAAAAAGGGATATGAAAAATTATTGTTTGTAAATTAAAACGTTACAAAGTAGTTGGTTTATAGGTACATTGGAAGATAAATTGAATCAAAAATTAAAATTACAAACCGCTCTCATAATATTGACATTTCAATGTTTTTTCACGGCGATGTGAACAAAATGCACGTACATCATTAAATTTACGCATCACGGCTGAATGCAACGCGATCTAGTTATGATGGCATAATTAAAAAAAAAAGAGATTTTTAATCTGTGAAGCAGAACGCGTTCTGAAGAGGCGCAATATGGTTGAGATGAAAATGAAATTAATTACGTAGCGATTGTAACAATAGCTTTTAAATAATGACGATTTATACACGAGTGACTATTTCTTTATTAAATAATTTTTTTGTTGTTGTATTTTCATTATTTCTTATTGAATAATTTGAATTAATAAAGAAGGATGGATATAATTTATAGGCTTTATGACGAGAAATCAAGAATTGAGTAGAAGGTGGTATTATTAATAATAAAATTATATATTATTTTATTTGTAATATTGCGTTGAAAGTCGCCGTTGTTGGGAATATTTTATTATAACAAAACAACACTGAGTACTCAGTGTATTACAATTCGAACGAGAAGTTATACAGTGTTACTACGAGTACAAACGAAAAAACAACTTAATTATCAAGTTCAGTGTACCATAGACCATACATAGTGTATTGATGATGTAAGGAATGCTTAATATTACATTTGACAATTTATAAATAATAATGAGTGACGAAGTAATATTCTGTATATCTTCCTATATCCCAGAACGATCTTTTATACTGCACAATGTCATTTAAGATGAACAATAATACTATCCTTGTCAAACAATTAAATATCATTTACGAGGTACCGAATTCTTAAATTTTGAACGTGATTGATAGGCTATTATATTATTTACTATTGTCAATTGCCTGTCACTGCCTACATAGGTTATAAGGTGGTATAATGTTTATTATAACAAATTGTACAAAAGTAAATTTAAAATATCTTTTGGAACACATTCAGATAGAGTCATTGACCTTACCATATGATTTGTAAAAATATGAACATGATATATGTATATATATCATTAGTCGAAACATCACTACATAGTATAAAACAAAGCAGTTTTCACTGTCCCTATGTTCGTTTATAAGCATGTGTCTAATTTCATCGAAATTCTGCCACATGTGTATTCCACCAACCCGCATTGGAACAGCGTGGTGGAATATGTTCCAAACCCTCTCCTTAATGGAAGAGGAGGCCTTAGCCCAGCAGTAGGTAATTTACAGGCTGTTACTTTACTTATCATATCTTAAATATTTTAAGTTCTTCCAACATGGTGAACCCTCTCGAACTGAACGCTGAACGCCTTGATATTCATTCATTTGCTATAATCCACTCAACTGTTCTTAGGAATCCTTTACCTGATTTCAAAGCGATTTAATTTCTATCAAAGTGGTCTTCGAGTGATTAATAACTACGGTCTATTAGACATTGACAATTCACTTGTAAATCTGTACGCTTAGAAAGTACAGTTAGTAAGTTAGCGGTTATCTATTGTTCAATTTAATAATCTGAAGAAATTATTTCACCTACTTACTTGATGGTAGGGCTTTGTGCAAGCCCGTCTGGGTAGGTACCACCCACCAGTTTATTCTACCGCCAAATGACAGTACTCAGTATTGTTGTGTTCCAGTTTGAAGGGTGAGTGAGCCAGTGTAACTACAGGCACAAGGGACATAACATTTTAGTTCCCAAGGTTGATGGCACATTGATGATGTAAGGAATAGTTAATATTTCTTACAGCTTCATAGTCTATGGGTGATAGTGACCACTTACCATCAGGTGACCCATATGCGCGTACGCAAACCAAGACCGTAAAAAAAAAAATATGTATATATATATATATATTACGTATTTACACGTTATAACATATCGGACATCCGTATATGTATAAGCCTTACGAATATTGGAACAAAATAAACGTTGAACTGTTTGAACAGAACAGCGATAGGAAAAGAAAGAGACAACAAACCTAAAGCTGGCAACGTCGCACTTCCAAATACAGTCCATCCTGTGAGGACGCTAAATAATCGATGCCATAGGTAAATTATGATCAATATATCTAGGATACCTTAAATGTATCATCATGGTTAGGGGTTCAAAAGTGTTTGGGCCTGACTGAAAGACGAATATCGTGGAATTTTTTTATATCGGAAAACAACGTATCCCAAGGACCTGGAAATCAAAAAACTAAGCAGTATTCATTAAGACATGTTAATTAAAGTAAGGGGAACTTGGGGACGTCGTAATGATGCACCACGTGCATGACGCCAAAAATGTTGTAGGATGTATATATATATATATATATATATATATATATATATATACGCAACATCTTACTTGCTGGTAGGGCTTTGTGCAAGATTGTTTAGGGTAGTACTCACATATCATAATATGATACCGCCAAAGAGCAAATGAAAACCGGTGTACACACCACTCGACCACGGAGGTCGTTCAATTATTCAACCGACGAATGAGAATAAACTTATATTTTCATATAACATAATATTCATTTCCAAGTATAAAAGATAAACGTGCACAGAATATAAATATTACTAACGAACACAATATTTATAGTCAGTATATTTAAATTTTATTCAATTCTGGTAAGCTACTGTTGTCTATGTCTGTCTGTATAATACCGGACGGAATGAGTTTCCAGTAAGATGGCTGATTTTTTAAAAATTATTATGGTATAATTCTTATTTGTTATAATTTATATGACTGGCATTAAAATTAAGTTGTAATTTAAGATTTTTTTTTAAACAAATGTTATTATTTAAAATTAAGTCTTAACTATTGCTTCCGCAACTTGACTATATTTCGTACTAAAATATAATTATTATTATTCAAGAATATTTATGAACTATATAAGGGTATTTCTTTAAAGAAAAATTACGATAGAAATATAACAAATCACTTAATTTAAATGAAACACTTGATCAAATAAACACACAGCAAACATTCTAACAATTAACATAAAATCATCTAAAACAAAGGAGAAAAATCGAAATGTTGTCACAGAAAACTAAACAAGATTCAGGCCTGAAAGATTAGCAAGTGAAATCAGAGTAACGACGCTCGTAAAACAGGGATGTGGTGGGAATGGTGGGGGGATTTGGCGTCGAAAAAATTCTCACATAACCACCCTTTCGTACTTAGGGTAAGCCTTGCGATATCGCCAGCCTTCGAAACGAAGGGTGGAATTTATGTAGACAATTCTCAACTAATATATTTAAATGTTTCCTCTGGTTTGCCTCGTCTTGATCTTATTTTTCCTTGAGCGTTGTAAAAAATACTTATTATATTATACATATTATTATTTATACACCGATAAAATTGAGATATTAATTTCGTTAAATGATACATATTAACTGTAGCGTTTGGTTTTGTAGTCAAAGACAGTAATAGAATTACAATCGGCCTCTGAAATTTTGAAAAAAAAGTTTAATTTTATATATTAAATATATGATAGGTTGACGAACATATGGTCACCAGCGGACATACATATTAACCGTTCCTTACATCACCAATGCGATGTTATGTCGCTTATGCCTGGCTCACTCATCATTAAAACTGGATGTCATCAATTTTAATAATTGCTGTTTTACGTTACGATATCTAAAATGTAGGTGGTACCTACCCAAGTGTGTTCGCACAAACCCCTATAAAATTTAGTCTCAACACAGCACACATTTACAACATATTTATAACGAAACTTTGCTACTTGTAAAATCACAGATAACATGCATTCAAATCATTGTTTCAAAAAAAATGTAAATAACGTTAGATTATAATCTATCTCGCGAGATTGCGAACTGTCGAAAGATTGTGAACCGTATCATACTGTTAACAATTTAACGCATTACTTTACGGTAGATTATAATCTATCGAAGTCAATTTCAGTTTTATTATAAAAACTGTAATTTTTAATCTCACGGCAGATTATAATCTAACGTTGTTTTTAATCTCACGGTGACATATATAAGAGTAATCTTATTTCTTGTAAAGGATTCTGAACACTAACCTCAGAAACAGGCATAAGTAAGCTATGTTACAGTACTTAACCCAACTAGCCGCTTTTTTGGCAACGCGTAGGGTTTCTTTTGAAACAATTATCGCCAGCCTTAATGTTTGCCACAGGAGAATCATGTAGGAAGTTTGTTCGGAAGCTCCATAACAGTATTATCAAATGGCTTAGAAGTAATCGCGTGTGAGTTCAATTATACGAAATTGAAATGTCTCTTTATAAGTCATTGATATTTGTCCGAATTGGCAGAAACAATAAACAACAACAGTCTGTAAATTTCCCATTGATGGTCTCAGGCCTCCTCTCCGTTAAGAAGAAGGCTTGAAACATATTCCACCACGCTGTTCCATTCGACCAACCCACATTGGGTTGGTCGAATACACATGTGGGAGAATTTCGTTGAAATTAGACATATGAGGGTGTCCTCACGATTTTTTCCTTCACCATCGAGCATGAGATGAATTCAGTGATGCTGGAGTTGAACCCATATTGGTTAAGATGCACGCGTTCTAACCACTGGGCCATCGCATCTCACATTGACAAAAATACATTATATTTTTTTATTTCTTTTAAATATTTGAAAAATAATTAATCAAACATTCATTTTCTTATTACATAAGTTATATTTTAAAACGTACGTTACGTACGTACGTACGGTACGTTTAGAGAGAATTATTTAAAATGTTTTTATTTCATTACCATACTTATATGCAAGTTTTTTCTTCAGACATATGTTATTGCTGACACTGTTTGATATATATATATATATATATATATATATATATGTTCCAACCCTTAATATATATATTGAACTGTAACAATCGAATAGAGGTGTATATTGACTAAACTTATGTTAAGACATCCATAAACTTTGTCTAGCAGAACTAATCAACTGAAAAGGTTCTACACAAAGCAACTATGTTAACTTTTATATATATTTATATGCTTCAAACTTTGTTAGAATTTTCTTACCTTATCCTCATTATCAATATCTTGATAAGTCTATATAGAGACGTGAAAATTTAATCTAATATATGTTTAATTTTTTATACGAATCTGAAATGTGATATGAATTACTATCGCTTACACATTTACAGATTAAAACGGATGTTGCAATTACGTCTTATATTTGTATTTTACCGAAGATTTCGGGTTCAAACCCAGGCAAGCACCACTATATATATGTATGTGCCTAATTTGTGTTTATAATTCGTCTCATGCTCGGCCGTGAAGGAAAACATCCTGAGGAAACCTGCATGTGTCTAATTTCATCGAAATTCTGCCACATGTGCATTCCATCAACCCGCATTGGAACATCGTGGTGGAATATTTTCCAAACCCTCTCCTCAATGAAAGAGGAGACCTTAGCCCAGCAGTGGGTAATTTACAGGCTGGTATTTTAAACAAATTGATTCTTGTAAGTGGTGATGTGGAAATTGTCCATTATATAATATAGTAGGTTCATCAAATTACCTATTTTCCGTCGCAATTCATTTAAATGTATCTATTAAAATTTAAATAAAGTACAAAATTATTGACATATATTTTCTTTACAAGCATAAAAAGCCAGTTAATGCTAGCCATTACATAGTTCAAAACTAAGTCGCTTACCTCTGTCTATCCCATGTATGATTAGATCTTTAAAATTACACAACGGATTTTGATGCGCCTTTTTTTTAATAGATAGTAGGTTTTTGTATTAATACATGGACAATATAGTAGAGAAACATTGATAATTTTAGAAGTAGCAAATAAAAACAATCTGTATATGTAGTATTAGTATTGCGCCCGTGCGAAGACGGGGCGTATCGTTAGCTTAATTTAAGGTACAGATAAATTATTCAACAAGGGATTGATAGCTTATATTTAAAAGCATGAGAAGCTATTCATTCAAAACGATTATATTAACCAGTACGTTGATTTTACATTGGTTTCCCTTTGATAAGAATCTAAAATGTATCTTCCTTGAATGTGGTCGGAATAATCAAAAAGGACGCGTCTAATCAGGTCTTTCAACGAAGTCTCTCAACGCAGATAATTGTTATATCAAATATTCAAATGAAACAAGTGTTTTTAATTAGATCTGTTAACAATTTACTTGGATATTTTCCGTATACAAGATAAAAGACTGTTTCTAAATATAAAACAGTTCATTAATAATATTCGTTTTCTACAAATCTCGAGTCAAGGTAACAATATAATTATTTTGTTTTTCTGTCACAAAGTTCTCGGTAACTACAAGGAAGATGAATTTGGGTAGTTATATAATAAAACAGAACTAGATAAAAGATTAAAAAAAAAAATACAACATTAATTTAATAATTTCAATAAAACTAAATGATATTTTTTATATGCATTCCGGTAAGCCATATGACTCTATTCCACCTGATGGTAAGTGGAAGGGAAGTCCAGAAACGTTGACGACCAGTACAGTCAATAAGAATGCGTTGCACTAGTCGCCCTTGTCATGCCGTGCCGGCCTGCAAGATGCCTCTTTACGTCTTGAAGACACCCAGGATATGAGAGAAAGGGAACCCGTGTGCTGGTAGAGAGTTCCATTTTTGACGGTGTGACAACGGAAAGAGTTGCCAAATTACATCGTGCGTGATGGGATCGAAGTCACAGTTACACGGTGACATCGCAAGCCACGCGTAGATTTGTAAAGGCATAAAATTACATAAAATTAAACAGCCAAGGATCAAGACAACTTTATCGCAGTACACAAAAAAAGTACTAATCGAAATCAGATAAGTGTCTCACGTTCCAACTACAAAAGAATAATTATACTGATGTTTCCGCATTGAACGTCAACGAGCTAATGAGACTTCTGTTTATCTTTCCTGCCTAGAATTGGAATGGAATTTGACTCACACACCGAGCGGGAGTTGGAATTGGGCGTCATTTTAAAAGAAATATTAATATTAAAGGACGGTCATCCTGAGGATCGTATGAGAGATCCATCGTATAGCTTCGAATAGTGTGAAGAGTGTAAAGTTATCCCTGCGAAAGGGGAAGAGTGACTTTTGACTGATGACGCTTGGTTGAACACGTGTTCCCTTTGCTGTTCTTAATTAACGAGTTACGAGCTCATGCCATAATTTGTACACTGAATAAATAATTATTGGAACATCACATACATTACTCTGATCCCATTGTATGTAGCTCTCGTGTTGATTATTACTCTGATCCTATTGTAAGTAGCTAAAGCACTTGTGTTATGGATAATCTAAGATAACAACGATACCACAAACACCTAAGACAACATAGAAAACTAATGAATTTCTTCTACATCGATTTGGCCGGGCACCGAACCCGAGACCTCGGAGTGAAAAAGGAAACTGGTGTACACACTACTCGACCACAGAGGTCACTAAAGGATACATAAAATTTACTTTACGATGTGATAACAAATATAAAATTGTGATTGTGAACATCGATTTCACGATTTTCGAAAACCAACGCATAATTCATTCCAGTTTTTAGGACAACGTAATTAAAAGAACAAACATTAAAACTAAGACCGCAAGTGTGTCTTAATAGTGCATTTTATTGCATTTAACGATATAAACTATTTTTTAAATGTTAATTTAGTTTACATATATACCTATAGGTATCTTGGTCAACTAGAATCGTTTTTCTGAATCATGCTATCCTTTATCAGAGGAAAGAATATTAGATTAGTTATACATTTAATTAAACTGTGTTCGGCAGAGTCTTCCGTCACTAACCCGGTGACGTTGTTTTCCTTTATTGAATGAAAAGCTACTGTCAAATAAAAATAATAATTAAAGTGTCTTGTGATTGGTGTTCTTTTTTCGTATGACCGATTTCAGTCGGTAATTACGTCATAATAACTTTTATATGTGCTTGAAATTCACTTATTTCTTATATGCTTAACATTTGTGCTACTTTTAAATATTCGTAGCCGTCAAATCGAAAACGAAAACGTTTTTCATACGAAATAAACAATGGCAACAACCAATCCAATGACCCATTTCCCAGTCAGATTCATCGGAATGTGTCGAATTAAATTTAAATGAAGTACACAATAATAGCGAGTCCTTACGAAATCTGTACAGTATCGAATTTAATTAGCGAACGAACTCGCACATTGAAAATTAAATCAATCGCTTCATAAAATAATAATGACGAGGTAATTTGTACTTCACATCGTACTCTGATTGAAAATGTACCGAACGATTGTCCGTATACATTTCACATGTTGTTTTTACAAAGGGAAATTTGTTATCTAACAGACTCGGCTACGAAAGCAATTTACATATAATTTATTTGAATTATTTGTTCGAATTTTATACGTATGTAGTAACACTCGTTCGATGTTCGAAAAGGGGTTTCTTATCTGGGAAGTTTTTCAGGAGTTTTTAAAATTGGCAACTTAATAGATTTCGATATGTTTATTTCCGATACTTTGTCAATGCGCCGCAACGTTTGCAGATTTTGCTAATTTTGGATTAAAGAATTCGTAAAAGTAATGCAACAAATCCAAATAGATATTGTGTGCTATGTTTATGTATTAAAATAAGGCATACGACTCAATAGCACTTTTTTAGACAAAGTTTGGAGCTTACTCCACCTCTCTCTGAGTAGAGTTGGTGGAAACTACGTGTAAGTTTTATGTGTCCACTGGTCTATCTAAGCAAAGAGTAGCCTGTAATAATTCCAGAAACATTGGATTAACATTGGTGAAACGTCATCATATTATGATCTACCACTCATTGGTGCCCACTAACCAACAGTTGGGCAATTACGACCAACTACCTAAAAAATTACGATATATGAAAGAACTAACTAGTATATCATACTAAGTATCTAACGATAGTGTTATACTCTACGAAGCCATACATGAGGACATGCTTTGGCGTTGGCGATTTTCCAATAACCAACGCATACCGCAAAATCAGGCCTTTCTAGCCGTACATTAACCTCTTTACCGACTAAACAGAAACGAGGTTATATAAAACGTATCCCACGGAAAGTAATTTCGATAAAATTCCAAAAATAACTTTAATGTTTTAAAGAGTATTTTTTATTTTAAAATTCAACAAATGTTGTATCTGTTAAAAGATAAACCGATTTAATCCTATCTCGTTACTCGTATAAAGAGATTACTTTTTTTTGTTTTAATGCAAAATTATAGGATTCCATTTCATTAAACTTGATGTACATTCCATTTTTAAAAAAATTAAGTAAATATTATATTTTAAACAAATGCCACGTATTCATATTGTTACGAGAGTAATCTTAGCCTTCAATACGGTACATTTGATTCAATATCATAATTTATATCACATTACTATTGCATATTATTAATATGGCAAGGGCTATTGAATTTACTTTATTATATATAATTATTATTGTAATTAATGGATCAATAATTTGTACTGCATTTAATATTGGCATGTAAAACTATTTCTTATTTTAATTACCTGTCATTATAAAACAATTGGACGATAGCAGGGCATTGTAACAAAAAATAGAGATATTGGAGCATCATTGTAAAAAGATAATATTAATTTGGCCATCCCAAATTACTGAAATGACATTATTATAATTTAAGAAGTCAAGAAAGTTGTTTGATAGAGTTAATCCTTATAAATATATTTAAAATTCGAACGCGATCCCTCCAAACACGATACTCAGTGTTATTCTTACTCTAGTAACTAAATAAACGTGCAATAATTTTGTAAATTTTATATTAAAGGTTGACCTTTAATATTAATGTTTACTGGACATTGAAAAATTTTTTTTTAATATTATTGCCCAATCAACCAGTGTGGTAGACGTATATTTCTGTGATCTAAAGTTTTTAAATAATTTTGTCTTTTTATCTATACTAATATTATAAATGTTGAAGTTACTCTGTCCGTCTGTCTCTCCCTCTTTCAATACCAAATCAATGAAAGGAATTCGATGAAATTTGGTATAAAGCAAGATTGATCTCCAAGGAAGGACATAGGCTGCTTTTTTTGCCTAATATATAACAACCAACCTCCTTAAACGCGTGCGAGACCGCCGTCTACAACTAGTGTAAGAATAAAAGGTTAAGAATTATAACACTGCCAAATAAACAACATAAGCTATAATAAGGTTCAACGTCTAGCTTTCAATGTAGTGAAAAAAAATCCAATACAGCAATCTATAAATAAGAACATATTTAAATAAAGAAAAATAACGATATAAGTACGTACATATGTTTTGGTTTCAGTTAAAGTAAACAGTGCCCACCCTATCTTTGAAATGTAGGGGGTTCAATCGAATTCCCTAAGTACTTTTGACTCGTGATACGGCTTAATTAGGGCAAGCTTGACGCCGTGTTGCTTCCGGACTATCGAATAGAATAGAAATACCCAAACTCAACCCACGAGTATCACAGGAGCAAGTTAAATGTATTTGCAATAAGCTACTTATCCTGACTGATAGTGTGAAACAGAGGGCATTAATTAAAAGTCTGCCAAATATGTTTTTCTTGGAATGTACCCTCTGCACAAATATCAAATTACTGGGGAAATGGACTACAGAGTGATTATAGCTTAACGCAAGTTTGAGTACCTCCTACCCACGAATCAGTTACTTAGTATAGCTTAAAAAGTATAAAGACGACCAATAAACATTAATTCCTGACATAAATATTGGCAATGACAAAGATAAATTTATCAATGATAGCCAAAAATTGCCACCTATTTTTTCCAGTTATTGCAAATATTCAAATGATTTCAAATTGCGATTCAATATTCCAAATTGAAACTAGTAAATGCGAAATAGTATTCCAAAATGAAATCTCAGCATTTAACGGGCAGTAATAAAAGTTTGTATATATGTCAAACAGTAATGGAAAAAAAGCGGTTTTTGCTAACCTTGCTCCTCTATTAAGACCCTTACCTTTGACCTTTATTGCGTTTGAAACCCATATTCGGACTATATTTAAATCACGAATTCCAATTTCGGAAAACTTATGGTAATAAGATAGCAAAAATGTTTTGAGATCTCGTTTTATTATTTTCTATTTCACTTCAGTCGAAAGTATTGTCTCGTATTTGATAGTCAAATATCTTGTTATAAAATGTTTTTCAATATTTCTGCTAGATGTTACAAACATTTTTGGGGTGCACTTTTTCACGTACAGTAAATATTTTTTGACTAAAAGGAAAAAACAATATCAATAAAGACCAAACTCTCAAACATTTGTACCGTGATTTACAAAAACTTTAACTATTTAACAGTCCAGTTTTGATCTGATAATTAATTTGGCTTTACGATTAAATTCTCATCTAAATCTTGGCCTGTCAGAAACGTTATCTGTCAAGACATCTTATCTAAGAGACCGGCCTAAATGATTTTGACGAATGCCTAATTAATTATTTATCTTATCATGACTTTTAATTAATTTGATGCTGCATTATGTTTTCATACATTTTTCTGATCTGATGATGAAATGATCTGACTACAACAAAATATATGAACATTTAAAATTTTTGTAACACATAATATATTAGCTTAAACTATTTAAATAATACCGGATACTGCCGTTATCAGAAGATGCTAGGTCAAGGTTTCTATTCTGTGGCTATTTGAGGCGGCTCTGTAAAGGATGAAGCTGTTCCGACGGTACGCACTAGCCTTCGCCCTCTGAGGAAAACTTCGATAATATACCCAATGTTCAATCCGTGCTAAATTTGGCTAGGGCAGTGGTTTTAGTGGGAAGAAATCCTCTTAATAAATCAGTTTCAGCCCCAAGATCCTGAGTATCTTTCTGAAGACCTCATAATGCGTGTCAAAAATTTCCATTTAAAATTTTAAATTCATATATTTGAATTATTAATGTTATTAGTTATGTTAAGACATTCGTCAATAATGTCGAAATATTGAGCTCCATCAAATGACGATAAAAACATGATAAATATGTTTTGAAAGTGCTTTCAATAATATATAAATAAATAGATACATTTTTATCATTACATAATAAAATAAACGTGATAATGATGACGATGATATAGATGTCATTTGAGGAGATAATTGGAATTTTCTAGATTCACTAGATAAGTTTAATTTCTTTTAAGAAAACTATCGTACATATTGTGTGCACAGCTGCGAAGATTTGTAAATTAATAAAATGGACAAAGAAAAGATCCTTTAGCAGCCTGACAGCAATATTATTGGATTAAATCGAAATAGTTGCTATTATATTGAATTTAAAGTCAAGAGCGCGAACGCGCCACCTGATGCCAAATGTATTTTATATATATAAACATATACGCCTCTTTTATTCCAATATATTTACAAATACTTTAAACGGAAAGATTTTTATAGTTCAACACTTTTTTTAATATCACTTTATGCCGATACATAATTTCTTGCGAATATTTTTTTTTTGTAGCTGAAATATATATTCTATGTAAAATTATCGATCCACATATAAAAACTACGGCCTTTTTTTTGGGTATGCGAGACAATAAAAGGCCTGGTGCGCTCCAGTTCACAGGAGTACCCATTAAAACCAGCGGTACCGACTTCCTCTCTTCAGGGCGCATCACGGGTTCGCTTGCGTATTCGTATATCAAACTTTTTCTTAAAAAGCTGAAATTAAAGGAGGAAAGATTATAGGTTCATTTTATCAAATAAGCATCCACTGAGAATTTTTAAATATTCAAGCAGGAGCAATGAAAGAAGAAGAAGAGTAAGAAGTGGTGACCATCAGTTGTAATATTGTCAAGTAATAGCTTATTTATATCCCAAGACTGGAATAGGCCCTTTTGAGGAAACGTTTGGAACTTATTCCACCATGCTGTTCGCTGTTCGAGTGCGGATTGTTGGATACACATGTAGCCAAATTTTAATGGAATTAGAAATAATAGGTTTCCTTGAGTTTTTCTTCATCGCCGAGGACGTTATGAATCATAAACATCAGAAAAATTCTTAAATACAACGCGTTCTAATCACTAGGTCATCTCTGCACATAAAATTATATTCACTAATAAAATAATAAATTATAAGCTGGCGTCGTATAACATTCTTTGTTTTCAAAGTGTGATTGTAATCCTGGAAAGTTTTATCGATTTATACTAATAGATAGGCTATGTGTGTAATTTAGCTCTTAAACTGTAACGCACTGCGCGCACTGCGCATATATGGAGGTAAGCGCACATTACGACGTGACATTTGTCTGCATCTGTACATATTCACGGTCTTGACAAGAGTGAAGAAACAGTCACCGTGACAAAAGTTACCAGTGCGCGCTAGTTGTAATGACTAACGCAAGTAACCTACATCAAGCGTTTATCTGCTTATTTTACATTGATTTTTTGTATCTGTTTTTTTTTTTCTTCATAAGTCTGAAACTTAATAATATCAGACAAACAACGCACTACCTAAGCCATTCCATCTAACGAGGTGATACGGTACAGGATTTCCTTATTTCCTTAAAGGGTTAAATGGGGAATGAAAGTTTGTATGGAAATTTCTGATGTTAGAAATATGGAAATCGGTTTTAAGGGGTTATGTAAATGAAATGAAATAAAGACAATTGTTAAAGCTATTTTGAAAATTCATCTGCTACGAGGGTGAAACTTAAGATGAAAGTTTTCTAAAGTATTATGGCTTATGTAAAGGGTAGATACAAGAATATTTTCGAAAGAACATCACATATTGTGTGTAATTGCGTTATTATTTAGTTCTAAAATCATGCAAACAAGATTTTTGCTACAGGCTGTATACCCAGGTTTTTTTTAAATAGTTATGTCTAAGCTTCCTTATTGTTAATTTTAGAAAATTTTTTTAGTACTTTCTTTAAACTAATAATAGAAAAAAAATTGTTAGTCATTGCGATTTTTTTGTTATTAATGTTTATTACGTTGTGGTGATAGGGCTTTGTGCAAGTTCGTCTAGGTAGTTATCATCAACCCATCATATATTCCACCGCCAAACATAATGCTTTGTATTGTTGTGTTTCAGTTTCAAATGTGACTAGGCCTGTATAAATACAGGCACAAGCAAAGTATCATATCAGTCCTTAAGATTGGTGGTGCATTTGCAATTGCCATATTATTATAACTGTATAACATTATATAACATTATATAACAGTATATAACATTATATTATCATACATATGTATATGTCAGTACGCCTTAACCCGGACTAAAAATAAGAGAATTCAAAATGCATACATACATATTATCATATAGTTATTAGTTGTAGATAAACAAAATGATTGTTTTAAAGTTATAAATATAGTATTAGTATAATCGTTGTAAAAATACGTTAAAAATGAATAGAAGCCATCAGCTTCGCCCATACAGAGATAGAAAACTAGGCCGACTTTCATCAGACATAGGTCACACGAACAGTTACACATCTAACATTTATATACATATCTCTGTGTTCGTAATCTTAGCTTTCCTCAAACAAATCTACCAGTAGGCTGTTACTTTAAATATACATAATAGAAATTCATATTCGATTTTCAAAAATACAATTTAATTAAAATGACGTCATAATTGATGTACAGGTTTGGAATTGGTTTATAGGAAAATAAAAATAAATTTGTGAGAATCACGATTTTTATGGTCTGGCGATAATAGAACGTTAACACGCTATTTCGCGTTCGAGGTTCGACTAAAATAGATTATAATTTTATGTGTAGCGTTGAGTCGAGATGGCCCAGTGGTTAGAACGCGTGCATCTTAACCGATAATTGCGGGTTCAAACGCAGGCAAGCACCGCTGATTCATGTGCTTAATTTGTCTTTATAATTCATCTCGTGCTCGGCGGTGAAGGAAAACATCGTGAGGAAACCTGCATGTGACAATTTTCATAGAAATTCCGCCACATGTGTATTCCACCAACCCGCATTGTAACAGCGTGGTGGAATATGTTCCAAACCATCTCCTCAAAGGGAGAGGAGGCCTTTAGCCCAGCAGTGGGAATTTACAGGCTGTTATTGTTGTGTAGCGTTATTTATATATAGATTTTTTTATACAATCACAATAATTCAAGAAATCCAATTGTTTTATTATGTTACTAGCGACCCATTTCAATCATGACACTAAATATACTACAGAATGTCTTACAACGTTCACAGTTTTTCGTTACACAATACAAATCTCTATGTAATATCTTCGGTAATACATGTTTAAATTACATGTTTGAAAGAGCTATATTGGTCTACATTCTATGTACAATGTATTTAAGGTACTTAATTGAATAAAGATAAATATTATATTGCTTAAAATCGCTTCCAAAACGAGTCATTATTTCTTGTAAAAAGTAAAGGATAAAAAAATGGTTATTGTGGGTTATCCCTAAGAGATAGACATATACAAAACTGAAGACTTAATCTTTTCAAATTTTTCAATTCTTGAAGATCATTTTAAGGTGTATAGCACTGTAGTAGATTATTCTGATCTATCTCGTAGGGTTCAGCCAGTGTTTGCAACTCAAGTCTAAAAAATGTTTATTTACGAAATCATATTAAAACTGTTATAATAAATAAATTGTTTCGAACGTTTTGGTATATAAATATTTGTTTCCTATAGTTAAATTTCTTATAATACGACGTGAAAGAAAGTGCTTTCCACAAATCAAGTAATATAGAAAAAACACTCAATATTACACGTAAACAAAGACAGTATATCACTGAGATCATAATTTCTTCCAGACAACCTTAGATTAGAGGTCGTTTAATTTAATGTAGGGAGGTGAATAAACGTTAATGTTATATGAATATATGTGAATTTATAAATACCAAATGTATTATATAACATACGTAAAAATAACTAGCGACAACGGTAAGTGACTTTGTTTTATACTATGTAAAAATAATCCCCAAATTTATCAAATACAGAAATTGTAGATAGATAAAATTATACAATTGAATATTTACACATGAACTTAAAGAAAATTAAAGACAGCTCACATTCATAAATAATGTAAATCAACCACATAAAAAGTTCAATGTATATAAAACAGAACTGTGTATATAAACTAGTTTTTACTGTTAAACATTTTTTTTACTGAAATTAATAAAACTTGTGAAATAAAATTTTGTATATAAAGAAAATAGATGCCAACTTTCAAAGTTCGGGTTATAAAAGGTTATAAAATCATTAATTATGTAACCAATACGCGAACGGATTCACACGATCAACCTTGAGAATAATGCCTTCAAAGCTGAACTCTATGAACTCGACTAATATAAGGCTTGAAGGATACAAGCTTCAGCGGGCATTGCCTCTTACAAAAAAACGGGTTCATCTACCCTTTGCTACCCAAGTACATATCGAAAATATTTACGGAACGTTAGCGAAAACATACTGTATAAAGGAATGTATTGTGATATGCTAAATCTATCTTTGAAATGTTGCCATTAAAAACATTATTCATATCCGTTTTTTCATGTATAAGAGGTTTTTGGTAATCTGAATTTCTCGTACTATTATTTAATCGAGGTGAATGACCGAAGTTATGGTACTGTTTATGTAACTTTGTTAACGATTTGTCTGAAACTAATTTAAACAAAAGGTTTACGAACTATATTTTTCATCTCGTGATGAATTTTCACGAATGAAAACCTAAACATTGATTTATGATTTATTTACGGCATTTTATATATCATAAAAAAGCCTATATCAATAGCGAAGTTTCATCCTAAGTTTCAACCTCATAGGAGATGGACTTTATAAATTGTAAATTATAGTTATATTTGTATTTTGAATAAATTAAAAACTTAATTTACTTAAACTTAAATATCTCAATAGAATTATAACTTTTTTGTTCTTTTTTAAAAGGTTTTTATTTCAAATTCATTCACTTAAAGCCTATTTATAAGTGACAAGTCCCGTTTATTCCTTAATCCTTGGGAATTCTGAAATATCCTAAAAATAGTTTTTAGTTGTGTTTATAACCTACATGCATGCTAAATTTGAAACCCCTAATAATCATAGTTACGGAGATAGAGCTACTTGGGTTCGAAAATATAAATCCCATTTATTTCCTATTCCGTGGGAATTTTGAAAAATCCCTTCTTAGTACACCTCTAGGACACTTAAGGCATACATGTACCAAGTTTCAAGTCTCTAGGTCCAGTGGTTTAGGCTGTGCGTTGTCAGTCAGTCACTCAGCCACTCAGTAACGGAACAGTTTTATGTATATTGATGATAACGTTTATATTACTTTAATCCATCAAACGGAAATTATGCGAAAACACACAATACATATATAATTTATACTAATTAGTCCGTAGTATATAAACATAACCCCTAACACATCCCCTTTATCTTGTTAAATTTATCTATAGAATTAAAATTCATTCATTATTTATAAAGTAGTTAGTCCTGTTTTAGAAAGGGTTTATGGAAAACGTGCTTATGTATATGAGAGCGTGAGCATACACTGTAGTTAATGAGTATTTGTAGAGCAGTATTCTTTCAAAATACATGCATGGTGGTAGGGATACTTCCAAGCGCGTTTGAGGTGCCGTATACAAAAACAATAACAATAACAGCCTGTAAATTCCCATTGCTGGGCTAAGGCCTCCTCTCCCTTTGAGGAGAGGGCTTGGAATATATTCCACCACGCAGTTCCAACGCGGGTTGATGGATTACACATGTGGCAAAATTTCTATAAAACTAAACATATGCGGGTTTCCTCACGATGTTTTCCTTCACCGCCGAGCACGAGATGAATTATAAACACAAATAAAGCAAATTAATATTCAGTGGTGTTTGCCTAGGTTTGAACTCGCAATCATCGGTTAAGATGCACGCGGTCTAACCACTGGGCCATCTCATCTCTCTTATGTTGTACGTATGTTACAAGGATCATAAAAGAAATTAACTGGCGCCCGTCAGACGGTCTTGATACGGGCCTGGCACGGAACACTGGTTGAACTTAATGACTAGCATAATTTCGAAACTTTAGTTATCATAATTATCTTGGTCAGTGATTTCATTACTAATCTCTTTATTTTAGTTACAATGTTCTATTTTACGCTAAAGGCTTCGCACGCTTCGGTATGGTGTTCTTCTGTTTATGATTGATAGCATACCTTGGGAATGAAACGATCGCTATAACTATTTCTATTTATACTCAATATATGTATTATATATATAAAAGTATCAGGAGACAATGACACTTTGAAATATACAGATAACTACATCTACCTTGGGAAACAAATTGGCTTTGACAGTAAACAAAATGAACAAGAGGTTGCACGAAGAACACAAAACACTTGGAACAAGTACTGGTCCTTAAGAGAAATATTTAAAAGTAACATGCCAATAAATTTAAAAACAAAAGCCTGGAATTCATGCCTCTTACCTTGCCTTACATACGCGTGCCAAACTTGGAAATACAGTACGACCGTAAAAAACAAAATAATTAGCTGCCAACGCGGAATAGAACGAAGCATGTTGAATATTAAAAAGCTCCAAAAAATTCGCCACTCAAAAATCAGGCAAATCACCAAAGCCAAAGATGCTTTATGCTTTGCAAAAAAGCTAAAGTGGAAGTGGGCAGGGCATGTTGCGAGACTAGCGGACGAGAGATGGACCGACAGGGTAACCAAATGGAAGGGCCCACAGGGCAAGCGCCTCAGAGGCAGACCTTGTCTGAGATGGGAAGATGATATCATAAAAATTGCTGGCCCCTGCTGGCCGCAAATAGCACAAGACCGAGAGAAATGGACTTCTTTAGAGGAGGCCTTCACCTTCACCTGAGGAGGGTTCTTGCTATAAAAAAAAAATCTAATCATTGTAAAAAACTAGTAATAATTAACTATATTTTTCCTAATATTATTAAATAAGTATTAACTTTCTTTTCTTAATAGTCATAATCTTTCTTTTTTTTCCTAAATTGTACTGAAAGCAGCACTGTGCAAGAAATAAAAGGCTTTTTTATTTTTATTTTTATTTTTATTTTATTTTATTTATTTTATATGTATTCGCCGGTTTTTAAAGTAAAGACGTTTCCTTTTCCGAACCGGTGGTAGTGTTTTATTTGACTATGAATAAGTAAGTGTAATGCTTCTATATTTTTTGTTTATTTATTTCACACACAAGTTTTGTTTACATTATTTAATGTCAGCCTTGAATTCCAAACTAGCTTTCGCTGTGTTTTGGAAGTCAGTTCCTTCCCAGATGTTAGGTTACAAATTTGTTTCTTATTATAAAAAAAAATGAACAAGATAAAATAAGGTAACATCAATAATAAAAATCAAAAACACAAAAGAAATTATTTACCAATCTAAGTAGTGAATTAAAATAATAGTTTTTATTATGCGGGCACGCGTGTGTGTGTCTGTATATGTGTATTTATATATGATGTTGCGTAATAGATATTGAATAAATGAATTTGAGTTTGAGTTTTCTGAACTCCTGACAACGTTCAAATTAAGATTATTAGTTAAGACATAAAATCATTTTGGTATTTATATAACTCACAGAGATATTCTTGATAATGAAAACATCGTGAGGAAACCTGCATGTGACAAATTTCATAGAAATTCTGCTACATGTGTGTTCCACCAACCCGCATTGGAACAGCGTGGTGGAATACGTATGTTCCTATCCTCTAAGGGAGAGGAGGCTTTTTTTCAGCAGTAGGAATTTACAGGCTGCTGTTGTTGTTGATATTATGAACACTTGGTTGCATTTCATTTAATTATGTCTTATTCATTATATCATTCATATTCATCTCTGTCTCATCTGAAGTTGATAAGTTTTTCGTGTAACCTTTCAAAGCATTAAATTGAATTGCATTTACTATAATAAAGTTAAAGTTATGAGATACGCCAGCATACTGTACCTCTAAATACAAAATTCATGATAATTTAGGCGCGAGTACCGCTTGTTACCTGTATAACTAACGACGAACCCAAACCCCGGATGAATATAAAACCTCTTTTATATTATTACATATAAACTAGCATCTATATAATGTTACTTATTTTATAAAACCTGCTTAAATCTATCTATAAAAGTAAAGAAAATAGTAAAGTAAAGTAACAGCCTGTATATTTCCCACTTCTGAGATAAGGCCTCCTCTTCCATTAAGAAGAGGGTTAGGAACATATTCCACCACGCTGTTCCAATGCCCGTTGGTGGAATGCACATGTGGCAGATTACGATGAAATTAGACACATGCAGGTTTCCTCACGATGCTTTCCTTCACCGCCGAGCACGAGATGAATTATAAATACAAATTAAGCACATATACATAGTGGTGCTTGCTTGGATTTGAACCCGCAATCATCGGTTAAGATACACGGAACCACTGGGCCATCTCAGCTCATTAATATTATAAATGTGAAAGTAGCTCTGTTTGTCTATCTGACTGTTACTCTTTCACGATTAAACTGAACCGAATTTGATGAAATATGGTATTAAGCAATTTGATCTCCGAGAAAGGACAGGCTACTTTTTTGCCTAACACATGACAGCTAACGCCCTAAAACGCAAGCGAAGCCGTGGGCAACTACTAGTTTATTATAGCTATGTATGTTATAAAAGTGGAATGAAAATAATAAAAGTATAACACCTCGCCTTATTGCCTCCACTATTTATAGGGGTGTTCATTTTTTGTAGATAGTATCGAAATTGCGTTTCAACGTGGAAATACTGCTGGCATTCCAGCCACAATTCCACGCGTCTATTATTTATAAAGTGACTATTTTCGATTTTAGTTTTGAGGACTTAATGTTTAAGTAATATTATTAATTTATTATTTTTGTATTCAAAAAAAAAAGGTTAATCACCCAACACCTCACTTGAATAAGACGGTGCCATGTCAAAACAATTTTATACAAACTAGTTTTCTATGGTTATTTGTAGGGACGATTTTTTACTAAAAAGTCATCCATCTTTTTTATTCAATTTACCGTCAAATCAAAGATGTATTGTCAGATGAAATTCAAACGTAAGTCTTAACAGGATTGAAGACCTTTATCCATTAGGTAGATATTGATGGAATAAATAATTTAAAGTATTATCCATCTTCTGCATCACATTGAAATTAATAATTATTAAATATGAATCAATTATTTTAATCAATCAATTATTATCACCGATATTAACACTAGTAATAAAATATGTATATTAAAATAATATACAAAGTTCATTGACCTGATGTACAATTTAAAACGATATCTTAAGGTTCGTAAAGAAGTCATGCATGTGTCTAATATCATCGAAATTCTGCCGCATGTGCATTCCACCAACCAGCATTAGAACAGCGTTGTGAAATACGTTCCAAAACCTCTCCTTAATGGAAGAGGAGGCTTTATCCCAGCAGTGGGAAATTTACAGGTCGTTACTTTTACTTCACTAATAAGGAACGTAGTAATTGAAGCTTTATTTAAAATACAGCTCGCTAGGAGGTATTATGATAACTGCACCAAATTTATTATAACAACATTTCGCATTGGTCTTGAAGTAATATTTATTATTATGTCGAAAACAACATTGACAATACAACAAATTAAATTATCGTGAATTTTGGTTGTGCTAAATTATAAATAAACAAACGAACCCTTTGTTTTACAAAAATACATACCGTAATTGTCCGCTCGAAAATAATGATTACATTACACACGTCGACCCGCCTTTCGCACGAGTTGATTTACAACGTGACATAATTAATAAAAATACGCGGTTGATATATGTAAATAAAATATTTTGCACACTGATTAAACATAAATACGGACGTCGAACTTAATTTATATTCGTAATACGTAAACGTATTTCACGAGGGAAATTTAAATATTTCAATACAACTTCGTCTAGTTTCAACAAGTACAAAGATATTCCAGTAAGAAATTTGAAATACGATGCTCGATACGATCGTAAAATATCGTAAACCAACTGATGCGCTATTTAATGTCGCATATTTCTTTAAGAGATAGCTCAGTAGTTAGAATACGCGTATCTTAACCGATTATTGTGGGTTCAAAAAACTGAATTTTTATGTTTCCAATTTGTACTTAACTTATGGTGTGGTCAGCAGTGAACATTGTGGGAAAACCTGCATGTGTTATTTAAATGAAATTCTGCTGAATGGAAGCATAGCGGAATCAGCTCCAAAACTTCTCCTTATGGGGAGAAGCGACCTGCAGTGGATATTTACAAACCTTACTTATATAAGATTTTAAATTAACATGGTTATTTTTATTATTAAATTTATTAATTTCGGGATATTTACCATGTTTTTTATTTTTGTTCGTTGGAGCTCGATATTTCGGCATTATCTACAAATGTCTTGTTCACGAGACTCAAATTTATAAGCACGATACATAGTATATCATAGTGTATATATAGAATAGTCTATATATATACACTATGATATACTATATATACTATGATATATTCTATGTAAATATCCCGAAATTAATAACTTTAAACCTTACTTAATTATTTACTGTTGGAAATTTCACGATCGTGTTCTGTGTTGAATTAAGCGCACCTTATCTGCACCTAGAAAATTTGAGCACCCCGTTATACTCGATACAGACAAGCTAGACGCTCAGTCATAAGACTATAACAATTGAATCTTAACCGAAGTGATCGGCTTCAAATCCGGCAGCTCACCTGAGTTTATGCCTTTAATTTATGCCCATACTTCATCAAGCCCTCAGGGATGAAATATTCGAGCAACCCGCATGTGTCGGAATAATTCTGTCACCTGTATCTACTAAAATTAAGATGAATTGGTGCAATAAGCTATTTCACCCATACCAATACCAACGAACGATTTATTTGCATGAAGACAATCGGTAAGCTTAATTTATATTTATTTACTCAGAGGATTAGTCTTGTTAAAAAGCACTCACTCATCACATATTCTACTTATACATTGTTTATTATTGTTTAAACGGATGTGTAAGCCAGTGGAACTTTGCAAATATATGAATACATGTTTTAAACTAGTTATCGTCCGCGGCTTCGCTCATGTTTTAGAGGGTTGGATGTCATATTAGGCAAAAAACGTAACCTATGTCCTTCCTTGAAGTTGAAGGTTTACACCAAATTTCCACAAATTCGGTGATAGGTTTATCTTGAAAGAATGACAGATAGATAGACAGAGTTACTTTCACATTTATAATATAGTGTGTGTGAAAGATCAAAGAAATCTGAACCAGCATTCATTTGTAGTGTGAGTTCAATATCATTAGAGACACAACTGGGCAGAAATAAGATTCACTTCGCGAGATTTATGGTACATGACAATGTAACGTCTAACTTCCTAATTTACCGCTGCTATTGTGAATCTCTTGACTTAATCAAGTAAGTCCTATCCTAAAACGAAGTTAATTCTATTACCTACGAGTATCTTAATTACCGAATCACTAAAAAGTTTTCAATATTTAAAGATTCTTTAATATCAGGTACATTACTCTGATACCATATAAGTAGCTAAAGCACTTGTGTTATGGAAAATCAGAAGTAATGAAGGTACCATAGACACTCATACCAATACACAAGACAATATGGAATACTAATTAACTTTTTATAAATCGATTCGGCCGGTAATCAAACTCGGGACCTCGCAAAGACGTACCCATAACAACAGAAACTCACTACTCGACCATGGAGGTCGTCCTATACGTTCGATATTGTCATAGCTGTTAAAATTAACCTAAATCATAATATACCTCCTGATATAAATATTATAATGTAATTGTATGATTAATTGGATACGACCTCCAAAACTAGAACAACTAGGTTCAACCCAAGGGGCTTGAACCTTCCTTTAATTATAAATTCATATTATAACGTTAGGACAAACACTTCGTTGAAGCGATAATATTCCACATACTCTGAAAGATGAATCGAATGAAGAATTCTGGTCAAGGCGGCACTTTTCAAGAGTCACACATACACATAGATACATTATATAAAGTACAAATGTACACACAAACACAGATGAACTCTTTATTCTTACACTCTCATAATCCGAATGGACAACAATCTCTCTGAAAACATTTTATGCAGGACCAAATAGTTTAGTAATTTAAATGGTATATGTGCCGAGTTCAAGTTGCCAAATGTAATCACTACATGTTATAAAACAAGCGTTGGTCTATGTATGCGATAAACTCTACGAACGGCTTTTTGTAATGTCTTCAGCAATGAGCTTAGAAATTTTTTTTTACGTAGGTCACGATTTGTTTCTTTGCAATACAGTAGAATTTTACCAACAAATTACTACGTATTTACTTTTAGACAACTTAAGATCTTTCAGAATCCTATGGCACATATAAGTGTTGACACAATTTGAAAAGAATCCTTGTTTGGAAACGCAGATTTATATTCACGTGCAAAGGGAAAGGTTTTGTAATCTATATCGTTTCTTATAGCACACATTTAATTGCATGTAAATGATAATAAGCGATTGTATTTTATAAGATGATTTTGTGGTAGAAATTTTGCCACCAACATTTATAAAAATATATATAATTTTTAATTCAATGTACCGATAATCTATTACATCCCTCATCCACAGGTTATATTTCCCTTGAGCCTGTAATTACACATTTTATTCTTCAACTTTTGGGACAGGGCAATTTTGGAAAATTCATTCCGTACCCATTTAACATTACCTATATATAAATTCTCTTATATCAGCACAAACGTACCAAAGCAACTCATGCTTGAAACTATCTCTTATTTGAAAGAGAGGACCAACCTTTTTTTTTAAACGAACAACTGCTTACGAATGGAAATAGCTGTGATCCTAAGCCAACATTAGGGCAAAGGACTTCCCAATAGATTAGCATGCGATATTTGTTCACCTGTATAGCTATATATACATAAAGTTCAAAATTGACTCGTTCACTGTTCTCGTGGAAGTTCTGAATATACAAGTAGAAATATAAATAGAATGTAATAATATTGATTCTAAGCGGATTTGGAGTTCGGTTTTGCTGGCGACTTCAAACTCAAAGTTAACAATTATTTGTTCAAATGTATATATAATTAACATATAAATTACGTACTTATTGACATTATATTACTGATCGAAAGTGGGTTTAATATATTTGCCGTATTTATTATGAAACTATGATTTTTTGTTTGATGTTTAGGGGCATAAAATTTGTCAATGGAACAAATTTTTTGTTTGATACTCTGAACGACTATTCATTTTCCTTAAATATATTTATGGTAAGTTCGAGACCTGATGATAAATCTCTTGTAAATTTTGTTATACTTGCTCACCCTTCAAACTTGGTAAATGTGATTCGGGCTATCGCTATTTGGCGGTCAAAGAGTAATGAATAGGATGTTGGATAAAAAACTAGTTATACAAAAACTACTTCTTAGTCTGAAAAATAACTCTCGAGTAACGGAATTATCCAAGAACAGAATAGGGAGAGCTGCAGCAATTGCCAAATTAAATATGAATCTTTTGATATGGGTGTTTTCCAAAATATCCTAGCAGCTACGAAATTATCGGCTAAAACTATTCATGATATAGTTCTGGTAGACATGCGGCCTCTCTAAAAGATAATTTAAGGTGTAGTAATTAATAGTCAGTCAGTTCCAGATATAAGTTGCATTTATATTGTATTCGATAAGGCAAATTGTAAGTGAACAATGGGACTGACATATTTTGTATAAATAAAAGTCCCTTACTTAAATAAAAAAAAAAACTCTCAAGTAATCCAAAATCATAACAGGATGAATTAAAAAAAATCTAACTTACACACAAGCAAACATACACACACATAGATTGTTAATAAATCAATCACAACAAAGCTTCTTAAGTAGAATAGTCAATGTTGACAAAGCAAATACAAACATCTGGTCATGAATTCGATTTCCAACTGGATTTCCAACTGTTCGTTGTGGGCGCAGATATATTGGCCACATCTCATAGTTGATGGAGATTAGTCACTTAGTCTATAATCCATTTCAGACGCTGGTTAACTGCATTAGCTATCATATACGTGTCTACGCAGAAACATGCATATATGATTAGATTAATTTACAGCGATATCGATCGTAATTTAGCATCGAATTAAAATATTAACAGATCACAAATCTCCATATCAAGCATCGAATGAGACATTCTGATTGGTGATTTGTTAAATTTTGACAGTATACAGGTTTTGTCGAGATGTTTCAATTTCCCATGCAATATGGTTTGCAAAGATTGGCGAAGGATGCAAGATGTAGTAAATATGACTGTGCCCTATAAGAGTCTTACTACTGGGCTTACTTCATCTCCTTTTAGAGAAGATGGTTTGGATCTTCATTACAATGCTATATATAATAAGTATGGCAAATTTTCATCCACCACTTACAAGTATATTCCCGGTCCTTTCACTGGATTAAAGTTGTAACATTTTTATTTTCGACAGGAGAAATGGATCACGACCACCGTCAGTCTTTAGCGCTGTTAGAGATTCTAATCATTCGTTGCATCTCCAACGCTCCAGCAACATTGGAAACTATGAGATTATGTCCCTTGTGTCTGTTGTTACACTGGCTCAATCCAGGCTCCATTTCCGGCTTACAACAGTAGAACGACTTTGTGCACATAGCCATACTACCAAGTTAATACCAGTCGTGTATACCACTAAGATGCTGAGAGCTGAGATGGCCCAGTGGTTAGAACTTAGAACGCATGCATCTTAACCGATGATATCGGGTTCAAGCCCAGTCAAGCACCACCATATATATGTGCTTAATTTGTTTTTATTTGACATTATTAATTGTTGAGGAAAACATCGTGAGGAAACCTGCATGTGTCTAATTTGATCGTAAAATCATCATTTTACTTTTATACCACTTAAATACTAAAAGTGGAAATTGAATAATATTTCAAAACAGTTTTTTGTGTCTACAATAATTCTTAGTTTTAATATATCATAAGGAAAAGTATTGTAATTAAAGAAAAATTTTAAGATATCATGTTTGTAAAAAAACAAAACAAGATGCTCTTAAAAAAAATACGTTTACTAATTAGGTTACTTTGGTTATTCAAAAAGGAAAAACTTTATTCAATGTAAAAGCATTACAACTGCTTATTGTTTGTCAAAAACCTCCGGTTGGGGAAGAAATATTTCATTCTTGAAAAGAATCCATGAAACTCGCAGAGGTTTAACATGATATTCCAAATTCTTGTTCATAATTACTATATTATATTTGGAATGAGGTTAAAATATGAAAAGCTTACTTGAGACATTTACATATTTTTTTTTAATGACAGACAATGGTTCTGATGAATATTCAGTATCACAAGCCTGCATATGTCTAATTTCGTAATAATTCTGCCACAAGTGTATTCAACTAAACCGCATTGGAACAGCGTGGTAGAATATGTTCCAAACTTCCTCAAGGGGAGAGGAGGTCTTAGCCCAGCAGTTGGAAATATACAGAATGTTGTTGTTGTTGTATATTTATTCAAATATTATAGCAATTAGCAATTAGATGATATTCACGATGAGGAAAGCAAAGCATAAAAACCGGTGGCGATGGTAATATCCTTTGTTCGAATATAATCTCCTAATACACTTACCAAGCTCAGATTCCATACACAAGAATAATTTATCAGATTGTGGAAGTTAGGCAAGAATGTCGTTATCTAGTTCCGTTGGGAATTCGGACTGACGTCGAACTCTTCGAGTGTTTGAGACCGAAATTAACTTGGATGACAGTTTCAGCTACGTATAGCTCGTTCGTAAAATCAAAATATTATTTATTCAGTAGGCTCATAAAGACACTTTTGAATCGTCATATCACAGTGTTGAATTATATGTAAAACCGCCAACGGTTTCGAAAGTAGATTCTACCGAAAAGAACCGGCTGGAAGTTCATTAGTTACTCTGTAATATAATCTTGTATTGAGTGATGTGTCTTATTTTTCAAAATGTATTAGTCATGAGCTTTAAATTTATATCATAATTTTCATTTCAATTATAATAAAAACAAATTTATTTTTAGATCGAAATATATATATTGTATATGTTATGTACAGTATAATAAAGACTCCATAGACTGTTATACAGTTTGAACCCAAAGGCTGCTAATTCCTGATAGATTTTTGTTTTTCTCGGAAAATTCTCAATACCTGTCTGTGTTTGGAAGTTGGCAACGTTTACGCTTCTGTGCTTCGGAATTCACGTCCAGTCGTTGATCCTATTTCAGAGCTCTCTAGTTGTTTCGAACTGCTGATGCATCGGACTAAATGACGGAATGCCCCTTTATTTGCTCAAGCACTTACGTTCTTATGTCCTGCGCAGTATGCTAGACACCATTAAAAATGACCCTCACAGCCGTAATCAGTCAGGGGTTAAAAATCATTGAAATAAATATTATGATATAAATCTTTCCTCTATATCAAAGCTAATTGTTCCATAAATAAATGAACAAGCATGTACAAAATGTCCGGTCTTCTGAACAAACAAAGATCAATCAGGCGGTGTTTAGCATTAACTTGACTTGGTATGTTGTTTTTGAAAATATAAGGTATTTTTAGGAGGTATTACCCACTCATCACAAAATTAATTGCTAAACTTAATATTATTAGTAAAAAGTATTGTTCCGTTCCGATTTAAAGATTGGTAGCCAATAGTAAAAGAGACGTAAAACCTTTGTTTCTACGAGAGGTTTAATGTTATTTATTAGCGTAAGCCGATTTTTGTCCCAGTAGTTATAGGACGACAGTTGCATATAAAAATCGGTTATGGCCTCATTGTGAAGAGTCGAAGATGTACAGAAAAATGAAAATGATTCTTGATAGCAATTTAATAGATTGTTACGATGTAATGACTTAAATTTAAAGAATGTAAAAAATTACTGGTTGGACAGAAAGAGCGCAAAGGCTGTTTAAAAAAAAAACAAATATTAATCGTGCGAACAGACGTCATCACTTTTTATGACATTAAATCAAAACAATTACGAATTACTAATTTCCTAAAAATATCTGCAATCAATACGATGTTTCGCCCGTGGCTTACGAGTATTACATTGAAAATGTAACTTGTTGGATAATATTTCTTAAAGGTCTTATATCGATTGACGATATCATGAAAAAAGATGCCTCAGATAGACTCGAGAATATTCAGTGTTAATAAATACCTCTGTGTGACTTACCTAAGTTAGCAGCCGTATCAAGCGCTTTGACGTTGGTAAACTAATTATGATTCGGAGATCGAAAATCGACTATCGGAACCGAACTTCTGATATCCGATTTCAGATTTTAATATCCGCAATGGATACGAAACTAAATACGAAGTCAGGCTTATCAACTTAACTTGGTGGTAGGGCTTTGTGCAAGCCCGTCTGGGTAGGTACCACCCACACATCAGTTATTCTACCGCCAAATAACAGTACTCAGTATTGTTGTGTTACGGTTTGAAGAGTGAGTAAGCCAGTGTAACTACAGGCACAAGGGACATAACATCTTAGTTCCCAAGGTTGGTGGCACATTGAAGATGCAAGGAATAGTTAACATTTTTTTCAGCGTCATTGTTTATGGGTGATGGTGACCACTTACATCAGGTGGCCCATACGCTCGTCCGCCAACCTATACCTCAAAATAAATCAAAATTGTTGATTATGTTTCCATTAAAGTTTAGAACGAATTAGCCATTGAACAATTAAGGTAATCTTTGGCAAATAATTTAAGAATAAGAATGCTAGATTTAAAACCGTTTCTACTTGATATATGAAAGAAATTCTGATAATGGATTGTAAAAAAAATAAGAAACAGTCTGTAAATTACCCACTGCTGGGCTAAGGCCTCCTCTCCCATCAAGGAGAGGGTTTGGAACATATTCCACCACGCTGTTCCAATGCGGGTTGGTGGAATGCACATGTGGTAGAATTACAATGAAATTAGACACATGCATGTTTCCTCACGATGTTTTCCGTCACCGCCGAGCACGAGATGCATTAAAAACACAAATTTAGCACTTATATATAGTGTTGCTTGCCTGGGTTTAAACCGAAATTATCGGTTAAGATGCACGTGTTCGATTTATATGAAATCAAATCAAATAAATATAAATCAGCATTATGGACTTATGCAGTACCATAATACTCCACAATATTGATTTGTCGACTGCAACATTTATCAATTAGTGGATACACAAGACGTTTGTTTTCTCCCAATGTTCCTCTTAACCTCAGCGCAACGAGACAATTAGAAATATATGAACATTCGTTGCTATTGGGATGGCGTGTACGCTGTTTTGTTGAGATGCATGTACTATTTAATCTATTGAACCAATATATCTCATTAATAAAAGTCGAGATGGCCCAGTGGTAAGAACGCGTGCATCTTAATCGATTGATTGCGGGTTCGAACCCAGGCAAGCACCGCTGATTCATGTGCTTAATTTGTCTTTATAATTCATCTCGTACTCAGCGCTGAAGGAAAACATCGTGAGGAAACCTGCATGTGATAAATTTCATAGAGATTCTGCCACATGTATATTCCACCTGCCCGCATTGGAACAGCGTGGTGGAATATGTTCCAAACCTTCTCCTCAAAGGGAGAGGAGGCCTTTAGCCCAGCAGTGGGAATTTACAGGCTGTTGTTGTATCTCATTAAAAACATAATATAAACCTTGATGAGAACTCAATATGCTATGAAACCACAATTACAGTTCAAATATACACGAAAAGACAAAATTAAATATAACTGTACAGAATTAAAAACAAATCATTTCATTTAACGTGAAATAACTGAACTGAATATGTATGGAATTTCACGACTCAGTTTAAATTATGCAAGTAATCAACAAACGCACCGCAAAAGTTGCGGTTCCCATTTAAAAACTTTACATTAATTTAAATTATTTCGTATCCCAGTCCATCTTTATTGTTAATTATAAAACGTAATTCAATATTTCATAACTGTCTCATGGACAATTCACAGATCGTAAGGGCAGGGCATTTTCTTGGTGACAGGGCCTTATGCAAGCCCGTCTGAGTAGGTACCACCCACTCATCAGTTAATCTACCGCCAAATAACAGTACTCAGTATTGTTGTGTTCCGGTTTGAATGGTGAGTGAGCCAGTGTAACTACAGGCACAAGGGACATAACATCTTGGTTCCCAAGGTTGGTGGCACATTGACGATGTAAGGAATAGTTAATATTTCTTACAGCGTCATTGTCTAAGGGTGATGGTGACCACTTACCATCAGGTCGCCCATATGCTGGTCCGCCAACTTTTACCAGAAAAAAATAAAAAATAAAGGGACCTCGATATCTTCCACTTGCCACTCGCGTTACGATCCTTTGTAAGGGAAATTCGTACAAATTTCTCGACAATAGCATACCTAGAGCAGCGTAAATACATAATAAATGTCGTGAGAATGATTGATTGTCCCAGAGTGCCGAGATGAAAAAAAGATTCGGAGACAGCGAGCATTTTTGCCATTTTCTTTTATGACGGTCACCTGATACGGTTGGATTTTATACGTTTTACGACATTTTCGTGTAACAAACCTCTGCAGAGTGCTGATAAAGTAGACGGCGCTTGGAAGATAGTTCTAAGCTTCGGTATGTTTTATAGACATTTGCACAAGTCACCACCGAAGACAGGTAGGACTTAACGTTACATATTTCTATAAGAGAGCTAGTTACAGAAGTAATCATCGCGATAAATTTATTTATATGGTTTTAGAATTAGTGTTTTTGTAATTTTTGTGGATGTATTTAGAAATTTACTTATATATACATATAATAAAATTGGAGTGTCTGTTTGTAATATTCAAATAGCCCTTTTTTTACTCAATACATATGTATGTATACACGGTACATTTTTGTCTGTCTGTCTGTTTGTTCGTTCCGGCTAACCTCAGGACTTTCACTGGCAGATCATTGATACAATAAGGAGTAACTTAGGCTACAATAATATTTTTTTTATTAAATTCAAACGCGTACAAGGCCGTGGGCACAGCTAGTACAGAATAAAACCAGCAATGGCAAAAAAATTGACAATTTTAAAAATCGAATACGAATGATAATAGAAGTTACTAAGTACCTATCATCATCTTCCTTTCTTCAATTTACTTTTGTGCTACTTTGACGACCATACAAATTATTCCAGAATCAAAAAATTAATACATCAATGTATTGTATAAATTCTATCAGAGCAATTGATCGGTCATTATTTAAGCGTTTAGGAATTTTCCCGAGTAATATCTTCATTTCTTATAAGATATACATGCTTTGTGGAAAAAAATACAAATCTTTCTTGGAAGTGTAAATACGTAATAAACGCCCTCGAATGATTGATTGTCGCTGCGTTTAGGAGAATTTGCTGAGAACATTTTACTTTCATCTCCACTGGATTTGTATGAGGAATGGAATTTTTCCGTCTTTGTGGAAATATATACCATTATTATTAATAAACCGGATGACCGATGATTATTACGTAAATTTTTAATCTCTAAGTAAAAATAATTCGATTTATACCAATATTGGTTGATCAATAAATAATCAAGTTTGACCTAGCAATGCAAATAAAATTATCTTACATATATAAAGATACTAGCGATCCGCCCCGCCTTCGCATGGGTGCAATACTGATTGTTTTGTATGATATGGTTAAAACGCGTGCATCTTAACCGATGATTGCGCGTTCAAACCCAGGCAAGCACCACTGAACATTCATGTGATCAATTTGTGTTTATAATTCATCTCGTGCTCGGTGGTGTAGGAAAACATCGTAAGAAAACCTGCATGTGTCTAATTTCATGGAAATTCTGGACAAGTCTTCTGGCCAACCCGCATTGGAACAGCGTGATGGAACATGTTCCGTCTCCTCAAAGGGAGAGGAGGCCTTAATCCAGCAGTGGGAAATTTACAGCCTGTTGTTGTTGTTATACGACATGGATTATAAACACAAACAAACGCATAAAAACTTAGTGGCGCTTGTTTGGAGATCATTACTTTCGGTTAAGATTTACAGGCTCATATCCTGCACCATTAAAAATAGATAAATTTAATACATTGTTACTTTACTATATATCACTGACGTAACGACCCAAATTACCATAGAATTAGCGAACATGCAAAATAATGCTCCTTTTAAAAACCGCTGCAAGAGAAAATTATTCAACTTAAAATTGCTTAAAAATATAATACAAAGGATAAGAGAATTATTATGATAAAATAAGATAGTTTTATAATGTATACTGGTTTGAGAACACAATAGATCATCATCTCCATTCAGCTCGGAATTGAATGTTCCCATTGATGCAGACATGCGGTGGAATGATTGGAGGACTCAAAAAAGTCGTTCTGGTTGAGAAATAAACTAATTATTTGTTTTAAAACTCGTTTAAAGACTCAATATTTCAATTAATCTACAATATTATGATGAGAAATGTGATAACAGTCGAATAGAAATTGTACTAAGACTTTTAAGATATTTTAGACTTTATCAATTGGAGTAATTGTCCTGTTTCTGTGTTAAGGCCTCCTCTCCTTTCAAGGAGAAAGCTTGGAACACATTCCTCCCCGGTATTCCAATACATTGAATATAAGTACGACCAGAATCTAATTGAAATTTTTAATTTTTCAAAATGTGAAACTCAAATTAGGCACATGGAGCAATCAATTTTTAATGATCAAAAGTATTGTTTGGCATTTCGGTAATTAGAATCTATTTTTAAACTTTCATTAAAATTATTCTTAATGGATTTTTCTCTAAATATCAATAGTTGAAAATTAATTACATATATTGTTTGATTCTAAGTAAATACACTGTTTATTTAGAAGATCATACATTTCTACCATATATTGGCAGTATCAACAACATCTACTCAAAGGTACATGACAAAATCAAAATCAAAATATACTTTATTCAAGTAGGCTCTTACAAGCACTTTTGAATCGTCATTTTAAAATTAAATGAAGCTACCACCGGTTCGGAGAGTAGATTCTACCGAGAAGAACCAGCAAGAAAATCAGTAGTTACTCTTTTTCAACATTTAAAAAGTACAAAGTTAGTTAAATACAATTATTTCAATTAATATATCCTGCTTGGGAGTCAACAGGTATTAACTCCTCGTTTTTTTATCATCTATAAAATCTTTTATCAAATAATATGCCTACAACAGAGTTAAATGAAATATTGTATTTTTTTCTGGTCCGCCAATTATGTTTGAGTTATCCTACCAAATAATCATAAATTTTGGCCATAAAATAATCCATCTCTTAAACAAAAGGCAACAAAACGAGTCCCCGGGGCAGAGTAAAGCAAATAACAATTTTTTTTTCGTTGTCTGTTTAAGTTTCAAGATTCTGAATTGCCGCTTTTATTATTGCGTTCTAAATACCCAGGCCATTCGACCCTTGCATTTAATTTACCACTGGACCATTTTTTTAATTAAAACTTTTAAAGCTGTTTTATTAAAAATCAGGTGCATATAAATCCCGTACTTCTCGTTGAATTTCAAATTTGAGGCGTTCAATCAATATCGCGCAGACTTGAGAAATTCTTCGTAATAGAAAAACGTTTATTAATGCTAGTTCCTAAGTTTTCTTTCAATCCATCCCGACTGCACTTAACTAACTGTAAGTGGATGGTTTTGTGCACTGATTTATAATTTAATAAAATATTTTTTTCTGCTTGCAATGGTTTACTTATTTCAACGGTGAGAATGATTTATTTGATTATTTTTGTATATTTTAACAACAAAAGCCAACGTTTTCTTCATTGCTATATAAGAAAAAGAATGGTGAATTAAATTCTTGAATAAATCTGGATTTGAGCTATAATAATCTTCTGCTATTTATTAGAAAAAATCATCGCCTAAAACTCTCTCAATTATATGTAAGGTTTCGTATGTAACCAATAACTCTTTAGTAGATAAATAAAGTAGGAATTATATCTATGTAACTATGTTAGGTAAACTGATTGCATATCCAAGATTTAAAGAAGAATATAATTATCAGAAATAAGGGTATATTTTGGTTAGATAAGATGATACTTCATCAGAAAGATTTCCCATTAAAATCACTTTTAACACCCATCAATGTCAAGTAAAACTTTGGTCTCATTTTATTTCAATAATTTTCTATATACATATTCACGTGATAATTCGCTTACTGTAACAAATTATCTATATCAACACAGTTTGGTTGTCCAAGTGCCATTTATTTGGGGTCTGAATTGTGTAAAAGTTGATCGCAGACTTTGACAGTCGAGAACATTCTATTTGCAAAGAAATTTGCGACTGACACATGCGTATGCTTTGCCAATTAAATGTTTTTGTTAGTTGATTACTTTGTCGCGATTACATGCTCGTCTGTAAAACGTAAAGCTTGGCGTGACGACCTCCGTGGTCAGGTAGTGTGTACGCCAATTCGAGGTCACGGGTTCCAATCCCGGCCCGGTCGACGTACATTATCATTAGTTTTCTATGTTGTCTTGGGTCTGTGTATTTGAGGTACCGTCGTTACTTCTGATTTTCCCCAACACAAGTCCTTTAGCTACTTACATTGGGATCAGAGTAATGTTTGTGATGTTGTCCAATATTTATTTATTTAATAATAATAATAATAATAATATTTATTTGGCAATAATAGAAGTACAGAAAATAAATGACACATACAGAGTACTTAGAAAAACATTTCACAATATAAGAGATTAATGACCCCATGCTAGGAAAATCCTGTGTTATGGGGAACATTCATCCGTCCACTACAACTAATTAAATCGACTAAGTTTTCAAAGTAGAATACACGTTTCATATTATAATAGCAGATAATATATATATACTTGTTTATTTATTTATTTTTTTTTATTTATTATTATTTTTATTTATTTTTTTGTGTCCCGACCAACGGTAAGATTTTGTTAAAAAGTGTAAAATATGGTAATTATGTAAAAAGTAGGAAGTAAGAAGTATGTCTATTCGTGCGTGATAAGGTATGTATGAGAGTGGTTGTGGAGAGATGTGTGTGTGGGTGAGGTTGTGTGGGTGGGTTCGTGGGGTGTTGTGTATTTATTGAATTGTTGAGTGTGGTATTTGTACCTGATAGCTATGGTAATAAGGTAATTAATATGTGTGTGACTGGGAATAATTGCGAAATTGATAGTTTTTGTTTTTTACTCCAGTTGTCCTTTATATGCTGGTTTAATAAGGTTTTCTGTTTCGTGATAGTCTAGCGACATTAGATATTCTTTGGTGTTGTTTTTGCATTGGTGCTTGTTTAATTTATGTAAGTTAAGTTTTGTGTGTAACTTGTTGTACAGTAGAGAGCTCAAGAATGGAAAATGACGTCGTGCGAAGGCTGTATTAACGTGGAGTTTCTCGCAAGCAGGAATTGGTCTTCTCCTTGGAGCGGAGCTGCTAATTTCAGGGGGCAACAGCGCAGCGTGTTTACGCATGATTGTGCGGAGGATGTAAAGCTGCCTCACTGTTAAGGTTTTATACTCCATATACAATTGATGAGTCGGATAACGGAACGGCTTTCCCATGAGAACCTTGATGACAGCACGTTGGGCGCGCTCCACCTTGAGAATTGCTGTCTTTGCAGTCCCTCCCCAGACCGTAATACAATACCCTACAATTGATCCACAAAGTGCATTAAAAACTACATTTAAGGTGTCAATGTGAGCCGATAGTCGAAGTTTTTTGAACACAAATATAAGTTTTCGTATGCGTGATGAAAGGGCTTGAAGGTGTGTTTTCCACGATAGGCAGGCGTCGAGTTGCAGTCCGAGATATCTTATCACTTTCACTCTGGTCAAGGCAGGGCATGTACAATTAATGCCTTGTGTGTCACATTGGTGTGCTTTGACTGTGATTGTGTGTTCTGCTGGTTGCACAGAGGGTCGAGAGGTAAACGTTATGAATTTAGTTTTGTCGACGTTTAAGGTAAGACTGTTCTTGGATAGCCAGAAAGTTATTTGCCTTAGAACTGCTTCCGCAACGTCTATTGCCGCCTGCCAATCATGGCCGTGTGTCACAATTGCCGTGTCATCGGCGTAGACCACTACGTGCGCCGATGGATGGGAGAGCTCACAGAGCTCATTTACGTAGATAGAGAAGAGTAGGGGACTGATCAGACTTCCTTGGGGCACGCCGAACTCAATCGACTCATCAGCACTAATGTAGTCTCCTATTTTGACACACTGTGATCGGTCGGAGAGGAAGCTCTTAAATATATCGAGAGCAATTCCACGTACCCCAATGGATTCTAACTTCGATAGGAGGATAGGAACAGAGATCGTGTCGAAGGCCTTCGAGAGATCTAGGAAAATGCCTAGGCACTTCCTTTTTTTGTCAATATTGTTTACGACACAGTTAAGTAGGTTGGAAACAGCATCTTCGGTGGAAAACCCCTTTCGAAACCCATATTGGTTTCGCGATATAAGTTTGTATTTGTTTACATAGTTGTTAAGGTTTTTGTATAGTATTTTTTCCAGGATTTTGGAAAGAGCTGGAAGTACCGAGATAGGGCGATAGTTTATGACGCTGCCTCTGTCACCTGATTTGTATATAGGATGAACTAGGGCCTTTTTTAGGGCTCTTGGGAAAATTCCTGCAGACAGAGAGAGATTGCAAATGTGTGTAATTGATGGAAGAAGTATGTTGCTAGCGGATTGCAATAGCTTGCACGAGATTCCGTCCCAGCCCGCGGAACTATCGGTACGGAGTTCCATAACCATTCGCTCAACCTCTTTTTCATCCGTCTCCAGTAATACCAATGAGTTGGGGGGTGTTGTTGTTTTCCTGAAGAAAGATTGGGAGCAGTTCTGAGGAAGAATAATTTTGGTAGCGAGATTCTTGCCTACCTGTGTAAAATATGAATTTACAAAATCTACAGATTTTTGGGGCGATTGACAAAGTGTTAGGAGTTCAGTTGGTGAAGGTGAGTTGTGCTTAGTATGAGTAATGTTTTTAATAGTTACCCACATTTTTTTGGGATTATTCTTAGCTTTCACAAACTCTTGTTTTTCATACGCAATTTTTAATTTTTTAAGTAAGCTGTTGCAGAAATTACGATAGCGAAGGTATGTGATTTTAAGGATATGGTTTTTAGGATCTTTGCTTATTTTTTTGTGCATCTGGTCTCGATTTCGAATACATCTCAATAATCCCGGGGTGATCCAGGGCTTTAAAATTCTGGCTTTGCTGGGAATGGATCTATAGATTGTGTTTTTAACTGTGATGGAAGACAAAATACCTATCAATTCGTCAGTTGCTAAATTCGGATCCTTCATTGCCATAATTTTTGAAAAATCGCAATTTTCGATGTCTTTGATAGCATTTGAGAGATTGAGGCGAGCTAGGTTAAATTTACGGGGTTTATTGATTGGTTTACAACTGTTAAGGCTTAATAGAACACCTGAATGATCGGTGACTGAGGTATCAAGAACTAAAGTTATCGCTAATTTGTTTGTTTTCAATAAAACGTGATCCAAACAGTTGTTTAGGCGAGTTGGAAGTTGGTGTGCTGGTAAAAGACCGTGAGAAGCTGCTAAGTTAAGATACTGATGAGACCGAGCATCAGTGCCGCTGGGACAAATATTTATATTGACGTCTCCAATCAATGCGATGGTGTTAAAATTTTTGAACTTTACCAAAACGTTATGTAAACCATCGAGAAAGTTATCAATGGTTTTGATAGACGGCGATCTATAAAGTGCAATTATTGCTACTTTATTTTCGATAGTACAAATAATGCAGCTAGAGTCAGTGAATGGCGGCTCCGTGATGGTAAAACTCAAATGTTCTCTTATGTAAATAACTATTCCGTCATTCTTATTAAGTAAACTTTTAGTATGGTGTACTGTATAGCCAGCCAGAGTAGGTATTGAAGTAAGATTATTGAGCCAGCATTCTGTCAAGATCAAGACGTCACATTCGATTTTAATCGCTACTAGGAGGCAGTTGAAATCATGAAAGTTTTTGTTAATACTTCTAATGTTTATGTGGAGGATGTTAAGTGATTGGCCATTAACATAATTAGAACAGTTATCAGGTGAGCATTGATACGAAAGGGAGACAGATACATCATCTAAGTCATTATTTATTTCGTTTATGGTAGCCATTGGTAAAGTTTTATTTTTCTGCATCTATCACTTGGCATTATAACTTGTCGGGGATATTTGTATGAGTATGATGAGTAATTTGTAATGGTGTAGCTTATTATCATTACGGGTTTTGTACCATATAACCAAAAGGGAGATAGTGGTAAAAAGTGTAAAATAGGTGTATGAAAGTGTATGAATCTGAGTGGGCGAATTGATGATAGGTAGGTATATTTGGCTGCAGTGTAGGTTATATTGGTGTAGTGTGTAATGTTAGTTCGAAGTAAAAGGTGTTTTTCTTGTTGGTTGGTGTAGTTGACATACTTAACTATATGTAAAAACTTATCTAAAGATGTATGGTGGGCGTTAACAAATAATATGGTTTTATTTATCCTTAAAAGTAAATAGATATTAATAAGGCATGCAAACTTAGACTGATAGGATAGTCATTGTTCTGTTAAACGTTCCAGTTCCCGCAGAGTCTGCTCAGACTTCACCAGTATTTGCTTAGCTCCCGTTGTTTTCCTCAAAAATATATTGCCATTTATGGTCCAACAGAATTCGAATTTGTTTACTTTTGCAAAATCTTTAGTTGTAAAGAAAAGTTTTCTGGAGCTGGCTGGAAGATGTTCGGATATATAAATCGGCCGCCGTTCACCGGGCAGGCCAATGCTAAGGGAACTGAGGCGGTCATTACTGTGTTTCTTATTGAAGTTGCGGGTCGCCGTGAGCAATTGGTTTTTTGTCTGGACGCTAGTAAGTTCAGCGACAATTGGTCTGACAGAGCCCGATTTACCCGGTAGACGGTAAACATCACGCAAGTTGGTACTATTAAGCGGAATATCAACGGCTGAGCTGACTTTGGTTATAATATCCGCGAGATCCGACACAGACTCGTTCTCGACAGCGGGTACGTTACGAATTTCAACACTGGAGGGGCGAGATAGACGCTGGAGATCCTGGATCTTAGATTCCAGATTCAGTATACTTTCTCTATAAGAAAGATATTTATAATTTGTTAGCAAAACTTTCTGTTCAAACTCAGACTACAGATTCAGAGTTGACACTCTTTTTAAACGTCATCCCACTACAAATATATAATCAATCAATATAATCAATATCATACATTAATAAACACCTCACAGTAACCACAGCAACCAAAAAATACAGTCAGAATTTATTAATAACCTTTAGGCTTCATGCACATATTACAAAGCATGTACAGAAATACCAATGACAATTTCCATCACTGCTTAGTAGTTGAAACATATCAGAATAGTAGCATTATAAGGTTGATACACAGTCCACGCGTCGCCAATATATTATAGTTTTTATCAAAGATTATAGAGTTGTAATCCAGTACTAAAACCGTTGTAGCGCCGTGTACACAAAGCTTAAGTTATACAAATTTAGATAGCAAATAATTCAACATATAATATTGTGTTTAATTAATCATTGATTGCATTAATGATGTTCATATAAACACAATACTTAATTAAATGATCGCAAAACACAAAGACGTTATTAAATAAGGGCTTGATAATCATCTCTATTGTGGTTTGTCAGAAGAATAATTCGCGCCATTTGGACATCGGTGTTTAGTAAACAATCGATTCACATTACCTTTCGTTATAATATATATATAAACAATAACAACAACAACCTGCAAATTTACCAATGTCAAAATTTACAGGCGAGTAGAGATAGTCCAGTGGTTAGAACGCGTGCATCTTACCCGATGATTGCAGGTTCAAAGCCAGGGAACCACAACACCATTCATGTGCTTAATTTGTTGTTTATAAATCATCTTGTGCTCAGCGGTGAAGGAAAACATCTTGAGGAAACCTGCATGTGACAAATTACATAGAAATTCTGCCACATGTGTATTCCACCAACCCGCATTGGAACAGCGTGGTGGAATATGTTCCAAACCTTCTCCTCAAAAGGAGAAGAGACCTTTACCCCGGCAGTGGGAATTTACAGTCTGTTGTTGTTGTTGGACTAAGGCCTCCTCTCCCTTTGAAGAGAAGTTTTGGAACATATTCCACCACGTAAAATCCACGTTCTGTGTTACTATGAATAAAAATTACATTTAACAAATATATGTAAAATAAAGTATGAACTGATAACATTATCGCTAAATTTTAAATATTTTAATATAATAATATGAATAAAATCTGTAAAGACTCTTATATCTCCTCGAAAACTTTTTCCTTTGTAAACTATATCGAAATATTTTCCATAATACTCTTGAAGAATGCGTAGTAACCATGTTAAAAGATTAACAAAGTAGTCTATGGATTTACGGCATGGATTTTGAATCGAGGCATAAAGTATGGACATAATATATGTATCGTGCTCCTCGTTAGGCATCAACTCGTTATCAGACATGATGATATTCGAAATATAAGTCTTGTCGTTAACGTTCGTAAAGGAAGGTATTCTTTTGATACTCCCTGAAATATCACATTTTAGCTGTCATGTTTTCTACGTCATACTGACGTCGCCAGCATGTACGATAGTAAATAAATCCTAATTAAACTTTTTTTTATGGTATAGGTCGGCGGACGGGCATATGGACTACCTGATGGTAAGTGGTCACCATCACCCATAGACAATGACGCAGTAAGAAATATTAACTATTTCTTACATCGTCAATGTGCCACCAACCTTGGGAACTAAGTTATGTCCCTTGTGCCTGTAGTTACACTGGCTCATTCTACCCTTCAAACCGGAACACAACAATACTGAGTACTGTTATTTGGCGGAAGATTAACTGATGAGTGGGCGGTACCTGCACAGACGGGCTAGCACAAAGCCCTACCGCCAAAATTTTTGATGATTCGACATATATATATGATGTGTGAGTGTGTGTGTGTGCGTGTAATTGTGTGAAAATATTTGTATTATAAATTAAATAAAAAACAATGTAATTAAACCATATAAATAAATTTCAATAAGATATAATATAATCCCTTCATAGAAGCGCTACAATACTTTACATTCTCTTTTAATTACACGAACGTTACCATTGAATAAAAACAATTGAATTGTAGGCACTTACAGTGATGAAATAAAACGTTAACAAGCTAAAGATACCCAGTCAATATATCGTCAAACAGTCAGACAACATTTGATTTCAATAAATAACCGAAGCGAATACAATTTCAAATGAATCGCAAAATACTCCTAGTGTCAAATGTCAAACGGTATAACTTATGTTTTTCATTTTGCCATTGATTTCGACCTATCGGACCGATCCACCGACCGCAATGCATTATCAAAATATCCTCGGACATGTACACGCGAAAATAAAACATATTACGTGCACCGAAGGTTAATTTTCATTTGTAACGATTATTCCCTGAAAATTCCCTTGTCAAATGTATATCCGGATATAGCTTTTAAATTATCCGGCCATTTTTATCACGGTCGAGTAATTTTCTTGGCAGCCTTTGGTCATCGTTATTTTGTTTACATTGTGAAGAGTGAAAATTTTTAATTAAACTTTTTTTAGTGTAAATATATTTTGAAATACGAATACGAAATTAACATATGAAAATTCAATTAACTGTTTTTTTTTAAATAAAAATATATACAACAAAAACAGTAACAGCCTGTAAATATCCCACTGCTGGGCTAAGGCCTCCTCTCCTGTGAGGAGAAGGTTTGGACTTGGATTCCACCACGCTTTTCCAATGGGGGTTGATGGAATACACATGTGGCATAATTTCTATGAAATTAGACACATACAGGTTTCCTCACGATGTTTTACTTCACCGCCGAACACGAGATGAATTTATTAATAAAAATTAAGCACGTATATAGTGGAGCTTGCCTGGGTTTGAACCCGTAATCATCGGTTAAGATGCACGCGTTCCAAGCGCTGGGCCATCTCGGCTCAAAAAAAGTAATTGAAATGAAATCGTAAATGAAAACAAAGTAAATTAATATTTGGGTTCACATATGTTCCTGTGATGTTGAAGATGTTATTTAAAATGAATGTATTTCGTTTAGTAACAAAGAACAAAATTTGAGATATCCCTTTGTGAATATAATACGCTCTGAACGTCCTAATCCATATAAGCTTTATACTCAGAAGCCTTTGAAGATATTTATCAATACGAAAATATGTTCATATTTGCAGTAGTATCACATTTAATTCGTATGATTGAGCGACTTCGTAGTAAATTGGCAATCATTATTTTACATATATAATGTAATCTTACTGTCATGATCACCGTGGTCGAGTAGTGTGTACACCGGTTTTCATGGGTACGCCACTCCGAGGTCCCGGGTTCGATTCCCGGCTGACGTAGAAAATTCATTAGTTTTCTGGCAGTTTGTGGTACCGTTGTTACTTCAGATTTTCCATAACACAAGTGCTTTAGCTACTTACATTGGGATCAGAGTAATGTATGTGATGTCCAATACTTATATTATATTATATATTATATACTGTACAACTGCTACGACTACTAGCATCACCAATTAATTAAATAAGTAGTAAATTTATATATGATTTTAATTAAAATTAACAGCAAATGAGTCTGATCTCGAGTTATTTTAATTAGAAAATCGCGATGAAATATTTATTATGTCAATAAGTTTTGATTGAATTCGCATTATTGATAAGTATTGAATTACTTACACAGACCCTTAGTTTTATCATACTACTAATAAATATAATTATTTTGTTCGATTTTTAAGTTTTTATTTCATTAATAAAATAGGAATTAAATAAATTTTGAATACAACTGCATCTTTAACACTTTTATCTATTTCAACATATCCATACAATTAATTTTGAAATAAATCTATACATACATATGCTCTGAATTTTAATAGTTCATGGTATGTAATTCTAATTTTACATATCCTATTCAGAACTATTTTACTTTTAATAAATATACGATTATTATCCCTTGTTTAATGTAATTATATCGTCATATTATATCTCATAATGTAACATGGTAATCTAAAATGAATTGAATACTAGCCTCAATTAATATTATTTAGAATTTCATACAGTATTGACGTTATGTAGTCAACAACACAAACGTTGGACGGACACCACAATACGTGATAACATTGATGTTATGACATATTGTGGTTTTGTATATATTTAATAACATATTTTTCAAACAATGTATTATTATATCAATACATCTAGTTTCAAAACATGTGGTTTGTTCTTTTTGACGATGTTATTTCTCAATTGTGTTTTGAGTCTTATATCAATTGGAATAAAGAATAATTTAAAAAAATCCGCAGACATTTTTAACTATATTATTCGATACAAGATTTTATAGATGATAAAAAAGAGTTAATACCTGTTGACTTCCAAGCAAGATGTATTAATTTAAATAATTGCATTTAACTAACATGACTTTGTATTTTTTAAATGTTAAAAAAGAGTAACTACTGAGTTTCTTGCCGGTTCTTCTTGGTATAATCTACTTTCCGAACCGGTGGTAGCTTCACTTAATTGTAAAAGTGCTTGTAAAAGCCTACTTGAATAAAGTTTATGTTTATTTGATTCGATTAAATATTATATACAACAGCGATTTATTTTTCATTAATGCATATGTGTGTGTAGACATGCATAAATATTTATATAAATACACGTTATTTACAGTCACACCCACACTTATAATAAATGTATTGTATTTATAAGCATTCTATATTTGGATGTGAATGCTGCTTCAGTTTTTGTAGAGCTTTGCTGTTCAAATTACCTTCTCAGTTTCAGTCCGTATTTATATCTGCCTCTGTCATGTATTGGCATATATTTCGAAGTAATCCTTCATCTCACTTCCCTACTTTATGAAAGGAGCACGTTGCTTATTCGCGTAATGCGACACAGTCCCAATTACGGGACTCCCCTGCAACTGCAGTTTTACTACTACAGACCACACAATTTAGTAATTCTCTGTCACTTTGATCCTGTACCGCGATTTTAATTAGGATTAGGGACTCTCGCTTGCGATTTTTAGACTTGGTAGGTTTTCGTGCAATTTCCTTTGAACAGTTAACAGTTATTTGACGAGAGCACAAAATATTACTGATTTTCAATTTTGAGGATGACCAAGCAAAAGGGACCTTTGTTCTAATGATGAGCTGTTTTAACGATGTAAATTAATATTTCTAGTGGTACTACTGTTATTGAAATTTTTAAGTACCAATAGCTACTGGCTCTTCTAGTAATTTGTTTTACATAGATCGCAGAAACCAATCTTTGTTAGACAAATTATATTATTAAGATTACATACGAGAAAGTTATTTGAAGCTTTTGACTGGATGGAAAATAGATAGATAAAAACAATGTACCTAAAATTATGTTTATCTATCTATCTATTTTGCAATACATATGTAGCAAACATTCCTTGTTCCGGGTCAGTAAAAATAGTGCATCAGAGCGTACGATCCTTTATTGATTCAAGCGAATCGAAAGCCTGAAAATGACATTGTTTGATCAGCGTACATTACCGCTAGTGAAGGCCTATATTGCATATTGTGATGAATGGATTTACGAATGTTACACTACATTGTTTCTTTTTCAATGATTGGAAAACTGTTTTCATTTGTTTCTGTCCATGTAAAGTGATTTTTAATTCGTTTTTATTTAAAACCTTTTTGATGCAAAACTTTTTAGATTATGAGAGAAATTTTAATTTATCGAACCTTTTTGGAGCATCGTTGTAATTAACATAATTTTGCTTACTATCTGTTTTATTTCTGTGTGTATTTTCTCCTGGTAACGTTCCCTAAGACCTTTTTGTGGTTTTTTACAAAACTTTTGGACCACCGGTAGATTTTGGACGATTAATGAGCAAGTTTATCATTTCTCTTGAATAAAGATTTTGTTTTTGATTTTTATTTCAATATCCGCTGATAACACGACAAGGTCTTAAAAACTTTTTGACTTTATAAATTACTAAATTGAGTAAATATTTTCATCAAAGCATCACACTAAAATTCCAAGCCAGATTCTCAAAAGTGCTGAATCTAGATCAAATTAATCAATAAAATCACTTTTTCAAGTATTTTTCACTTTAACTTCCTAGAGAATTCGCATCATTGAACATCCAATCGAGTCTATCTAATATCACCGACAATATTCCTTAATAGCACAGGACGGTGCCATTACGACAACGGGATTAGGTTAATCCAATATTTCAATAGGACAAAAACGAATTGTTAGTTCTTGGAATTACGTAAGAACATTACGACATTCTGAGCTCTGGCACAAAAAAGTTTTGATATAAATATACAAAACAATATGTTAATTAATTGTATATTCATTTCGTTTCAATCGGACAAAACCGTACACGGATTTATAAAATACGAACGAAAATAGCATTATTTTTATACAAAAGTTTTTAAATGCACGTCATATTTTCAAAAGGCGCTTAAAGATTTAAAACTAGCTGCCTATCCCGAGTTCGTTCGGGTGAAATAATAATTTAATAAGTATTTATAAATGAAGGTTTTATTACTTATTATTTACGAGGCTTAGTAAGGCTAGATATCGTCACGTCAGAAAAAAGCGTTATTTTCCCACCCGGCGGGCTCCATTCCCTCTCTTTCTGTCTCTTTCTAGCGCTCTATCACTATCACTCTCTTACTCTATCTGTATTACGGGATTTTATATAACGGTCTTAATTTTGTCGTTCGATTATTATTACCAACCTGATGTCTTTTCACATATATCTTTGTTTTTGTTAAGGAAGCTTAGAACGTTGCTTCCAGTTAAGTGGACAACCAGATATCGTCACCCAAGGAACGTTATTGCCCCTTCCAGGCCATCATTCCTTCTCTTTATTTTTATCTCTGTCTCTCTTTTAAATGCGCTTTTAATGAAACCTTTTTTTATTCATTTTTAAATAACAATTTTAGTTCTTGTCATTTGAATATTATCAAACATTTATTAATTTCACTGCGTCTATTAACGGAATATGTTCCACACCTTCTCCTCAAAGGGAGAGGAGGCCTTTAGCCCAGCAGTAGGAATTTACAGGCTGGTGTTGTTGTTGTTGTATTAAAGTGCTTTAATACATAATACATAACGAGAGCAACTAATATCCTTCATATATATATGTTCAGTAACATTTTGTCGGAGATAAATATTACTGAATATAACATTATTTCAAAATAAAATTTCTAAACAACAAAGTGTAATAATTCAATTTAATTCTCCAGAAAATGTCCAGGGAACGTTAAAGGATCTTTGCAGTAAAAATGCTAAGAGATAAGTATGCGTCTTGGCTTACAAGTGAGTCCGCAGACCCGAGCTTAGTACGAGCTTAGACGTAAATTAAGTAGAATGGAACAGATGGCTACAAGATAGTGAGACAGTTCTATCTTGTACTCTAATAGCGAATCCTTGCTTTGATTTAGTTTAAACAATTTGACAGCAAAAACATTATTTAGACAATATGATAATATGGATCAATAAAAATGTATGGTGTTATTTTCGTTGCATCTTCAATTTGTCTTTAAAAACTTCGCTGAGCTACAGACTTGATGTAATTCTGTGATTAATCTTGGGATATTTGCTGTTTATAAAATGAAAAATATGTTAATATATTTGTTGAAAATTTAATCCACTATAACGGTTGGTATATGTATGTATGTTTTAATGGATAAGGTTTGATATCCACTTTCTGTAACTCGCCTCTCTCATTAGATGCCTCTTATACTTCATATCAAGATATATCATATCAGATTATATCAGGTTTTTAAATGTTTTAACATATCATTAAAAATATGAGTCGAGATGGCCCATCGGTTAAGATGCACGCATTCTAACGAATGCGTGCATCTTAACCGATGATTACGGGTTCAAACCCAGGCGAGCACCGCTGATTCATGTGCTTAATTTGTCATTATCTCTATGCATCATCATCGTGAGGAAACCTGCATGTGACAAATTTCATAGAAATTCTGCCACATGTGTATTCCACCAAACCGCATTGGAACAGCGTGGTGGAATATGTTCCAAACCTTCTCCTTAAATGGAGAGGAGGCCTTTAGCCCAGCAGTGGGAATTTGCTGTTGTTGTATATAAAAACAAAAGGAATCGTGTCCACTGGGCTGTGCTCTATCAATTACATGTTGAGTAGATAAAATATTTATATATACAAATCTTGCTTAAATATAGATTATATATGAACACAATAGTATTTGTATAAAAAAAACCATACAAAATAGACAGAAACGAAACTTCAAAAATGTTACATATTGAAATTATATGTAATACGAACTTTGCATTGCAATCTCCGACTGCACGGGTACGCTAGACTCGCAAAACGAAGAATGTCTATGACATTTCTGTACATTCTGTACGAAGAGAGCAGCATTGTTATGAGAACTCTTCGAATTTCAGTCGTGAAATGTTGAAGCGGATATATGTGAAAAACCATACGACATATAGCGGTTTTATGCGACTTCAAAAAGACTTTGTCAGCTAAGAAAATCCTACAGTATATCTATCAAAAAACAATACGAGAATACTTTCACAAATATGTTTTTTACAAATTACCTTTTATACGATAATATACTGGGTCAATCAAGAGGCTCTTATCGCTTCTTTCTTTTGATTGTTGAAGCGTGTGCCCGTGGCTGACACCGGCTCCAAATATAACAATAACTCGAACTACGTTATATAATCGTAAATCGACTTTTAAGTAGTCTAATATTTTTCGTTTAATTTTAGGACTCTAAAAACATGTTGAATACGCAAATATTTTTATTACTTTTTAGTGCATATTTATTTGTTTTTAAATTGTGTTTTGTTTGAAGTCGGTTTTACTTTTTGTTAAAATTTTTATTTATCTTTACATTATTTTAGTCATTGTTACGTATTTTTGATGTTGGGCGATCGTGTTTTTTTTTTTTCATAAAACATTCAAAGGAATGGACCATCTGATGGTAAGTGATCGTCTCCACTCATAGACATTGGCGTTGTAACAAATATATTTATCAATAAGCACCTTTGATAACATAAGAATTGACAAACTAAGACGTTATGTCCCTTGTGCCTGAAGCGACACTGGCTCACTCTCCCCTAAATAGAACAAAGCGCAGCAATACCGTTTGATAGCAGAATATATGATAAGCTGTATATATACCAACGCCAGGTTGCAACCAAGTATATTTCAGAGACATTAGATGTTACATTTTCATATCACAACATAGTATAAAACAAAGTCGCTTTCTCTGTTCCTATATCTGTATGTATTCTTAAATTTTTAAAACTACGCATCGGATTTTGATGCTGTTTTTTTTTAATAGATTAATCCGTCGAAAGGTAGGTTTTGTATTTTAATGCAATTTTTATTATAATGCGCGGACAATATAGTCAAAAATACTGATAATTTTAAAAAGTTTGTGATGTGACGTCATAAATAAACAAATTCTGTAGTCTATTTAGTATTAGTATTGCACCCGACCGAAGCCGGGGCGGGTCGCTAGTTAACTATAAATAAAATATTTTTTTTTAGGAATCTTTACGATAAATAAATAAAAAAGTTATTATGTTGTTAATTCAAAATCCCATTTTCTATTTCCAATCGTGGTTTGTAACGAACATCCATCTTTTAATATGAATTTAATGCGCTTCTCGTCGACTTTCAATCCAATTGTACTCATATTTCTGAGGCGATGTTCTTTAATGAGGATTTTCGATTCCCTACGCAATTTAAAAGACCGGAAAATTAGCCTTATCCTGTATCTCCACCGCGAACAGATTTTTTCGACGATAGGATTATTTTAATGAATTTTAAGATCCTTGTTTTCGAATTTAATTATATTTAATTAATGTCTTTATTACGTTACAACGCTTACAATACAACGAATTAAATATAGAGTAAATGTAATAATATATGTATTAGATACTTGCTATATCTATGCGCTTAAATGTTCTTCTTGTTTATATCACTGTAAGATAACAAAATTCATTGTGAAATATGAAATAGTATCATCCGTTCTATCCTAGTTTACAATTTGACCGCTTCCCATCGATAGATTACAGTATAATGAAAAACAATACGTTAAGTTGCAATCATTTTTGTATTTCACAGTTCACAATATTTCGAGAGATGCAGTCTAACTCGTTAGATTACAATCTAACAAATATTATAATCTTACGGTAACATAATTATACACTGAAGACTAAGCTCTATGATAAAGTAATATTAATATACATCGCTAAATTTCAACAGAAATGCCATTACCGTCTACAAATAAAATAATAGTAGACTATATGAATATTGTATTCATCTGCAATTATTAAGTGTTAACAAATTTGTCCAAAGATGAATATAAATAGCACATTTGAATGTAATTAAAATTGTTTAAGTCTGCTGTCAAACTTAGGTACATTCCCTTCTTGACTGTTCGACAGCAATCCTATTATAAATAAAGCTTTATTATTTTCTATTGTTATTTTAGACTGACTTTAAAGTAATACACTATCTTTCTTCCTAACATTTTTCCGGCAAAGCGCCAAATTTTCCTCGTTAATATAGGTTGCTGCGTTCCTATTTTCTACAGAATATGATTGTCATAGTCATTTTTTAATCATGGATGGACGATCGAAGTCACAATAGTTTGAAATTTCTTTTCCTAACGACAAAATTAATAATAGTTTGTGGAAGTTGTTTCTTCGAAGTTGTTTTTCCTCTTAATATTTCATTAAAGCCACTCTAAAAGATGTAGCAACAACGGTCGTGAATATTATGATTACGTCATTTTTGGGAAGTGTTTTTCAGTAATTACATAATTATTTTATTTTCCATTATTATATAACATGTTTAATTTTACTATTCTGTCACACGTTATACATATGTTTTTAAATATATTGACATTTTTTAATTGAATGGGCAATTTTTAATATCAACTAACCGATGTAGTTACATGTATGTATATTCAGACATACAAATAAACAATCCATTTAGCTATGAATAAACAAGCACTTCATGTACAAAATTTCACTGCCTTTAAAATAAGAATATCCTCACAAGGCCTCACTGAATAAAAGTTAAATCTTTCAAATCTGTTCAGGCTAAGAGAGCCGAGAAAACGTAAATAACTACATTTGAAGGAAACACATTATTTTTTTGTAAATCTCGAAAAAAGTCAGATTATTCATCAATTAACGATAAACAATACTAAAAATAAACAATTCATTTTTTTTTTAAATATAGCTTTATATGTCATCGTAAAATTGTAAATACCGTTAGATTATAATCTATCTCGCGAGATTGTGATCTGTCGATAGATTGTAATCTAACGATGTTTGTAATCTTACGGTGTCGTATAATATATGACATATTTTTATAAAGACTTATAAGACATGACATATTTTTTAAAAACCTATTTTCAACTAAGATACTTTAAATTAATTAATCCGAATTCATAATAGAACGTGCACTTAAAGTGAATAATGGCTCAATTGGGCTTTTTAAAGAAAGGTTATACATTACAGAACTGAAGTCGTTGCCAAGTCCAAAGAATGTATGTTTCACTTAACGATATAAACAACTTCAAACGAATAACAATACATATATCTCACACTCATCAAAACCTTCTTTCTTTGTATGCTTTTAGGTTAACTAGTATAAAGTGCTCCAACAAAAAAAAAAAATCTTGAAGTATGTCTTTTGTTCAATAAAATTATGTTCTGCAAAAATTTACAAATATTTTTTATTATAGGTTGGCAGACGAGCATATAGGCCACCTGATGGTAAGTGGTCACCATCACCCATAGACAATGACACTGTAAGAAATATTAACTATTCCTTACATAGTCAATGTGCCACCAACCTTGGGAACTTGGGAAGATGTTATGTCCCTTGTGCCTGTAGTTACACTGACTCACTCTTCAAACCGGAACACAACAATACTGAGTACTGTTATTTGGCGGTAGAATAACTGATGAGTGGGTGGTACCTACACATATGAGCTTGCACAAAGCCCTACCACCAAATAAAGTCAATAATTATAGAATGATAAGGATGACAACTTGAATAAAGGCGGAATAGCCGTGTGGCATGCTGTGTAATTTAAATGGTTGGAAATACAACTACTAAGTGTCACGTCGATTGTTATATGTAATGTACTATCCGAACCGATGGAAGGTTTATACTTTTTTCAACACTTAAAAATTAATATTTTGATCGTCATTTATTTATATAGTAGACAAAATATTTTAAATCTCGAATGAAGCTGTGATGTCAAGCATGTATGTACAATGGTATCCTTATTCGAAATTCTAGGATTTTTTAATAATAAAACTGGCTACAGTTCAAACAACGAAGCTTGGCACAAAGAACTCGGTCAAACTATAGTTTCACGTTTCCGAATTCAAATTAGACGCATTGCTGAGAATAAGTATGGGATACTTTAAAGTTTTACCAATATTAAGAGCAACTTCATTATTTTTTAAAGCGATTTTTTTAATGTCAAATTCATGCAAATAAATGAAAGGATTTTCTGATTTTTTTTCTCTTATTGACTACAATTTTTTTATTAAAGTAAACGTAGTAATAAACTGCGATATATAAATAACATACAGATATATAAATATGAAGACGAATAAAAACAATAAAGTAATACCATTTACTGTGTGTCTTTTGTGTGTACAGGCAAGTGACGTCACCTATTGCAGCGTCATATTGTCGCCATATTTAATATGATATTTTTCGGGCAAATATATACTAAAAATAAAAAATACAACTTTTACTGGCTTCCTCAACCTCTACTAAATAATATAAAATGGATTTCAAAAACCAGTCAAATAGCCTATTTAAACATATAAATTGTATGACAATCATGAATGTTGGAAAGATAAATTGTTGCAACTTCACTCGGTGGTAGGGATTTGTGTACAAATTTTAGTGGTATCTACCCATCTGGGTAGATACCACCCCCTCATCAGATATTCCACTGCCAAACAACAGTATTCAGTATTGTTTTGTTCCGGTATGAAGGGTGAAGGCTGGTATGAGCCAGTACAACTAACAAGGGACATGACATCTTAGTTCCCAAGGTTAGTGGCGCATTGCTAATCCAAGGATTTTATGGGCTGTAGAAACCACTGCCCATCAGACATAGACATAGACAGAGAACATAAAAACGAACAAAAATCTTATAATCACTTCATCGCTTATAAGAATGATATTCATTTTTAAAAATGACTACTACAAGGAATCATTAATCACACAAACGTTTACAGTTCGAAAGCGAAACTAACACGGTAAGCGAATATGATAGTAAACACACAAAAACCCTATACAACCCATAATAGTGGCATTCGCATCAATCATTCATTTCTTGCTCCGTATGCATTACACCATCCATCATGGGGATGACGTCACATAGCGTCTCTAGCTCCGCTGACAGATATCATGGATGTAATCTACAAGTATGTGGACTGGGAAATTTTGATAAATTAGCATTTTCGCGTTGAATTTATGTTTTGAAAATTGTCTGACAAACGATGAATATTTCTCTGAACACTAAGTATATAAATCAGCATTATAACATCGAGAATTTATATGTGAAAGAAATAAATTATCGTCTATATATGAAGAACCATATAACCTAATGGAGAACAATATGTCATCTGTATAAAATGCTCAGCGGATATGTTTTTCTTGAGCACAAAATGTGAAAGAAAATTTGAAGGATTTTAGGTACGCGTTCCCGACAAATAAATAAATATTGGACAACATCACATACATTACTCTGATCCAAATGTAAGTAGCTTAAGCACTTGTGCTATGGAAAATCTGAAGTAATTGGTCATTGCGTCATTTGCATCATTGTCTATGGGTGATAGTGACCACTTACCATCAGGTGGCTCATATGCTCGCCCGCCAACCTATACCATAAAGATAAAAAAAACCACAAACGACCAGACCTAAGACAACATAGAATACAAATTAACTATATTTACATCAACTCGGTCGGGAATCTAAACCGGGACCTCGGAGTGGCTTACCCATGAAAACCGGTGTACACTACTCGACCACGGAGGTTATCAAATTTTATTAATGTTATATTTTAAAAACTAGTTTGTCAACTAACTAGATATTAATTCCCTGTAAATGTATCCCATAGCACATGCGTTGACAAACAAACCTGTATGCCAGGGAAACAGCAGCGGAGAAACCAGTGAATATTGAAGCAAATAAGCATCACAAATATTTGTCTCTTATCCCAAGTAATAGATCTGTGTTATTTGTAATTGGAATACTTGGACCTTAGAGTAATTTATGGAGAATTTAACACCCCATCTTACGGCGGTATAGGCATAACCCACTTGTCGGTCGGTTGCATCAAATCGAAATTTATATTAAACAAGATTCCAAAGAACTTCTCGAAATAAATTCTAGTATTTCTTCAAAATATTAAATAGCTTAATTCATTAATATAATTGGTATGAGACTCTTTGTAAAAAAATAAAATAATAAAACCATTTACACCCGACAGAGATCTTAAAAAGTTAAGTAAAGTAACAGTCTGTAAATTTTCCACTGCTGGGATAAGGCCTCTTCTTCCGTTAAGGAGAGGGTTTGGAACATATTCCAGAACGCTGTAACAATGGTGAATTGCTCATGTGGCGAAATTAGACACATACAGATTTAGGCCCAGCACGAGATGTATTATAAACACAAATTAAGCACATATATATAGTGGTGCTTGCCTGGATTTGAACCCGCAATCATCGGTTAAGATGCACGCGTTCTAACCACTGTGCCATATCAGCTCAGAGATCTTAGGGATGCTACTTTTGGAACTAAGCCAATAGCATGTAAAGTTACACCATTAATGTAATCTGACATTATGCTCATGTGTCATGAAGGCAGTTTGTGCAACCTGTTAGTGAAATAAATTAATATATATAGGTGCCTACATATATATCGTTACAAGCATGATACTAAAACGAATCATATGTGTCTTTGTCGCTGAGTTATCGACTTTGGCTACATAATATTTATCATTTATGGTGCCGAGTATTATGACACATTACCGACTATTCATGGCATCGAGTAGCTACGAGAAAAAATTGTAATACAAAGACAAAACCGCATAAATATAGGGTATTTTAAATTGTATCTCTTACTAAATGGTGGTGCAATAATAAGTAAGATATACTGAAACAGAGCAATGGGAAATCTACAGGCTACTGTTATTGTTGTTGTACTGAAACAGAAGAGCACTTACATATTTAAGAAGATTATATTAAATTCTTAACATCCTTGGTAACTATAGTTTATGTTTGGTTTTGAGGTAATATTGATATATACTGACCTAGTGAAAATAACACGTCATGAATCTTAACGGAAGATAACTATTGCTAATACAAGCTATCGTTCCTGAACTTGTTTGGAGAGTCAACCAGATCAACTCTCGAGGAATATAATATTTCATTTCAAAATTGGTGACACATTGTCATTATATCGTTCGGAATCGTTAAGGAATAAATTTAAAGAAATCAAGATATTGACTGTTGCTTCTCAATATATATTCTCTACTGTTATGTATGTACGAAAAAATATTAATGATTTCATGAGAAAATGTGATACTCATAACATTGGTACAAGGAACAAACACAAACTTGTTACTCCTGTTACTCGACTACATAGAGTCAGTAACTCCTTTGTGGGGCAATGTATACGGTTTTACAACAGGATCCCAGAAAGCGTTCAAAATGCCTCTGTTGCCAAATTTAAAAAAAATATTAAGGAACGCTTGTGTGCAAAAGGTTATTATACAATTAATGAGTTTATGATCGATAGCACACCTTGGGAATGATACGATCGCCTCCTGGCTATTTCATCTCATATTAAATTGTTTATTTATATAATACATAAGACAAACAAAAAAAAAAACCCGCTGAGTTTCTTTCGCCGGTTCTTCTCAGGTCAGGGTATTTTCTTTCCGAACCGGTGGTAGTGTTTCAATTGACCATCAATAAGAAAGTGTAATGCTTCTAAATTGAATAAAGATATTTGAGTTTGAGTTGAGTTTATATGGTGTATTGTCACTACAACAAAAGTGCTAAAGAAGTTAAGTATTTTTTTTCCATTTGAAAAAATAATATCATCAAATCAAATCAAATCAAACCAAAATAAACTTTATTCAAGTAGGCGTTTACAAGCACTTTTGAAAAGTCATTTAACAATTAAGTGAAGCTACCACCGACCGGTTCGGAAAGTAGATTCTACCGAGAAGAACCGGCAAGAAACTCAGTAGTTACTCTTTATTGACATTTAAAAAATACAAAGTAATGTTAATTAAATACAATTATTTAAATTAATATATCCTGCTTGGAAGTCAACAGGTATTAACTCCACGATTTTTTATAATCTATATGATCTTGTATCGAATAATATGCTTTTTCTACCAATGTATTTTTTACAAACAATTTGAATTTACTAAACGGCAAAGTTAAAAATGTCTGCGGAATTTTATTATATCATAACAATGCTTTTATAAATGTTTCATGGGACTTCTGAAAATCAGGCTATCCACACAATTAGGGAGACTGTTATCAGTAATCAGAACGTGTCCACGGGGCCTTGACAATCAGAACGAGCAAATAGGGTCACCTGATATTTGTAATCGGAATATATTTACAAGAGTTACATTGATATTTGATAAAGTTGGAATTTATTTCCAACATTTGGAGATCCCAACTAACTTTCTGTTTTTACAAGAACTTACTTTAGAACAAACATTGTACGAGAAATTTTCATATCAGATTTAATACGATATATTTTTTTGAAGTATTCTATTCAAATGTCAATTAAAATTTTGCTATTTTAGCAACAACAGCAGCTTGTAAATTCCCACTGCTGGGCTAAAGGCCTCCTCTCCCTTCGAGGAGAAGGTTTGGAACATATTCCACCACGCTGTTCCAATGCAGGTTGGTGGAATACACATATGGCAGAATGTCTATGAAATTGTCACATGCAGGTTTCCTCACGATGTTTTCCTTCACCGCTGAGCACGAGATGAATTATAAAGACAAATTAAGCACATGAATCAGCGGTGCTTGCTTGGGTTTGAACCCGCACTCATCGGTTAAGATGCACGCGTTCTAAACACTGGGCCATCTCGACTCGACTTTTAACAAAGTGTTTGTAAAAACATAGCTACGTTACTCACTCTCACTTTCCTGCGACAATATCTGTAGACATTACTATCTTATCTAACTACAATGGAACAATTGAACGACAGAAAACATTAGATAAAGGATAAATACCTTTAAGTAAGTGATAATTTACTAAAGTTGCGCTAATATTAATTACGAAGCAATACAAAAAACAATAACTTTTCAACAAGAATCCATAGAAGTAAGCCATAGATCAAACCAATTGGTTGATATCTTACTTAAACAGGTTCAAAATATTTCAAAATCACCTTCAGATTAATTCGATAAAACCTCACTAACCTTGACGCCCCTTGACAGAAATTAAATGGAATGGAATACCAACATTTGCATATCATTACCATAACCGTAAAGACTTTATTATATTCCATAGGATGTGCGAAGGGCTGGAAAAGGGTTAAAGAGATTTTCGATAAAATCAATTTTTATTTTTATCGCCTCGATTGAGACGAATATTCTTTCACACAATGTATTGGAAAGGACATAAAGATAAAAAAACACATCGAAACGTCATTAGTGAAGTGATTGTCTGTGTATATTACAATAATAGTTTTGTCAAATTTATAAAAAAAAATTAAACCGACTTCAAAATTAGAAACAGCTAGTGAAGTAATAATAACAATATACTTGGTGGTAGGGCTTTGTGCAAGCCCGTCTGGGTAGGTACCATCCACTCATCAGTTATTCTACCGCCAAATAGCCGGTTTGAAGGGTGAGTGAGCCAGTGTAACTACAGGCACAAGGGACATAACATCTTAGTTACCAAGGTTGGTAGCGCATTGACGATGTTAGGAATAGCTAATATTTCTTACAGTGTCATTGCCTATGGGTGACGGTGTCCAATTACCATCAGGTGGCCCATATGCTTGTCGGCCAACCTATACCAAAAAAAAAGAACAAATATATCAATGAACCTACTGGACCAATTTTAGTTTTATTTAGATAGAAGATCATCTCAACAAGAATTTTAGTCTTCGAACAATTCATGGACAAACATACAAACACTTACAAAATTAAGCATACATGCTTGGAAGCCTAAACGGATCATCATATTTAAATATTTTGAAATTCTAACAATGTCACATACATACATACATGTCAAACTGATAACCTCCTTTTTAGAAATGGGTTAAGTATCTATTAAAATATAATAAGAAATTTTAAAATTAACATGTTCTTAATAAGGGTTTCAATATAATTATCTCGAAATGACATTAAATTAAAGAAGCTAAATAATGAAATTATAAAACAAATAGAAGAAGACGTTGTAAAAAGGCAAAATATAATTAACGAATGCTATTTTAACAAGAAGCAAATTATGCTGATAAAGAAATAAAATTTCAAAGGCGTTAAGCGCAACAAAGGAAAAGAAAGGCGTTGACAAATCCAATTCATTCATTAGGTCCGCAATTATTGCGTTTGCGAGGATAATTTTTCAGTCGCTTATTTACGGAATGCTAACAAAAGCCTGTCGAGTTTAACATTCATCATTAGTTCGATCAATTTAGTTTAGGCAGGAATGATATAAGAGCCGAGATGGCCCAGAGGTTAGAACGCGTGGATCTTAGCCGATGATCGTGGGTTTAAATCTAGGCAAACACAACTATAAATATGTACTTAATTTGTGTTTATAATTCATGTCGTGCTTGTGCATGTATCTAATTTCAAAGAAATTCTGCCACAAGTGCATTATACCAACCCGCATTGGAATAGCGTGGTGGAATGTTCTGAACCTTTTTCTCAAAGGGAGAGGTTAAGGCCTTAACCCAGTAGTAGGAAATTCACAGGCTGTTGTTGTTGTTTATAGGAGTAAATTCAAATTTGTCCAAACATATACTATACATTGAGGAATATCCTATAATATTTGCCTCTTAAGCGAAATTACAAAACCATTAACAGTTTTAACAGGCACATTGGGGTTATACATAATGATTGTTGCCAAAATTGCAATTTCAAATTGAACTTGAGTATTTTACGCGTAAAATTAGTTTCGGCTTTACCTAGCGTGGTTTCGAAATCGTTTACACTTGATTTAAACGCTATTATAGTAGATAAATTAAACAGAGTATACGCGAATTGATTTTGATACGTCAAACATGATGATATATGACTTGAAATACGAAATTGTAGTTAGGTAACGAGGTAGATGAATTCCAGGTGTGTGTACGTAATTATAAAATAATTAATACAAGTATTAGTTTATTTTAAATGACAGTTTCGTTCTTGGATGTAAGTTTGCTTCATTCAAAATTTCATCAAATTTGGTTCAGCCGTTCCAGAGATTAGCCGTAACAAACAGACAGACAGACTGCCAAAAATTGTAAAAAAAAAATATTTTAGTATATGTACCGTGTATACATAGATATTAATTGAGTAATAAAGTGCTATTTTAATATTACAAACAGACACTCCAATTTTATTATATGCATAGATGAATCGTTTTCTAAGACAGGACTTATACATTTTGATAGAGCAGCAACTTGATGAAGTATATAGTCCAAGTATATAAAATATGTGCTTTAGGATTGGATCAGATACTTCATGTTACAATACAAATTTAATGCATTTAAAACCACAGCACACAGTTATTTTAATTAATAATGTCGAATCCTAAATTACTAGTTCTATTTCGTCATTGAATAATGTAATTTCTTAAGAAGATTTTAAATAATCGTTGAGTGTTCGAATTGAGTCGAGATGGCCCAGTGGATAGAACGCGTACATCTTACTGCGGGTTCCAACCCAGGCAAGCATAACTCAATTTTAATGTGCTTAATATGTATAATTCATCTCGAGCTCGGCGGTGATGGAAAACTTCGTGAAGAAACCTGCATGTGTTTAATTTCATACAAATTCTATCAAACCTTCTCCTCAAAGGGAGAGGCAGTCTTAGCCCAGCTGTGGGAAATTTACAAGCTGTTGTTGTTCGTATTATCATCGCTGTTACAAATTTAATTTTTCATCTAACCTGTTTTGCCGAAACACCATAAATTAAATCATTTTCAATATGGAGGTAGCTACGGCGTTTGAATTTTAGATATTAATTGAATTCACTTCTCTTACCGTTTCTTTACGAGGGTACGGTCGCTGAGTTATATTCACGTATACGAAATTTACATTTGGAAATAGTTATATAGAAATTGAAATTGGAGTTAGCTTGAATAAGAATATGAATTATGGTATTTAACGACTTTATTACAGTAATTCTTAGTATTGTTGTATTCCGGGTTAAAGGATGAATAAACCTTGGCAACTGGTCTCAAGGTTGGTGAAAGGTGGCTATCATGGTATGAGCGTGTAATGCGGAGGAATGAGGAACATATTGTAAGGAAGGCCTTGAGCATAGATGTGGACGGATAGAGAGGTAGAGGACGACCAAGGAAACGATGGATAGATTGTGTGAAAGACGATATGGTTAGAAAGAATGTTACTTGTGAGATGACGTCTGACAGAGAAGTATGAAAGGAGAAGACATGCTGCGCCGACCCCAAATAAAATTGGAAAAGGGCAGGAGGATGAGGATGAACTGGTCCCAAGGTTGGTGACGTATTGGCAATGTAAGGAAGAATTAATATTTCTTACAGCGCCAATATCTATTGACGGTCTTGACCTTCAGGTGACCCATTTAAAATAACAAAATTAAGTCACACTCTTACTTTACGGATTGCCTATGTCTTTTACATTCTGAAACTCTGTCAACTCGATAATTCTCAGAAGTACTGAGATAAAACCATTATTATAGGCCGAAGGGTCAATACTTCGATGACTCTATTATGCCTGATACCATGTTGTTATCATTTATCAATTATATTTGCTTCAGTTTCATGTTATATGAATCTTTTACTGTTAGTAAAATACTAAATTTAAGAAGTGTCGTTAAAAGCTCGTTAAATATATATTTTTATGTATCTCCCATGTTGTAGTTTTATGCTCGGTGTACCATATTGTCAATTTGCCTCTTGTCTAGTTATATAAAACTTTATATAACTAGTTGTAGCCTGCGACTTTGTGCGTGTTTGAATTTAACAAAAAAAATTTTGTTGTACCTCAATTATTTCTTATAACATCAGCTTTTTACTACTGAATACCCCATCAAAATCAATCCAGCCGTTCTAGAGATTAGCCAGAATAAACAGACAGACAGATAGACAAAAAGTTTAAAAGATGGTATTTCGGTATTTATACCGTGTACACACACATACGGATTAAGTGAAGCGAAGAAAAGCGTTTATTTTAATACTACAAACAGACACAACAATTTTATTATATGTATAGATGATAATAATAACCATTAATCCGTGTCTACATTTGAGCTTAGTAAAATATCACGTTACTTTTAAATCTTTGCTTTGTTTCATAATCCAGTGTTTAAATCAAGCGATAATTTCATTCAAATATAAACAGTTTCCAAAGTTGCTCTTAGAATCAGAGTAATATCGATTGAAGGAATTCTTGAATGAAAAGAGAGGATTACGCTAACGCTGAGAGACGATCCACAATTAGTCACAATAAGATGAATGAAATCTAACCAAACAATGCCAAGAATTCAAATAAGCTTTTGCTTTGAAAGAAAATTCAACCTGCAATTTAAGCAATAAAACTAGATAGTCGATGAATCAATTAAGACCAATTCTGATTGAATTTGCTTTCGGAAAATTTGCTTTGGTGTATGGTGTAAATGTAATTATGAATTAAAATAAATTAATCTATATTAATATTATAAATGTGAAAGTAGATCCGTCTGTCTGTCTGACGATTTTGTTGAAATTGGATATGAAGCAAATACATGACAACCAAAAGCCTAAAACGCAAGCAAAGCCACGAGCGACTACTGTTATACCAAGTAAACTCTATCGTATAAAAAGAGCGTAAATTGACTTAAATACTATTATGAATGCATTAAGTTCTCCAGAATTATGAAATCAAATTAAAGAGTAAGTTAATATTGAAATGGAAAACGAAACGTTGACTACAGATGAGAACAAACTTATCTCCAGGCTCGTAACTGCGGAGACTTTAAAATTAAGCGTTTAAAATGTAAGTGGGAACATGATATGGGAGAAATAAAGTTCCAACTGGAACGGATTAAGCCAAGAACGGAATTTCATTAAAGTGCATATTACGCCCGTTTGTATAATGCATGGAAAATTGCTCGAATCTGGTAACCGACGACCAAATTGACGATGCTCTATGAGAGTTTTATAATGACGCTATTAATCTTTGTCAGCTGCTTTCAGACGTAGTAATTGAACACGGCTTAGCTTTATGAAATGCGTTCATAAGTTTTATTAGCTCAGTGAAACTATATCTGAAGTGTATTCATCATCAGGAAATTTGCTTCGGAACCAATCTTCTCTTCCTTATATTGATTTTATAAACTATAAAGTAATTCAGGACAATTTCGCAATGTTAACATTTATTGTCATCTATTTTATTTCACTATTATCATATTTAATTGAAATACTTATTTGTAATGAATTGTTTGTATATAGTTAAGCCAATAACAAGATGGAATAACCTAATATATAGACAGTTAGATTATATATACTTAACTACGATCCATCAAATCTATATCTATAATATTATAAATGCCAAAGTCACTGTCTGTCTGTCAAGATAATTTTATGAAATAAGGCATGAAGTAATCTGGAATCCCAAGGAAGGACATACTATTTACGCCTATTAACTCATGACTAACCTAAAAACGTAAGTCAAGCAACGGGAGACAATTACTTTGCCAAATTTTCATATGAAAAAACTTGTGTTTGAAAGTCATTAGTTTTTTTTATATAAAATCGTAAGATCACGAACACCTTCAATAAAACTGAATGTCATGCAATAAAAACCAAAATGTACCTTATCTCATACATATTATCATTATCAGAATTATGGTTCCTAACTTCCTCGTCGAACCGATCTGAATCTTCGAAATACTTCCCAGCCGTTCCAGTTATTTCATTTCCAATCACCAGCAATCTTCAACCTTTCCCAACGTAAATCGAATCGATAAAATCCGCTTCAAATATCAAAAGCGACGATAAATCGTTTGCAGCGTCTTTTTGAGGAAATTTCTTGCATAGAATTGCATATCTTTAGCACTATTGAACTTACAAATCGTATTTTATTCCAGTAAAATATTTATTATACGACAAAAACTACTCTATATATTTGAAAAGACTTGGAAATTTTATAGCATTGGAAATATTTTTCCAATCAGAAAATGTATTATTATCAAACATTGCACAAGCATATGAAGCAAAAATACACTTACGAGTAAGTCCAAAAAATTTTACTTTAGTGTTCAATATGATACATACAAAGAATATTGATAATAGCTACAAAAAAGTTGAAATGTAGTATTATCTATTCCTCTTGCTATGTAACAAGAAAAAAATAAATTAAAGCAAGAAGTTTCACTGATAAATTTTTTGGCACAAAATACCCAACGCGATGTCAGTTCCACCCTCACTAACTTAAGCTGGCCCGACGGCGGCGCCTTGCGTGATCAGAAATCTGAGAGGGAGAAACGTGTTTTAATCTTCCAACTTTCCTTATACCTATTTACCCCAAGTTGTTGAAGAATCGATTAACCTTTAGGTTTCATAAAATATGTCGTAAATATAATCATTATTTTGGATCAATTGAAACCGACACGCTTAAAAGACTTACTAATTACTATGATGTTATTAAATAGTAATATTGCAATAACAACAGCCAGTAAATTTCCCATTGCTGGACTAAAACGTTCTCTCTCTTTGAGCAGAAGGCTTGGAACATATTCCACACTGTTCCAATGGCGGTTGGTGGATTACACACGTAGCAGAATTTCTACGAAACTAGACATATGTACATGAATATTATTCAGTGATGCTTGCCTGGATTAGAACCCGCAATCATCGGTTAAGATGCTCGCGTTCTAACCACTGGGCCATCTCGACTCAATTAATCAAAGTAAGATTAAATCAGAAAAAAAAACCATGCAAGCGGATTGAAGAATATACAGTAAATGTTATGCTATTGTGATAAATATACCATTATATGAGAATGGGTTAGAGTACTATTCCGGAATATATTTGCCGCTTACAGTCGTACGTGAACTCCTCGTACGTGTGAAACCACGCCAAACATATTTCCTCGTGGCATTGCCACAATATCTTGTTTATTTTCATCTGTATATTTATGACCTAACATCTAAAGCACTGGCGTTGAATTTGAAATTTTCTCTTTGACTTTTCCGTGGAACCGAGATGGAACAACTTCGTGATGAAAATTACCGTACATAATACTTTAAAAAGTTTCTATATAAGACAAAATATCTTGAGTAACTTTGAGAAGAAGTGAATTTGTATATCGATATCTTAAAAAGGCATGAAAAATCCATTTAAGAACAGTGAAGTTGAGTCCGAATTGCGAAGGTATAATTTTTTTTCGCTCAAAATGGTTCCTTTTGTCCGCGATTCAACGGTTAGTACGAAAAAATATCAAGTATTCGTCGCACGGAGACGTCGGGAAACGGGTAATGGAGCGTAGTCCCGCCTATTAAGAATTTAAAAAACCTTACAGCGATTGTTTTGCACCCGCCTCGCCACATGTTTGAATTTTATTCTATGGCTCCTGAGGTTCGCTCGTTTCATTTGAACTTTTTTAGCTACTGGAATACATTTTCTAGTTTTGTTTTTTAAATCACTATGTTCTCGCTTAGTTTCGTTCCCGTTTCGAAAATTGTTTTTGTTACTTACTACAAATGAATTTAATCTTACTTGATTTATAATTCAAACTTAACATTACAAAAATTTTAACAAAAAGAAAAACTGACTTCAAATTAAACACTACTTCAAAACAAGTAAATACAGTATATCTATCAAAAAACAATACGAGAATACTTTAAGAAATATGTTTTTTACAAATAGCTTTTATACGATAGTATACTGAGTCAATCAAGGGACTCGCCCGTGGCTGACACCGGCTCCGAATATAACAATAACTATAACTACGTTATATAATCGTAAATCGACTTTTTAGTAGTCTAATATTTTTCATTTCATTTTACTTTGGAGGACTCAAAAAATATGTTGAATACGCAATTGTTTTTATTAGTTTTTAGTGCAAATTTATTTGTTTTAAAATTTAGCTTAGTTTGAAATTTGTTTTTCTTTTTGTTAACATTTTTATTTTATTAAATAAATCGTTGCTGGAAACGTAATACCGATTTAATTTTATATACCTCATATTATTAAGAGGAAAAGTTTGTTTGTTTATTTTTTTCACTACCACTAAACTACTGGACCGAAATTTTAAAAAACCTTTCACTATTTGAAAGCTACATTATCCACGTGTAACATAGGCTAAATTCTATTTTGGAAAAAATAGGGTTCCGTATGATATTTGCGTTTTTCGGACACAAGGTGTAAAAAATCAACCATAATCATCTTCTTACTTCTTTATTTAATTTCTTTTTATTTTTTATCTTTATGATTTTCTTGAGATACGTAATTCTGTCACAAATCCGAAATCTACGCGAAGGCGCAGGCATAAGCTGGTATACTGATATAAATTTGGTTATGGCAATAAATTTATAGTTTACAAGTATTCATACATTTATTATTAATCTGGCATCATTCTCAATCTGACCGGATTAATTCAAGGTCTAGAACTCTAGACAATTTATCAATGACGTTAATCTTTTCAGCGAATCAGATTAGAATACGACCATTCCATTACTGAGGCTTATCGCTTCTCTGATGTCATTAATAATAAGCAATTAGTTAATTGATTTAAGCACATATACCCTTTTGTTGTCTATCATCTATGATATCAATGCAACTTAATATAAACAACAATAATTATAATATGAGCTATGGTATATAATGTACTTTTACTATTTTCAATGTTATACGTTTATTTAATACCTAACATGTATATTACCTACCATTTTAGTGGTACCGTCGTTACTTCTGATTTTCCATAACAACAGTTCTTTAACTGCTTAAATTGGGATCAGAGTAATGTATGTGATGTCATCAAATATTAATTATATATTTATTTAATTTATCTTATACCCGGCAAAAGATGATGTTGATGATTGAGAAAATGAAGGGTTTTTAACGTAATATTTTTAATTTAAGGTATATTTGATTTGGTGGTGCGATCCTTTGTACCCCGTCTCGGTTGAAAACGCTCTTATCAGATATTCTGCCGCTAAATAGCAATATTTAGTTTTATTGTGTTTTGATTTGGAAGATGAGAGAGCCTTTTTTATCGCTGGAAAAACGCTAAAAAGTGGGGGGGTGGGACTCCCCGGTTTCCTGGATGCCAAGTCCACCCAGGTCCAGCGGGTTTACCCACTAAAAAACCAGCGGTACCCTCTCCGTCTTTCGGCGGACGTCACGGGATCGCTTACGCATGCTACCGTGACGCCCTGACGAGGATGAGAGAGCCAGTCAACTTATTTTAAATTGGGATTTTTTTTTAAATCCACAGATATAATGTCTACAACAATAAAAACTGAAGAATTGTAATTATTACTTATTCAATAAGTAATAAAATTTTAACTGGCTCTCTATTCGAATTATTAGCTACATATGAAAACTACGACGTGTTTTAAATGCAAACATTCAATAATTCAAATTTAGAAGCTTACTGCGTCAAAAAATTTGACGAGAAAATCGCAATTGAAATGAATGTTGATTACATATATAAAACATAATATTTATACGAATATTACATAGCAGTTATAGAGGTTTTTTTTATATCACCTCAATAATGCAACCGCGTATTGATAAATGGCAACACCACGTCAACACCAATATTCATGATTCATTTAATTAACAATTTATAAGTTAGTTAACTAATTGCCATTGAGTACCTACACCGCTATTAATTATCAATATAAAATCATTTATCAATAGTAAATTATTTTTAATCATAATTAATTATATGTAACTTGGGTTTAGTGTGAATAAACTGTCCATTTATCACGTCACGTATTATTATATCCAGTAGAAACTCTATAGCACAGTCAACGAAGGCCAAATTTCACGAAATAAAAATAATAAATACGAAAGTTTTGAAATTTGTTTACAATGTTTCTTCTGGCTTATTAATGAACGGGTTAAAAGTCCTGAACAATTGAAGTTCGTTGAAGAAAATTTAATGTTCTCCAACTTGTTATAACTATTTTTTCAATAAATATCATAATTAAGAAGTTATTTAAAAACCATAAGAGTGCACTTTTTTTTCAAGATGGCGGCGATTCCGGGGCTTCAATTGTTCAAGACTTTCAACACATTCAATAATAAGCTAGAATGGACATTGTCACCAATTTCCAAAACTCCTATTTATTATTTTTAATTTACCTTCGTTGCCTGGGCTAGTATGGTACAAAGTCGTAAAGTAACTAAGTCGATTGATAAGAAACTTTTGTATGATGTTAGTTTATAGTTTCAGTTCTGAAGCACGTTTAAATGTTGAATATTTTATGAATTCTAAGTTATTATGTCAACGCAGTCGAAGAGAAAACAGTCAGTCGGGGTACTTTTAAGCAAACGCTGCCAAAACTCTACGTACCGGATATATGAACTTTTCATGAATATTTGTAGATCTTTCAAACTTCTTCGGTAAAGTCAGCGACTGTATATATCTTATCTTTATTAATATATGACACTATGATGAAGTCGAGATATCTTAGTAGTTGAAATATGTGGTAGTCCACTGGGTAGGTACCACCCACTCATCAGTTATTCCACCGCCAATTAACAGTACTCAGTATTGTTGTGTTATGTTGAAGGATGATTGCGCCAGTGTAACTACAGGCACAAGGGACATAACATCTAAGTTCCCAAGGTTGGTGGCACATTGATGATGTAAGGAATAGTTCATATTTCTTAAAGCGTCATTGTCTATGGGTGATGGTGACCACTTACCATCAGGTGGCCCATATGCTCGTCCGCCAACCTATACAATAGAAAAAGCAAAAAATTCTCATGAGCTTAGTTTATATATATGTCTTATTTCAATCAATTCTGCCTGATGGATTCTTTAACCATGATTGAACGTGCTACAAATTTTCCCCTCAAAAGTCACGTGACAATATTGAATTAAAAAGGTATATACAGATAAGAATACAGACAGTTGATTCTACAGTCAAGTACAATTATTTTTTTTATATCTTGCCTAGAAATCCACACATTTTATATAAATGATAATCTTGTATTGACTAATATGATTTTTTAATATTGTTAATTTTAATTTGTGAGATGAGCTTTACATTATTTAAGAGTCCGAGTTGAAAATAACTGAAATATTTTCGTGGTTTGCTAGTTTTCTTATAAAATGTAAATATTTCCTCAATAAAACCAAGACGGCTGTTACTTCCATCATACATTCAAACCTCGGTCGGGCGCCCCGGGGGACGTCAGTTTCTATTGTTGTATTCAAGTGCAAACATCTGAATTAAGAATGGTACCTCGACGAGGATGCTTTATTTACTTTTTACTTAAGGGAATTGAATGTCATTTTTATATAATATATTTATTTCGACTTCCTCAATGAAACAATACATGCGACTGTATACAGTATGATCTTCTGAAACGGAATCCTTCGAAACGTTCGAAATTGTATAATAGTATAACAAATAAAGTGTTAAGGAACGCTTGTTTGAGAAAAATTATTAATAATGCTGACAACTTTCAAGACTTTGCAGATAAACGATCGCGTAGGGCCGTAATAATTAATAAAATAATAAATTGTTATAATAAATTTAAATTATTAATTGTCTTTTTTATACATATATATTTATTATAAAACATGATCAGTGTACGAATAAATGGGCCACCTGATGGTAAGTGATTGTCACTACGCATAGACATTGGCGTCGAAATTATAACCAACACTTACATCGCCAATGCGCCAACATAATTGGAAACAAAATTATTAAGTCCCCTGTCCCGGAAGTTGTACTGGCTCGCTCAATCTTCAAACAACGATATATCTGAATAATTTTTGACGAACTCCGTGGTCGAGTAGAGTGTACACCAGTTTTCATGGATTTCCGGCCGAGTCGATGTCGAAAAAGTTCATTAGTTATTTTTTAATTGTCTTGAGTCTGGGTGTTTGTGGTACCGTCGTTACTAAAGCCACTAGGACTATTCTGTCTGATGCTAGCAGTGTCATCTGTCAGCCTCTAATAATATTAACATTAATAATATACTAAATATTCCTTTGTTACGTTAGGATACGGTTTTGCTATAATTTGATTGTATGAACCTACAGATAGATTAAGCGAAATTATCTCATTAATATAGTTAGTGCTGTGCAGATATTATAAACAATTAATTATAGTAATCCCTTTACAAATTCTCCAAAGACAGCAGACACCATACCATAAGACGTTATTAATTCGAAATATTGTAAAGTGAAAAAAAAATCCAATTTATAAATAAATTGTGAGCTATCACGTCCAAAAACCAATTTGTTTTTAACACTTTGCTATCCATTTTATTCTTAGGAAATTATTATTCTATATTCAAATTTATCTATTTTTATTTTGACTAAAAATTTAAATAAAGAACGTTATCACATAAATATCAGTTCCGACGACTTGCCCCACATTGTACGTAATCTGTCAATTAAAGTAATTTCATTAAAATAAATTATAATTAAAATAAAATAAATAAATAATAATTAATTTAATTAAAATAAATTCTATTACAATTTTCATCACAATCAGTTTAGGGGTTTTTCTGTGATTGAGCGATCTATCCAAACATAAAAACTCTATTTTTTGCATTACATTCAGAAAATCTAAAAGACTTCTTGTTCCAAGACTATATATAAAAAACCTAATACAAGTAGTTTGTGCTTACTTAACATTACCATGATGTTATTAAGTCATTTATATTTTACTATCTAATAAAACTAGATACAAAACGAGATTGTCGTTTTATTCTTTGTCGGAGTTTATTCGTATCTCATGCCAAATAGACTATCTAAATAACATAAATTCGGTTGAAAAAACAGCGCCCCATCCATTTAGGAAAACATGTATTAAATCGAAGCAATATTTTCTAAGAATCATTCGATTCTTAGATCTTGGAGATGAATCGAAGGTCGTAAAGGGATGTAGTAATAATAGTATGGTTGTCTTACAGTTCTTGGAAAACGTGACAGTCTATATGGGAAAGCATTACGTAATAATAACCGAATTATGAAATAATTGCTGTGCCTTTGTCTTAGATATAAAAGGAAATATAGATTTCGATATATTAATTTTTCGTATGATATTTAAAACAGATTTATATTGAAATATGACTATAATACTATTTTACAATATAAAAATAAATTAGTCCGGAATCTTTAATTTTTGTACTGGTAATAAAAACATGCAGGCTCACTAAATTAACAAATACAAATCTCTACATAATTTAAAACAAAGTCCTCGGTCGCGTCTCTCTGTCTGTATGTTCGCATTAAACTATAAAAGTACTGAACAGATTTTCATGAGGTTTTCATCAATAGACAAAATCAGGAAGGTTTAGGCGTATTATTTTTTAAGGTTTTCGTATTAATAAGTTGTAAATAGAACGATAATTTTTAAGCATTTTTAAGCAACAAAAAATATGTAAATAAAGGGTAAAAATATAAAAAAACGTATGTCAACGTACGAAGCTGGGACGGGCCACTAGTTGAAAATAGACCAAGGTTACGGATAATTTGTTTATGGAGAAATATAATGAAGCTGGCTGGTATTATAACGTATAATGACAGACGTTTGGGATAGAGTTTAAGAGATAGTTATCAGTTAGGCTTTAAAATAGCCTTTAGCCTTGGAATTCCATTGATACCAAATTCCATCTCATTCGGTACGATTGTAAGTAGTAGAGCCACATATAGACAGACAGACTTTCGCAGTCGTAATCAATACTTCTATACTAAATAAATAATTAATAAATAAATATGAGACAACATCACATACATTACTCTGATCCCAATATAAGTAGCTAAAGCCAAGTGCTTTATTATGGAATATATGGCTTCTGTTATGGAAAGCAGAAGTAACGACGGTACCACAAACACCCAGACCCAAGACAACGTAGAAAACTAATGGTAATCTACATCGACTCGGCCAGGTATCGAACCCGGGACCTCAGAGTGGCGCACCCATGAAAACCGTTGTAAACACCACTCGACCATGGAGGTCGTCAATACTAATATTATAAAAGTAAAAGTAACACTGTTTGTTGCTTTTTCACGACCACACCTCTGGACCTTTTGGTATGAAGCAACCTTGATCTCTAAAAAATGACAACAAATACCCTAAAACACGAGCAAAGCGAGGGACTATTACTAGCATTAATCTTTGTTAAATATATGTATATTAAAAATTATTCGTGTATCCGATCTGATCTCATTATTCAAAAAGTATTAGAGTTTTGGTAAGCTGTGTTACCCATAGCCTCATTTTATTTCGGGTCCCATATAAACTTCAACCCTATATTTAACCCTTTTAGGAGACGGACATTTAAAACCACAGTATAGTCTTTATATAACTCAAAAAAGATGCAATGTTCTTACTTTTAAATAAAAGAATATCTTTCCATATAATAAAATTGGAGTGTCAATTTGTAATATTAAAATAGCCCTTTACTCAGTGCACATGTAAATACCGTAAACGGTATGTACCGTGTTGTTGTAAACAACAACACGGTACATATACCAAAATAATATTTTTTACAATTTTTGTCTGTCTGTCTGTTTATTCCGACTAATCTATGGAACGGCTGATTTTGACGGGTACTTTCACTGGCAGATAACTGATATAATTAGGAGTAACTTAGGCTACAATATTTTTTTTTTTGTTAAATTCAAAAGCGTACAAGGTACACACGCGGTACACAAGGTACGCGGGCACAGTTACTTTATATATAATTTCGTCCATCATTTAACTGATAGAAGATTAATTTAGCATAATCCACTCTTAGTATATTATGTTCCGTAAGGAATTCCTAAGCAAAATTTAATCTTGTTACACCAAACATGAGCAATGTATATCAGAGAGTATTGTTTTGATGGTACCTGTTAATAATACACATGAAGGTGACAATAAGTAAAACAAAAAAAATATTTAAAATAATAGTTACCGAATGCTGCTAGAGCTTTCTGCGAACTCGTCTGGATGCGAACCATTCTTCTTACTCTCGTTTTCCAGCTCTATATATAATTTAAGTTTTCATATTTATCAATTAAATTTGAAAAGTCTATTCAGATTTTCCCATTTTATCAAACAAAAATTGTCAATAATGATCTACGTAGATAAAAAAAATCTTTACAATAATAGTCAATAAAACAATTACTTATAATATTTACAAATAACAGCAGCACTTTCGTTGTAGTTCAATAAAAGCAACTTAGATATAACCAACGAAATCAACTGAAAGGCCCCTTTGTGGCGTCGAATTTTTGTGATACAGCAGTTTTCGAAGTAAACAATAGCTCAGAAAACGAGAAATAAGAAACAACTGAACGTAGATAGAATGAAAAGGGGCGACCGACGGAAATAAATAATGCATTGCATACATAATGTATTTGGCTTTTGGTAAGATATGGGTTAACAAACTTGGCCAAGTGTGAGCCTCTTGGCTAATATACAAAAATATTTCTTTAATAAAAACTTATAGTATCTATACTCAGATTATTTATTAAGAGTTTGTTTGGTTAAACGCGTTTGTATCGGAAATTATAGCCCGAATTATTAGATAGCCCATATTGGGAGAGGCTATAAGGCTACAATCACATGCTACGACCAATAGGACCGGACTATCTATGAAGAATTTAACAAAAATGGGTTAAAAGTTTGATTGAAGAATTGGATTAATAATAATAAAAAAATAATCGTTTTATTAACAAAAGCTTATTCTCTTATGTTAAGCGTCTTAAGAAAACGTAAGCACCCTTTTGTATTGTTCTTTTTTTAAATTAAAAAAAAATTAAAGTACAAACTAATACATTTCAGATTCTTATGAAAGCAATTAGGTGTTATATATTTTGTATGTAATAAAATATATTGCAGGATCAAATCTTAATTACCCGTGTAAAGTCGAGCGGATCCGTAGTTTAATCATATCGCTGGAGACTTTAAGCACTAAGAACTTAAGCCTAGCCTAAGTCTATTATGGGTGAGCTATCTAGAAATTTTAAACCGATATTAAAGTGAAAAATATCTCTTTTCAGGATAGAAAACTATTTTGGATTTTAAGTAACTAATCTTATGTAATCGTAATGTTTCTATATATATAGGAAACTAGATTCAACCTAGATGAATGGGCTATTCTCAGTAGTTACTCTTTTATACTATATTAATTACAAATAATTTGGATATGATGTCATACATACAAATCAATAAATGCTGAGCTTCAGCTAGTTAAATTTCATTAGTAATTTCATTAAATTAGTAAGTCAAAAGTTTCATTAGTATAAACTTGTATTATTTTTTGTATGTTTAATTATAAATCATAATAACCAAATAATCGCAGTCTTTACTATATAAAATTCAAAGTCAAAATTTAAATTTTTTATTTAAAATTATATGCGTTTTGAACTTATATTGTTGACTTATATATTTATCTTTATCTATGTTGATTATTTGATAAATCTATGTTGTTCACGTCTTTGCAGTTGAGTAATAATTACTTTGATTAGTAAAATGACGTCTTAAAAAAACTTACTTGTACTACCTTCTATGTTTATTTAAAATATATATAATTGGGTAATAGTTTGACATAACGCTATTCAAAAATGTCTATAAGAATAAAAAGGCTGTATCTTCAACGTCCAAGCTAACGAATACACGAACGCTGCGGCTTTTCTATGAAACCCAAAACTCTCTAAACGTAAAAGAACTTAAAATTCTATACAAAAGCTTCATATAAAAGCGAGGACTAAGTAAGGGTATCTCGAAAGAGGTTAAACCTAAGGAGGTGAAATAGACCTTCGAGTTTAAATAGAATACAAAGATCGCTATTTAAAATAAATTTAACATCGCAAAAAGTTCTTATGCATTAAAAAAAAAAAAATTTGAAAGGATTTTTAGAAGAATAATACCGGCTGGCAACTAAATTCTGCTACATTATGTAACCGATATCCTTATATTAAAGTATACGTCGGTCGGAATAACGAAATACCAACACATTACCGACAAAAAGCAAACATGGAACCAAATTAAAACATACTCCTCCTATCGTTGATGTGGAGTTTTAATTTCGATATCGCTTCTAAAGGAACCTTTTACTTTTGAAGATTATGTTTACTTTTATTTAATTACACGAACTTCGAAATTAATTTTAAGACGAAATTGAAATTTAACAAATGTTTCTTTAGAAATATTTATAGTAAATATACGCCGATCTTCATGATCCATATTTTTGTTACGTATTTTATATTAGTGTTACAAATACGGATTCTTCAAAAAACAAACTTTATTGGATAACAAAAATAGTATTCACATAAATGTTAATATAATTTTAATAATATTCCTACGAAAGCAATTATATCCAGAATAGAATATGAATCTGAATGATATAGATATACTCGTATTAAAATAATAATATATATTCGAAACGGAATATTCACAACGGGAACTCTAATAAATTACGATACAATTCGATAAGTTTATTGATTTTAGGAAACAAAGAGACGGCTCGAGCTGAATGATATTACAACGAAAGAAGAAATAATAAAAGTATAGTAATAATTCAACGTCTATTTTCTTTTGTTTCAGATAATGCTCGCCACCTTTGCTGATACTCGGATGCCTTAAGGCAATATGAAAGTCAAACGGAGTCTAGACGTGAGGCTCATAGCCTTGTGTACTACCTGTTTACTCCTACCGGCAATCGCTTGCCCGACCCAATGCATATGCAAGTGGAAGAACGGAAAAAGATACGTCGAATGTACGGACAAGGACTTAAAAGCAATACCAAACTCGCTGGATTCCGAAACTCAAGTATTAGATTTCACAGGAAATGATTTGCAAGTGTTACAAAAGGAGACATTCCACAAATTGGGCTTGTTAGACTTACAGAAAATTTATCTACAGAGATGTCGATTGCAGAAAATCGATAACCACGCCTTCAGGGGCCTTGCAAATCTAGTTGAGTTGGATCTATCAAATAATTACATTACCGTGATTCCATCGAGCAATTTTGTATTCTTCCCATCACTAATGAGACTTTCGCTGAACAATAATCCTATAACCGGTATAAAGACGCACTGCTTCCAGCATCTCTCCTATTTGAATACATTAGAATTGAGCAACTGTAAAATTGAGAATATCGAACCGGAGGCGTTCTCTGGACTGAAACATTTGGAATGGTTGAGGTTGAATGGTAACCGATTATCAAATATTCAAGGAGATAATTTATTTCCCGATACGCTTCGGGGTATCGATCTTCAAAACAATAATTGGAATTGCGATTGTAATTTGAGAGATTTACATAACTGGCTATCGAATTTCAATATGCCACATGCCGTTGAACCCATCTGCTCACTACCTGAACGTTTGAAAAAACGTACTATCACGGACGTAAATGAATTCGATTTATCGTGTTTACCAAAACTGACCCCTACAACCGTATATTTAGAGACGAATGTCGGAAACAATGTATCTCTCGAGTGTATCGTCAAGGCCGTCCCGGAGGCCAAGATACAGTGGTTCTATCAAGGCCAACTTATTCGAAATTATTCAACGTCCGCTATTGAGCCCCATCACGTTTTTTATGTCGAAAACGGTGTTATAGATAAAAAAAGCGAGCTGTACATATTCAATATTGGGAACGATGACAATGGTACGTATGCGTGTATCGCAGAAAATTCAGCTGGAAAAGTTCGTGCAAATTATACAATAAAAATTCTCGTGAAAGAGGAGCCCGTCGTTATTGTCGTCACGTTTCCTCACCGACATTTAGTTGTGATAATAACTGTTATATTTCTAATAATCGTTTTATTGATAGCAATAATAGCGGTTGTCTTATTGAAATTTAAAACGGATACCAGGAGTCGTAAAAAGAAAGAGAGTGGAAAAGACGTGGCTTTATGTAACCAAATATTACCGTCTAGCAGAAGTAACGGATCATTGCCAAAAAATAACGGAAGCGTTATAGTGAATGCTCACTCGCATCACGCCTTGCATTATACGGTACAGACAAACCGAGATTATGAGTCGAGCGATGCATACCAAAGCAATAACATGAAAGGCTTTGTCGACAGGAATCCTGACCTAATTAGCGACGCGGAAACCGTCGCTAACAACGCACAAAACGAGAACACAGCGCTTTCAGTGTACAAAGCACAAACAACTAACGACACTTTCGAAGAGGAGACCGCATTCACTGCTCCGACGGTACCGCGACAAGTCACGTGGCAGGATCAACAAAATTTAACAAGCATGCCGCCAATGAACATGCCTCCTAACGCTATGTACCAACATTCGGCGGACGTTCACCTCAATCCTGGTTGCTTCTTAGATAGCGAAGGCTACCCATACGATTACGGCCTTCCGAAGCACCCATGTCGACCAACAATGATGTCAAACTATTCCGTCGTTGGACCCTTTTATCAAACATTACCACATAATAGGCCCAAAGGACAGAAGCTTGTTTGTAAATTCGCGAAAGATAACGAATTTAATGCGACGCCACCCGCTTGTCCTAATTTTAGCGAAGGATTCAGCGCGACAAATGTAAGACGGACTTTAGAGGGCTACCCAGTCCCCAGAAATCGTCAGATTGCTTTTGTTGGAAATGGAACCGTTTATTACAATGAAGAGTTCGTACCTTCGCCACCAGAAGGCTACAAAACTGAGCCAGTCCAGTGCTGTGTCCCCACAGAGACGTGTTCCAGTTGGAACCCAAAAGGAACCTGTGCGGTGATGGTCCCTATGGGAATGCCGGAAGGGCCAGGGAGGTGTTATCAGGTGGAAACTAGGTGTGTCGATACTCAGACAACGGACGCTCGGATGCCAGGCGAGGGGTCGGAGAATGTTTTGAAACCGCTTCCACAGGTATCGAACGCGAAGTGTGTCTCTGATATGTGTTCCGAGAGCCCCGATGAGGGTTACGTGGGCGATGCGAATGACATCTGACGACGTCGCCGGAACGATAACGCGTAAACAGGGCAATTTAGACGCTAAAAAAGTGATAAAGCGACTGAATATGAAAATAGTATTGTATATAAGCTTATAAAAAAATTCGCGGACAGAACTTCTGTGTATCGTGCACAATCATTCGAATTTAGAATTAATATTATGTAAATCATAATGTTTTATACGTACTCGTTTCTATTATATTTTTATAGGCGATTAAATATTAAGCTGTAGACCGTTCCGACCCAATTAGTCCTCGATGGAGTGAAAAAGGTTCTATTACATTAACAAAATACTTTTAAAGAAAGCCATCTTAATCTAGGTCTTTTATTATATTAAATTAAAGCAATTGAACGGGAAAAAAATTGCGTAATTATGTTGATAATTTATTCTAGTCACGATAATAACAGTATTATAATAAAATTAATTTTGTTACCGTAAAATACTAAACAATTTTTTTTTATTATTATTCAAATGTTTATACAATCTAAGATATGATTATTTATTTATATTTATATGTAACAGTAAATAATTTAAAACAAATTTCGATGTGCCAATAAAAGTAACGTCGATACCTACATTATTTGTTTGTTTGTATTCATTTATTTTTTAGTGTTATTTATAATAGAATAATTCATCTCTTGGCATACGATTTAGAAAAGCAATAAGTTTCAATATACTTCTGATCGTTTCTAGAAAAGTTTTAGACTGTTATTTTAATTGTGAAATTGTAAAACTTTGTCTGAAAATGTGTAATCAATTAACTATACCATCGTAAAACATTTCGATACGAAAATATTTTGTGTTAGTTTTAATATTATATTGTGTTACGATTAATATTACCGAAAACTGTATATGTAAACGGTGACATTCAGATTATTTTAATTAAATGCAGCATGAATCAACAGCCTAAGCTAAATTCTTCAATTTTCTATGTAATAATAATATAAGACACAAAAAATTTCATAATTTAAGTAATATTAAAAAATGTATATAGAATTTGTATATACTAGATTTTACTAATATGATATTTCCATGTGGAAAGACATTAGTTCGTAATGCGTTCAAACATTTTGCAACAAATATAAAAACGAGAAGTAAAAATTACACTACATTCACACACGTTTGTTTCCTGCGACCTTTTCCAAATAGGTTATTATTGTATTACAGTTAATTACGGGATATTTACCATTTTATTTTTATCCGTCGGAACTCAAAAAAAATAACCATGTTCATTTTATATCTTATATAAATTATTTTGTAAGTTATTAAATTTAAGAATCAGTTATGTTAGTAGATAATCGTAAAATTCACTCGGGTTGTAATTGCAGATATTTTTACCAAGCTATAATTTAGCTAAGACTTATAAAGCATTTTGCTACATATACACATACATACATCGATTGTACACAAGAAAATAATTAAATCTAAGGAACCCAATGTAGATAGCAAGGGGTTCAGTATTGTACCCGTGCGAAGCTGGGGCTGGTTGCTAGTGTTATATAAATTTAATCGAAGCATTTGCTGTTAATAGTTATTCAGCAGATGGCAATAATTTGAAATGAAATAAATAAAGATTCGTTTTCGTATAGCTTCATAGCTATTAAAGTTTAATTTGAAATGAAAATTATAACTTCGTAAGAAAATGGTCAAATATTCTCGCATAAAATATAATCGTGGAATTCACGACTAAAAGGCAATTTGAAGAAAGCTTTTAATTTCGTCTTTTATGCTTTAAAGTTATGGAAAAAAGTTAACAGTGGAAAGATAAAAAATTAATAATCGGCCTTTTTGGTAACAGTATATTTTTTGGGATACAATACTGCCGTTTCTTTACACGTTATTACGAATCAAAAGAAGTACATGTTTTTATCCTAATTAGAATGCTTTTTATACTAATAATGATTGATTAAGCGGCATCCCGAGACATTTGCTTACAACCAAATCATATGCTTACACCCTCACTGAGCACACCAGAATAAATAAATATTTTCACATATGTTTTTAAGAATAATTTTATATCGCACTGAAAATACATTATAACACTTCCACTAGCGAAGCCACAACGGTTAGATCTTGTTTAACTATATTATGATAAAGAATTCCTTACAAGATGAAGTCGTGATAATATTCTCATTTTTTAAACATGTGAACATTATAGGGAGAACATTTCAAACTCAAGTTTTCATTTTTGTTAACAATGATTCTTATATTCGACGAACTAGGAAAATCATTCTGACTTTAAAATTATCCTTGTTCTATTAAATTAAAAAAAGGAAAAACAGACAAATAAGCAACCTGAAAATAAATGGTGTTACTGCCAAAGCTTATTTTCTGTAAGAAATATTAATTATCACATTATTTTTTGCGGCGTCAGCAATCGGAAGTATCCACCCTTCAAACCGGAATAAATAAATATAAAGTGGTCTTGTTTGGGGGTCGAATAGCGGATGCTATTTTGCGCCCACGCGGGCTCACAAACAGCTCTCCGAGAGTTACGACTTTCCATTTTAAGATTTCAGAAGTAATCACTCACACATAGATACAATAAAATAAACTATATTCATTTTTAAACAATCATTCATAAGTGTATCCTAAGATACTCACACATACAAATAATAAATTAATTATGAAATACTGTTTTTATAAATAGGCAAGTCTTCGCAAATATGTCGTACGTGTGTATTGTGTTCTTAATTTGATCAAATGTATTTCCTTGTAATTGTCTTCTGTTTTTTTTTTCATATTTCTTATATGACAATTTCTAGAATAAATACTATTGGTCTTCACGAGATAGTATTTGATACATTCAGTTTCACCATTGTAATAAAACGTGTTTGGAAAATAAACACGATCTGGATACATTCCAGTGAAAAATAAAATACTAGACATTTTCTGTTGCGGAATGTTTGAACGAGATATAAAATCTTTATCAGGGTATCCCCCTTTAAATAGACGCGGTTGTAGTGACATTTGCTTCGTTTCAACAAAATTATTTCGTGAGATTCCATTCTCATTTTGTAATGGATGCCGCGATCCAGCTATTTTTAAAATAAAATGTTTTTTATGTTCGACGTATGCTACCAAGTTCCCTTTTTCGTGTTCGATTTTAGATTTAAGCCTTATGGATCTTTAGAAGAGGTTTATTAATATTTCATTTCGTATAACAATATTATTTTATTAAAAAATAATATTGTAATTAAAAACAAAATACGAGTGCACAAAAATTTATTTGACAATGTTTTATTTTTTATTAAATTTCTATTGTACAATAGAAATATAAAAACAAATAAAATAAAATTATATTATGCATCATGATCAATATTATTATTCTGGTTTTTTAATTAGGGTTGTCAAAACTTTAATGTGATAACCTATTTATCTTTCATCATCATCATCATGTCAGCCGTAAGACGTCCACTGCTGAACATAGGCCTCTCCCAATGATTACCACGTTGACCGCTGAGCGGCCTGCATCCAGCTATACTCCTCGGACTTGACAAGATCGTCGGTCCATCTCATGGGGGGACGCCCCACGCTGCGCTTATCTTTATTGAAAAACCTTCTCTATTAAAAGTAACGTTTGGAGCTTACTTAGAGCAGCGTAGTGGCTGTTCCAATACAGTTTGATGGATAAATACTTCAAACTATCTTCCACCACGTGGAAGTTCACTCAAAATGGTTTCCTTCACTTGAGCATGAATTAAATTATAAATACATCAATCAATAGTGTTTGTTCGGATCTTGTAACAACTGGGTCATTCTGGATCTAAACTTACAATTACACTTAAAGGCATACCATTGATATAGGGTTTGGAAATCATAGACTCCAGTGTACCGAAAGAAAAGTTCCTTTTTCAACTCATTCCCATTCATGAACCATTTGTAGCATGCTCTCGAAAATGCTAATTATGTTGCTCTAATGAACCATCTAGACCAATGGTACTGTATCAAAACTAAAGAGCACACTATGCACTATATACATGAATCGATGTAAAAATAGGTCAGAAAGCTTCTAAGCCAAGTAAGTAATTACTTTTTACTTGACTACCGCTCAAGAAGGGTTCAAGTTTGATCCTATTTCTATTTATTACTGCTGTATGGTTACAAAGAGGGAACTTTAACATTAAATTGGATTATATAAGGAGGATAACATAATGAAGTTAAGAGTTTTTAAGGTAATTTAAGGTTGGCGGACGAGTATATGGGCCACCTGATGGTAAGTGGTCACCATCACCCATAGACAATGACGCTGTAAGAAATATTAACTATTCCTTACATCGTTAATGTGCCACCAACCTTGGGACCTAAGATGTTATGTCCCTTGTGCCTGGAGTTACACTGGGTCACTCACCCTTCAAACAGGAACACAACAATACTGATTACTGTTATTTGGCGGTAGAATAACTGATGAGTGGGTGATACCTACCCAGACGGGCTTGCACAAAGCTCTACCACCAAGAAAGTTTCCGTCTTATTCTATGTAATTGTACGCTGCTCTTATAGTTTTGCAAAGCAATACTCTGTTTAATTATTAAAATATTATTAATGCATCAATAATTAGTCCTAATAAAAGTAACATCATTATTTTGTAGCGTAAACCGTTTTACAGTGTTCTAAATTTAATAGTTTTTGGGTGACTTTTAATTAAATTACAAAGAGGTTACCCAATTAATATTGTTTAGAACGCAATCATTATTGTGATTATTAATTATGTAAAAAGTATAATTATTTTGATAGTTGATTTACTAATTTCTTCGAAATATTTTATTAAGGATGTAATAAAAACCGTCTTAATAAGAAGTAAAACTTCTTTGAAAACGGTAAGGATATGTATTTCGAAGAATTTGAATTTAATATTCTACATGTGATGATAAGAAGAAACGTTACTACATGATAAAGCATAAACTTCCACGCGTGTACTTAGTTGCCCCTAGCAACATATAAAAAGGGGGAAAAGGTAAATCCCTTAAAGCACAAGCAGTATATGAAAGATATATATACATATATTTTGTATTGTATTGCAGTGTAAATAACAGAGAACTGTGTGTGCGTGTGAATTTAAAACGTTAAAATTCTCTTTTTGTAACCACCAATCTGCATCAAAGCGTGATGTAATAAGCTCCAAACCTTACGAATATTGTTGGCAGTTTCTCACTTAGGTTTTTCATCATATGAAACAATTTGGAAAATCTCTGTATATGATAAAGCATATAAAAGCAATATCGCTTCTATTTGTTAAAGGTACTATACAGCCAGCAAAACAATAAATCCAAGAATTCTGTCTAAATTATTATTAGTCAGAAATTAGTTATATACACTTTTTTAATATATATATTTTACGTTTCGAATATGTTCTACACGCTATACAAAACATTTATGAACGTTACACACACATTATAAGATACTGCGTTAGCAAAATAAGTGCACAGATTATTAATAAAAATAAACTTTCGTGTATTGTAACTTGTCAGAAAATTGTGTTACGAAGCAAGTGTCGGTACAATCTATAGGGAATTATTATAATAATGTGTCTATCTTTTGTAAGAAAGTATCTTTTCTTTCATGTTTATTTTTTGTAATGAATAGAATTGTATTACAGTTGGGTAAATCTCTAACCGTTCCGTCAGCCGAGTTGTGAAGTGTAGCATTATTTTATTTATAAAATTAATTTATATATATGTTTGTGTTTATTTACGATAAGGATCGTATTTCAGTGATCACTGCCACAGTCTGCTGCGTAAAAGGTACCATAATCAACTCTATAATCTTTTCTAAAAAATGTATTAAACATATCTCTGTATTCTTCGTTTAATTGATAGGTAAATATTTTATGTTTTATAATTTATCTAAACAAAAGCTTATGTGAAAAAAGCAGTAATGTATCAGTACTGATATTTCAATTGTTTGTAGACTGTTTGATTTTGTTCAGCAAATTTAGTCCAAAAATTTGCAAACAGTTTTGTAAAACGATAGTCTTACTTTTTTTTTGAAGGTCGAAAAACCGTTCCTAGACAACCTAATCAAAGAGAGAGTAATTTAATTGCGTGATTGTTTATGTATATTATAAATGTGAATGCAAATCTGTCCATCTCTATGGCTCTTTCACGACCACACCGCTGAAGCGAATTTGGTGAAATTTGGTATGAAGCAAACTTGAACTCCAAGAAAGGACGTTTTTTTTGCCTAAAAAATGACAACCAACACCCTAATTGGTTAATAACAAACACACAAACTTATTACATCTATTATTAATGTAGTAAATTTTTATTCCCATGAAGAGGGACTGCTACCAATAAAATAACTCATAAACGCATATAGTAACAAATATATTGGCATAAAAAGTATTATTTTATTAAGCGACAAAAAACAGCATTTTGTTATTTGTAATAATTAATATTAACCAAGAGCACATTTAATAATCATTAAACTTATTTCTGTTAATTTTAACGTTTATCCATTTGTTAATTCAACTGTTTTGAATACAATGGAATTTTAAATTGATATTCGGTTATCAACTGTTATTTAAACGATTTTATAAATTTTAATTATCAACGTATAGTGTCACTGCGCTTGTTTAATATTTACACACGTTAAAGTCTACTTATTATATCATTTACATTATAAATGATGGTTTTATTATGTTATATTTGTATTAATAATTACATAATATACCAGCAATGTTATCTTGATATATTGTAAACTGTCAAAAACTAATAAACGCTGCGTACTCTTATTAAAAAATCATAAAGTAAAATCATCAAATAACAAATTGCAGAATAATAAAATAATATATGAAAATGACATTGAACAACTGCAATTATAAATTTCTAGCCTACAAAGATCTTTAGATTTTGTTAATAAAAAATATGAATTGGCTCAAAAACAGATAGAGGAATATATGTATACACACAGCCAACAATCTTCTTGAGCTATGCACCTCCAACTTAGAAAAAATTGTATCCTTAATGCTCAAAAAGCCAAATTCAGTTAATCTATAAACAAAACTAAACTTCAAAGTGATAGTCTACACTTTATGTGTTTCATTGTAAATTCTCTCTCCGTTCACATTTTTTAGACCGTTTACAATCTATACATTTGCTTCAAATCTCATCAAATTCATTTCAGTTGCGAAAGAGCAGCATACGGATAGACACATAAGGACAAAACTAAGTGCGTTTCAATTATATATAATGTCACTAAAGTTGGCTTGTGTGGATGCACTCTTACAAATAGCTGTTAACAGGAACGCACAAGTTTGTGTATGGCAATGGTAGAGCAGTTATGTGTGGATCCAGCATTAGAAATAGCTGTTTACAAGCACATTTGCGTGGACTCTAAAAATATGCATTTTAATGGATATATAACTATCAATACGGTGCTTTTTATAATGTATTTCTTAACATGCAATTGGTCGTTTTGTAATGACATAAAACATTTAAAATACATTACATCATCATATAGACAGCCTGGCAATTCGCCACTGCTGGGCTAAGGCCTCCCTTTAACGAGAAGTATTGAGGAATATTGCACCATGCTGCTCCAATGTGAGGTGGATACACAAGTGGTAGAATTTGTTTGAATTACACACATGCAGTTTTCTTTACGATGATTTACTTCACCGCCGAGCACGAGATGAATTACAGACACAAATTAAGCACACGAATATTCAGTGGTTCTTGCCTGGGTGTGAACCCGTAATCATCGGTTAAGATGCACGCGCTCCAACCACTGTGCCATCTATGCTCTTGCAATATTCATCGCATATTAAATTCATGTTGGTTGATATTCATAACATATATCATACAACGAAACGAATGATTTTACATCGTGTCATATTCATTTCAACTTTTGATTAAAATATTTAACTAGCAACTTTTATAATTATAACGTTTCGGTTTCGAAATTACTATAATGTAATTTATTACGAATATCAATTATTTGATTTTAATATATCTATTATTTCGTAGACGGCCTTTCGATAATTTACAATGTGCTTAGATTTGAACCACTAATTGGAAGCAGGGAATAAATCCAAAAAATAGGAACGGAGATAATAAAAAAAAAACTTCACAACTTTTTGCTTTCAACTTATAAACTTATAGGACATCAATGATTATTAAGAAAAGACCTTAAATGTATAATATTTAGCCCTACGTCTAAAGAATGTAAGAGTGTATAAAAGTGAATATGTTGAAAAGTGGCGTTTATTCCCATCTTCCAATTGGTGGTTCATTTATTATTATTGATAAATGGTCCTTATAATGTAACACTGACATATATAATTACACATACAACATATGTTTTAAAAATTATGTCGTCAATTTGGCACCAAAATGTTCTGTCAAACTATCGGATATATATTTTTTAACACAAATATTTAGATGTATTGTTTAAATTCTACTCTGAATGTGTACAAGGTTTTGTTCGTGTGAATTCACTCAATAGTATAAAACAAAAGCCTTCGAATTTACAATGGATGTTTATTTTCGTCTACATGTTTTCGAGGGCGACTGTACATCATGATGCTGCAACTCCGCTGACTGAACATGTTTTATTTCATAAACGGCAGACTGGATAGATTTTTCGATATAAATAGCACAATATCACAATGTTACTCTTAGAAAACAAATTGTAGGTGTGCATGACTTTGGAATAAAAGTGTATTTTTAATATTGACTTTCATTTCTCCGAACAAATTACATCAACGCAGAAAAAACTCCTTACAAAGTTTGGTTTCTTTTTTTTTAATGTCACTTGTTCAATTTTCGACCTGTGCGACCTATTATCCCATCCTTATAAATTAAATTAATGTTAACTTCACTAAAATCTGAATTTTAATATGTACGATTTTTTTATAATTCGAAATGTAATTCAATCATATTAATGCATCAGGCTTATATCATGGACAAGCCAGGAAGGAAAATTCCCTTGTAGCGCTTTGTGCAAGCCCGTCTAGGTAGGTATAACAACACTTAGTACTGCTGTATTCCGGTTTGAAAGGTGAGTGAGCCTGTGTAAATACAGGCACAAGGGGCATAACATCTTAGTTTCCAAGGCTGGTGGCGCATTGACGATGTAAGGAATAGTTAATATTTCCTATAGCAGCATTGTCTATGAGCGGTGACATGCACTTACCATCAGATGGCCCATATGTTTGTCCACTAACCTAATCAACACAAAAAAAAGGTTATTTTTTGACGCTACTAGGTAGCCCTTCAAGTTTGAATTCCTTTTGAATACAGCGTATATCTACAAATAGTACAAAACAGAGCCACTTTCTGCCTCTATTTGTATCTTCGCTTTCTTCCTCTTAAAGATTCAACGAATTATGATAGACGAGGGCGGAATATTGGTTTGCGTGAACAATTTGTAAATATTTGTACAAAAGGACTGAACAGTCTGCTTTCGTAATCTTATACGTTTAACAAAGGAACTTCAGAGATATCTACATCAAAAGAATCTATTAGAAAATTATAAGTCATATAAAGCCCTACAGAAAACCCTAATAGCATGTAGATAAATATCTTCTAAAGTAAACTTATATTTACTGTTTTATTCATTATAGATTATTAAAAAAGTCTTAAGTCTAATGTAGAATCGCCTGTCTAAATTCATTTTCAAATAGTACTATTGCATTTGAAATATGAAAATGTATGATTTTATAGACATAATAAGGTAAGTTAACGTGCAAATCCATCCATCCATCCATCAGCCTATTTCCGTCCACTGCAGGACATAGGCCTCTTCAATTCACTCTTCACGCCACTGAGATCGTTCTTGGGCTACTCGCATCCAGCTCCTGCCAGCCGTCTTGCGTAAGTCGTTACTCCACCGTGCCCGAGTACGTCCTACACTACGTTTGCCGAAACGCGGTCTCCACTCTAGAACACGTTTCCCCCAACGGTTATCGGTTCTGCGACAAATATGCCAGTCCACTGCCAATTCAGCTTACTAATCCGGTGGGCTATGTCGATGATTTTGGTTCTCTGGTTACTTTTACGTGCAAATAAATGGGTCATTTCGCTTGTTTCAATGTTAACATTGAAACAAGGGAAACAATACTATGTGTAACAGTTAGGCGGTAGAATTTCGGCGTCAAGTGGTGGGAGAAAGATTCCCTACCAAGAAGGTTTGTACAAAGTCTTCCAAACAAGTTCATAATGCTAGTAATATACATCAATAGAACTGCAAAAGCCCGATAATATTATGTTTGTCTTGGCTAGAAATAGGTATGACCTAAAATTACAGTTTGTAATCCAGATAACCATTACTGCATTTACCGAACGAAGATTTTTTACACTATTTACAGTAGAGTGAAATGAAAGAGATCGTCACGTAAGCGAAAAGTGTGATGCTACCTCCAGGAGTCATTAACCTCTGTTTGTATTACAAAATTCGTTACATTACAATCTAACGAGACATATTGTAATCTAACGAATTTTGTTATCTTACGATAACACTTACATTTAGACACCTTTACCTGCATTTGTTTTATATGTAAATTATTTTTTCAATTACAATTAAATTATTCTTTACCAACGTTGATCATTGTCTATAGGCAGTGTTCACCACTTACCATCAGGTGACCCATTAGCTCGTCCACTTACATACATCATATAAAGCATATCTTTGTTTTCCATTACACGAATAAATCAATAATACAATATAGCTTTACTCTTCGAAATAATATTACCAATAAAACGTAAAGTAACTTCAAAACAATAAAATAAGCCCTTGTCAAGACTAGTCGCGCTTCAGTATGAAATTTTGTCTCTGAAATCAATATTCGATACGTCTGCAATGTAATAAAGTGATAAGTCGTGCTTGAATGATATGAGTTTCTACCCTTTGAGAACTGAGCAAGCTTTACAATATCCAATAAAAGGATGTCGCCACAAGACTTGTTCTCATTTTTGGTGTCTCAAGAACAGAGCTCAGTTTGAAGTAAGTCTTGAAATATAGGCGATGGTTCAAGCAGCTGTGTATACTGGCACACTGCATTGACCCAGTGTATTTTGTCCATTTTAAAACAATGTACGAAACACTTATTCATTTATAATAATTTAATTCAACCATTAGGTGTTGATGCATGTTCGATATTTGAATTTAAAAATCGATTCGTTTCATTTACTTGTAAATAACGGTAAATTAAAAACTTCTTGTTTATTTCTTGATCAATTAAATTCGATGACAATGTATATCATTACGACTGGCATGTTTTTTAAATACTACATAAATAAAACATACAAATCGTTAGCACATGAAGTCAAAAACTGAGGACGCTTCTTTGGGAATTACTAAGTTTATTTTAAGTAAAGGAAACTAGCACGAATGAAAGTGTTGTAAATTCAAAATCTCTAAATTTATTTAAAAAAAATTTTAACAAAAAGAAAAACCGACTTCAAACAAAACACTATTTTAAAACAAATTAATATGCACGAAAAAGTAATAAAAATAATTGCGTAGTCAACATATTTTTTAGAGTCTTCCTAAGTTAAATGAAATGAAAAATATTAGACTACTTAAAAGTCGATTTACGATTATATAATGAAGTTATAGTTATTGGTATATTTGGAGCCGGTGTCAGCCACGGTGCCCTTGCCCCAACAATCAAAAGAAAGAAGGGATACGAGCCTCTTGATTGACTCAGTATATTGTATATATTATAACTTATTTATACTTATATATTATACTCAGTATATTGTATATATTGTATAAAAGATAATTTGTAAAAAACATATTTCTTAAAGTATTATACACATACACAAACCTTCCCCTTGAGTTACACTATCTATTAAAAAAAACCGCATGTCGTAAATAAACAAATTCTTTAGTATATTTAGTATCAGTATTGCACCCGTGACAAGTCGGGGCGGGTCGCTAGTTGATTATAATATTCGATTATGACAATTACATGAACATAACCACGTTCCGGAAGGTGGTTCAAATATCCAAGTAACCCATAAATAAAAGATTCGACCGAGTATTGCTAACGTGCTCCTCAGAATTGTTCCGTTCCCTCCCGTTCCCTTAATTTGTCATTGATCCTATGCTCAGAACCTTACCAAACTTTCACCAAACTACCCTTAAAGTATATCCTTTATAATAAAAAAAGAATCATCAAAATTGTGCCAACCAATTTTGAGTTATTCACCTATTTATCGCGCACATACATAATGCAAATTTAAGACTTATGTCGTTTTCATACGGATCCCATCATCGGAAAAAAATAAAATTAAAATGGGACCCCACGAGAAGCACTACCTTTCAAACAAAAAAGAATTATCAAAATCGGTCCACCCAGTGAAAGTTATGAGGTAACAAACATAAAAAAAAGTCGGTTGAAAAACTAAACAAAACTCATTACTTTAACAATGACTATGTTATCGTGACGGTAGAAATAAGCTGGACTGTAGAGTGAAAGCGTTAAACGGGTGCTACGAGCCTTTGTTACGCAATGCTAAAGTGCTGAATATCCCGTAGAGCTGATGTCCATGGAGCTTCGATATACTTGGAGGTAGAGCTTTGCAGAAACTTATCTGGGTAGGTACCACCGTTTACCAGATACCGGCAAACAGCAAGTAGGACAAAAAAAGAAAAGAAACAGAGATTTAAATAAAACTAGTTATAACGGATTTTAATCGAGTATATTAATTATTTTGGACATCCCGACGTTTCGAGCACTTTACGGCGTTCGTGGTCACGGGTAGACTCTCTACTAGTAATAGTCGATTATAAATAAAAATTTTAACAAAAAGAAAAACCGACTTCAAACAAAACACTATTTTAAAACAAATGAATATGTACGAAAAAGTAATAAAAATAATTGCGTATTCAACATATTTTTTAGAGTCTTCCTAAGTTAAATGAAATGAAAAATATTAGACTACTTAAAAATCGATTAACGATTATATCATGTAGTTATAGTTATTGGTATATTTGGAGCCGGTGTCAGCCACGGTGCCCTTGCCCCAACAATCAAAAGAAAGAAGCGATACGAGCCCCTTGATTGATCCAGTATATTATTGTGTAAAATATGTTTTTTACAAATTACTTAAATACTTACCTCAATACTTTAGTATTCTCGTATTGTTTTTTGATAGATATACTGTAGGGTTTTATTGGCTGACACCGACTCCAAATATAACAATAATTATAACTACATGATATAATCGTTAATCGATTTTTAAGTAGTCTAATATTTTTCATTTCATTTAACTTAGGAAGACTCTAAAAAATATGTTGAATACGCAATTATTTTTATTACTTTTTCGTACATATTCATTTGTTTTAAAATAGTGTTTTGTTTGAAGTCGGTTTTTCTTTTTGTTAAAATTTTTATTTATTTTTTGATTTTAAGTGAAGCTGATGTTGACTAACTAATTTTTTTTAATATGAATAGATTAAGCGTTCCGTTTATATGAGTCAGAAACTACTTCGAAGACAATTTCAAAGGAAACTTGCGAATAAAGCAAAAATAGACTTTCGAAAATGCGGATTTAATACGTCACGCGACGTAAACTACAAGGATCCCTCGAAAGAGCTGTAATCGAACTCAGCAAAAAAACTTTGAAAAAGACCAACTATATTTCGCACATCATATGACATCACATCACATACATAAAATTTGATTAAAGATAGTAAGAAATTCTGCCCCATATCGAACTCTAACTGCGAGCCGTATAGTATTAAACAAAGTCGCTTTCTCTGTCCCTATATCTTTAAATCTACGCAACGGATTTTGATGCGGTTTTTTTTAAAAGATAGTGTGATTCAAGGGGAAGGTTTGTGTATATAATACATGAACAATATAGTAAAGAGACACTGATAATTTTAGAAGTTTGCGATGTGATGTCGTAAATAAATAAATAAAAATTTTAACAAAAAGAAAAACCGACTTCAATCAAAACACTATTTTAAAACAAATGAATATGCACGAAAAAGTCATAGAAATAATTGCGTATCCAACATATTTTTTAGAGTCTTCCTAAGTTAAATGAAATGAAAAATATTAGACTACTTAAAAGTTGATTAACGATTATATCATGTAGTTATAATTATTGTTATATTTGGAGTCGGTGTCAGCCAATAAAACCCTACAGTATATCTATCAAAAAACAATACGAGAATACTTTAACAAATATGTTTTTTACAAATTACCTTTTACACAATAATATACTGGATCAATCAAGGGGCTCGTATCGCTTCTTTCTTTTGATTGTTGGGGCAAGGGCACCGTGGCTGACACCGGCTCCAAATATATCAATAACTATAACTACATTATATAGTCGTTAATCAACTTTTAAGTAGTCTAATATTTTTCATTTCATTTAACTTAGGAAGACTCTAAAAAATATGTTGAATACGCAATTATTTCTATGACTTTTTCGTGCATATTCATTTGTTTTAAAATAGTGTTTTGATTGAAGTCGGTTTTTCTTTTTGTTAAAATTTTTATTTATTAGTTCAGTAATTAGTTTGTGAGTCTTCATATCAAAGTGCCTCTAAATTAAATAAAATAAAATAATTTTATTTAATACACATTACACTTCTTGTTTGTCAAATTAATTACCACCGGTTCCGAAGAGGAAATGCCCTGACCTGAAAAGAAACGCCGAAAGTTTTTTTTCTATAAGAAGTAGCCTAGCAGTGATTATTTCATTCCTAAGGTGCGCTATCAACCATAAACTTAAGAATTGTGTAATATATAATATATAAATGGATGGCGTCTGCGTTACCTAAATGTATTAAGCGAGTGGTATCGGCGTCGGTGAATATTTATTTTTGACCGCAAACGCCGCAGAGGTCAGTCTAATGTCATAATATACGGGAACCATTGGGATCTAGAGTAAGGCCTAAAATTCAACAGACTCAACTGAATCCATGTATTCATATATCGATATCCAATTGAGAGGTAAGACAGGAGATCTACTCTCTCCAAAGATATTCTCAACGGTAGTCAGTGAACTTGCGATAGAAGGTCAAAAAGTAGGATTGTCAATGAATAAGATGTAAACCAAGATTCTATCCAATTGAGACGCAAAATCACAATAGAAAATGTAAATATTGAATATGTCAACCAATATGTATATGTAGAACAGTTAATTTCATTTAAAAATAATGAAGACAAGAGACTATATCAAACTTTAGCCTGAAAGATAATAAATAAAATTTTAACAAAAAGAAAAACCGACTTCAAACAAAACACTATTTTAAAACAAATGAATATGCACGAAAAAGTAATAAAAATAATTGCGTATTCAACATATTTTTTAGAGTCTTCCTAAGTTAAATGAAATGAAAAATATTAGACTACTTAAAAGTCGATTAACGATTATATCATGTAGCTATAGTTATTGGTATATTTGGAGCCGGTGTCAGCTACGGTGCCCTTGCCCCAACAATCAAAAGAAAGAAGCGATACGAGCCCCTTGATTGATCCAGTATATTATTGTGTAAAAGGTAATTTGTAAAAAACATATTTGTTAAAGTATTCTCGTATTGTTTTTTGATAGATATACTGTAGGGTTTTATTGGCTGACACCGACTCCAAATATAACAATAATTATAACTACATGATATAATCGTTAATCGACTTTTAAGTAGTCTAATATTTTTCATTTCATTTAACTTAGGAAGACTCTAAAAAATATGTTGAATACGCAATTATTTTTATTACTTTTTCGTGCATATTCATTTGTTTTAAAATAGTGTTTTGTTTGAAGTCGGTTTTTCTTTTTGTTAAAATTTTATTTATTTTTTGATTTTAAGTGAAGCTGATGTTGACTAACTAATTTTTTTTAATATGGATAGATTAAACGTTCCGTTTATATGAGTCAGAAACTACTTCGAGGACAATTTCAAAGGAAACTTGCGAATAAAGCAAAAATAGACTTTCGAAAATGCGGATTTAATACGTCACGCGGCGTAAACTACAAGGATCCCTCGAATGAGCTGTAATCGAACTCAGCCAAAAATACCTTGAAAAAGACCAACTATATTTCGTACATCATATGACATCACATCACATACACAAAATTTGATTAAAGATAGTAAGAAATTCTGCCCCATATCGCACCCTAACTGCGAGCCGTATAGGAGTTCCATCACTACTTAGTATAAAACAAAGTCGCTTTCTCTGTCCCTATATCTTTAAATCTACGCAACGGATTGTGATGCGGTTTTTTTTAAAAGATAGTGTGATTCAAGGGGAAGGTTTGTGTATATAAAACATGAACAATATAGTAAAGAAACACTGATAATTTTAGAAGTTTGCGATGTGATGTCGTATATAAACAAATTCTGTAGTATATTTAGTATCAGTATTGCACCCGTGCGAAGCCGGGGTGGGTAGCTAGTTGATTATAATATTCGACTATGATAATTACATAAACATAACCACATTACGAAAGGTGACTCAAATATCCAAATAACCTATAAATAAAAGATTCGACCGAGTATCGCTAACGTGCTCCTCAGAATTGTTCCGTTCCCTTCCGTTCCGTTACTTTGTCATGGATCCTGTGCTCAGAACCTTACCAAACTTTCACCAAATTACCCTTGAAGTATATTTTTTATAATAAAAAAAGAATTATCAAAATTGGTTAACGTGATTTTCAGTTATTCACCTATTTGTCGCGCATATACATAATGCAAATTTAAGACTTATGTCGTTTTCACATGGATACCATCATCGGAAAAAAAAATAAAAAAAATGGGACCCCACGGGAAGCACTACCTTTCCAACAAAAAAAAAATTATCAAAATCGGTCCACCCAGTGAAAAGTTATGAGGTAACAAACATAAAAAAAAAAAAAAAAAAAAAAATACAGACGAATTGATAACCTCCTCCTTTTGGAAGTCGGTTGACAAATTCTGTAGTATATTTAGTATCAGTATTGCACCCGTGCGAAGCCGGGGTGGGTAGCTAGTTGATTATAATATTCGACTATGATAATTACATAAACATAACCACATTACGGAAGGTGACTCAAATATCCAAATAACCTATAAATAAAAGATTCGACCGAGTATTGCTAACGTGTTCCTCAGAATAGTTCCGTTCCCTTCCTTTCCGTTACTTTGTCATGGATCCTGTGCTCAGAACCTTACCAAACTTTTATCAAATTACCCTTGAAGTATATATTTTATAATAAAAAAAGAATTATCAAAATTAGTTAACGTGATTTTCAGTTATTCACCTATTTGTCGCGCATATACATAATGCAAATTTAAGACTTATGTCGTTTTCATAAGGATACCATCATCGGAAAAAAATAAAAAAAAAATGGGACCCCACGGGAAGCACTACCTTTCAAACAAAAAAAAAATTATCAAAATCGGTCCACCCAGTAAAAAGTTATGAGGTAACAAACATAAAAAAAAAAAAAAAAAAAAAAAAAATACAGACGAATTGATAACCTCCTCCTTTTGGAAGTCGGTTGAAAATCCGTTATAACTAGTTTTATTTAAATGTGTAATAATCGCGAAAATTTAAGACAGCATTAAGAAACAGAGAAAAAATATGTTTGTGCTTATATGAAAACATTATCATTAGAGATTCTGACATATACATACATACATCTACTTACGATCTTCTGAAACTGAACTCGTACTAACCATATTTCAAGAGACTTAAGATTGCATGTCAAACATCAGTTTCTCAACCGACTTCCAAAAGGAGGAGGTTATCAATTCGTCTGTATTTTTTTTTTTTTGATAAGTGTTCCTAAAATCAGTTCCACAGAATATAAACTTTCAAAACTCGTCACCACTAAAAGACAAAAATACGGACTTACATATTTAATATCGCAGTCATAAACGTAACTGTTTTATTACGGAACCCTAATGCCATAAAGTATGATAAAGAGGTAGTAACATTATGAAATGTCTGTTTACTGACTATAACATAATGGACTTATACTCTCTACTAGTAATAGTTGTTGCCCGCGACTGCGCTCCTGTTTTTGACATTCGTCGTAAAGTCTAACTAATTTACAAAAAATTAAACTGACTTCAAAATAAAAAACAACTAATAAATTAAAGACAACAAAATCTATGAAATTACTGAACCAATTTTAATGAAACTTATACTACTCCTAAGTTGAAGTGTGTTGAACTTAGATCTCAATGCGAATTTTAGTTTTTGAGAAATTTGTAGAAAAACGTATAAACAACGGCATTAAGCATACGCGCTTGGAATATTTGGATCATATACTCAAATATTATTAAATTCTAACACCGATTGCACTAAAATTGATAAATATAGGAAGGCAAACCATCTGCCTAGATCTATGGTATCGAACTTACTATGTAGAAAAAAATGTTATTTCGTTGTTTTTTTATTGTTACTGGTGACTTGATATTTAGAAGATTATTCCATTATTATATTTTCCATACTATCTTCAGATAATGTTCGCGGATTCCTAGAGAATATTTAAAATTAGTTGGTAGTTTATGATAAATAATTCGTTGTTCAAAACCTAACAAGAACGAAATGGCTGAGATTTTTAAGTTAAAGACATATTTTTAAAACACAACAAAATTTAGCTCGCTTTATCGATGAGACCGAGAATATATTTTATTGATATGTATGTATTTTATTATAAAGTATGTAAAAATAAATAAATGATTCTGGCCGTATTTTTTCGTTCATCCGATTTAGTATTTAATGTTGTCAAACAATTCAATACTTGAAACTTGTTGACTTCCAGGCAAGATATATTTCATACATACATAAATAATTATGTTTAACTAACATGAATGTATTTTTGTATTCTATGTTTTAATACCATTAAATACTTAAATATGTACAAATAGGAACTAAAACTAGCTACTGTATAAATCTCCAAGGGCCAAGGGTATATATTTTTAAATGTTGAAAAAGAGTAAATACGGAGTTTTTCGCCGGTTCTTCTCGTTTGAATATACTTCCGAACCGGTGGTAGCTTCACTTAATATAGATATTATGACGATAATGACGATTCAAAAGTGCTTGTAAAAGCCTTCTTGAATAAAGTATATTTGGATTTTGATTGCTTGTGACAAGCGCCATTGAGTAAATCACTAACAAGAATATAATACTATAATACAACACTTCAAATTACAATTTCGAAGTATTTAATTTGATGTAAGCGTAAAACAGCCAAGGTGTAACAGCGAGTAATACAAGTGATACGACGCTTAAAGGTGAGTGAGTGAGGTGAACTTTTCAAGAAAAATATCTTCAACTTTTTTCAATGTTATAAAATGTTTTTGAAACATTCGCATTATTTCCTTTTTATCTCGTTACTGGAAAATAGCCGCGAGTAATGAAAATATCGCGTGCAGAACACTTAACGACAAAACTTTTATCTCGAAAAGAAAGTTCTTGACAAATTAAGAAAGAAGTATCAAGCAAACGTAGTGCACGAAGTTAATGGAAATTTAAGATAAAAAAGGTCAAAATGTAAACACACGTAACGATACTCTTCTAATAAATGCTTTCCCGTCCATTACTAATTTGATTAAATAATATATTACAGCACCTAATATTCTATGACCTATCTTACAGCGTTGAAGAAGCCTGGAAGAGATCGCTATGTAGCGATAAGGTAGCCAAAATTGTACGCCTGTTCTATTAAGGCCAAGGCCAAATCTATGCATAATTTATTTTTATTTTTCTGTGTAGTGTACAATAAAGAATACAAACTATATTAGTTGTTATGAAACTTTAATAATATGCAGACTCACATAATTGTACCACTTTATTTTGATCGTTGCCTAGTAAGTGTTCCATCATTTTATGGTACATCTGGTAATCAAGCAGGCTCACCTGATGGAAAGTGACTCCTGCTGGATATCTGACACAGCGGGTGACTTGCCGACTTTTAAGAAATGCGTACGCTTTTTCTTGAAGGTTCCCAAGTCATACCAGCACAAATCGATGTCGGTCAAAGCTGGTTCCACAAAGCGGTTGTGCGTGATAAGAAATGCCTTCAAAATCACGCTGATGATGATGTTCGGAAATCGATGTAGGTGGTGCGGATGAAATTGCATGTTTCGTATTTCATCTTTAATCTCATACTAGTTTTCGCCCACGGACTCATTCGCGTTTTTGGGTGTTGGTTGTCATTTGTCAGGCAAAAAGAGTAACCTATGTCCTTTCCTCGAGTTCAAGTTTCATCGTGAAAGGGCGACAGGCAGACAGAAAGAGTTTCTATTACATTGATAATATTAACAAAGATTATATTTGTAAATTCTAAATTATATTGGTTAATCCTACATCTCTTAAAATTACTAGAAAACCCAAGTACTATATGAGCAACAAGCTGTATACATTTGTGGTAACTTCGAAACTACAAGAAATTATTACGCTCAAATTATTCTCATTTACATACATATGTCTTCAACCATTGTTCTGAGAGTCCTTGAGAATTAGACCGGAGTGTTCTGACATCAATCAAATACGTGGAATTGTAGATTTCGAATGAATCAATCAATAAATAGTATGAACCGTTATTGAAACAAAATTAACCACTAAAGACGCTCCGTAATATCATTACATAGTATAAAACAAAGTCACTTCGCTGTCTATCCCTATGTATGCTTAGATCTTTCAAATTTAACAATGAATTTTGATACAGTTTTTTTTTAGAAAGTTATTACTCTAGATATAAAAATTGTTGTGATTTAACAAAGATTTAACATTAGAGACCGGAAAACTCCATCAACTTTTTCCAATCATAAACAAACTCCAATTCTTTTAAATGAACGCGAAGTTTCAAAGGAGGCCCGCTAGTAATTTTAAAATGTTTACGATACTCGTTGGATGTGAAAATTTCACGAGTGAGGTACAATGTGATTTCTTACAGCACAATGCAGGTTTTATATATAAACGTAGCGTTTTCGTTCCAATTCGAATTTTGAATTTTTCATTTTAATCGGTGACTGAAGTTAACGTCGTTCAAACTTTAGCATGCTCGGAGAGTAAAAGAAAGGCACGTGTATTACAGTCTATGTGCCTGAGACCAACTGCCTCTTTACGAAGAATGAAATTTAAAAACTGTAAGTGGTCCCGGCAGAACTTGAGTCGTTTAAGTAATATGTGACTTATACAGCGTGCTCGGTGCTCTGGTTTTGATTGAATTTTATACAATTAGTTTTTTATATTTTATTTTTAACTAATATAATAAATTTAGAACGTTTTTGAAATGTTATAATGATTTATAACTAGCGACCCCGGCTTTGCACTGGTGCAATATTACAGAACTTGCGTATTTACTCCATCACATTTAAAACTTCCAAAATTATCAGTGTTTCTTTACTACATTGCATGCATGTAGCATTATATACATAAACCTTACTCTCGAATCACACTATCTATTAAAAAAAATACGTTGGGTAATTTGAAAGACCTAAGCAAACATAGGACAAAAAGCAGTAAGCGACTTTGTTTTACTATGTAATAATAATTATGATTATATATAACGGAGCAAGCATGTCCGAGCCCGTTTTTAAAAAACATGACGTCAGCATAGCTGACGTCACGAGTGTCAGAGTTTCGATCTTTAACCATCTTCGGTGATATGAAATAAAACTCAGAGAATATTATTCTCTGATTTATTCCAATATGAGATGGTCCGATCGCTCCGACGGCTCGACCAAGTCTGTCGATATCGGCGGGTGCTTGATCTTTTATAACAAAAATAGGTGGGTAGACTTATTCACTCAACATAACAGCTGTTTACCAATACTAAAATATTTCAGACTAATTTAACATTTCAAAATTCACTAAAAAATTTTCATTTAACAATCAAACAGTTTTAAATTATTAAAATAATCATTTCTGGTCATGTGTTTTTCGTGGCTAGGCGCCGACATATATTATAAGTATTTTTGGTGAAAACTAAACGAAGACACGAATGATATGAAAATTTATTTGGTCTGAGCATCAACCAAATTATGAAAACGTGACTTTGATTTCAACTTATAGGAACGTGAATTTAATACTGGATAAAATATTTGAATTTCAATACATAACCCGTTGCAACTCATGTACAAGTTAATGGTCTATAGCGACACAACTTAAGATAGCATCGGCGAAATTCGTAAAACCGATCACATCCGAATTAAGTACGTTATCCCAAATTATCAATATCTATTTCTTATGTGAATATGATCTTTACACAAACGTAATAACTTGTCATATCATATGACCTAATATATTCATCAATTTGACACGTCAATTTACATGTACTTGATTTCTCGGGTTGTAATTACGCGAGAATGGCGCGTTAGGGAGCTACTTCTTTTGATTGTATAAATCGACAGTAATCGGTTTTATTAAATTAGCCGATGTTACATATTAGATGTAGCAACATAGTAGCAGTGTATAGTATGACACAACTTAGGTTATGTCGTACTCTACGAGTATACTTCCAGACTTTATTGGATCTAGAGATCTTTGCGATCCATTTTTTAAATTATCTTAACATTGTATACTGAGCATAGATGGACCTGTAGTTAGAACGCGTGCATCTTAATCGATGATTGCGGGTTCAAACCCAGGCCATTTATCAATAATAATAAATCTAAGCAAATTGTAAACTATCGAAAAAGCCGTCTACGAAATAACGAATATATTAAAATCAAATAATTGATATTCGTAATAAATAACATTATAGTAATTTCGAAACCAAAACGTTATAATTATAAAAGTTGCTAGTTAAATATTTTAATCAAAAGTTGAAATGAATATGACACGATGTAAAATCATTCGTTTCGTTGTATGATATATGTTATGAATATCAACCAACGTGAATTTAATATGCGATGAATATTGAAAGAGCATTGATGGCCCAGTGGTTAGAACGCGTGCATCTTAACCGATGATTACGGGTTCACACTAGGCAAGAACCAATTAATATTCATGTGCATAAATTGTGTTTATAATTCATCTTGTGCTCGGCGATGAAGGAAAACCTAGTAAGGAAACCTGCATGTGTCTAATTTCATAGAAATTCTGCCACATGTGTATTCCACAGAACAGCGTGGTGGAATATGTTCCTTTCTCCCCAAAGGGAGAGGAGGCCTAGCAATGGGAAATTTACAGACTGTTGTTCTATAATTAATATTATATATATGAGAATAACGGTATAATACAGATATTTTCACTCACGAAGGTGCTCCCCTTATTATTATTATCGACTAGCATTAGTGAGGTACGCTCGTGCTAATGCTCGCCGATATTTTAACACGCCTTTGCAAGTAAATAGATTTAATATATTTGAACAATTTTTCAGGCCAATCTGATGTCAGATGTCATTGACCCTTAATAAAATTTCACGATCATAAATCAGAATTTGTATAAACATACGTTATTGAGAAAATTAATATAATTTATTGCTTTTTTCACTTGGTGGCAGGGCTTTGTGCAAGCCCGCCTGGGTAGGTACCAACCACTCATCAGATATTCTGCCGCCAAACAACAGTACGCGGTATTGTTGTGTTCCGGTTTGAAGGGTGAGTGAGCCAGTGTAACTACAGGCACAAGGGACATAACATCTTAGTTCCCAAGGTTGGTGGCACACTGACGATGTAAGGAATAGTTACTATTTCTTTATGCGTCATTGTCTATGGGTGATGGTGACCACCTTCATCAGGTGGCCCATATCGCCCAGCTCGTCCGCCAACATATACTATTAAAAAAATGGTTTTGATTTATATGTACAACTCTTTTATACTATAGGCAAATGGACTGCCTGTTCTTATTTCAAAACGTAACACAATAATAGTTACCGACTTTAAATATTTCACTGTTTTAATAAATCACAAAACAATATTTTATTAATATTATAGTGTCTCGGTTGATTCTTTTCTTTTGGATTACAATATTTATTTCGAATAATATGGTTTCTATTTTGACTCGAAATTAAGCTTATAATTGAAGTCGGACAAATAGTTTTGCCAAATATGTACACGAAAGTTGTGCTGATGAATAAATACCTATATTATAAACATAGTAACTGTTATCAATTATATATAAAATCCTAACGTAAAAAAGTAAAGTATATTAGTGAAGAATAAATTGATGTGTAATTTAAGTGATTAAAATAATAAGGCCGTAACAGAATACTTTCTTAAATTAATATCACCAAAATTATAGCCCACCAAACATACCACTGTTGTATAAACGACCGTTTTTCTATCAAAAAGACGACAAAACCAGATTGACCAATAACGGTAGGTTGGGTTTATGTATAATATAATATGCAGGTTTCCTGGCGATGAATATCTTATGAGTACAAAATTCTTATCTTATCTTTTATTATAAGGAAAAGTACAAGTCATAAACTTGACTTGAGACGTCTGTGAAACAATACAAAAGTCGACCTTCGGACTTCCGCGTATATTATACAATTTGTCCGTCTCATATGGAGGAGCCTTCGGGTGATTTTATTTGAGGCTTGATATCCTTGCCTTTATTTATCTTGAGAACAATTTACAGAATACAAGACACAAATAATTGTAACAGTTTGTCTCTACGTTTTCCCGCCAGCCTATTTTGAACTTTGTTGTACAGCAATAGCTACACTAATACAATAATGTTAGCTACTACTTATGACATTCTATAAATTTAGTTTAATCTTGATATTTACAATTATATACATATATGTGAATGTATTACAGTAAGGATTTAAATTTTTTTAATGTAAAGTATGGCAAATGATGGTTGAATGATTTACGATAAATAATTCCTTTATTTTGCAGCGATTTTAAGCGATATAGAATTTCTTCCTTATCCAAATTAAGTCCCTTAAATAGACTTTGTATTATACGTATAGATCAATATAGTCCTTTACAGCGTTTAATTTTAATGAATATTTTCAAATATATAACAGATTTAAAACGAAGGGACATACAGTTGTTTGTTTTGTCTAATGATTGGAACATGTGAAAGTTGTAAAACATTCTGTAGTATATTTAGTACCAGATTTGCGCGCGTGCGAAGCCGGGGCGAGTCGTTAGTTCTATATAAACTTATACTAAGTTTATAATAAATAAGTAATAAATAACATTTTAAAAAGGGACTTAAGTTAGTATTCGATTTTGATGAATGTATGCTTTAAGTCTTATAGTAATTGATGTCAATATCTCATCACAGTGTTGCGATGAGTTTCAAGTTTATTCCTATAGAATAGCTCAGCTGATCGCAGCGCCGTGTCGGCGCTCTTAATTGCAATAGCAAGCGTGGATGCATCCGTCATTTCCACTACGCAGCAGATGCTTCTAATTCTAGTTCACAGAATTAACGCGATAATTAAATTCGATTGGAAATTTTAAAATTTAACATTATGAACCTTATTGCTTTACGATTAACGCTCGTTTTCTAATCAAAATGTAAATATAAAGTGTCATTGTTTTGATCGTGTAACGATTGAAGGCTCTGCATTCGCATTCGATCGCTTTGGATGTTTGTTACATACTTATCCGATATATTCTAAAAGTACATATGAGAGCTATTCTGTATAGCTATTCTATATATAACTATTCTAAGAGCTGAGATGGCCCAGTGGTTAGAATGCGTGCATCTTAACCGATGATTTCGGGTTCAAAGCCAGGCAAGCAACATTTAAATAAAACTAATTATAACGGATGAATCGCGTATATTAATTATTTTTAAACATCCCGACGTTTCGAGCACTTTGCAGTGTTCGTGTTGTTTGGATGTTTAAAAATAATTAATATATGCGATTCATCCGTTATAATTAGTTTTATTTAAATGTGTAATAATCGCGAAAATTTAAGACAACATTATGTGAACCAGTACAGGCAAGCAACACTTATTGTTCATGTGCTTAATTTGTGTTTATAACTCATCTCGTGCTCGGCTGTGAAGGAAAAGATTTTGGGGATCCTTGCATGTGTCTAATTTCATAAAAATTCTGCTACATGTGCATTGTAAAAATAAACAAGGATGTAAGCCTTTTTTTATTTATTTATTTTGACACATCAATTCATTCAGCATTCACAAACAAATCTTAAACATCTAAGTCTTAAATACTAATACAACATTATATAATATATAACATAGAACAACAGATTCTATATCTATATCTATTATATTTTGCATAGTGTAGTTTTAACAAAAAAAAAAAATATAATAGACAATAGGGAGAAATTCTTTTTTCACATATCTAATAAGGAATCTTGTCTATCAAAACTATTATAATATTAATATCGATAAGAAGTTTAAATTCATTTAACTAAACCTAAGTAACAACGATTAAAAAAACTACATACAAGTTCTGTTTATTGAATTGAATAAACCGATAAATTTGACAGAAAAAGGTTCTCAAACTTGGAGAGTTATATACCAAGAAAAACAAAAAACAAATACCATTTTCTACATATGTACATAAATTTATAAAGTATGATCTTCTTTGTGTACTTTTGTTGAATGAAATTTTCTTTATAACTTTTCAAAATATTTGTATGAACATCAATGATATGTCTCAATATATCAGAAAACTTTAAAAGACCACGAAATGTTTCTGTATTTTTATGAATACCGTGCCGTCGCTGAAGTCAATGGAACGACCTTGAGGACTTTTCTGAAAACAGATATCTTTTGTCTGTTTTTTTTTTTTACAATCAAATTGTTATGTCTTATATTATACTGGCTGTGCCCGAGACATTATACGCGTTTGATGTTACAAAATAAGTATTTTTATTGTAGTCTAATTGTAGCCTATGTAACTCCTTGTTATATTAGTTATCTCCCAGTAAAGTCCTGTAAAAATCAGTCCAGCCGCTCCAGAGATTAGCTGGAACAAACAGACATACAAAAATTGTAAAAAATGTTATTTTGGTATATGTACCGTGTACACATACATATGCAATTAGTAAATATAGATAGATACTCCAATTTTATTATATGATTACATAACTAAATTTCAAATTCTTCTAGGGTTTTTATTTATCGTATTTCTATAATCGATACGGTGTGATAGATGAAATTTTGTATTTGATGAAATTTTGCCACACATTGATTTTGGAATAAGTTCCAATCTAAGAGATTCAGAAGCATAATTTCCAGCAGAATATTTATTGGCTGTTATATATTACCTTCGCTCCTACTAAGATGTTCTTAACTATAGTTAAATAGTATAATACTATTTTAAGTTGAAGCTTTGACGAAGATCTAAGTGAAATTGCAAAACAGAGTTATATATCATAACGATATTACAGTTTCGTCTGTACTAATTTCAGCGTCTACGCTTGGAAACTCAAAGTATTTGTTTTGAGGCGGAAGCCGCGTCCTCGTCTGTGAAATTAAAATTAAGAGGCTTGTTGACGAACTACTAGTAGGGTTGTTGAAGACATATCGTTTTCGATTTTGATACGAAGGCCTTTCATTAGGAATAATTTGTATAATTATATATTAAAGTTGGAGAGTTTGATCGGTTTTCTTTTTTCATACGAGTGCGCTGTGTGGGAAGACACTGTTGGGTGTAATTAATATTTCAAATAATAATTCCGAAAAAAATATTACATTTTAACCAGCAAATATCTAAATACTGGCTATTACAGCTTTATTGCTCTTGTTGTATCTTTCTCTTTTACAGACAATGATTGGCAACTTATTCCAATGTTTTGGTGGATATAACTCGACTGAAAAAAATGGTGCATAACATTTTTGAGATCAATAATTGGCTCGATATAAATAATGCATAGTATATAACATAGTGTCAAAAAAGGTCAAACAAATCCAATAATTACTGGCTAAATAATTACATAAAAATAAACCAACTGCATTTAATTTGACATCGGTAAGTAATTACCTTTAAACAACATCAACAACAACAAGCCTCCTCTCCCTTTTAACGAGGACTTTCGGAGCATATTCCACCACGCTGTTCCAATGCGGGTTGATGAAATACACTTGTGACAGAATTTCTTAGAAATTAAATACATGCATTTTTCCTCAAGATGTTTTCCTTCGCCGCAGAGCACGAAATGAATTATTATAAACACGAGTTAAGCACATGAATTCAGTGGTGCTTTTCTGGGTTTGAACCCGCAATCATCGGTTAAGATGCACGCGTTCTGAGCACTGGGCCACCTCGGCTCTTTAAACAAAGTCAATAAACAAAGCCGCATCATCGTATTGATAGAGGTCAATCAGTGCCGCTAATGACATATATTGATCTAACAATTCTACTGCAATATCTCAACTGAAATTGACATTGTACATCGTAATTTGTTTATGTTTATTTATCTTGTTTGTATATTTATTTAATATAAATGAATACATATTCATTTAGTCATAATACCTTTATGTAACACAAACTTTGCACGATTATTAAATCAATTAAACATTTTTACCACAGTACATGTAACAATATTTTTTATAATAATCTTATTTCACAATTTGAAGATAAGACGCTAACTCTGGTAACTAGTGGAAACTATAGTTATTTGCTTTCTATTTCATTCTTTCATTGTAGCGAAATAGGTAACCTCCTTAAAAAACCTTTTTTTGACGATAATGTTTAATTCAATTAATATGTACTAAATTTTGCACGAAAAAGCTATGCATGAGAAATGGTGTCGCTTAGCGTTTCTTATCGACTGTATCATGGCGATTACTCTAACCAATTATTCTCTCTCATTGCTGCTTCTACTAAAAAAAACAGGGTAACCCTTTACGTCACAAATAGGCGCTACTGGATTACTTTCGCATGCTACCATGACGCCCTAACGATCAGTCCTATACACGCCTCCAGTTCCTAGAAAGGATTATCAGCATATTAAAATGATACTTTTCCAATTATAGATATGAAATTACTATTCAAATATAAATAATATATGTGATGAGATATATGAGATAATAACATAGAGCATCGTTACCAGCCAAGCTGAGAGAACCCGTAATCAAACGACGATGGAAGATAATCGGTAAAACTTACTAATAGGCGAGGGCCTGTCCCGACGTAATTAATAGTCACATATTTGGGTTATAATTTTACCATTATGAATATTTATTACGTAACAGCGTTTGCTCAAATCGAATTCCATTACAATAATAATGTTACTGAATTTATTACCGACTTTATGATCGTTTATTATGTAGTAGTTCTATATTTGAATGGATAGCGTATATAATGAGTTGCTCTTTTTAGGGTTCCGTACCTCAAAAGGAAAAAACGGAACCCTTATAGGATCACTTTGTTGTCCGTCTGTCCGTCCGTCCGTCCGTCTGTCAAGACCCTTTTTCTCAGGAACGCGTGGAGGTATGGAGCTGAAATTTATATCTATATATATAATTACTCAGGTCTACTGTCCCTTGAAGCTGTGAAAAAAACAAACTTCTAAGCCAACGCAATCAGAAGATGCAGCCGTTTATGCCGCAAATTTTCGACACTTGCAAGGGAATCAAAACCTACAGGGTGCTTCCCGTGAACTCAGAATCTTGAAATTTGGTACGAAGCAACGTCTTATAGCATAGATAAAGGAAAAATTACGAAAACCATAAATTTTTAGTTACATCACATAATATATATTTTTTTAATAATTTTAAATTTACTACCCATTTCCTCATAACGGCGTAGAGGTATTAAATTGAAATTCATACCAAATACTCAGGTCTACAATACCTTTAAGCTGTAACAAAATCAAACTTCTATGTCAACGCAATCAAAAGAAACAGCAATTTCAGCTGCATATTTTGAAACTCGCAAGTACTCGCAAGGGAATCAAAACCTAAAGGGTACTTCCAGTCGACCTAGAATCTTGAAATTTGGCATGAAGCAACGTTTTATAGCACACATAAAGGAAAAATTCCGAAAACCTTAAATTTTTAGTTACATTACAAAATACATATTTTTTAATAAATATAAACTAATTACTTTTTTCCTCATTGGATTACTTAAACGATAAAGAGATCTTTGTCTTAAATTTATGCTCCTCCATCTTTCCCCATTGTAATGTTATGAATTTCATTTTGCAATAAAAATACCATAGTTATGACTCGATTGTCGTAATGAACGAACTTTGTAAACCCTGCAGGTTTGTACGGAACCCTCGGTGCGCGAGTCCGACTCGCACTTGCACTCGCATTATTTGAAAATTTTATATTGTTTTAGCTATAATTTAGTTTAGTTTATAGATGATTGTTGGTTTAGTATAATTATATATTCTAAAATTCCGCAGAAATTTTTAACTTTGCCGTTTCGTAAATTCAAATAGTTTGTAAAAACTACATTGGTAGAAAAAGCATATTATTTTAAACAAGATTTTATAGATGATAAAAAAGCGTGGAGTTAATACCTGTTGATTTCCAAGCAGGATATATTAATTTATGTAATTGTATTAACTAACATGACTTTGAATTTATTAAATGTTGAAGAAGAATAACTACTGAGTTTCTTGTCGGTTTTTCTCGGTAAAATCTACTTTCCGAACCGGTGGTAGATTCACTTAATTGTAAAATGACGATTCAAAAGCGCTTTTAAAAGCCTACTTGAATAAGTTTATTTTGATTTTGAAGTTCATGATAAAGTAATTGTGTTGTTGTTGATTATTTGACAGTTTATACAATTATTTCAGCGTTTAGTTTATGGCTGTTGGTTTAGTATGATTATTATTTATTTTTGTGTTATGTCAATTTATATAGATAGTTTTTGTGATACAATAAAAGTAAGCTCATTTTGATCAAACAATAAATATACATGCGTGTTTTCTGTGCATTCAAGAAATATTGAATTAAGCTGCAAGTGTATGGCAAGCAAGTATGTACGGAATTCGAAGGATTGCAAAGCGATTTGTGGACTTCTACTTTTTCACAGTATTTATTCAAATCAAATCAATTCAATTTAAATAAACTTATACAACTGTATTATACAAATGTACTTTTTATTATCCTGTTACAGTACTTAATTCAATGGAAAGTCAGTTCTGAAAGTAAATTTTACCGAGGAAGATACTGCAAGAAACTCAGTATTAATATAATTCTTCAATTAAAGTCAACGGTATATTACTCAATAGTTAAATTGTGGAATCTTATTAAAGAAACAGCCAAATGGCGTAAGACGTAATACTATAATAGTTACCAAAGCAAACAAGCAGTGCCATAAATTAATAGATGTACAAAAAGGTTTTATATTTTTTTTAACATGCTAAACAAAAAAAGGAACCTTGACAATATTTCAAATAGTATAGTATCCTTTTAGAGCACTTTGAACAGACATATATCGAAATAGGATATTTAGATGATTTATTTATTTTATTATTTTCGGAAACAAAATGACGTAACCAGATAATGGAAAACAATCTGTGTTTGTTATTAATCTAATAAAATCATGGTATGGACACATGTTAATTGTGGGATCATGTTTAAGCATGTTTGTAAACGATCATCCACATTGGAACGGTTTCATACAATAAACTCCAAACGTAAACTCAAGAGTATCCTAGTGTAATAAAACTACTCACGTAACATTTAATTATTTCAGTATATTAATTTATCACTTGATACAATATTAAGTATCCGCTTATTATATTAAAATTAACTAGTCTTCACCACTATTCTCACAAGAATGTCCTTTTTTTCTTTTTCGTTCCCAATCAATCCTCTTGTGTTCTTTTTCTCGTGCTAGGCGGTACCAGTCGCCACACCACGCCACGCCACCCGAGGAAGGCACGGGCTTGCACCAATATGTTGTCGATAACCGAATCAATAATAACACTTAAAAATGTTATTTAATTTAAAAACAATGTATTTAAAAATTAAAGCAGTACTAAATATTATTACTTCAATTAAAATTATTTAAAAATCATGACATTCGGCCATCCGACATCGTGCCGACTCCCGGCGCACGACATGCTAATCATTATAGTTTATATATAAATACACCCTTTGCTCAATTCTCAACACAAACTTAACTCTACACAATTTAATAATGATACATAAATTTAAGAGTACAACTCAAAGGTTAGCGCGCTAATAATCCTACATAAAACAAATCATGACATTCGCCAATTAAGCTAGTAATCGAATTATTTATAAACATATTAAAAGATACAACATATTTGAGAATCAAAGCTAAACTATTTATTTTGTCAAATCAGTTCACAACTACCCACAATCATATAATATTAATTAATCATTCATTACAAACATAACATACCTTCCCCTAACACATTTAAGTTATTTATTACATGTAAAGATTTGCCCAATTACAACAATAAAATAAGTTGAAAATTAATTAACTATCATTCTGTAGTATTTGGTATGCCAATTACATCCGGCCACAATTCTGGTGGCGGTATTTCAATAGGTTCATCTGTTTGGAGTGAGTCAGAGTTTGATCTAGGTGATAAAGATACAGGAGGCATGGTTCTATCTTGAGGCTCGTCATTTTGTCTAGTCGCCTCAACACTACGAGCCAGAATTTGATCAACATGCCGACGTTGTAATACTCCGTCTTCTGTCCTCACCAGATACGAGCTGGGACCCTCTACCATCTCTACTACAGCCCTCTTCCATTTCTCACCTGGTCCATACATACGGATCAGTATCGGTTGGTCCACTGTGAAAGCTCTTCTTGGTGAGGTTTGCGCTGCATTATCCAACTGTAACTCAGTACGACTTGGTACAGCATCTGGGTGTAAATTAGACACTGCTGTTCTGTATTTACGCCCATTTAACATCTCAGCTGGACTTTTGTTAGTAGTAGTGCAAGGTACTGTACGCAAATAGTATAAAACTCTAGGGAGTTTTTCACTCCATGGTATCTCCAACTCAGACAATTTCTTCAATTTATTTTTGAAACTTTGTATACTCCTTTCAATTTGGCCATTGGAAGCTGGATGATATGGTGGAGAATACAAATGTTGTATCCCATTTTTGCTTAGGAAATTATTAAACTCCTCAGAAACAAAAGTCCTACCATTATCAGAAACTAATACATCAGGAAGTCCCTGAGATGCAAATATTTTCCTGAGAATTGTTGTTACACTGGTACTATTCATAGACGTAACAATCTCTGCTTCCAACCATTTACTGTAGCTATCAATTAATAATAGAAAAGTTTTACCTTGAAATGGGCCTGCAAAATTTATATGCACTCTTTTCCATGGCTTTTCAGATACAATCCACGTCTGCGGGTCCCTTGGTGGGTTGTTTCTTACCGCTTGACACTGATGACATCCAGAAACTAATCTCTCTATCTCCTTATCCATTCCATACCACCAAACATATCCTCTAGCATAAGCCTTAGTTTGCACAATTCCTGCATGTGGAGCATGCAATAACTTTAACACATCCTCCTGGAGGGTTTTAGGGATAACCACTCTATTGCACCACAGTAAACAATCTTTACTATGTGATAGAGCTTCTTTGCGCTGCCAAAATGGTTGTAAGGTAGGATCGGAGTTTGAACGTGGCCATCCATGTAGCATGTTAAACATAACCTTCCGTAAAACCGGATCTTTTTTCGTCTCCGATGCTACCTTATTAGCATCTAAGTTCCAACCATCTGGAGTCTCATCCAGTAATAAAACATCCTTGAGAGGAGCTTCCTCCACAGAAGCCGTAGGAACAGTCCATCTACTAAGAGCATCAGCATTACCAATCAACTTTCCTACTCTGTACTTAATAATATACTGATAACAGCTTAATTTTAATGACCAACGCAACATTCTAGGTGATATCTGTTCTGGTATTGGTTTATCTGGATTAAACAAACCAACCAAAGGCTTATGGTCTGTTATAATAGAAAATTGACGACCCGCTGAATATTCATTAAACTTTGACAATCCAAATATTATGGCTAAGGCTTCCTTGTCAATTTGTCCATAACGTCTTTCATGTTTCTGCAGAGTTCTCGATGCCATCATAATTGGCCTTTCAGAACCATCATCCATTACATGTGCAATGATTGCTCCTAAACCATAATCAGATGAATCACAAATAAGAAGCAATTCTCTATCCAGCTCATATCCTACCAAAGTCAATTCCGAAGTAGAAGATTCTTAGCCGTATCAAAAGCTATTTGTTCAGGTTCACTCCCATTCCAAGGTCTCTTAGAATCTAGCAAGCGGTACAGTGGTTCCAAAAGTGTAGCCTTATCGGGTAAAAACTTTTCATAAAAGTTATACAGGCCTAAAAATGCTCGTAAAGTTTCTTTATTTGTTGATGCTGGTTTCTCACGAATCTCCTTAACCTTAGCTGGTGCCGGGTGTAAGCCATTAGCATCAATCATATGACCAAGGAAAGTGATACTTTCAGCTGCAAATATACATTTTGATACATTTAAGCGAAAACCCATATCATGCAATTTATGTAAAACTTCATACAATCGCTGTTCATGCTCTTCTTCATTCCGGCCCATAATTGCTATATCATCTAATAAACAAGCAACTCCCTCCTTGTCAGCAAAGGCTGTAGACATCACCCGTTGGAATATAGCCGGTGCTGCATTTACACCAAATGCTAGGCGATTCATTTTCATTAATCCAATAGGGGTGTTCAGAGTTAAAAGCATTGCTGTCTTATCATCCACTTTTAATTGTGTATAAGCTTGTTTAAGGTCTAGTTTACTGAATACACGACCACCACTCAGCTTAACAAAAGCCTCCACCGCTTTAGGAAGTGGAAAATAATCTACATCAATTGCCGCATTAACTGTAGCTCGGTAATCACCACAAATCCGTAGTGACCTATCATCCTTTTTCACAATGCGTAATGGAGTAGCCCAATTTGAGTAATTTACAGGAGTTAGAATTCCTTGATCTTCCATTTTATTTAATTCTTCATTAACTTGCTGTTTTAAAGGAAATGGAATTGCTCGGGCTTTTAAAAATTTTGGTTTAGCATCAGCACGTACATGTAAGACACCAGTGGTCCCTTATATTCTCCTAATTCACTAGCAAATAATCCAGGAAACTGATTCATTAAATTTGTTATCTTATCTTCAGACCAACAAAGTCCAACAATTTCAATATTTAATCCATGAAACCAATTCCGACCTAAGAGACTAGGTCCTTTGCCCGAAACCACTATCAAGTCACATCGAGCTTCCTTAGCACCCAACTTCACATGTACATTTACTTCACCGAGTACTTTTAATGGTTCACGAGTCCATGTTACAAGTTTTATATTAGTAGCACTAAGTGAAGGAGGAATTGACCACAATTTATTGTATGTATCTTCAGAAATAATAGTTCTTGATGCTCCAGAGTCAATTTCCATAGTCACTTTAACACCTTCAATCATAACATCTGCTGTTATCGGCTGACGATAATTTTCGGAGCAGACATATATACCCATCATAGATCTATCACTGAATGTTGCCTCCTCCCCACTGTTTTCAATATTAGAGATATCCTGCGTCTTTCCAGATCGTTTATTGCATACAGCTGCAATATGCCCAAATCTCTTACAATAAAAACATCTTGCTTTTATAAATGGACATTTCTCTCCTGGCTTATGTGCACGCGAACAGTGTCGGCAATCATAAGATCTGATTTTACTAATATTCATGGGTTCTGTAACATGGAACGGAGTTTGCTTTGCCTCATTAGCATCGGGGTACAAATCAAGTAACGCCGCTTGGTGATTAAGACACGTCTGTACAGCTGTCTCATATGTTAAATCTTTAATCTTCAATAATTCACGCCTTAAGCGGTCATCACGCACACCCAACACTAACCGGTCTCTTAACTAACGTTTTAAATCCACAAAATTACATTTAGCGCCTAGTAAACTTATCGCCGAAACAAAATATTGCACGCTTTCACTTTGTAATTGTTGACGTTTAAGAAATTTTCCCGCTTGTAAAATTTCGTTAACTTCCGGCTCATAAAACTGATCCAAAACACGAAGAATGTCGTTAAAGCAATATTCGATGACATTTTCCACAAAAATTTATTAATTTTCCACAGTCGCCATTAAAAGATACAACATATTTGAGAATCAAAGCTAAACTATTTATTTTGTCAAATCAGTTCACAACTACCCACAATCATATAATATTAATTAATCATTCATTACAAACATAACACATATTATATATTGAATATTGATAGTTTGAAATAATTATAAAAAAATAGAGCGATTACATTGGAATAAATCATTTGTTTTAATTCATACATTACATATTATAGTTACATTTATATTTGTTTTTATTTCAACAGATGTGTGTAGATCATACAGTGAGTAATTTATACATATACATATATATGCACATACACACACATATGAACATATACATACATTTTTTTTACATTTAATAAAACACACGCTGTACCAAAAATAATTGTTTACAGAAAAAATATTTACATGGATTTAGTATAAGACCCTGTACACATACATTCAAGCGCTATTGCGATCACTATGCTCACTGGAACTGTTATTGTCTGAATTATATACCACCAAAGCCTTTATATATATACAGGGTCTCATCCTGTCTGCCGCTAGTGAATTAAGAATAGTCTGGTTGAACCTTTCGGCTTGACCATTGGCTCTGGGACAAGCGACCGCATTCAATACATGCTTAATTCCTTGTCCCTCACAAAAGGTCTTAAAGGCTGTCGACGTGAAAGAAGTACCGCGGTCAGATATTATCCTTGCCGGAATACCGAAATCATAAAATATTTTCTCAAGGACTTTGATAGTGGTTTTGGTTTTGAACACGTATTTTGTGAAAGCGACGACTACGGTCAAAATGTGAGTATTACCATCCTTACTGCGAACAAATGGCCCTAAATGATCCATATGGACAGTGTGAAAAGGTATATTAACCTTTTCAATTGGGTATAAATGTCCAGACTTTCGTTTTGCTGCAGTATCTTTATTGTATGCACACTCTAAGCAAGCCGCTACATATTTTTTTAACAAATTTTCTCAATTTTGGGAACCAGAAATTGCTTTGTATCCTTTCTAGCGTTTTAGTAACTTTTGCGAATATCCCGGCCCTCTAGGTCGTCTTCCGGTTTTAGAATGTGCGAAATACGCGAGATGTCGGGGTCTGCTCTTTGTAAACTTAGAAGCCAGTTGTCCTTTTCTATAGAATAAATGTTAACGGATAAATGTTCCTCTGAGTTCGCGGGCACAGTGGTATTTCGACTGAGAGCATCAACATGCTGCATTTGTACCCCCGGTCGATACTCTATACTAAAATCAAATTCGCTTATTTGCAGCCACCACCTCGCTATACGCGGAATTAAATCTCTTTTTGTTAGTGTCGTTCTAAGTGCAGCACAATCGGTGAAAATCTTAAAAGGTATGCCCAAAAGGTAAATCCTAAATTTTTTTAGAGAACATACGACGGCTAGGGTCTCTAACTCATAGGAGTGCAAATATCTCTCCTCTGGTGTTGTTTGGCGACTAAAATATGCTACTGGTTTTAAAACACGCGATTCTTTCTGCCATTGCATCAATATGCCCCCTACGCCAACAGAACTGGCGTCGGTATGCAATTCGGTCTCCAATCTTGGGTCATAAAGGGGCAAAACAGGACGACTAGCAAGACTTTCCTTCAAAAGGGAGAATGCCTGGTTCTCGATCTCAGACCACTGCCATTTTGCCTCTATCTTTAATAGAGAAGTCAACGGTCGAGCGATTTCCCCATAACCTTTTATAAACTTGCGAAAATAACCAGTTAAGCCAAGAAATTGACGAACTTCGTGTGTATTGCGAGGTGTGGGAAATCCCTTGACCGCTGTTATCTTAGCCTCACCGGGTTGCATGCCTTGTGAGGAAATGTCATATCCCAAGTAGCTAACAGTGGCATCGAAAAAACGGCACTTAGAGAGCTTCAAAGTTAATCCGAACTCTCTAAAAATTTTAAGCACCTCCTCTAGTCGCCAAAACATCTCGTCCACTCCCTTTGATGGTATCAGCACGTCATCCAAATAGGCTAACGCATATTGAAATCGCTTATTACCGAGAATTTTGTTGATCACCCTTTGGAAGACGGCTGGCGCGTTAGCGAGTCCGAAGGGCATTCTTAAAAACTCATAATGCCCATCAGGCGTGACAAAGGCGGTGAGATGTCGGCTACTTGGAGCCATTGGGATCTGATAATATCCTGATGATCGAGGGTGGTAAAGAAGGTATTCCCACTAAGATTAGATAACTGATCATCAATGAGAGGAAGAGGAAACCTATCTTTGACTGTTTTATTGTTCAATGCCCTAAAATCTACACATAGTCTCTGCTCACCGGTTTTTTTCTTTACCATTAAAATTGGACTAGCATAATCAGACTTTGACTCTTGAACGATATTGTTTTGTACAAGTTCATTAACTGTTTCTCTGACCTTTTCACGTTCGGAATGAGATAGGCGGTAGGGTCGGTAAACAATCGGTTTGTTATCCACGAGATCAATTTTCATTTCCACGTCAACAGCACAGCCTATCTCACCCAAGTTAGTAGCGAAACAGTCCCGGTATTCCTGAAGTAACGAATAAAGCGCATTTGCTTGACTATTGTCAAAACCTGGTCCAATCTTAATGTCGGCTTTATTGAGGGGTTCTATCGTAGAGAAATTCTCTACAATCCTGTTAATTTGGTAAGCAGGCCGTTCAACAAAGGGATTTGCTCTAGATATCAAGGCGTCCTTTTCAAAAGTTAAAGTACTATCGGACAGATTGGAAATAATGACCCCACCTTTGCCGCAACAAATACGGTAAGCGCCCTGCAACAACCGGTATTCCTTTTGTGGCTCGACTGAGTTATAGCCCCCAATAAAAATATCTCCGGTAAAATCATGATCTATTTGCACAGGGACAACGCCGGTTTTCGAAATGTTAGTGGTATCGGTAACGTAAAGTTTTAATGTATCCTCATCGTTATCAAATGGATTTTTATTAGGACTTACATAGAATGTCAGATTGTCACTATTCTTTAAGACTGTAATGAATGGCTGTCCTGTAAAGTTTTGTCCAATAATCACAGATACCTGCATGTGCGCGTCATCAACCACTAATACTTCGATAATCGATTCAATGTCATCAACCCTCACAGAAACGAAGGTTTTGTACAAAGGTACTACAGAAGACTGACCAAACCCTCTTACAATTGGAATATTGTCATAATTTTGTGCAAGTTTCAAAAACTTTGCATCGCTTTTACGCAAAAGAGAACATTCACTCCCGAAGTCTATGTAGGCTTTGAGAGAATGGTCATTGATTGTGATAGTTTTGAAGAACTTACTATTAGGGTCATTAGTTGTGTCAATTTTTAAAGTTTTTTTTTTTCAAAATTCTCTACGTTATTGTTTGAATTACGATTTCTGGATGTTAAGGAGTCAAGACTGCATCGGTCGCTGTCATGTCCTACCCGATTACAACGTTTGCATATTGTTAGCGGCTTAGTGCATTTAAAATAAGGATGACCTTTAACGCGACAATTGTAGCAAATTACAGAATTTAAATTTGAGCTGCTGGCACCCGTATTGGTGTTTGCAGAGTTGTTGGGCTTTTGAAATGTGCGTTCACGCGGTCTATTATTGTAACTTATAGCCTGTTGTGGTTTTTGGGAAGAAAGGTAAGTAAGCAAATCTTCTGGTTCCGTACTATTGAGAGCCTGTGCCCCATTCCTAACAGATCGGTCGCTTATGCCGTACACAATACAATCAACAGCCTTCTTACCAGTAATTTCACACATACTTAACAAACCCAATTTGTCATAAAAATATTCCCGCAAGCTCTCATCATTACGTGATGTGCGATTTAACATTTCTTCCAAGAGACGTCCGTAATTTTCGTCGCTGGGGAATGCCTTGCGTAATTTCAGTTGTGACTCGTCCCAAGTAAATTTGACCGTCTGCAAAGACTCAAACCATTTCTTAGCCAGACCAATTAGCTTTTGTAAAGAGTAGTGTATTGTCTGCTTATCTTCCCAACCGTATATAGAGGCACATTCGTTTACTTTTCGCAGCCAGGTCAAATTCAGGAATAACATTATTAAAATTATTGTTACTACCAAAATTATTCTTTGTTGACTCTCCCTTCCATTTGGACAGAAGTTTCAGCACGTCCCTAGAGGTTAGCCTGCTTGATAGCTTATGCGTCCTTCGCGGTGAAGACTCATCAGCGGATGATGACGAAGAAGACGAGTTCCTTCGCCTTCGTTTGCTCGCCTTCTTCGGCCGCCGTCGCTTTGTAGGCGTAACCGGCGGCGTATCCGCTTCATGATCAGATGACATTGCCAGTAAATTCTAAAACGTATAAATATTATCTGAGACGTAATCTGTTTACCATACTATGTGCAAAAACAACAATAATTTCAGCTCAGCTACATATGTAAATAGTCCATCTCCTAACATTATCCGATGAACAAACATAGTTCACCCCCTAACATTATCCGATGAACAAACATAGTTCACCCCCTAACATTGTCCGATGAACAAACATAGTTCACCCCCTAACTTTATCCGATGAACAAACATAGTTCACCCCCTAACATTATCCGATGAACAAACATAGTTCACCCCCTAACATTATCCGATGAACAAACATAGTTCACCCCCTAACATTATCCGATGAACAAACATAGTTCACCCCCTAACATTATCCGATTCTATAATACTTTAAGACTAGAGAATAAGAGAATAGAGATCAATAAGATAATTTATTAGTAGATGGACACAGAAAAAGAAAATCAGCATTGCGATTTATTAACCAAGTAAATATGTAGTCAGAATGGTAGATTATTTATAAGAATAAAAAAAATATATCATCATTTTTTTTATTATATATATTCTATGTTAAATATTTTAATAAGCCGGTCAACAGCTTAATTCAAAAAGAAATAAGCTATATCAAGATTATTTGTCTGCTGACAGTATTAAAAATTCATTAATTAATTAATGGTGTATAATTTACCGCTCTGGGCGTTAAAACAACATCCTCACAGACAAAATGTCTCGATAATATTTGTTTAAACATACCTTTTTATCCGGTCCGTGTCACTTCTGAAGTGTAATAAAACTACTCACGTAACATTTAATTATTTCAGTATATTAATTTATCACTTGATACAATATTAATTATCCGCTTATTATATTAAAATTAACTAGTCTTCACCACTATTCTCACAAGAATGTCCTTTTTTTCTTTTTCGTTCCCAATCAATCCTCTTGTGTTCTTTTTCTCGTGCCAGGCGGTACCAGTCGCCACACCACGCCACGCCACCCGAGGAAGGCACGGGCTTGCACCAATATGTTGTCGATAACCGAATCAATAATAATACTTAAAAATGTTATTTAATTTAAAAACAATGTATTTAAAAATTAAAGCAGTACTAAATATTATTACTTCAATTAAAATTATTTAAAAATCATGACACTAGTAATACGTTGCTTGAATATTGTTGTTTTAATCATTATTTCAAATAATATAATTTTCCCGGTGTGATAGACGTATAGAGTGTATAAAATATTCCACATAGAATAGCTAGGAAATAGCAGACGTGACAACTAAGATCCCACGTTTGGCATCACATTGGCAATAAGACAGAATCTCTTGCAGTGCGAATTTATATGTATTATATAGTCTAGTGAATAGTAATGGAATCACTTTGAGATTGGAAACGTACATGTCGCAGATGGATTACGATTATAGTATAGATGGGTTACGATCGTAAATCGACGCTTCATACGATCCGATTATGAACGTACAAACCAAATACAATATATAACAGTTAAAGAATTCGCAATCTCACGAAAACGAACGTTTGGAAATACTCAAGAAATAGAAACTCCGAAACAACGGCGATAATGTTGCAGATGTCAATGCAAATTCTAGTCATTAATTTCCAATCTGAAAATTTATCATTATCATATTAAAATAACATAAATCAAATTATGATAAAATAATAAAATGTACATATCTGTCATAAACTCGTTGCAACGTATATCAGAAATTTAAAGTCATTCGAAGCGAAGGTACTAGAATAAATACATAAAAGAACTTAGATGCTATAAACAAAACTACAACAACTAACATGTAATCTATTAAGAAATATACAAAACTGGGTGCTGATTTCAAGTCTCTTATCTGTACCAAAACTTTTATGTAGAATGAAATGTTTATTAATGAAATTCATTTTCATTAAACTGAAACCATTTGTAACATTTCAACTCCTCAAGATAAAATGATTATAATCAGCCTGCGAGATTTGATTTAAAGAAACGAAAGCACTACAATACAACAACAAATAACAAAAGCCTGTAAATTTTCCACTACTGGGCTAAGGCCTCCTCTCCCTTTGAGGAGAAGATTTGGGACATATTCCACCACACCACCAATGCGGATTGGTAGAATACACACGTGGCAGAACTTCTATGAAATTAGATACAAATTTCCTTACGATGTTTTTCTTCACCGCCAAGCAGTTATAAAGATAAATTAAGCACATGAATGTTCAGTGGTGCTTGCTTGGATTTGAACCCGCAATCATCTGTTAAGCTGCACGCGTACTAAACAGTATAAAAAAATGCAGCGCTTTATTCGCTTGATTCGTTTACATCAAATTATTTCAGAAAATCTCAACAGAAACTTAAATTTTACTCCTCTGAATTCAGAGCGGATAGTAAATTAATATCAAGTGATGAATGTTCGCTGCTAAGTAAGGTTTTCCTTATAAGATGCAATGAAATTCTGGTTAATTGCGGACATAACTTACAAGTTTCCTTATCATATTGTTTTTCTCGTTAAAGCATAAAACTGTGCTTGCAATATTTGAGTCCGATGAGATAATTAAAAACATCAGCTTTTGTATAAATTATGTTATTTCTGGTTCCTGTTGTAAATACAATTCACTATTTTTAAGTTACTGATTGTAATTGAATGTCCTGCAAAAAATATTTTCATACAGGCAGGCAGATTGGCAAATGGTCCACATTGTGGTAAGTGGACACTACCACAGATAAGATATTTGCCAATGCCAACCAACATTTTGAACTAAGATATGTCCTTTTTGTCTGTATTTTTGGCTTACTCATTCTGATCGAAGCACAGTAATACTTAATGGACTTATTAGGAAATAGAGTAGTGAGTAGTACTAATCTAATTGGTCTCGCATAGAGTATCATTGCCAACGTGTAAACTATTCCTCAAGCTCCATACACATGGTACATAAGAGAATGTAGTAGGTTACATCCTCTTATATACCATGTCTATACAAATAGTATAACTTTTATTGTTCTGTTGATGTCGTAATGTCATAAAATATTTATGGTCTTTATCAGTATTATTTGCGATAGTGCTATTGCAGTTTATTAAATCGTTTGACAGACTTCTATGACCAAAATGTTTGACGTCATCACTGTTTGATAATGTTACGGTCGTTAGCGTTGAGTGCTGAGATGGCCCAGTACTTAGAACATATGTACCTTAACCGACGATTGCGGGTTCAAGTCCAGCCAAGCAGCACTGAATATTCATGTGCTAAATTTGTGTTCGTAATTCATCTCGCGCTCGGGGGACAACATCGTGAGGAAATGCATGTAGCTGATTTCATAGGAGTTCTGCTACATGTATATAGCCCAGCAGTGGGAAATTTACAGGTTGTTGTTGTTACTGTTGTATGTTCATTGGGTGTCCTGAAGAGCTAGTTATATTGGCCCAAGGTGTGAAAATGATACAAGTTATTTATAGATGATAAAAAAGCGTGACGTTAATATCTGTTGACTTCCAAGCAGGATATATTAATTTAAATAATTATATTAACTAACATGAATTTGTATTTGTTAATTGTTGAAAAAGAGCAACTACTGAGTTTCTTCTTCACTTCTCGGTAGAATCTACTTTTAGAACCGGTGGTAGCTTCACTTAATTGTAAAATGACGATTCAAAAGTGCTTGTAAAAGGATACTTGAATAAAGTTTATTTTGGTTTTGAGTTTGATTTTTGAATACCTAATCTGCATTATAGGAAAGTAACATTAATAGTCTCATATTCACTATATGAAACTATTAATATAATAAGAATATATAAAATGTTAACATAATATATTGGAAATAAATTAATTGATTGCAGCATGAGTTTCTTATCGGTCATTTCATCATCATTATGACATAGTACAATACGAAGTCACTCACTGCTGTCTGTCCCTATGTATGCTTAGATCTTTAAAATTACGCAACGAATTTTGATGCGGTATTTTTTAATAGATAGAGTGATTCGAGAGGATTATTTTTTGTATATAATGCATAGATAGTTCAATAAAGATACTTTTAGATGTTTCTAATGATGTCATAAATAAACAAAATCTGTAGAATATTTTGGTATCAGTGTTGTACACGCCTTACATTTTGAAAACCACTCGTCTTTTTAAATTTGACTAGACTCAATTCATCAATCGTATTGATTATATTCGCACTTAACAAAAAAATCCGTAGTCCGCTTTTACGACACCCACGAATTGGGTTGGGGTGGCCTTATTCTTCTCTACCGGAAACCACTTCGCATAAATAGCTCTTTGATCTATACAGGTATTAATAACGAGATATTTTTTAAGTCAATTATTTATTTATTGACTCATACAAGCAGACTTTTCGATAAGCGGTTTTCATTTAATGCATTTAATTATATTCCTTTGAGGTATATTCGAATTGACGTTAATAATTTTTAACCTTTTATATATTAATTATCGACGTCAAAGAAGAGTTTTTTTTAATATAAATTGGTATAATGCGACGCAATTTTGTTTATGGGGTATATAATTTTAATGAGTTTTTTTTAATAAACCTTTTCGTATCAATAATAAATCTATTAATTTAGTAAACAGTCAACGTTTTTTATTTATATTGATAACTTGACAGCTACATTTTATAGTAACACGTATAATCGCCCGCGTCTTCTCTCGTGTTTTAGGAGTCGATTGTCAGTTGAAATGATTCAGATTAGGTATGAAAAGTAGCTTATTTACTTGGTGGTAGGGCTTTGTGCAAGCCCGCCTGAGTAGGTGCCATCCAATCATCAGATATTCTACTGATAAATAACAGTACGCAGTATTGTTGTATTCCAGTTTGAAGGGTGAGTGAGCCAGTGTAACTACAGGCACAAGGGACATAGCATCTTAGTTCCCAAGGTTGGTGGTGCATTGACCATGTAAGGAATAGTTAATATTTCTCATTGTCTATGGGTGATGGTGACCACTTACCATCAGGTGGCCATATTTCATTATATTATCAGGTATTCCATAAAATAAAAAAAATAAAAAATGAAATCCAAGGGAGGGGCGCTTGGAGTTCAAGCTTGATGCCAAATAATGTTGTCTTAAATTTTCGCGATTATTACACATTTAAATAAAACTAATTATAACGGATGAATCGCGTATATTAATTATTTTTTAAAACATCCCGACGTTTCGAGCACTTTGCAGTGTTCGTGGTCACGGGTAGACTCCGTCTCCGACTGGTCAATAATTAATATACGCGATTCATCCGTTATAATTAGTTTTATTTTGATGCCAAATTTCATTAAATTCGGTTCAGCGGTTTTGCTGTGAAGGAGAAACAAATAGACAGACAGACATTTATAATATTATATTATCAAGGTAAAGAGTTCATTTATTTATTTAACATGTATAACCTGTAAATTTCACACAGCTAGGCTAAGACATACTCTCCCTTTGAGGAGAAGGTTAGGAGCTTATTCCACTACACTGCTCAAATGCGGCTTCGTGGATTCACAATTAATATAATTTCGTTGAAATTAGAGACATACTGGTTTCCTCGCGATGTTTCCTTTCACCACCGAGATGAATCATAAAAATCTTAAGCACATGAAAATTCTGAACCAGCAATCATCGGTTATAATATACGTATTCTAACTACTGGGCCATCTTGGCCATTTATTTCTTTAAAAGAGTTAATTTGAGTAATTTTCTGGACCGAGCACACAGATCTAGCAACATTTTTGGCGTAAGAAATCTCATTTAAATACAATAGTTTCAGATTATATAACATAATACGACACACGTGTACATAGTGCTTAAAATAAAATGAATGGATATATCACATTATAAATAAAAAAGACATGGCTCGTGTCATTTCTATTTGTTCTTATGTCTTTATATAAGCCCTCGATTTCAACGTAAGCCTTTGATCTGACATAAAACTTCGCAACGAAGACGCTACTTGACAAATATCAATAGCAGGTATGCAGATTTATTCGTAAAGACGAATTTATTTTCCTTTTCGTTTTCATTCCACTCAAGTCTTCAACTCAGAGATCACGCTGTTTGATCATCTGTTTTCGACGTATATTATTTGCAAGGAAATATTATATTCGATCAAGTCTCTGGCTTCGTTGCACCGGATATTAAAGGACTCAGATTAATATTGACGATATTATATAAAAAAGTATATAAGTCGTAAGATTATACTGTCACTTTGTCTGTTCATGAAAAAAGTATTTTTTTTCAGAATAGTACCAACCAGTACAATAGTATAATTTACCTTTTTTATGGTATAGGTTGGCGGACGAGCATCTGGGCCACCTGTTGGTAAGTGGTCACCATCACCCATAGAAAAGGACGCTGTAAGAAATATTAACTATTCCTTACATCGTCAATGTGCCACCAACCTTGGGAACTAGGATGTTGTGTCCCTTGTGCCTGTAGTTACACTGGCTCACTCACCCTTCCAACCGGAACACAATAATACTGAGTACTGTTATTTGGCGGTAGAATAATTGATGAGTGGGTGGTACCTACCCAGACGGGATTGCACAAAGCCCTACCACCAAGTAAAACCTTCCTTTTAAGGTTATCACGAATGTTGAGATTTGGTACGACAATAGCCCAAGGGATCAGGATCGATCCTACGACTTTAACGTCGCTAAGCGAACATTTAACTATGGCGCTATTAGCGCTTTAAAATAGGCGTCATATTAAAGCGCCAATTTTCACGATCGAACCGCTGAACCATATTTGATGAAATTTGGTATGACCTTGAACTACAAGAAAGGACTTAGCCTTAGGCTACTTTTTTGCCTGACACGTGACAACCAACACCCTTAAACCGAGCGAACCCGCGGACAACTACTTGTTGTTTATAAATATAGTTCAGAAATGAGTATCTATTTAAATATATTTTAATGCTTGTCATAGTAAAAATTTATCAGTCTTTAAATTTTCCAATACTGGGTTAAGGTCTCCTGTTCTCTAGAGCTTATCGCCACGCGCTGTTTTAATACAGGTTGGTGAATAAACCACTTTATACATTATAGCAAAATCTCGTCGGTATTGGCTACGGTTTGAAATGTCAATTTTCGAATAATACTTAAGTTTACAAGCCACTGGGCCTCAGTTGCTTATTTTAAATTTGTAAAACGAAAATTATTTAATTTAAATATGACGACCTCCATGGTCGAGTAGTGTACACCGGTGTCATGGGTACGCCACTCTGAGCCGGGTTCGATTCCCAACCAAATCAATGTTGTGTTGTGGTACCGTCGTTACTTCTGATTTTCCGTAACACAAGTGCTTTAGCTACTTACATTGGGATCGGAGTAATGTATTTGATGTTATCTACACTAATATTATAAAGAGGAAAACTTTGTTTGTTTGGTTGTAATGAATAGGTTCAAAAACTACTGGACCGATTTTAAAAAATCTTTCACCATTCGAAAGCTAAATTAATCCCGCACAACATAGGCTAAATTTTATTTTGAAAAAAAATAGGGTTCCGTAAGATATTTTGGGTTTTTCGGACAAAAAAGGAAAAAATCTACCTTGATTTTTTGCGTATGATGCCTAAACTATAAAAGATAGAACTATAAAATGTTCTAACTCCGGTCATTAGAGGGCATAATGGCCTCCGACCCTAAGGACCTCATCAGATTCGTGGCTGATGTTGGTCTGGCTGAGGTGTTGTGATCACGAATTTGAGGTTTATCACAATAGATCCAAGCGCCGGTTGCAGTAATTCTTCAAATGTGAACGTGCCTCAGCAGTAGGGATATTAGAAGACTGATTATGAACCGTTATCTACGCGGGCGACCGCTAGTCATTTAGAAATATATTACGTTGGTAAATATATTATTGCTGCATCAATATAAGTTTTATTTAGGAAGTTTAAGTGCTCGGGAGATAATCGTCCATAAGTTCATAAAGTAAGCTTTGGAAGATGGAATATTATATATTATGTATGTACCGTTAATCTTACCTTTTAGTATACATATTTAATGATAAAGGTAACATCAGCATTAGGTGTTTACTTAATAGGTCATAAATGTAGTACAGATGAACGAGAACCTCTCCAATTAAGGAGTACCATTCAGTGTTCAGTGGTCGGGGGCTGGCGTAAGTAATTGCGTACACTTTCTCTCGAGACGTACAGATTTTCCTTGGAAAGTCATCCTTTACACCAATCCTAACTGTTATCAAGAATGTGAGTTTACGTCTAAGTTTTTTACGTCTTATATACATAACAAAATTTTGCAGAGCGATAGAAGTTATCCTTTAAGCTGATAGAGTCGAGATGGCCTAGTGGTTAGAACGCGTGCATCTTAACCTATGATTGCGGGTTCAAACCCTGGCAAGCACTACTGAATATTTATAAGCTTAAATTGTGTTTATAATTCATATCGTTATCGGCAGTGAAAACAAACATCGTGAGGTAACCTGCATGTGTCTAGTCATAGAAATTCTGCCACATGTGTATTCCACGAACCCGCATTGGAATGTGCTGCGTGATTGCGTGTTGGAATATATTTCAAAAACCTTTTACTCAAAGGGAGAGGAGGCCTGAGCCCAGCAGTGGAAAATTTGCTGTCGATGAAACAAACTGCTAATAGCCTAACTAATAATGTGTAATGAATTTAGTATATTTAAATGATTTAATAAACTATATAATGATCATGATATTCTAACAAAATTTACTACAATGCAAGTGGTGTTAATATCATAATATTAAAACATACTAGTTGTTACAAACAATATATTACTTTTCATACAGTGATAAATTTTAGATTTGAACGTGTTAGCCGGTTGAAAACATTGTGACTACGTGTTATATTTTAAACGGAAAGTGGAAATACCGCAGACGTAGTTATAACAAAAAATACGTATTAATTTCGAGCGCATAAAATTGTAAAGTAAGATTAATTCAGTAGGATTCATAAATAAATATGGCATTTGTTATGAATATATTTAAAACTGTGTAACAAATAGAGTTGATTTTTTTCGTTCTTTAACAAGCTATTGTTTGGTATATATATTTGAAACGAGTAACGCCTAGGGCTAAAGGGCCCCCTTGAGGAATACAGGGGACATTACAATTTCTAACGGCGCCAGGTCCAATGTCTATAATTACTGAGTTTCTTGCCAGTTCTTCTCGGTAGAATCGACAATCGGTTGTAGCTTCATTTATATAAGATATAACATAAAAAAATTGTTAATTGACGATTCAAAAGTACTTGTGAAAGCCTACTTAAATAAAGTATATTTTCATTCTGAATTTTGACAGGCAGAGGCCAGTAACCCACTAAAAATGTTACGTATATACATAGCCTGACGACCTCCGTGGTCGAGTATTGTGTACGCCGGTTTGCATGGGTACGCCACTCCGAGATCCCGGGTTCGATTCCCGGCCGATTCGATGTTGAGAAATTATTTTTCTATGTTGTCTTGGTTCTAGGTGCTAGTAGAAGTACCGTCGTTACTTCTGATTTTCCATAACAAAATTGCTTTAGCTAATGACATTGGGATCAGAGTAATGTATGTGATGTTGTCCAATATTTATTTTATTTATGTAACATTGAAATCATAAATTGTTATTTAATATATGTTGGTGACACATAGCCATATATTACATCAATTTCTGTGGCTCGGCTTAGCCATCGATAACTCGATAAATGTACGTTAGCTGCCGACCGGCTCGTGGTTTAAATAATAATTGAACTGGAGAATCGAAGTTGTTAGATGATACACAGATTAACTCGATTTGGATTTCTAGAAGCGGTTCTATACCGTGATGAACCTTCTCTCAAACAACAGCTAGAAGTAGAAGGAAAACGATCTAGTTATTTATGAATCACTGACACATTCCATTGCAATTATAGCTTCAAAATGAGCTCAGATGGCCAAGTGGTAAGAACTCGTGTTGACTTCGGGTTCAAACCCAGACAAGCACCACTATATATATATGTGCTTAATTGTGTTTATAATTCATCTCGTGCTCGGCGGTGAAGGAAAACATCATGAGGAAACCTACACGTGTCTAATTTCATCGAAATTCTGTCACATGTACATTCCACCAACCCGTATTGGAACAGCGTGATGGAATATGTTCCAAGCCTTCTCCTCAAAGGGAGAAAAGGCCTTAGCCCAGCAGTGGAAATTTACAGGCTGTTATTGTTGTTACAGACTATACCGCACACTAGACACAATTACTGATGATTTTGCATCAGTAAAATTACGTCTATAGGCAATTAATGTCCCAAAATGTGATAACTATCAGATATTTGAATTATATGTAAAACAATAGATCCAAAATCCTATGTTGATGTGATTTAAATATTTGAACTGGTTAAAAGCCGTTTTGCACAAGCTTTACAATGCCCTCATTAACATGTAGATTACGTTTTTCTGTCTCAAATCTAATTCAGCAATTTTCATGTATATATCTATAAAATACAGTGCAAAGATAACCTAAAAATGTGTTTGTATAACTGAGTATTTTAGGAATCTCGATGATAAACACAAAGAACAACTCCAATTTCGATTAATCTTCGCTAAGTGTTTGTTATTTGATTCCAATTAACCTGGATTTTGGTCCCTATTAATATTGCATTAAGAGCTAAGCCGAGCTTGACATACCAGAGGAGACAATAAGATTGAATTCCCAAACCTATAATACTATGAATTAAATAATGAAACTGAATAATCTTATAATATCTACTTTATAATTTATTTATTCTGAAGAGATAAATACATTGTTACTATTATATGAAACATTAAATTAACGCAAAATTTTAATTTCCAAGGTTATTGGCGCACTGGCAATGTAAAGGATTGCTCATATTTCTTCAATGTGTATGTCTATGGGTAGCGATCTTACCATCAGATTTTTTTAAAGGTATACGTTGGCGAACGAGCTCATAAGCCACCGGATGGTAAGTGGTTACCATCACCCATAGACAATGTTGCTGTAAGAAATATTAACTATTCCTTACATCGTCAATGTGCCACCAAACTTGGGAACTAAGATGTTATTTCCCTTGTGCCTGTAGTTACACTGGCTCAGTCACCCTACAGACCGGAACACAATAATACTGAGTGCTGTTATTTGGCGGTAGAATAACTGGTGGTGGATGGTGGTACCTACCTTGGCTTGCACATAGCCCTACCACCAACTAACTCCAGATAAATAATTTGTCTGTGCAGCCATTTATATAATTAGAAAAGCTCTAAGCTTCTGTTAGCATAATTTGAATAAATATTTCCTTGTAAACAAATTTTAGCCAATATCAAGGGAGATTAGCCAACTGGCCAACTGTTACATAGTGTAACAGTCAAAATTTGTGTGCTCTCTTATAATTCATAAAACAGCTAACCCAACATAACTGGATATAGTTCATACCTGGTTTCTGAGCCACAGGTGTGGTCCAAGTACTCCTGAGGTTTGAAGCTAAGACCTCAGAATTAATGGGACAATAAGGCAGATAAATAAAATTGGTTTGATCCAAAGAATATCTTTCAATTTTTTTTTTTAGTTAACGTGTCAGCCGTAGGACGTCCACTGCTGGACATAAGCCAAAGATCGTCACAATGACCAGTCTTGTGCAGCCCGCAACCAGCAGCATCCCACGATCTTCACCAGGTCGTCAGACCACCTTATTGGGGGCCTACTAAGGGGCAGCGCCCGTGTTCCGTGGTCGCCACTCGATAAATCGTCGGCCGTAGTTGTTGCACCAAAGTGAATGATTAAAGTAATTAAAATTATGTGTAAAATTATGCTTCTGATTAAATGAAGATTTAAAAGTGCAGTAATTTTTTAGGCGTAATTGAATAACTTGATTTAATTAAAAATTGAATGCCTATTTATTTTAAATACCCTTTCAAATAAATTCCTTTATATATTGAAGACCTTGCGTCAAATAAGTCAGGCTGTCAGGGTAATCTTTTAAGTAAATGGATCGTCATTTTTCGCAATATGGAAGATTAAATCCAAGCCAGGTTTTAGTTATTATTATCGATTTGGCATTTTTTACAGTATTTTGGCATTATTTTTCAATCACGTTTTTTATACTATACAATAATATAGAATACACAAACAAAAAGAGGACAATTTTTAAATGCCATTTCTGATGCTTCTGTTGCCAAATTTAAAAAAATTGTTAAGGAACGCTTGTGTGCAAAAGGTTACTATACAATTAGCGAGTTTATGTTTGATAGCACTCCTTGGGAATGAAACGATCGCCTCCTGGCTATTTCTAATCATATACTACTATGTACCTTATAAATTTGACAAAAAAAAAATAACAGAAAAAAAAGACCCGCTGAGTTTCTTTCGCCGGTTCTTCTCAGGTCAGGGTGTTCCTTTTTCCGAACACTACTAAACACTACCACCGGGTAGTGTTTATTTGACAATCAATAAGTAAGTGTAATGCTTTTATATTGAATAAAGGAATTTGAGTTTGAGTTGAGTTTGAGTTTGATGTATAACCTAAAATCGTCCAAAATTTCTGGAATAACAGCCAATCTCATAGAATATGAGACATGACAAAATGGTCAGGATGATTATTTTAGCGCACAAGCATATACATAGCACAAATTTACATTATGATAATTAATGGTCAAAGGTATGTCATGACTGCTTGGCTGGTTTCCTTAGATAATGGAGAAAATGCAGCCAATTTGTAAATTCAGGCTGTGATCTTTTTAAGACAAAACTATCCCTGGATTTTGAGATTCGCTATAAACTTGATAACTTTGACAGAAGACAGAAAAAGTTATTGATTCTTTGACGTTTTTGAAAATAAGCAGAGTAATGTATTTTTTTATATCCGTAGGTATTTGGCCTGCAAATGGGTCACCATGAATAAATTACCTAATGATTATAAGCCCTAAAACGAAGTGACACGCTTAATATTAAGTTGGGGAAAAAGTCTTTTCGCATATAGTATGTATGAACTTGTAATAAAATCTCTTTGGCTATACCATTTGTATCTGGCTGGTTTTGGTATCATTAAAAAGTTTTAATTTTAAAGAAGGCACTTCCAAATTCAAATTAGGAATTTGTGTGATTTTCATTTGTTTTTGTTGTTGTTAAAATGAGTGAATCTAAAGAAGAAATTCGATACATTTTAAAATTTTACTATAAAAAAGGTAAAAATGCAACTCAAGCCGCGAAAAAAATGTGTGATGTTTATGGACCTAATGCAGTATCTGTGAGAGTAGCGCAAGTTTGGTTTAAGCGTTTTCAAGCCGGAAATTTTGATATCAAAGATGCATCTCGCTCTGGTCGCCCTGTTACGGACAAAATTGATGCCATTTTTGAAAAAGTGGAGCAAGATCGGCATATTAGTAGTTACGATGTAGCTGAAGAACTGGCAATTGACCACAAAACGGTTTTGACTCATTTGAATAAAGCTGGGTACACAAAAAAGCTCGATATATGGGTGCCTCATAAACTCACTGAAAGAAACCTAATGAACCGTGTACTCATTTTTGAAGAAGCTGATAACTGGTGATGAAAAGTGGATCACATGTGGAAGCCGGTCAAGCTTCACAGCCTGTGGCAAACCCGGATTAACTCGCAACAAGGTAATGCTGTGTGTATGGTGGGATTGGAAGGGCATCATTCATTATGAGCTGTTACCGCCCGGCAGGACCATCGATTCAGAACTGTATTGCGAACAATTGATGAGATTGAAGCAAGAAATTGAGAGAAAGCGGCTAGAATTGATCAACAGAAGGGGTGTGGTTTTTCACCATGACAACGCTAGACCTCACACATCTTTAGTCACTCAACAAAAATTACGAGAGTTTGGCTGGGAGGTATTAATGCATCCGCCGTATAGTCCTGACCTTGCACCTTCAGATTTTCATCTGTTTCGGTCTCTGCAGAATTCCTTAGGCAGTGTCAGGTTAACATCACGAGAGGACTGCCAAAACCACTTGTCGCAGTTTTTCGATCAGAAGCCCCAAAATTTTTACAGCAATGGGATCATGTCACTACCAACAAGATGGCAAAAAGTTATGGAACAAAATGGCACCTACATACTTTAGTCAAATGTAAATAAACTATAAAAAAAACTTTTTGAATTTTCATATAAAATACGAAGAAACTTTTTCCCCAACCTATTACTATAAATAAAATTAGCGTTTTAATTTGGAAAACGAAAATGTTATCCTAATAGGCTCGTCAAAACACTATTGAAGTATTATGTTAAAAAATTAAATTGATATGTACACTATGTGATTTGGAACGTGGATTCTACTAATAAAACAGAGAGAAATTTGTACAGAGTTCGTACTTTTTCTTAAATAAAATTGGTATAGTGCTCGTGTCAGCCTTTTATCGAAATAAGAATTTTACGTACCCCCGATAACAGCGTCACTTACCGTCTACACTCTAAAGCACCCAGGGATATCAAGTACATACAAAATAGTCATCAATCTGTATATATCTATATATATAGGTAAAACATAACCGCTGTCCTTATGTATGCTTAAATCTTTAAAGTTACTCAACGGATTTGAATGTGGTTTTTTTAATAGAAAGAGTGATTCGAAAGGAAGGTTTTTGTATATATGTAAAGCATGGACAATATACTAAAGAAACACTGATAATGTTAGAACTTTCTAATGTAATATCGTGAATAAACACATACTTCTAATAAATATACTATATATTTATTATCAGTATTTTAGAAGTACGAAGCCGCTAGTAATCTATATAAAACGATTATTTTTTGTTACTGTTGGCTGCCTATTCCAGCCTTTTAATGATATACGAATGTGATTTCCACTTTAATTTCGATGTTGAAAATAGCAACCCAGATTCAAGCAGGCGATAACTCTCGTGTAGACCTTACTCCCAGCCTGCGTTTATCCTAAATTTCCTTAAGTACAGCTCTACAGGGCGACAGTTGTGGCAAAGCTTTAAATAAACAGAGGTTTGTACATCCATTCAATCAGTAAAAGGGGTGTACAGACTCATTTAATTCTTAGATTATTTAAAATTTTCCAACAACACTATCTATTTTTAATTAGTTATCCAATATATATAAGCTGACATGGCTCAGTGGTTAGAACGCGTGCATCTTAGCCGAGGATTGCGGGTTCAAACCCAGACAAGCACCACTATATTATACACTTATGTGCTTAATTTGCGCTTATAATACATCTCGTGCTCGGCGGTGAAGGAAAACGTGAGGAAATTTGCATGTGTCTAATTTCATTGATATCTGCGAAATGTGCATTCCACCAACCCGCATTGGAACAGCGTGGTGGATTATGATCCAAACCCTTAATGGGAGATGAGGCCTTAGCCCAGCAGTGAGAAATTTACAAGCTGTTACTTTACTTTATATTAATCGAATATATTAAGACCACGCTTATATTTCATTGTTTATCCTTCTAGTTCCGAATTAATTTAATTTAGCTACACGGGTACTCAATATCCAACCATTTAACCTCTCATGAAGATAAAAGGACGTCCTCTACGGTAGTCATTTATGATATTTTATTTATTCGGTACACCATTTTTGACGTGAAATTCCCGAAGAATAGTTGTAATTTGAAACTTGACAAAAGAATGGCAATAAGACTAACAAAAAAAAATGTCATGGATTGAAACAAAATTTGTCAAAGTCCTTGTCTAAGAAATTATACTCACAATAAACCTAATTAGTTATATTTGAGAATAATTAATGATACTGTCAAAATTGAGATGATAATCTAATTTGAATTAAAATAATAACAAAAATGTATATAAGACCTTGTATAAAAGAAAGAGACAGTTAGTTCACTGCACTGTAAGCCGTGTAAAAGAAATTCGTTACAATTTTACTAACTAAATTTCAGTTCCGTCTGTAGATAACACGGGAACACTTTTTATATGCATATGTATGTAGTATTAATTTTTTTCTAGTTATAATTAGTAAATGAACACATTACTTGGTGGAAGGGTAAGGATATAGGCGTATTGGCGCATTGTCGATGTAATGAATGGTTAGTATATCTTACAGCGCTCTTGTCTACGGGCGGTGGTGACCACTTACTATCTGACCCATGCACCAACATATAACAAAAAACACTAATTAATCCTATGGCCGAGTTGTTCATAGATATACAACGTAAACGTAAGTTGATAGTCTTTTATCATAAATGTAAAAAAATAAGAGGTTAACGTGGATATGGCTACTGATATTTTAAATCAGAAACCACGGATATATGCATACTGAAAGGTTCATGGCGTATATTTTACTTTACTTCGGGGAATAAGAAAAGGGAAATAACTGTAAAATAATTGTATATCCATGTTTATTTATGTTTTTATGTTGGGTCGCTTTTACTACTTCGTAGAAATTATGTGATGTGATCTTTGAAGCCACTTAGGAACTGTTATCATGCGGAAAATAAATATTAATTTAAACATGAAACCATATATTTGTTTGTGACGAAACATTGCTTCTTAATATTTCATATATAAATATGTTTGTTTGCTCCATAATATACATATTTCTTGTTTAATCAAGACGGTAGTTGAAAGATAAAGAGCCTGTGCTCAATTCACCTCATTATTTATTCAATATTTTAAATATAGAGAGATCTATAAGTAATTAATTACTTATATGTATATATCTTAGACGGAAAGTCGAGATGGCCCAGTGGTTAGAACGCGTGCATCTTAACAGATGATTGCGGGTTCAAACCCAAGCAAGCACAACTGATTGCCATGTAATTAATTTGTATTTATAATTCATCTCGTACTCGGCAGTGAAAGAAACCATCGTGAGGAAACCTGCATGAGTCTAATTACATACCTAAAAATTCTGCCACATGTGTTTTCCACCAACACGCATTGGAATACTGGAATATGTTCCAAAGCTTCTCCTCTAATGGAGAGGAGATCTTAGCCCAGCTGCGGAAAATTTACAGGCTGATGTTGTTGTTTTATATATCTAGATAAATAACAGAAAATTTATTTGATTTCTTTACACATGTCGAAACAGGTGAAAAACAATGGATAACAAAAATGTTTTCAGGACAAATTGTAATTTTACTTTGACTATTAATTAATAATTTCAAATAATTACCAAAAATATTTACGTAAAGTAACGACAATACGATTAAAAATTAGCACGGTGAAATTGTTATCTGATCTAAAGGAGTACTAGCCCTAAACGTCCTAACCTAACACTCTAATCCTCATTACAGAGTATAGCGTTCAACGTGAATCTTCATCTTAAGTTCTCCACAAACCCTGTACCTTTGTCAAAATGTGTGGTTTGGCTTTCGTTTATCACGATTAATCTCATTTGAATGAAGACATATATGTTTTGTGTTATCTATTAAGAAGGTATCAATTGTACAGTCAGAGTAAGAAAACCTTCGTCAGTTTTCAAATTCATTCCTTTATCAAGTCGTCAACTCATAGTACCCTTTGAAACTAAAACACTAAACTGACAACTGCGTATAAAATTAAACTTACATAGTTTTTTTACATAGATCTTTGCTAGAGTTGACTTCTGGTGACACTGCGACGCAATAAGTCATGTTTGATCGGTAAAACAGATTATCACCCGTACTGAGCACACGAAAATAGATCTTAAGGTGACGAACCTTTTCTTACCTTGACTATACATGGTATCTCAAATAATCGAAAGGGAACATTTGATTTAATTTATTTCAATCGAACTAAGTTCGTCTATGTTACAATATAATAATGATTAAAATAAATCATCAAGTCATATATCATTATACAGGGTTATTGGTAATTCAACATATATCCATTAGGGGGTGATAGGAGTGACTATTTGCAATAATTTTAATCCCCATATGCATAATGTAAAAGTGAACTGTTATAGAGTTTCTCGGATTCGCTTATTAATACTTTATTTACGCTATATTACTAAATGTAATATTTATAACTTAGCTATTGAACTGTTTCTATTTCTAAATTTTGTAAAGTAATTAAAGAAGAAAGTAAGATTTTTTAATTGGTTGTTTTTTTTTAGTTAATTTTGTGAGAATTTTAAAGAGCAACCTAGTAGTACGAATTCGTTCGTGTTAGAATACGTTCCATAACGTTTTCTTTTTTAGTTTAAAGGCTTTTTTGAGGAAAAAAATATTGAAATAATTTCGTCTCGAATTTTTAAATTTGGACCGATAATTATTGTTTAAACATGTCAAATATCCAGTGTTTAATCGTTTTTATAAAACAAAAGAAAAATATAGATTTCAATTGATTTTTTTTTTCTAAATAAACATCTGAAGTTGCAAATTATACAAATTTTGAAAAAAAAACTCAATAACGTAATAACTCAAAAATGGTTCACTTTTGGATCATGCATATAGGGGTTAAAATTATTGCAAATAGTCACCCTTATCATCTCCTAAGGGATATACGTCGAATTACCAATAACCCTGTATATATGGATTATGTACGAAAATTCTTTGTAAAATTTTACTTTAGTAAAGGTAAGTTTGTAATATATGAATAAGCTTCAAATAAAGTAAAATGAAAGTAACATAAGTAAGAGTAAAAGTGAGCCAGTGTAATTAGAGGCATAAGCGATGTATATCTAAGTTTAACGCCTAAGGTTGATAGTGGTTAGGAGATAAGGCCTCCTCTTCAATTAAGGAGAGGGTTTAGAACATATTCCACCACGCTGTTCCAATACCGGTTGGTGGAATGCACATGTGGCAGAAAATCGATCAAATTAGACACATGCAGGTTTCCTCACGATGTTTTCCTTTACCGCCGAGCATGAGATGAATTATAAACACAAATTAAGCTCATATATTTAGTGGTGCTTGCCTGGGTTTGAACCCGCAATCATCGGTTAAGATGCACGCGTTTTAACCACTGGGCCAAGAAGATGATTAATCATTCTTAATTTAAAAAGGATACTTTTTATAAATACACCATTCCCGAGCTTGAATTTTCTCGAATAGAAGATTTGGAGCTTTATCAACACATTTAAATGAGTGTAATAACATATACCAAGATAATACAAAAAATACAGATAATACAAACCTAACCTAGACTTCATGTGTTTGGCTCATAGAGATAAAAAACTCCATATTGTGATATAAACTTTTTTTATTAAATATTTTAGCAAATCTACTTAAACTTATAAACACACGTTGTTACAAAGTTTTAATAATATAATAATTACTTAAAAGGTACTCAAGCTCGTTGCATACGAGCTGAGAGAGCAAGCCGCAATGTAATTAATTCGATGTGGCTGAAAGCTGCGCGTCAAATGTTCATTTAGTGAGCATGGTACCAGGTGTTTGTAGGTCCTAGAGATGCTGTGACGTCATACAAAGCATGTATAATTTAGTGTTGTATTAATCTTTAACGTGGTTTCACATTTATCGATTGTTAACAGACATTATGAATGATATATTTGTTTGACAGTCACCGTATTCGATTCCTAAATACTTTATCCGGCTTTTTAATTTTTTTTTCCAACAACAACTACAGCCTGTAAATTTCACACTGCTGGGCATACTTTTATGCACGTTTATCCGATGTCTTATATGTTGATGTATCTTTTGTCATAATTGATTCGATATTCGATAGGAGAATACACAGCAACAACAATAACAGCGGGTAAATTTCAAAATGATGGTTTAAGGCCTCATCTCGCTTTGAGGAGAAGGTTTGGAACGTATTCCACCACTCTATTCTGATGCGGGTTGGTAGAATACACATGTGGCACAATATCTATGAAATTAGACATATGTAAAAAAAAATAATTTAAAAAATTAAATAAAATAAAATAATTTATTTCATCAGTAAGAAAACACATCATTAACTTTACAAAGGTTGACTTCTCCTTTTGAGTGCAGTATGCTCCCGTGCCAGGAGAAGTCACTCTTCCTTATCTCTCTCATACTTAAATACAAGTTACTGACACTTCTTAAAGACTAAACAATCAGCTTGACGGAAATACAAATTGCAATAAACAGTGAATAAATTTATTACAAGCGTGTGGTGAGTTCGGTATATTTTCATGTATGTGGATGTGTGTGTGTGCGCGCGCGTGTGTGTGTGTGTGTGTGTGTGTGTGTGTGTGTGTGTGTGTGTGTGTGTGTGTTTGTGTGTGTGTGAGTGTGTGCGCGCGTGCGCATGTGTGTGGTGATGTGAGTAGATATCCAATGAATTTACAAAAGGCTCTTAAGTAGTAGTTCTGTATCTTCATAATTTAGACTTTTGAGCCACGCAAGTTATTCTTGGCTTACAATCGCGCAAAGTAAAAGGGTATATTTGCAAAATTTTGTTGCATTTATTATACAAGTGTGAAGCAAGATATTCAGAGTGTGATTGAGCAAATTTTTTATAAGTCTTTGTTTTATTAGCAACATTAGCGTTTCTTCGCTTATTTAGATTTTCAGGGTTGTAGTATAAGCTGGAGTGTTTTTTTATTAAAGTATGCAATATGTAAAGTTTTCTAATGGAGAGCGTATCGGTAATAGTGTAAAGGTCTTCTGTTGAGAATCTGCGTTTTTTGAAAAAAGATACCTTAAGCAGAGTCCTTTGCGCTCTCTCTAACTCAATCAATTTGGTTTTCACTGCTCCGCCCCATACAGTGATACAGTAAATAGAAATTGATTGAACCAAAGCAATGTAAATTTGTTTTATCAATGTTTTCGTTGCAACATGACGAAGAATTTTAAATATCCAGATCAATTTATGTAATATTGACGTAACCAAGTCAATATGAGCATGCCAAGAAAGCCTCCAATCCAACATTACCCCAAGATACTTTACGTTATCTACTCTTTTTATAGAAGGGCAGTTACATCTTAAGACTCGCAAATTATTTCTGCAATGATGCACTCTTATGTCAAAATTTCTTGGTTGTGTTCTTTTATTAATTGAGAAAGTAACATAGTTTGTTTTCTGAGTGTTAAGTGTAAGCAGGTTATTTTTCAGCCACTCCGCAACCACTTCAATACCTGCCTCTGCATCAACCCTTACCAAGTCCCATGTAGTGTTTGAAAATACCACTACAGTGTCGTCGGCATAAGAAAACATACAGGCATTTCTTATTTTCAAGCTGCAGAGATCATTAAGGTAGACTAGAAACAAAGTGGGTCCCAAGACACTGCCTTGTGGCACTCCATAGTGAATAGTCTCGCAATCACTTACCACGCTACCAATCCTTAGGTAGGTTGGGTAGGTACCATATGTAGGTTTCTTCATGATGTTTTCCTACCGCACATAGGCACGAGATGTATTATAAACACCAATTAAGCACATATATATAGTGTTGCTTGCCTGGATTTGAACCCGTAATCATCTTTTAGGATGCACGCGTTCTAACCAGTTACAACGCTTAGTTACTTAAAATTCAGCTTCCCAGTATAATGTCTTCCAGTGGTATTAGATTACGAGAACGAGGGAATAAAAAGTTTACTAGTGTTTACATATCAACTTGTTCGCTACAGTATGTCCGGAGCAGATAGTTGGTCTCACGAGAATTGCGAATAGCAGTCACGAAGAGTCATTATCATAAATTTCTAATTTAAAAACTTAAAAATGCGATCACAATTTTATGATATTAAAAAAGCTTAATAATGTCCGAAAATCCACAACAGCGCGATTTCTAAGACATTTTCTGCTCGGGTAAAAACTTTGTGGAAACAGCTTTCGCCGGCGGTTTTTCTGAACCGATACGACATGGGAACCTTCAAGAAAAGAGCATACTCCTTCCCTCAAGGCCACCTGCAAGCCCCCTGGTATTACAGATGTCCATGATGATGATGATGATGATAGGCGGTGGTAGACACTTTCCATCAGGTGAGCCTCCTGCTCGTTTGCCCCATACTACGTAAATAAATATTAATAATAATGATCTGAATAAAATAAGAGACGCATAACTCGCTGTGTCTAAATTCCTATGAACTGTTATCTATATAACTAATGATAATTAGTTTGACAGATATTAACGAGATTTGCTTTAGAAATTCGAGATAACATAATATTTAATTAGTAAGTTTGCTAGACTCTTATGACCTATTTATTGTTGAACTAGAAATGGTGCTACATTTAACATCGCCTTGTTATCAATTTCTTTGACAAATGTGTCTCTGATGTAATTTATGTTGTTGATAAATATTTTTTTTAAAAATACTTTAATTATGTGAAACAAATTACACTCTACAAGAAAAGCACAATTTTTATAGAACACCTACTGTTTTTTCTGGAAAGCATACAAACAAATTCAGTTAAACATAAGGACAAGTCAATTTTTTTTATATAGCTTAGCGGACAAGCAAATAGGCCATCTGGTGGTGAGTAATCACCATTACCCCAAAACAATGGCGTTCTAAGTCATATTAACCATTCCTTACATTGCCAATACGCACCAAGTTTGGGAAATATGATGTTATATAATTTGTGTCTGCAGTTACACTGGCTCACTCACCCTTCAAACCGAAACACAGCAATATAGATACTGCTGTTTAGGGAAATAATATTTGAAAAATGGTTAGTACCTACCTAGATCACGACTGGCCAGTGACTCTTAGTGACAATAATTTACCATCCGAATCACAGAACGTTTTTAGTATATTCTATGCGTAATTAACTAATAATTCATTCAAGGCTCGTTAGTGACAAACATGATACTGTTGGTAAATACGTCATAAAAAAGTACGTTTGCTTCTCGGGACGCCTGACTGAAATTATTACTTTCAAAAAAACACCTATCCGTGTCCGTAAGTTAGAGTGAGAGAGGAGACTATCACTGCTGTATGCGTGGGAGAAAGAGAAGCTAGACAAAATGGTGGCGTAACGCGTTACGTAACGAAGCGATTTACCCTCCCATAAGAAGTTATCGCTTCAAAAATACAGACATACACCAATGATACTTAGCAGCAGGAACATCATGACGATATACAATCTAAACTATTTTGAATAAATTCTCAAGCTATTTGAATACGAGGCGTTCCTGAGACATTATCTTTATTAATATTATTTGCTGAAATTTTTGTTAATAATGACACAGTATGCGATGCAATGGAAAATATTCTATATCCCTTCTTCAAGCCGTAGCATATAAGGTTCAATGTTTAGCGGTAGAATGAGTAATGAGTTGGTGGTTTCTGCGTCCCCACCGCCAATAGACTGACAGAGCATCGTATATTGCGGGGCGAAATTTGGTGTGACTCGTATTCGCGTCATGATAAATTTAGTCACAATTACTTACACAATTATTAAAATTAAATGTCTTATCAAAGAAATATCACTTTCAAGTATTTACAGCATATAAATAACAACGAATACGATCAAAATAAAATATTACACAAAACATAGTATCATTGAAGTTCTTACGAACATACTTTCTATATTGTGCTCGTCGTGAATCAACACAAGAACACATTTGGTCCAGAAATTTAAAGTCTCGATATCGGATAATGTACTCCTAAAACAGTTCTGCTTAAAAGTGGGCGCAGAGGTCTTAACAAAGATCTTTTATATAAAAGTAAAGTAAAGTAAAGTAAAGTAATAGCCTGTAAATTTCTCATTAAGGAGAGGGTTTCGATCATATTCCACCACGCTCCAATGCAACCCGCATTGGAAATGTGGTGGAATGCACATGTGGCAGAATTTCGATGAAATTAGACACATGCAGGTTTCCTCACGATGTTTCCCTTCAGCGCCGAGCAGAGCACGAGACGAATTATAAACTCAAATTAAGCATATATATATATATATATATATATATATATATATATATATATATATTTGGAACCTGGGTTTGAAATGCGAAATTACGGTTACGATGCACGCGTTCTAACCACTGGGCTATCTCAGCGTTTATATATAGCAGGGACTAAAGAGACTTTGAGACTAAAATATAGAAAGAGATAGATTTTTTTTTCTAAAAGTTGAATCTTTTTAAGCAATAGCGGACAGTAAATTGTTGTTGATTTGTTCAATTCAACTGCTGATAGAAGTGAATGGTGATAAATTTATGAATTCCTCGTAACGTTCAGGTGAAATTTTCTATACATCATTACCCAAATAAAATAAATGATTTTTATTCAGAAATCAGAATAAATTCCTATAAAAACTCTTTTAATTTCGGCATTCGTATACTTGAGATATAAAAAAATCAAAGAGAAACAAAATTAAAATACAATATTTATGATAATATTGTCTATTCATTCGTACCATAAGGTATTCAGAGATAAGATTTTCTTTATATTTTTCTACTCATCGCGAATGAAGGTATTACTTTACATATCCATATGAATATTCCTTTTAGATTTTATCATATATATATATTTTTTTATAATCCAGACTAGTACAGTAACAATAGGGATTTTGATGCTGAGTATAAGAAGATCTTTGATGGAATACAAAGCCGAGCCGAAAACCGGGTCACACTTAACAGATCCAATAAGAGGTTTATTTGAATTCTGTTTTCAAAAATTCTTTTTTTTTGTAATTGTATATAGTTTAAGGACACTTTGAAATTTTATATAAAAAATCGTCGAAAAAAAAATTTACATTCGAAATTCGAATTGATTTATGTAAAAACTTTTTAGGGGTTTCTTTCTTTATCTAGTAGCGTCTTTTTTCTACATATTGATATGAACACAAGCGTTATGTGAATATTATAAAGTAACAGCCTGTAAATTTCCACTGCTGGGCTAAAGGCCTCCTCTCCCTTTAAGGAGAAGGTTTGGAACATATTCCACCACGCTGTTCCAATGCGGGTTGGTGGAATACACATGTGGCAGAATTTGTATGAAATTTGTCACATGCAGGTTTCCTCACGATGTTGTCCTTCACCGCTGAGCACGAGATGAATTATAAAGACAAATTAAGCACATGAATCAGCGGTGCTTGCCTGGGTTTGAACCCGCAATCATCGGTTAAGATGCACGCGTTCTAACCACTGGGCCATCTCTGCTCATGTGAATATTATGAATGAAGGAAATATTCTATACAGAATAAGGGTTATAAGGGTGATTTTGTGGGCCAAAGAGCCAAGATTGCTCAGTGGTTAGAATGCATGCATCTTACCTGATGTTTGCGGATTCGAATCCAAGCACCTCTGAACATTCATGTGCTTAATTAGTGTTTATAATTCATCTCATGCACGGCGGTGAAGGAAACCATCGTGAGAAAACTTGCATGTGTCTTATTTCATAGAAATTCTGCCACATGTGTATTCCATCAACCCGCATTGAAATAGCGTAGAGGAATATGTTCCAATACTTCTCTAAGGGAGAGGTGGCCTTAGCCCAGCAGTGGGAAATTTACACGCTGTTAGTGTATTCGCCTGTCCAATATCAAATCATGTTATAACAAAAAGCGATACAACAATATATGAGACATCGGATAAACGTGCATAAAAAGATACATTAAGAACAATATCATAGCACGTGTAATAGATTACCCGCATTTTAAAGATCCGCATTAAAACGTTTAAGGAAGATTTTCTTTCTAAATAGAATATCAAACTCTTAATCGTTGACCCACATCAAGCGTCGTGATCGAATCGATTCCAACTTGGACGTTTCGAGAAATCGAGTTCAGAATTAACGAGAGGCATATTTAACTTCAACGATTGAAGATACTTCAAGGCTGAATAAGAAAATATTAAAACGGTCACTCAGCTTCCGATCGTAGCGATCTTTAAAGCAAACGTTTACGTAAATATAGTGATTGTTATTTTAATTCAGTTCTTAGATTGGTAAATAATTCTTTATTTCTTTTTATTATTATTATTTTTTTTTAATTTAATAGTATAATAAGAAACAATTATGTATACAAGATCTAAGAAGGAACTGACTTCCAAAACACAGTGTAATCTAGATGGGATTGGTATAAAAATTTAAGCAGTTTGTTCGTGAAAATATGAGACTAGATGGCCCAGTGGTTAGAATCCGTGCATCTTAACCGATGATTGAGGATTTAAACTCAGCACCACTGAATATTCACGTGCTTAATTTGTGTTTATAATTAGTCTCGTGCTCGTCGGTCTAGGAAAACATCGTGTGGAAACCTACATGTGTCTAATTTCATAAGAAATTCTGCCACATGTGTATTCCACCAATCCGCATAAGAAACAGCGTGGTGTAATATGTTCCCAAGCCTAGCAGTGGGACATTATAGACTTTTGTTAATCCTACATAAATATCAAAAAATACTTACGTCAATTTTTGTCGTCGTCTAGTGTCCAACATATGTGCCACGAAGACTTGTGTTTTATTTTAAAAATATTGGAACGAAACGTCTTTGTTGCTTGGCATACGAGCCATAAAAGCTTGATAGGAAATAGTTTAAATTTTCCTTACGGCAATTTCATCGCCATCCTTGTAATACACTGGTATTATTCATATACAAGTAAAATAGCATTGTCATAACAATTTTGCTTCATGAAATAAATCGAGATTTACATCAGTTTTACTTGTAATTTCTAGAAATTGCTTATGTGATACATTTATATATTACGAGCTTCTGCCTGCGGCTGTGCTCTGTATATGGGGAGTGGAGAAGTATTAGGTAACTTATGCGATAAGTTGTGGTGTATCTGTATTATATGCATATAAATTTCCACACTTACAGTATTAGTCTTTTAGAATTAATAATTAAATAATAAGAATGAGCCGCTCGTAAAACTTCGCGTTTATTCAAAAGATTTTTCAAGTGTTACAAATCCTATGACCAGTTTTGTTTGGATTTAATTTCATTGTAAACTAATGAAACCTTTTTTAAATGATTATTTTAATGTAAAATACATTAGTTCTCTATAAACGGCCAGTAACTTATATCCGCTCTCTAAAATTTGGTTTTAATTTACTTGTACAAATTTAATAAAAATACAATGAAAATTCCCGTTTAATTTTTGCACAACTACAGCTGGTGGTCTTCTAAATTAGATCATAACCATTTTTTTTATTAATATATAAGATATTAATGAAAAATACACATGAAACTCCATACTAGTATTCCATCTCAGTAAAAAGGTTTGATATATCTCTTTTATATTTAATAATTAGGTTCTTACTTTATTGTTTTCAAAGTTATGAATTTTAAGTTTCGAAGTTTTGGCATCTAATTTGAATTCGTTAGGAACAATATGATTCATAATATTTTATAATTATAAGTCATTTTGAAAATCTTTATATGCTTATTTCCTATATATCCAAGGAAAATCATGAAATTAAATTACCATTAATGTCATGAGGTTGTACTATTTCATTTTAAAGTCAAGCGACTTATTATAAATGCGAAGTTAAGCTTAAGCATTAAATTAATAAGAAAATATTGTTTTAATAAAAAACAAAGCCAGTTAGTCATCTCAAATACGGTCAAGCAACGTTGAGCTTTCACGTGCATTATCTGTATGAATGCTTGGTTATAAATAAAATCGTGAGGAGCCTGCATGCGTCAGACAACTAACACGTGTATCCACTAGAACAGCATGAAAAATTACAAGCCTTCTCTTTAATAGAACTTTATTATAAAAGTATTTTATAAATATGACGACCTCCGTGGTCATGGTCCCGGGTTCGAATCCCGGCCGAGTTGATGTAGATTATCATTAGTTTTCTATGTTGTTTTGGATATGGGTGCTTGTGATACCGTCGTTACTTCTGATTTTCCTTAACACAAGTGCTTTAGCTACTTACATTGGAATGAGAGTAATGTATGTGATGTTGTCTCGTATTTATTTATTAAATATTAAACTGTTGCTTTTGCACAAAGAAAAGTCGAACGTTTAATGAAGTCATTTATATTGCGAAAAATTCTTCCATTCGTATTGAGACTGTCAGAAATACCATTAATTGGCTCGCGGATATCTCTCAATTTTTATTGGCAACCATTTCGCGTCCACACAGGAATTTTACTTCGATAAAATCACGTTAAATATTGAACGTTTTTTCTTATTTACATGACTGTATCGAACATCGTTTTGGGAATTACGTTGTGTGATGTAAAATTATTGCTTTGTGAATGTACAATTGTCATACTGTAATTAAATAACTTTAGTGTATTTTCTTAATGACAGATTTAATACTATATCTAATCTAATATTAACGAAGATTCTTTACTTTTAGATAGGGGACACATATTGTGGAGTTCATCAATTCGATTGTATATTTTTTTGACAAAAAAAAAACATTTTTGAAATGATTAGAAACCTGTCCGAGTAGGTACCACCCACTTAAAATATAGGTACCAAACCATTCTTAGTATTGTTGTTTTCCAGGTTGAAAGGTGACTAGCCCAATGTAACTACAGACACATTGAAGTAATATTTTAATTTCCAAGGTAGGGCATTGGCGATAAAATGATAGCTGAATTTTAGCTTTAATTTCTTATGACGATAATTTCTATGACCATTGGTTTGATATCTATGTATACTATATATTAGGAGACGGAATTACTAGTATTGTAAATTTGATAATCGAATCTTAAATCTTAGAGATAACACTCAGAGAAAAATTGAAAAAAAAAAAACCCATTAAATACGGTATAGAGTACTAGGATATAGAGGCTTTAATTACAAGTTATTTCGAAGCAAAAAGTACTTAAGCGACGTCTGGCTTATCTGCCATCGAATGCCGTCTGCCTGTGTATAAAATCTGTGACGTCACATGAACATGGTTAAATTTATCTCGAAAATATTTTATGCATCTGGCAGAAGCAATATTCACATAATAGTAGTGTCGTGTAGTTGAGAGCGGTACTTTTCTACGTTATTATATTTAAGGGTGGGATTCACCTTAGCCGTAGTGGCGTATTTACTTTTTATGACGTCTGATCCTTAAGTGAAGATATCTCAGTGAAAGCTATTTTACGAGTGGAAAGCCGTAAACAGAAACTCATTCATGAGCCGCTTTACGTTGGAGAAAACATCGCTTTATTTCAGCGATGTAAGCGATTAAGTGTTGTACGTACAAAATGTCGTTTAAATGAAAGCGATTTAACAGTAATGTGTATTATGAATACGGTTTAAACCAACCAATAAACTATTCCCGGAATTGTTTCTATTACGTAATTGGGTGCATGAAGTTAGTTTACCAATAAGTTACGAATACATTTCAGAAATTGGATGCATTGTACTTTAACTGTGTTAATCATTGAGTACTGTTAATTAAGCTTAATAAAATTGCTGAGACATCCAGTGGTTAGAACGTGTGTATCTTAGTCGATGATTTCAGGTTCAAACGCAGACAAGCACTTCTATAAATATTTGCTTAATTTGTGTTTATAATTCATCTCGTGCACGACGGTAAAGGAAAACTTCGCAAGAAAACTTGTATGTGTCTAGTTTCATCGAAATTCTGCCACATGTGTATTCTACCAACCCGCATTGGAACAGCGTAGTGGAATATCTACCCAACCTTCTCTTCATAGGGAGGCCTTGACCCAGCGGTGGGACATTTGCAGGCTGTTACTGTACTTGATAAAGTTTAAAAATACTTATAGTAGCTTAGTATTCCAGAGTATTAATATTTCGTTTTATTAAAAACGAATCAATTCTCCAGATGAAACCCGCTTCAGTACCTGTGTAAACAAAGATAGCTAAGACTTTTATTAAAAATTTCATTATACCTTCAATATTGTACATCCTTATTAAAGCAGATTTTCACTGCCTTCATAAAGTATTTCCGACGGTTTTGACGACACTAATAGCCCAATCCCTTTATAGGGAATCATCAACAATAAACTCACCTCTCATTAAATAATTAACAATAAATTATTGACTTCGATAATAATAAATTTGAATTAAAGGCGAAGTGCTTTCCATGGGAAATTAAACCAGAGTTTTAGATCATTAAGGGTCTTCGAATGAAAATTTGCAATTTGAAGAATATGCAAAATAACAACAACAGTCAATAAATTTTCCACTGCTGGGCTAGAGCCTCCTCTCCCTTTGATGGTGTGACGTCATACAAAGCATATATAATTTAGTGTTGTATTAATCTTTAACGTGGCTTCACTTTATTATTTCTCGACTGTCAACAGACATTATAAATTACATATTTGTTTGACAGCCATCATATTCGATTCCTAAATACTTTATCCAGGTCTTTAATTTTTAGCAATCTTTTACCAACAACAATAACAACAACAGCCTGTAAATTTATCACTATTGGGCTAAGGCCACTTCTCCCTTTCAAGAGAAGGTTTGGAACATATTCCACCACACTTTTCGAAAGCGGTTTGGTGGAATACACATGTGGCAGAATTTCATTGAAATTGACACATGCAGGTTTCGTCACGATGTTTTCCGTCACCAATGAGCACGAGATGAATTGAACCTGGGTTTGAACCCGCAATCATCGGTTAAAATGCACGCTACTAATCACTGGGCCATCCCGGCTATAAGTATATAGATAACTTAATATAGTAATCTATTTCATGCTTTACTACGTGAACCAAATCAAGCGAACTTCTACTACAAACAATAAGTTAATTCGTAGTATCAACTAATCGCTGTTGAGCTCAACAGAATACTTTTGAAGCGTCAGATTCGTAGTATGCTTAAGGCGTATTCTGTAACTTATTTAAGTACAGATTTCGTACTACATGGATACCGGTAGACTACGTCACTACGTCATATAATCCGATCTCGATCTTCTTATTTAATACCTGAGTAATTAAATTCTGAGAATTGATATAAATGGAAAGTTATCTCGGGGCTCAAGTAAATGTTTACTTGGTGGTAGGAATTAGCGGTAACACACACTCATCCGATAATCTACTGCCAAACTACAGTACTCAGTATTGTTGTGTTCCGATTTGAATGGTGAGTGAGCTAGTGTAACTATAGATTAGAACTATGGATTTCACATTTTGGTTAACAAGGTTGGTGGGGTATTGGCGATGTAAGGAATGGTTAACATTTCTTACTCATTGTCAATGAGCGGTGGTACAAATACATGCGGCATATTAAAAAATTGGATAATATTATTTCGTGTGACCAAAAATTTGTGAAGTAAAAAGAATATAATGCTTTGTAAAATGACTTTACATTCGCATACAAATATTAGTGTATCATCACTTTTTTTTTTATAAATGGTTCTATTTGTCGATCTGAGCAGTGGCGGATTTAAAAATTTGCGTGTATGAGCGATAATCTGCTTTACCGATCGAGAATGACATATTGCGTTGCAATTATATGATGTTTAGATTCAAAAGGTACTAAGAGCTTAAGACATAATAAAGGAATAAATTTGAAATCTGACGAAACTGGATAAAAAAAAATTAAATCTATTCAATATACAGATATAAATAAACATCTAAAAGATAGTATTTTTTGTCTCGCATATCCATATCTACATCAACATTTAAAAATCTTTATGACCCATACAAATTTCCTCATAAATATAATTTTATAAATATATATCTTAATCTCTTAGACAAAAATATCGTGTAAATTAAAGCCGTGCACGGTATTAATAGATATTTACTGATGCGATGCGGCCCCCGAGGCTTGTAAATCGAGTTATCCGCTTAAGGAACTATTAGTATCCGAAAGAGGAGCATCCAAACTATAACTATAAAATACAACTTTATTATAGGCTGTAAAGGTCGATCCCGGGTTTTATATCCTTACCACGAATTTACGGTATTTTTTCTAGTTTAAGGTAAAACTATTTGGTTTATTAATAAATGGTTCTTAAAATTATAAAGCGTTTGAGTTTTACAATCCTTTTGATAGAATGTAGCGATATTACAAACGTTTGGTTGTAAATTAATAGTGATTAGCGATCTCTTTTATTCTATAAATTTTATTAACATAAGAATTAATAACTTAACAAAATGTTGTCTTAAATTTTCGCGATTATTACACATTTAAATAAAACTAATTATAACGGATTTGAATCGCGTACATTAATTATTTATTTTTTAACATCCCGACGTTTCGAGCACTTTACAGTGTTCGAGGTCACGGGTAGACTAAGAACCTATCATCAACATCTTAGTTTTAACATTTAACATGAGAATTAAACATTTACTTAAATATATACAAATATGAACTAAAACTAGTAAACTGGGCAAAAACGAACCAGCCCTCCTGTCACCAGTGGAGGCAATGGCGAGGTGTTATACTTTTGATGAAGCTTTTTGCACCACTACTACACGGGCCAATCGTTTCGACAGCAAACATAATATAAATAATCTCAAAAAGATTGATTTTAAGTATATTTCCAAAATGTTGATAGATATATGGGTATGTACAGTCAGAGTAAGGAAACCTTCGTCGGTTTTCAAATTCATTCCTTTATCTCAAGTCTAAGTCTTAAGCTCCTAGTACCTTTACGCACCTGATCTTGCTTTCACTGATATCTAGTACAGAAACGTTTTTCGTATCCAAAAATAATAATTTTTAATTTAAGTATAATTGTGTAGTTTTTTCTGGTCACAGTTACAAATCTCTATTATTTAAATTAATATATATAAATGAACGTCTATATCTATAGTATCATCAATTGTTGTCTAGGCGTATGTCCATTAAATTTGAATGGACTTAATATTTTATTATGAAATTAATGTATTAAAAAGAGTCATCATCATCCTCCTGCCCTTATCCCAATTTTATTTGGGGTCGGGGTAGCATGTCTTCTCCTTCCATACTTCTCTGTAAGACGACATCTCACAAGTAACATTCCTTCTAACCATATCGTCTTTGATTCAGCATCCATCAGTTAAGATTACGATAAGATAACTCTTGAGTCAAAAAATGACTACTGACATCCTGTATTGAATTTTACTAATGCAAAGTTGTAAGTTGTACTATTGCTACATGATATTATATATGAAAAAAAATTGGTGTCCTTAAACGATAATATATTTTGATGTATGTCATTTTTATTATTTTCCTTATTCATAAGTTTTACAACTGCTGTGAACTTTGCTTTATATTGTTATTGATGTATGTAAAACAGACTCGACGTCGATTTACATCCCATTTGATATGAACAAATAGTTGTGTTTTATTTAAAACTAGTAGTCGCCCGAGGCTTCGTTCGCGTTTTAGGGTATTGATTATCATGAGTTAGGCAAAAAAGTAATGTCCTTTCTTAGAGTTCAAGTTTGCTTTATAGCAATTTGATCAAATTCGGTTCAGCGGTTTGGTCATGAAATAACTTGGTGGTAGGGCTTTGTGCAAGCCCGTCTGGGTAGGTACCACACACTCATCAGATATTCTACCGCTAAACAGCAGTACTCAGTATTGTTTTGTTCCGGTTTGAAGGGTGAGTGAGCTATTGTAAATACAGGCACAAGGGACATGGTATCTTAGTTTCCAAGGTAATTGGCGCATTGACGATGTAAGGTATAGTTAATATTTCTTACAGCGGCATTATCTATAGGTGATGGTGACCACTGACCATCGGGTGGCACATACGCTAGTCTAAATCAATAAAAAAAATCAAATCAATTTTATTCAAGTAAACTTCACAATAAAGCGTTTTTTAATCGTCAATAATTAAATGCTACCAACTACCATCCGTCAACCTATTCCATAAAAAAAATGAAAGAGCGACGGACAGACAGAGTTTTCACATTTATCTAATCTTAGTATAGATGTAGACAGAAAAATGTTACGTCCAGTAGAATTACCTTTATAATAAATTATCAATTTATAACGACCTTGTTTAGAGAAAAAATCCACTTTAAAATCTCTCAGAATTTTGCACTCCACACCTCATTATTTCTTGTTTTTGTTACCCTAAACTAAGATTCAAAAAACCCTCAACAAAACCCCCAACAAGGACCTTTATCTCACTGCGCGACAGTAATAAGGCACTTTACCTTTCCAGCTCGCAAATGTCGTTGAAAAAAATAGCACTTTCGAAATCCAAGCCGTAAGTTCTTTATACTATAGTTGTGACGTAGGTATGTATGTGACCCACAAATCGTTATAAACCAATGGCCACTGCCTTTTTTATACATTCAGCCCCGTGTCGGTCTGCGGTTTGTTTGAAAACATACGAGCAGGTATTTTATCCGCTGACGCAGCGTTTTAGCATAAATAAATTAGCTAATACCCAATAACTTTGTATTCGTTATTTTGTAATGCATGTAATGAAGAATACATTTTCAGCCGTCAGCTATTATATTATTTTTATTCGGGAAACCACATATCTGAGAAAAACACGTGTCCAAAATGATTATTATATATTTGAAAACTGTTTAATTTCAATCATTAAAATAATCATTTCTCTATCTCTTTTCATTTTCTATTTAGTGAATTCTGAGATGTTATTGAGTTAATAGTGCCCGACCCAAATATGATATAAAACGCTACGGCGCTAGCGACAAGCTTGTTCGAGCCGTCGAAGCGATCGGACCCTTTCAGCTTAGAATTAACCAATGGAGAATATTAACTGCGTTTAATTTTATACAATTGCGGATGGATAGAGTTTAGAGAGATGTACAAACAATTAAAATTAAAAAAAAAAAACACGGCCCATTACATTTTTTTCGAGTATAGACTCGTATGTCCCCATACTTCCTATCGTAGCAGCGCGTGAAAAACGCGACGTGATTTATGTGCCGACGCGGCTATCTCCAGATAAATTATTGTCTTCACATCGGTGCATACATGCGAAAAAGTGAGAAATGGACCACTATCCATCCGCTTCCACCCATTCTCTTAGATGGATCGTTCTGAAATATTGTGGTGATTCGTAGCGCACTTAAGATTACGTAAATATATTTACATTTTTTTTTCCGCCCGTTCCATATATGGATAACGCGTCGGAAATTATAAGGTGAAATACGTGAGTTGCTCTACCAATTAAATTATGATGTATTTTACTTATTGAAGCATTGTAACCTTGATAGGGTAAATAGGGAAATGAATACAGCACCATGTAAGTTATGAAATCCTTTCTATCATTATAGTTACGTATATATACGTTGATTTTGTATGTTATTGTTTGTTACGTTTTCGCGTCTTAATTACTTAACCTATCAAAACCTGATTCGATGAATAAGACAGGAGAGATGGTGTCAGCGCTAGGCTTTCTTCCCACGCTGTAAACGTAAGTGAGTCTAGGGGTATTCTCTGAACGCCCTTTAGGTCGGTGGCCCGCAAACTTTATCCAATCGTAGATAAGTGCATCGCGGTAGCGCGTGCGAAAGGTCCCGTGATGCCCCTTAAGAGACGGAGTAGGGGTACTGCTGTTTTACTAGCAATTCTAATGAGATGATATGCACAAAGCATTCTAGACACTAGCGAAAATCATATAGCCACCATTTTCTGTGTGAAAACACGTCAGAATATTTTATAATAAATTGGGGTTCAGAAAGGGAGAATGGATAAGTAGCACCAATGCATGATAGCTGGTGGGGTATTTCGATGACGGACAAAGCCGTGAGCAGAAAATTAGTCTTACCTATTATAACTTAGAAATTATAATAAAATTATAATAAAAATTAGTCTTACCTATATAAATCATCAAGTAACTCATTTGTCAATTGAATAGCCACATCGCTTTGAAATTCGCTTCTTCAAATTAATTTATAATTTCATTTCGCACGCTTTACAAAAATTAGTAACTAAATTTACGCTTTGAATGGAATGTCCTTAAATAAATTATAGCATCAATGAACAATTATCATATCACGCGGATCCCCCTCAAACCACTGGACCTTTTTTTAATAAATATCTCTCCGTCTAAATAATATTATATTGAGCTGAGATGGCCCAGTGGTTAGAACGCGTGCATCTTAACCGATTGCGAGTTCAAACCCAGGGAAGCACCACTATATATATATGCTTAATTTGTATTTATAAATCATATCGTGCTAGGCGGTGAAGTAAAACATCCTGAGGAAACCTACATGTGTCTAATTTCATAGAAAACTGCCCCATGTGTATTCCAAACCGCGTTGGAATAGCGTTGTGGAATATGTTCCAAACATTCTCTTCAAAAGGGAGAAGAGGCCTTAGCCTAGTAGTAGGAAATTTATTGGCTTCTGTTCTAGTTGTAATTTATTTTCTAGAATAATCCAAGAGTATCTACACACACTTGCTTCACTATCACACAAAATACTTGTGTCATTTTCGTCTAACAAGAGATAAAATCGCCGAATATCGACTTACAGCATTAATGGTACCCTACTCAGGCACGCTATTTAGTTTCAGTCTGTATCTATATTCGACTTGCTACTGGAATATCTTATTATACACTTAAACTCGATTTCCCGTACCCCGTTATTCTCTAAGTGAATTATTGAAGTTGGCGCGGCTCGAACCAGTATTGTTTATTAGTATAGAGACAAAGCATTGTCAATTAGAAGATACTGTTTTGTAATTGAGAAACTAACAAAACGAATTTCGAATGTAATTATACTTTATTTATGAGAGAAATTTGTGAAATGTCAAGTTCTTTTAAATAAATGAAATAAATAAAAATATATTTTATTCAAACATTTTCTAGCTTTTCATTTCATTAAATTAAATTTAGGTAAAATTACAATTGGTTTCGAATTCTGAGAGCCGTCAAGAAACTCGTTAGCTACTATTTCAATGAAATGATATATAAAAGAATATTAAATGAAATGAAATTTATATACCTGACCGTAAAATCAACGAATTTTAATAATTTCGAGTTTTTTATAAAACATATAACATTTTGTTGAGTGCAATGCTCATAAATATTTATCCCACACAAATGTATTCATTGGCAAAGCTAAAAATAAAGGGATATCATTATGTATATAAAAATAACTTTTTGTACGCCCACTTAACAAACAGCAATGCTTGTAATTTTATTATTGTTTTCGATTTTAAAGGGTGAGTGAGCCAGTGTAACTACAGGAATGGGGGACATAATAACTTAGTACCCAAGGTTGGTGGTGTATTATGGATGCAAAGAATCATGAAAATTTCTTACGGCTCCAATGTCTACCACTTACCACAAGAAGGACCGTATTAAAAAAAAATAAGATTAAAATTCATAATAATACCTTATTATACAAATAATAATAATTCATATGCGATAACATTCCTTGAAATTGGATGTAATTATAGTCAAACCAATTTATTAATAAGTTTTAATGTGAATGTAACTAAACTATTCCAATAATTGTAATATTAAGTTAAAAAATTTTAGCAAAAAAGGTAGAATACGTCTCCCTCCAAATGTTACAATACTTTGCACTATTAATAATATATTATTAACATTCATCCTTGGTACTATTACAATGAAAATGGCTTAATCTACGATGGCTTCTAAGCTAAAGCGAACGCATCTTAACAATCGAGCTGAAATAGCCCAGTGGTTAGAACGCGTGCATCTTAACCGGATTCAAACCCAGGCAAGCACCACTGAATATTCATGTGCTTAATTTGTGTTTATAATTCATCTCGTGCTCAGCGGTGAAGTAACACATCGTGAGGAATCCTGTGTGTGTCTTATATTTACAAGAATGCGTTTTTTTCCGTACGCACGTACACCGTTTTTATATTTTAACAAGTGACTTATTGAACTTAGTGAACTGGCGCCTTAGTTATAGACCAGCATCACGATCGCTTTGAATCCGGGTCGGGCTAAACTTCGATTACTTTGCTGTACTTGTTAGTTAGTCTTCAGCGAACTAGCTTGCTATTCCTTTTGGAGTATGACAAAAGAATCTTAGTCGTATTATTATGCTAGTGTTGTTTAATTATTTGATGGTACTTAATATGATTTTTGTTCTTTAAAGTTTTTTAATTCTTTTCATATATTAAAGATAATTTTATCAATATGAAAGTAACAATTTGTATGTCTGTTGCTGCAGACTTTGACAAGCAAGATTGAGCTCCAAGGAATCCTTCCTTGAGATATTGAAATTTGTTTTTTTTTTGTTTTTATGGTATAGGTTGGCGGACGAGCATATGGTCCACCTGGTGGTAAGTGGTCACCATTATTATAGACAATGACGCTGTAAGAAAAACTAACTGTTCCTTAAATCGTCAGTGCGCCACTAACCCTGGGAATTAAGATATTATGTCCCTTGTGCCTGTAGTTACACTGGCTCAGTCACCCTTCAAACCGGAACACAACAATACTGAGTACTGTTATTTGGCGGTAGAATAACTGGTGAGTGGGTGGTACCTACCCAGACGGGCTTGCACAAAGCCCTACCACCAAGTTTATGCCTAATACCTAAAAACCAACCCCTTAAACGGGCGTACACTAAATCTTCGGGCAACAACTACTTCAAAATATATTGCAGCGCATCAAACCACTTTGATTGGCTGATTTAGCATTCACAATACCACCCAGGATAAAGATCTCCACAATATCTAAACTTTACGAAAACGTTACGTTAACGCTACGAAAGTAAGTTTTTGAAGTGATTACTTCTTATGGGAGGGTGGAAACGTGACGCGCTTAAAATGCTATATCACGACTATATTAATAAAAGGATGACTTTTCTAGAAAGAAGCGTTTAATTCATTGATAGTAAATTACATAAGGCAAAAGTTATAGTGGAACGTTTCTTATCAGACTTTCGAATCTCAAATAGGTCCAAGTTTGTACAATGTCACCATATGTGTCCCAAATATTTATCAACCGACTTCCAAAAGGAGGAGGTTATCAATTCGTCTGTATTTTTTTTTTTTTTTTTTTTTTTTTTATGTTTGTTACCTCATAACTTTTCACTGGGTGGACCGATTTTGATAATTTTTTTTTTGTTTGAAAGGTAGTGCTTCCCGTAGGGTCCCATTTTTTTTATTTTTTTTTCCGATGATGGTATCCATGTGAAAACGACATAAGTCTTAAATTTGCGTTATGTATATGCGCGACAAATAGGTGAATAACTGAAAATCACGTTAAACAATTTTGATAATTCTTTTTTATTATAAAATATATACTTCAAGGGTAATTTGGTGAAAGTTTGGTAAGGTTCTGAGCACAGGATCCATGACAAAGTGACGGAACGGAAGGGAACGGAACAATTCTGAGGAGCACGTTAGCGATACTCGGTCGAATCTTTTATTTATAGGTTATTTGGATATTTGAGTCACCTTCCGTAATGTGGTTATGTTTATGTAATTATCATAGTCGAATATTATAATCAATTAGCTACCCACCCCGGCTTCGCACGGGTGCAATACTGATACTAAATATACTACAGAATTTGTTTATATACGACATCACATCGCAAACTTCTAAAATTATCAGTGTTTCTTTTTTACTATATTGTTCATGTATTATATACACAAACCTTCCCCTTGAATCACACTATCTTTAAAAAAAACCGCATCAAAATCCGTTGCGTAGATTTAAAGATATAGGGACAGAGAAAGCGACTTTGTTTTATATTATGTAGTGATGGAACTCCTATACGGCTCGCAGTTAGGGTGCGATATGGGGCAGAATTTCTTACTATCTTTAATCAAATTTTGTGTATGTGATGTGATTTCATATGATGTACGAAATATAGTTGGTCTTTTTCAAAGTTTTTTTGCTGAGTTCGATTACAGCTCTTTCGAGGGATCCTTGTAGTTCACGCCGCGTGACGTATTAAATCCGCATTTTCGAAAGTCTATTTTTGCTTTATTCGCAAGTTTCCTTTGAAATTGTCCTCGAAGTAGTTTCTGACTAGTGATGTGCCGGATCGTATAAAATGTAGACCCGCGGATACGGATCTGAATACGGATATTTGTTATCAAGATCCGCGGATACGGATACGGATGCGGATCTTAACTTTTTTACAAATTTAAAATATTTTAAAGATCTAAGTTTTTTTTATTGTTAATTAAAAGTGATCTCATAACTTTTTATACTACTGATCTCATTAAAAAGCTAGTTTATTTAGAACCTTGAAGTTATATACTTTTGGTATGATAACTAATGATAAATGATAAATATGATAACTACGCCAAAGATTGCAACATAAAAGAGCCAAATATTTGATTTTAAGAAATAAACAATATCCGTATTGAATTTAATAGTTTTTTATTTCTACCTAATGGCCTATTAAAGGCGAAGGGTAAGGTGTACTAGCGACGCCACTTGCTAGAAATTGTTAGCTACTAAACCGAATCTATTTTAAGTAATTGTGGACCGTCACAATCTCGGCAACTGGCGTCGCTAGTACGCCTTACCCTTCGCCTCAAAGAATATATTATCTATAAATTTAAAATTAATAAGGTAAATAGATCCGCCAGATAGATCCGCCAAAAAGTAACGGATTCGGAAACGGATACGGATCTTTCTTCTGCCTCGAATATCTGCGGATACGGATACGGATACGGATATCCGGCACATCACTATTTCTGACTCATATAAACGGAACGCTTAATCTATCCATATTAAAAAAAATTAGTTAGTCAACATCAGCTTCACTTAAAATCAAAAAATAAATAAAATTTTAACAAAAAGAAAAACCGACTTCAAACAAAACACTATTTTAAAACAAATGAATATGCACGAAAAAGTAATAAAAATAATTGCGTATTCAACATATTTTTTAGAGTCTTCCTAAGTTAAATGAAATGAAAAATATTAGACTACTTAAAAGTCGATTAACGATTATATCATGTAGTTATAATTATTGTTATATTTGGAGTCGGTGACAGCCAATAAAACCCTACAGTATATCTATCAAAAAACAATACGAGAATACTTTAACAAATATGTTTTTTACAAATTACCTTTTACACAATAATATACTGGATCAATCAAGGGGCTCGTATAGCTTCTTTCTTTTGATTGTTGGGGCAAGGGCACCGTAGCTGACACCGGCTCCAAATATACCAATAACTATAACTACATGATATAATCGTTAATCGACTTTTAAGTAGTCTAATATTTTTCATTTCATTTAACTTAGGAAGACTCTAAAAAATATGTTGAATACGCAATTATTTTTATTACTTTTTCGTGCATATTCATTTGTTTTAAAATAGTGTTTTGTTTGAAGTCGGTTTTTCTTTTTGTTAAAATTTTATTTATTTTAAATGTTGAAAAAGAGTAACTACTGAGTTTCTTGCCGTTTCTTCTCGGTAGAATCTACTTTCCGAACCGGTGGTAGCTATATTTAATTGTAAAATGACTATTCAGAAGTGCTTGTAAAAGCCTACTTGAATAAAGTTTATTTTGATTTTTGATTTTGATTTACATGTTTTTTGATAAAGCCGAGATGGCACTGTAGTTAAAACGCTTGCATCTTAACTGATGATTACGGATTAATTCCCAGAAAACAACCACCACAATTAGAATAGCATAGTATATACGCGTTTAATAGCATAGCAAAGTTAGGTTAGTAATAAGGTCTTATGAAATTAAACTATCTTATATGGATCGTATTTGTACAGCATATTACTACTATTTGTATACCAGCTAATGCCCAGCATACATTGCAGTGCCTATTGAAATATATTTGTAAACTATTATCCGATACAGCTTGTGTTCCAATATATCTAATTTGTACGATGTAAATTGTTCCGGTGGTCGCTTTAATTGTATAGAAGTTATTGTTTTACATCTAGTGTCAAGTGGAAAATTACATTTATCAAGTTCATTGCGTTCAGTCAAACAGTGTCTAAGTCCATTATATAAAACAGATACACCAAGATCTAAACCAAAATTTCTATGGAAGTCCAATTTGCGCTGTCAACGAATGTTGCTTGTGACGCTTTAACTGGGATCTCCATTCGAACTTCAGTCTAATCCCGTTCTATGTTTGCGATGTCAATATAAATAAAATAGACCAATAGGCGATTCGAGATGGCCCAGTGGTTAGAACGCGTGCATCTTAACCGATGATTGCGGGTTCAAACCCAGGCAAGCACCACTGATTCATGTGCTTAATTTGTCTTTATAATTCATCTCGTGCTCAGCGGTGAAGGAAAACATCGTGAGAAAACCTGCATGTGATAAATTTCATAGAAATTCTGCCACATGTGTATTCCACCAACCCGCATTGGAACAGCGTGGTGGAATATGTTCAAAACCTTCTCCTCAAAGGGAGAGGAGGCCTTTAGCCCAGCAGTGGTAATTTACAGGCTGTTGTTGTTATTGTTCTTGTACGAATAGGGTATTTTTTTTTAATATTGACTCTTACAGGAACTTCACGGGATCACTTGTATAGGCTACCGTATCGCTAAGATGGTTAAGTCATCTCTGGTCAAGATCTAGGGTTACCTGAGGTACGGAGCACACTGGCGACGCTGCTGACGATGCTTACATTGAGGGGAAAAGATTCGCGTAGCGCGAGTAGGAAGGATTATCATGTCTCAACATGTATTATATAAAAACATCTTTGCAATATTATCAATATATATAAAACTGTTCCGTTGCTGAGTGACTGAGTGAGTGACAGACAACGCAAAGCCTAAACCACTGGACCTAGAGACTTGAAATTTGGCACATGTATGCCTTCAGTGTCCTAGAGGTTCACTAAGAAGGAATTTTTCAAAATTCTTACGGGATAGGAAATAAATGGGATTTATATTTTCGAACCAAAGTAGCTCTATATCCGTAACTATAATTATTAGGGGTTTCAAATTTAGCATGCAAGTAGGTTATAACAACAACTAAAAACTATTTTTAGGATATTTCAGAATTCCCAAGGGAACGGGTATTGTATAATATTATGTTATAAAACTCTTTTATAATATCAACAAAGATCTACCCTAGTAAACTGTTATCAACAATGAAATTTTTATTATTTTGTTACAATCAAGGAGCTCGCATTCGTATGTGTGAGTGACTCAAGTGTTTACAATATATCATAGTGTGCGTGAGATGACTTACAAGTAGATACAATAAATTTTTTTTTTGTTCACTTGTTCATCTATAGATTAATATAACGTTAGAAACATATCATATTTATCTCTCTTCGTCTTAAATTTTCATCCTATATGAACCCTAACCCCTCAGTCTATATTGTATTGTTATTTATTTATAATACACAGAATTTGATATTACTTTTCCTAGAATACAACTAAATTACCGGAATGAGGATCTATTGTAATTCGTATCAATAACATTCACAAGTATATAGAAAGTAATGTTTATTTGTGAATCCATAATAATACTTATTCTCGGGAAACGTAAGCTGTAATGCTTTTTTATTGTTTGATAAATTAAAGCTGTGGACATACCTTTTCTTTTTTTTTCTCGCTGGAAAAACGCATTACGCGCTTCCCCCACGTGATGGAAAGTGGGGGGGTGTGTGGGACTCCCCGGAGCCCTGGACGCCGAGTGCGCCCAAGTACGCCGGGTTTACCCACTAAAAACCAGCGGTACCCACTCCGTCTTTCGATGGACGCCACGGGATCGCTTACGCATGCTACCGTGATGCCCTGACGGTCAGCCTACCTATGCGGGCCTCTAACACGTAGGGGTGATTCCCGGGGTACTGGGACCCCCCTAGTCCCTGCGGCGCCTATTGAGCCGGTGGGAGAAGGTGCGCGTAGCGCCTTTTCCTCCTCCCGGTCGTCTTCTGCGGAGCGAGTCAGCGGCGGCACTCTCCTCCCACTCCCGCTCCGCGGCTTCCTTCTGCGACATGACACTTTCGCAGAAGGAGCGCATCTCTGACCAGCACATCCAGCTACCGAGCATGGCGTTGATGATGCTCGGCAGCGAAAGGTCTCCGCCTATAGTCGCCGCAAGGGTGTGTCTCTGGGGCCTCCACGCAGCACACTCGTACAGGGTGTGGTACGCCGTATCCACTGGCGCACCACACTCGTGGCAGGAGGGTGACTCCTCCCGCCGCTATCCCATGCAGGTACTTACCGAAGCATCCGTGTCCAGTAAGTACCTGCGTCATTCTGTACGACAGTGTACCGTGCTTCCTCTCGACCCAGCGACTCAAGTGGGGAAAAATCGCCTCCACTGACGCTAGGCCCGCCGTGGGTGACCCCAGATCTTCCTGCCTTCGGACGATCAGGGCTTGCTGGGCTAGAGCCCTGATCCGCCCGATCTCCGCCGTCCCTAGACGTTCGCCGCGGTCCCTCGCCTCGACCCAGAACCGGTACACTTCCGCGAGCACCTCCGCCTGGAGCTTCCAGGGCGGATCGCCCGCGAGAAGTGTCGCCGAAGTCCACGACACCGTACGGTACCCTCTGATGCTTCTCACCGCTATGACCCTCTGCGGCTTGCGCAGCAGGGCCCGATTTTTAGTGGTGGTCGTCCGAGTCTTCAGGGCGTCCAGGGCGTCAACCGTCGACCGGCCTGCCCTGAACCCGTACTGAGCCTGCGAGAGACCCGGACCGACCTCCTCGAGGTGCTGAACGAGACGGGCTGCGAGGATCTTCTCGAAGAGTTTTCCAGTCTCGTTCAGCAGCACGATTGGCCTGTATGCCGAAGGGGAATCCAACGGCCGACCTTCGGCAACAGGACCAACTTCCCTTCTTTCCAAGGCTTCGGAAACTGCCCACTGTACAGATACTCGTCGAACAGCTCCCGAAGCCTTGCACCTAGGTATTCTAGGGCGTCGCATAGAACACGCCCAGGAACCCCGTCCGGACCCGGCGCCGTCTTCTTGGCCTTCAAGCGACCGAGGGCCATCTCAATTTCCCGCTCCGTGATCAATGGAGAAGCCACTGCGTCTTCGGTCACGGAGCTGGGGGCCATTTGTGGAGGGACATGCTCGCCTGGGTGGGGAAAGAGTTCCCCGACCAGGCGCAGAAGGAGTTCCGGCGGCAGCGTCTCGGTGAGAGGGGCGCCTTGGGTGCGGAACTTCCCACGCACACCGCGGTACGGACGCCCCCACGGGTCTCGATTGAGACCCGCCAGAAGCTCCTCCCTGGCTTTCTCTTTAGCCTTCCTTATCGCCAGCTGCAGATCTTTTTTCAACTGGCGATAAATGTCTAGCAACTGTCCCTCCAGATCGGTGTCGAGGCCGTTGCGCCTTCGACAGCGGACATAGGCCCTCCCCGCCCGGCAGCACGTCGCCCGAAGGTCGGCGATTTCGGGCGACCACCAATAGACGTGCCGGCGCTTTACTCTGCGAAGGTGTGGACATACCTACGATATAATCATCTATACTATTTTTTTTTATTTCATCATCATCTATACTAATATAATAAATGTGAAAGTCACACTGTCTGTCTGTCGCTCTTAATTTACTAAACCACAGATTATATTTAATGTTCTAGATACAAAGGCGTATATATATATATATATATCGATTCGCCTATATCTAAATGAAATATTAACTGTGACAGAATTGGAATTAATATTTACAACAATAGCCTGTAAATTTTCCACTGCTGGGCTAAGGCCTCCTCTCCCTTTGAGGAGAAGGTTTGGTGCATATTCCACCACGTTGTTCTAATGCGGGTTGTTGGAATACATATGTGGCAGAATTTCTATTAAAAAAGACGCATGAAGATTTCCTCACGATGTTTTCCTTGACCGCCGACCACGACGTGAATTATAAACACAAATTAAGCACATGAATATTCAGTGACGCTTGCCTGGACTTAAACCCGCAATCATCGGTTAAGATGCTCGCGTACTTACCACTGGGCCAACTCGTTTTAATTAATTTATATTCAATCACAATTAATACTCCTAAAAGTTCTATGTAATATCTGCAGAACTGTCTTCGAAGCAATGAGTTGACTTGTATTGACTTAATTGTAGTAATATTCAAAGGGATGGGTCGAAAATCGGTTTAAATCGGTTCGAGAACTCTCGCTATACTAACATTACGAAAGCTTAAATGGTGTCAGGCTACAGGTCAGTTTCTATCTTTAGATTCAAATAAATATAATTCTAAGGAATACAGAGATTTCGTATAAAATATTATAAGGAAGTATAGACTTACATTTCCAATTAATATTCGTGTGAAAAAATACAAGTCAGTACTTTAGTATATCGTTTCCTGTTGAAAATTATTTAATCTTAAGGTTGTTTTAAAGTGTTCGCAAATAACAAAAGACGGTGATGTTCATATGGGCAATGCAAGAAAATATTCAATTTTAACAGGGTCTGTATTTATGTATCATACCATAGGTTATGCTATATGTTTTTTAGGAATATCGTATAGGAAATCTGATGGTGGAAATTTGATGTAAAAATATATATATAATGGTAGAAAATCTGATGGGGAAGTGGTCACCATCGCCCATAGACATTGACGCTGTAAGAAATCGAAATCACGTTTTATTTGGTCGTGAGCCATTTGGATAGATACGGATTAGTATCAGATTCTACCCGTAATACTTAGTTTAGTTGTATTCTGCTTTAAAGAGTAAGTAGCCCTGTATAATTATAGTAATTAGGGCTTCCATCATAGCCCCAAAACTCATTTGCTGGTCCAGCAAAGTTTAGGCTCATAAGAACACTTGAAACGTCGTGTTACAGTGTTTAATTAAATGAAAAACTAGATTCTACCGAGAAGAATCAGCAAACAATTCAGTAGTCTCCTTTCCACAACTTGAATTACAGAGTATATCAGAAATTTTATAGTTATCTTTCTTAGGATGTAAAAAAAAAAAAATAATAATATATAAAAATATAAATAATCAAAACAGTTTAACAGTGGAAACTTGGAATGTAAACACTTTCAGTTAAATCGAAGCTTTCGTTAAAAAACCCTAACTATTAAAGATTTTAGCTGAAAATGGGATGGGATGGGATCTTATGTTTGTGTCAATTCTCGTGAAACGAGAAATGTTCAGGTTACATAAGCAAAAAATGGCATTATTTTTAGATACATAAACATAAAGTTCTAGAAATTAAATTCATCTCTACGATCCTAATTGAAGCCTTGATATTCTTAGAACTCCCAGGCATATTAAGTTTCTTGTATTAATTTAACCAAAACATGAAAGCACGTTCTGATGATTCTGAGAAGTATTTAAAACGAAATAGTTAGGTATCCTTAACATTATTAATTCTGCTAATTTTATAAAGTACATGAAAGTACGATATGTTATGATGTTTGTTAATTAATCACGCGAAAACAGCTGGGCTGGATGGATGACATTTTAAATAGATATATCTTTTATCTCTCTCTATCTCCCTACGCGTGGTGACGCGGGCGAAGGTAGTTTTTAAATAAAAATTAAATTACTAATATAAAAAAAATACCGGTCGAATTGAGAACAATCCTTTTTTTGAAGTCGCTTAAAAATACAATTATGTTCACACCAATTAAAAAAAGTACACTTTGGTTTTATGACGACAACTGAGAGAGAAGATTTAATGTACATTTTACGGCACGTCAGTGACTAAAGCACTACTTAAACCATAAAAGAAAATACAAAAACAAAATTCAATGAGCCAAAATAAATGAGCCACTAAAACCATACGCACAATCACGTATTCGCCGGCTCGCTTTGTATCGTTACGAGTTAATTAGAGGTCGAGAACAAAATAAAGCCTTCACAGCCCTCCACGACGCAATGGGGGATATAATTGTCGAGATAGCGAAAAAGGTTCAGCAAAAACTATCTTAACATCAAATCTAATTTCGTAGTGCTCAAGACCCACATCACAGCTGCGTCGTAACAATTCCAAGTAATGTAAGGGCATCGTGACAACAGAACTATAAATATTATTATGTCTCATTCACTGAATGAAAATCGATTTAGTATTCGTTATATAATTTCAGGTTCTTAGTTCATAGATTCAGCTTATAAGCAGATCTCAGAAATGAATCTATCGAGAATTTAATTCCGCAGTCATTAAACACTAACGCCCGAAAATCAAGTAAAGCTGTTGGTCTTGCGATAGTGTGCGACCGTATCGGATTATAAGTGCGTGTAGATAGAAAGAGGGAGTGCATTTACGTTCAAATTTGTAGAATATACACTTTTCTGCGCAGAAGGCTATCATACATCGACAAAGGCGACTTGTATAGTCGATAGAAAAGAAACAACTACAAACAACAACAGCCTGTAAATTCCCACTGCTGGGGTAAAGGCCTCCTCTCCCTTTGAGGAGAAGGTTTGGAACATTTTTCACCTAAATTTAAATTTGTCACATGCAGGTTTCCTTACGATGTTTTCCTTCACCGCAGAGCACGAAATGAATTATAAAGACAAATTAAGCACATGAAACAGAGGTGCTTGCCTGGGTTTGAACCCGCAATCATCGGTTAAGATGCACGCGTTCTAACCACTGGGCCATCTCGACTCCTCCTGGGCCTCTCGAAAAGAAAATTGGACATCATTATCACTAATTATATCATTATCTTATTATTTCTTATAAACATAACTACATATTCAACTTATCGAAAGTTTTTGGTAGAAACCAGTAAGACAAAGAAAAGGTTTTCTCGTTTTTATAATCAATCAATAAAAATATATTTTATTCAAGTAGGCTTTTACAAGCACTTTTGAATCGTCATTTTACAATTAAAGAAAGATGCAAGAAGCTCAGTAGTTAGGTACTCTTTTTCAACATTTAAAAAATATAAAGTCAAGTTAGTTAAATACAATTATTTAAATTAATATATCCTGCTTGGAAGTCAACAGGTATTAACTCTACGCTTTTATATCATCTATAATTATAATAATGGATTATATCTATACTGTGATTATAACAACATCTAATATAGCTTTAGAAGTGATAAAATACCTAACTTCACCATCTACAGACAAAAAATACCGAAAAAGAATTTTGAAAGTATAATAAAATATACTTTAAAGTAACTCACTTGCTTCGAGACTAAGTTTGCTGTTCTTACTAACTTGAATCTTAAGAAAACTTGTTCGCGAGCGTTTGCATTTCGGATGACGATGGTGTTTTGACGTTGACTTGCGACTTCTGTTTACCAGAGCCAAGATAATAATCTGGCCTAAAAAACTGCAGTTCTTCATATAATTACAGCTCTAGCAAATAAAATTCATTTTATGTGATTAATTGAAAGGCTCTAAGACTGTGTTGTGAATCAAAACGTCGTTTTGAAGAGTCACTCCAGAGGTTTTTAATTTCATAGCTTTTTACCAAAGTCCTTCCTGACTGATTCATCATCGCTAAGCGTAAACTATTAAAGTAAGGGCTTTGAAATTTGGTGATTACGATCATTTTATCGAATAGAAACCCAATAAGGAAATAAATTTAAAAAACCTACCCCTAAGGGTATGAAATTGGGTTTGAAATTTCTGGTAATGTAATGAATTTCCACGCGAGCAAAGCTGCGAGCAACAGCTTAAAATAAACGAGACTAATTTTTCTTTTTTTTTCAATTTTTTCCTGCAACTTGAAAATAAGGTTTTTACTACGACGTACTTTCTGCATGTCGAAACGTTCTGAAAGTAGTTGAAGCTGTTAGCGTAGCATAGAAAGAGCCTTCCATTCTGAATTCTTGAAGATGGCATAGTCGTCAGCAAGAGTGCTTAAATCTCCAGAGGTGCTTGTGACGGGTGCTTTAATCCCCTATTTGTGCTCGTGTTTTATCAAATTGGTCCTAACTAGTCTCAAACACTTCCTACAAAACATTTCCTGCAAGCAAGTTCTTACTAAGTCGGTTATGTTTGTCTTTGCGTTCCTAATCTGATTTTGATGGCACTTGGTAAAATCTTCTGCGTACAATCGAGAATATACCAAGGTCCAAAAATTTGTGACATTTTCCTTAGACAATGTGTCTTCTAGATCTTTATTCCAGCTTTGGATGATATAATCTTTATTAACATAAGAATTAATAACATAATTATATACAAATATGAAATAAAACTAGTTACTGTACACAACTTGACCGCGTGGAATGGTGGCAAGAATGCTAGCAGTTTTTCCCCATTTAATCGCAATTCTGATCCTCTGGTCAAAAAACGAACCAGCCCAGTGGAGGCAATGAAGCGAGTTATACTTTTGATGAAGCTTTTTGAAAGATGGGATGGTTACTAGTTATTTTAGAATTGAAGTTGATAATAATGAAAATATATTCAAATATAATATACACGTAGTGTTACGAAACACCAAGCAATGATAATATAAAGGCTTTTCTAAGCAGAATAGTTACCAAAATTACTACGAAGTCTTGTATTCGGTAAAGTTTAAATTTAATTTACGGACATAGAGTTAGGATGATCTTGACCTACCTGTTTATAACAACGTTAATAATAACTTGTTTAAAATAAGCGTGCCTATTAATAACGCTTATTTAATCTCAGTTTAGATAAATAGTAAATGATTTCATGCAATAGTTTGTTTTTTAAAAAGGGAAGAATTTTGGCAATTGGTGAGCAATATCGAAAAAAAAATTATTCAACCTGTAAATTTCCCACTGCTGGGCTAACGCTTCCTCTCCCCTAGAGGAGAAGGTTTGGAAAATATTCCATCACGCTGTTCCAATACAGGTTGGTGGAATACACATATGACAGAATTTCTATGAAATTAGACACATGCAGGTTTCTTCACGATGTTTTCTTTCTCATTCTCACGCCGAGCACGAGATATATTATAAACACAAATTAAGCACGTGAATATTCAGTGGTGACTACCTGGGTATAAACCCGCGATCATCGGTTCAGATGCACGCGATCTAACCACTGGTCCATCGGCTTTTCCTCTTCCACAAAAAATATTCGATAAGGCTTAAAGGCTAAATTTTATTTTAAATAATAAATGCAACTATTCGTTTTTGGTTCAAATGTATTCATCGAAATGAAATATATTATGAATATAGGTTTTTATAGTAAATCAGATGAAAGCTATTACCTGTTTCAAGGAAATACTCCAGAATTAATGCACAGTGTAAAAGAAATATTTGTATCTATATGTGGTGCTTTATTTAAACTATGTGTATCAATTTTGTAATCACAATTTGGTTAAGGGATTATAACTCTCGCTGTAAATAATCATTGTTTATCTTTACTTCTGATATTGTGATATTCATTGACTTGAATAATGAAAGATTTAATGGTAGATTGTTTTTTCTTTCGATAAGTAACTTGATTGTATAAGTCCTTAGCAATGAATTAAATCTGCTCAGATATCGTTCTTGTAATTAATCTATACATATAATAAAATTGGAGTGTCTGTTTGTAATATAAAAATAACCCTTATTTCTCAATACATATGTTTACTTGGTATGTAGGTATACCAAAATAACATTTTTATATTTTTTGTGTGGTTGTCCGTCCGTTTGTTCCGGTTAATCTCTGGAACGGCTGCACCGATTTTGACGGAACTTTCATTAGCGTATAACTGATACAATAAGGAGTAACTTAGGCTACAATATTTGTTTTTAATTCAAATGCGTACAAGATCGCGGGTGCAGCTAGTTATTAATAAAAATACGTTTGTTTTATTAAAAGTCGTTTCAATTCGTTTTTGTTTAAAAAATTCTATTATTATCCTAAGTAGAATAAGCTTCGTTTATTTGACTTAATATAAAAACAATAAACAGTCGTTTATTTTATAAGCGATTTTATTGTGTCTGTGTCTCATTAATTTTCTCAAACGATTTCAATTATATATTGAAACCAACGACTCGCCCCGGCTTCGCATGGCTGATACTAAAAATATACTACATAATTTCTTTATATACAACGTTGATAGCTTTTTTGTCTGGGAGACATATGCCTGTCTCTTTCTTTTCCAGCCTATCTCTGTCTATTGGTTATGGTTTTATATTACATATTTAAATTAAAAATTTGGAATTTTAGAAAAAAAAAAACAATTTCCATTTTATTATTATTCTTAAAGGTTGTCAATATTATCCGTTATTTAATACATACATACATATATTTATAGCGAAAGCATTATAGTTCCCACTAGATGTCCCACGACACCTCGCATTTTATGGTATTCTTTATTAAAAAATAATAAGAATTAACGATTCTCATGCCAATGGTTTAAATTTAAACTATATTAAATTGAGCAAATAACACATATAAAACCTCCTCTGAATCATTCTATATCTTTTCATATATACACCCTCTATGTACGTTTATTAGTACTAAAAAAAAAAAAAACATTTATAAGTATAGACTTATATGACTATCAATATTGATATTTCACTTGTGCCAGGCGTCGCGTGACGCATTACCATCAACAAAAATCCCTTTTATGTTGCAAGGGTTTTTGTTTATACTACACACTTATTAAATTTCACCTTAGAATATTAGAAAAATTTATATCTATAGAAAATGTGATAACGTAGTACATTTTATGGTATATGGGAAAATGGGCTGGTTGGAGGTAAGTGGTTCGTCATATTTTCAATGTTATAGGTGGCAACATTGACGATTTACGCAAGGCGGCAGGCAGGAGCTGGATGCGAATAGCCGGAGACAGACCACAGTGGCGTGCACTTGGAGAGGCCTATGTAAAGCAGTGGACAAAAACGGGCTGATGATGATGATGATAGGTGGCAAACGAGCAGTCGGCTCATCTGATGGAAAGTAATTACTAACGCCCATAGTTATCTGCAACCACAGGAACTTGCAGGTGCGTTGCCTCCTTCAAGGAAAGAGTAAGTTAGTCATGACTTGACTTCAAGAAACTTAAAATAACTTCAAATAGGCGTTTACAAGTACTTTTGAATCGTCATTTAACAATTAAGTGAAGCTACCACCGGTTCGCAAAGTAGATTCTACCAAGAAGAACCGGCAAGAAACTCATTAGTTAGTCTTTTTCAATATTTAAAAAATACAAAGTCATGTTATATACATACAATTATTGAAATTAATATATCCTGCTTGGAAGTCAAGCAGGTATTAACTCCACGCTTTTTTATTATCTATAAATAACATTTCTTACACGCCAATGCATCAACCATAGCAACTAAGATGTAATGCACTTTCTACTTAATTTTATCTCTGATCTTCCCTTTAAATTAGAACATATCAATATTAAGAATTTCTTTAATCAGTAAATAGGTAGTTGTGGTGAGGCCTTGGCTGACTTACACAGAACACCAAGCAGCCTTACAGCGCGCAACTCACTAATCAGACAGCGGCAGAAACCAACAATAATAATTCAATGAAGATATTAAATATTAAAAACAACATCTTTTTTTATTTTTTTTTATGGAATACCTTGGCGAACTATCATATAGACCACCTAATGGTAAGTGGTCATCATCACCCATAGACAATGATGCTGAAAGAAATAGTAAAGAGGTAGAATATCTGATGAGGGGGTGGTACCTACCCCGGCGGGCTTGCACAAGCCCTACCACCAAGTGTTATTATTATTCAATATAACTATTATAATATATTCAGTACGAAATACGAGCTGTATATTTAACGTTTTCTCTTAAATATCACCTAGCACCAAACAATGATTCCTTTTTTCTTTTTTTATCTATTCTATTAGGCTTTGTGTAGCTTATCTCGAGAACAATGCCGCATACTTTTCAATGCCAAAAAGCACCCTCCTATATAATCCTTTGAAAGTTTTCTTTCGATTTATTTTATTCGTTTTATTACGGTTACGTAAATTTTAACGATGTAGGAGTTTCGTTTTCAACTGGCTTTTTGTATTCATAAAAATAAAAAAATAAATAAAATAAAACTGAACGAATGTACAGAAGTTATAATAATAGTTTCGACTTTGCATATCAAATATGTAGCAATTTGTATGAAGTAAAAAATATATAGGAATTTATTTTTTAAACCTTTAGTACTTATCATTAAACAGAGTTAATCCGACTCGATTGTCTATTTAAGCTCAAAAATAAACGAATATAATTTTATACGGTTTTCACCACCGACGAATATATGTAATTGTTGACTGTCAAAGTTGAGAACGCATTGATATAGACGCCAACAGTTAGACACTAAGTAGACGGATACTAATAAGGTTGTTTGACGTTTGGTGATTGACAAAAGTAGCTGTCAAAACACGAAAAAAAGTTGGACTGATTTTGGAACATATTCCACCACGCTGTTCTAATGCGGGTTGGTGGAATGCACCTGTGGCAGAATTTCGATGAGATTCGGCACACGCAGGTTTCCTCACGATGTTTACCTTCACCGCCGAGCACGAGATGAATTATAAACACAAATTAAGCACACATATATAGTGGCGCTTGTCTCGGCTTGAACCTTAAATCATCGGCTAAGATGCACACGTTCTAACCACTGGGCCATCTCAGCATATTGTATACCAATAGTATATGTATGGCAACATAAAAGTACTATGTAGAACCTTTTACCTGTGCGACGTCACGACAGGTTGCTAAAAACTAGCAAACTATCATAACATTTCAGATAGCCAAGATTGCCCAATGGTTAGAGCGAGTATATCTTTACCGATGATTGCAAGTTTAAACCCAGTGAAAAGATTGGGTATATTTTATTCGGTTTGAATCCGAAGACATCGAATAAGCATCACTGGTATTTCATGTACTTAATTTGTGTTTATAATTCATTTCGAGCTCGGCGCCGAATGAAAACATCGTGACCAACCTAGTCTAAATTAAACGAAATTCTGCCACATGTAAATCTGCTAACCAGCATTGGAGCAGCGTGTTTGAATATGCTTCTCGCCTTATCCTCAATTTATTTACAAACGATTTTTATATGTATATATTCTTTCTTTTGATTGTTGAGGCGCGTGCCCGTGGCTGACACCGACTCCAAATATAGCAATAATTATAACTACATTATAATCGTAAATCGACTTTTAAGTAGTCTAATATTTTTCATTTCATTTTACTAAAAAATATATGGAATACGCAATTATTTTTATTACTTTTTAGTGCATGTTTATTTGTTTTAAAATAGTATTTTGTTTGAAATCGGTTTTTCTTTTTGCTAAAATTTTTATTTATTTCCCAACCCGAGCAACACATTTAAAACGCGAGCAAAGCCACGGGCGACTACTATTATGATATAAAAACAAGTGACGATTAAGTAATCGAATTAGTACTTAGTTTAAAAATTTTAAAAGGTAAAATAATTCACATAAAGTTATTGAATTTGTTACTATATCTATTCAAGTAAATTTTTAATAACTTAAAAAAACATATATATTCTTAGTATGTTTAAATTATAAATTATTTATTGAACAAATATTCTTCGATTTTTTAATTGATTTCAAATAATATTAAGACAGCACGTAACGTAATCCTCTCTACTGAAAAATAATGTCAAAATCAGTGTAATATTGTTTTTTATTTTTATCAAATATAAAAAGCATTGTATTTTAAAATACATCAATATACAGGTTGTCAGTTGATTAGCCAGGCCGTGAAAGTGTAACAAACAATAATATTTTTTAAAAATATTGTTACATTTATTATTGTAAATAAATAAAAATTTTAACAACAAGAAAAACCGATTTCAAACAAAACACTATTTTGAAACAAACCAATATGCACTAAAAAGTAATAAAAATAAGTGCGTATTCAACATATTTTTTAGAGTCCTCCTAAGTAAAATTAAATGAAAAATATTAAACTACTTAAAGTCGATTTACGATTATATAGCGTAGTTATAGTTATTGTTATATTTGGAGCCGGTGTCAGCCAATCAACAATCAAAAGCAAGAAGCGATACAAGACCCAGTATATTATCGTATAAAAGGTTATTCTCGTATAGTTTTTGATACATATACTGTAGGGTTTTCTTAAGGGTAGGGTAAACATAAAAATAATAAAATACAGATGAATTGAAAAGTCGGTTGAAAAGTTCACAATCTAAACTATTATTACAAATGGGGAAATAACTCTGTTTGATAGCTCTTGACGCTTAAACTGCTGAACCGATTAAGATGAGGCCTTTACTTTACTTTTACTTACTGTTGTATATAATTTGAAATGAAAAAAATATTTCAAAGTAGGTCAAAGAGACCTCAGACTGACACAAGCTCAAGCACAAGCAAGAGGATACAATTCAGAGCCACGTATGGTGCGACACAACTTAGTTGTAGAATCGGCAAATTCAATAAAACCGATTACTGTCGGTTTATACAACCAATAGAAACAGCTCCCTATTGCGCCATTCGACGCTATTCGTCGCGAAAGATTCTCGCATCAGTTCAACGCGAGAAAGCAAGTGCATGTAATTCGACGTGTCAAATTGACGAATATATCAAGTCATAAGATATTACAAGTTATTACGTGTGTACAAAGATCATATTCACATTAGAAATAAATATTGATAATTTGGGATAGCGTACTTATTTCGGATGTGATCGGTTTTACGAATTTTGCCTGTGCTACATCTAAGTTTTGTCGTACTATATAATTCGCTTGTTAATTCAAGCGCCCCCAGTGTTTAAGTATTTCACCTTAAAACCAAGGAACTAATAGACTGAGAGCCGGTTGCGTATATTAGTTGTTATTTTAACGTTCATTTCAAATATAAATAGATGTGAATTGTGTTATGTATTTTATACTATAAACTGAAAATGTATAGGTAAGGTACACACACACGCACGCACACAATTGTGAGCGCCCGTATAAGCGTCTATGTAACATAAAAAAATAAAGTTATATTAAAAGGTTGCTTTAGATGATGTTTAGTTGTTCATGTTATTATTGCTAAGCATAAGAAATAGATTTAAATCTTAAAAAAATATGTGGAACTCCTACAGAATAAACTGAGAGACTAACTGACCGATAGTCAGCTTTGTATAAGTTGTCTTTACAATGGTGAAAAATTAAGGTAAGCATAGAAAATGTTATATATCTGCTGAACAATAACAGACAATTACACGTAGCGCCTCAAAAACATGAACGCCGCTCGGTAAAAAAATTATGGCACATTTTTTTATTAATAATAACATCAGTAGTATCAAGTTGCTTCCTTCTTAAAATTTCAAGACTTTTACTTTACGTAATTCGAAACCGTTGTCACCCTATTTGAAATTTTTTTGACAACTAAGAGCACGTTGTTGTCCCCTCTATAATGTCGTCTCAACGACCAATAGAAAATTATATTGTTTTTTTTTTTAATTATTATGACGTCTTGCTGTATCTATTTCACCTTTTTCTTTTGGCAGACTGTGGTAGAGTCATTGTATCGTGTTTATTTAAATACATACTTGTATATTAAAAAAAAAAAACTTCAAAACAATTTTTTATATATTATTAAAAGTTTAAAGAGGTTGGTTGTCATGTGTTAGGCAACAAAGTAGTCTTTGTCCTTTCTTGGAATTCTAGTTTGCTTCATACCAAATTTCAGCAAATTCCGTTCTTTGATTTGGTAGCGACTGATAGATAGATATTTATTTATAATTTAATAAATTGGAATTAATTTTAAAGCTATCACCGGTAGGAAAGTTAATTCTACCTAGAAGATGACTTTTTATATTGTTTAAATTTTGGAAATAAAACGATTGATTCAGAAGGATTCAAATCAAAATTATTTTTTCCTACTTAAACATTTTAACTTAGTCATATTCATAGTATATTAAATAAGCAGTTACGTTTATGGAAACGTTTAAATAATTAACAATGTATCTCAAGTGATACTATATCATATATAGCAATAAAGCTCTTCAGCAAAAAACATAGAGTTCAGATCCAACTCCTATCACCAAGCAACGAATCACTTCAATCGCGAGCCCTCACAGTGACGTCGTAAAAACCCCCTCAATAGGGGAGTACATTTTTTTGTGGAACTAATAAAACATTTGGGAGGAGGGGTTAGGCAAGCTGCCTCCCTATTCCGCCGTAAACAAATCAAACGAACTAGATCAAAGCGAAATCCTTCGTTATTAACGTATATGCTTAGATATATATTACAGCTATTGTTACTACTGGTAGTAATTTAGAAAGTAATCTAGGTTATTTAAAATATAACGATTAATTAATGGTTTTATTATGGAAACCACTTAAATTTGGTTTGATTTATACATTTTGTGAAATAACTAACGACTCGCCCTGGCTTCGGCACGGGTGTATTACTGATGGTAAATATACTATAGAATTTGTTTACTTAAGACATACATTAAACACTTTTAAAATTATAATTTTTTATAAACTATATTGTTCATGTATTATATACGAAATCCTTCCTCTTGAATCTCTCTATCTAATAAAAGAAACCGAATCAAAATCCGTTGCGGAATTTTAAAAATCTAAGCATACATAAGGACACACAGTGGTAAGCGACTTTTTTTTATACTATGTAATGATGATGTACATCAATTATATCGTGCTGGCTCGTGATGTCACCGCCTAACTGTGACGTCTATCACACACATGGAAATTTGGCAACTCTTTGTCGCACCGCCAAAAAATGGAACTCTTTACCAGCACACGTGTTCCCCTCCTCTTATAACCTTGTGCCTTCAAATGAGGCGTGAAGAGGCATCTTGCGGGCCGGCACGGCGAGGTTGACTAGTGCATCTCATTCTTGCTGTGCGTACTAGTCTTCTTCGCGTTTAGATTCCATTTTCAGCTACCATCAGGTGGAGTGGAGTCATATGCCTAACCGGATATTATAAAAAAAGGAATTATTTTATTATCTGTGCGTCAATCACGTGATAACTTCGCGTACTCGTATGAGACTATTACCTATCGAGGCGGAATCGTTATCGAATATTTTTGGATTGCGTTCAGCCTCCATATGTATATAATGCCCAGTGGGTGGGCGGATAATGGATACATATGTAACATGATTTATTTACTTTTAAATGAGCACTGAAAGTCCACGTTCTGATTTATGCTTAAATATGTTTCTCGTATTCAAAGATCGTATTATAGAGATAACAGTAATCAATATTTTTGGGATGAGTTTCTGATACAATTATAAATCCATCTAAAGCTGAGGGATGGACACGTTTCAAGCCTATTTCTACAAAGGAATGGATATCAACAGACAGTTAGTATTCTTCATACAATAAATAAATAGCATATAGAATACGGAATATCGTTTAAAGTACAAAGGGCCTCTCCATCCTCTAATACTGTCGTGGTATTGGGTGCATACACACAAAGATAAATGCATATCCTTTATCTGATGGGATGGTAAATTCAATACGACCGGAAAATGTTCAGGCGTACTGCTAATGGTTTTACGCGATTTCCGAAGTGTGGATTGTGATTTCGGAATGGTAAATATTAGTAAATTATTAACTTCCCTACCTCTGTACTATAGTGAAGTCGATTTCAAATCTATTTCACTAATATTATGAACGTAGATAAATGTATGTATATTTTTATTTTAAAGAATACGAGTGGGTGCTATCAAAGTAAATAAATAAATATTGGACAACATAACATACATTACAACACTCTGATCCCAACGTAAGTAGCTAAAGCACTTGTGTTAATGAAAATCAGAAGTAACAACGGTACCACAAACACCCAGACCCAAGACAACATAGAAATTTAATGGACTTTTTTACATCGATTTAGCCGGGAATCGAACCCGGGACCTCGGAGTGGAGTACCTATTAAAACCAGTGTACACGCCAGTCGACCAAGGAGGTCGTAGGTGGGTGTTAATTACTCATTCACATCAGAGATAGAATATAGTATGGAATAACATTTAGGTTACTTTTTATCTGACACGTCTAACCTGTTATGAAGGAACCTAGTACAGTATTCAAGGACAGGCGATGACGTAGCTATAAAATATACCAGTATGATTGTATGATGATAACAATATTAAATATTAAAAAATCAAATTTCTTAAAACAAAAATAAATTATCCCCTTGAGCAAAATATTGGGAGCCTATTCTACCACGCTGCTCCAGAGCATGTTGGTGGATAAATTACATACCTTATGTTTTTGTAGGAGATTACAAATAAATAATTCTATTTATGAGACCTTACTTATTATACTCCCAGGTCCAAATATCATGTATTACAAAGTCAAAGGTTCTTTATAACTTACTTAAATAAAAGTCTTGTTGAAGCATAATTATTAATCCTAGGCCCATACGTATGTATAGAGCTGAGATGGCCCAGTGGTTAGAACGCATGCATCTGTGTAAGTGATGATTTCGGTTTCAAACTATATACATGTGCTTAATTTGTGTTAATAATTCATCTCGTGCTCGGTGGTGAAGGAAAACGTCGGGAGGAAATCTGCATGACGTGTCTAATCAAAATTCTGTCACATGTACATTCCACCAACCCGCATTAGAACAGCGTGGTGGAATAGATTATTAACCCTCTTCTTATTGGGAGACTCCTCTCCCTCCGCTAAGGCCTCCGCCTTAGCCCAGCAGTGGGAAATTTACAGGCTTACTTCACTTTTTTTACCATATGTATTATCAATTACTAACAATAAAATTTACTACACAAACTCTATTTTATACTTTATGTCTTCTCTGAAACGTGTTACATCGTCTGCAATAGGTATTTTTCAGGCATATTGGTTTGATAGTTCTATCGCTTAAGTATTTTTCTATTTTAAGTCGGAGGGCAATGGATTTCGTGATGGTAAGTGTTTGGAACCGTCCATAAACTTTGGCGTGGTAAGAAATAATGACCATACCTTAAATAATTGTTCCTTGTTTCTATAGTTACATTGACTCACGACCCTCCAAACCAGGCCTTGTTAAAAAAAAAAACGTGCCCTTGTTTACTAGTAAAATATATATTTATATTATTTGTTATTTATTTGCAGACTTTTGTCCTCTCCTCTCTCTGTCCAACCCTCGCTCTCAAAGCTGTCTGTTCTTTTTTTAAATTATTTTCATGTTATATTTCTTTGTTTGCGTTTTATAAGATACTGTTTACTAATAACTGTTCGCGTGGTTTCATCCAAGAATGTTTTTGCTCGACTAGGTTGTTGCATGCTCTTGTAGTATACAACAGGATTGTGCAAAGCCTGATTGGCTTACGTTTGCATTGTTTTTTGACTTACCGTGAATGAAAGAGATGAATAACATTGATGATTGTTTTTAAAATCTGCAGTGACACTGATACTTTTTTATGGTTTTGGTTGGAAGAACATATGGGCCACGTTATAATAAGTGGTCACCACAGCCCATAGACAAGGGCGCTGTAAAAACATCGCCAATGCGCCACCAACCTTGGGAACTAATATGTGCCTGTAATTTCACTGGATCACTCGGGTGAATTGGCATTGTCGTTTTTTATATAATATTGTTAATGTTATTGTTTAATTTGAGCAACCTTATGCATATTTAAAGAATTATGGTGTTAAAATTGCATTTTAATTGGCTTTTTTTAAAGAATACTTTAAGTAACTTAGTGATTTAGTAAATGAAGTATATTTCACTTGTCCAGGAAAGCATCTAAGTGCGTCAGGGCGTCACGGTAGCATGCGTAAGCGATCCCGTGGCGTCCGCCGAAAGACGGAGAGGGTACCGCTGTCTTTTTAGTGGGTAAACACGGCGTGCCTGGGCGCAATCGGCGCCCAGGGCTCCTTGGAGTCCCACACTCCCCCCACTTTCCATCACGTGGGGAAGCTCGTAAAGCGTATTTCCAGCGAGAAAAAAGAAGGAAAGCATCTAAGTGATTAAATATTCCTCGTCTATAATATTGATAAAAAAATAACATTTTCAAATATAATCATTAACTTAGTAGTAGGGCTTTGTGCAAGCCCGTCTGGGTACCCACACATCAGTTATTCTACCGCCAAACAACAGTACTCAGTATTGTTGTGTTCCGGTTTGAGGGTGAGTGTGCCAGTGTAACTACAGGCACAAGGGACACAATATCTTAGTTCCCAAGGTTAGTGGCGCATTGACGATTTAAGGAATATTTAATATTTCTTATAGCATCATTGTCTATGGGTAATGGTGACCACTTACCGTCAGTTGGCCCATATGCTCGTCCGCCAACCTATTCCATTAAAAATACATATTGTAATATTCCGTTTACACATATGTATATCAAAAAGTGTAAACGGTCCATAAACTCAAATTTGATAATTTTAGCTGCAAAGGTCAAAGGTTACAGTTGTTCTACTGTTTCGTAACGAACGATTTTCATTACACATAATGGAAACAGTGATACTCTCTAAAGTATTCATGCAAATTATATAGTTCAACAGACAATTTTAATCTATATTTATTGCCCAAGTTAAATTCATAAAATTAATATGTTTATAAGGCATTTTATGTGAAGTTAAAACTCAAAAAAAGTATAGAAAAATTATTGCTTTCCGAATCGCATTTTAAATGTACCATGTAGCCATTTCATCGTTTTTATAAATCGGATGAAAAAAAAATGATTTAATTGATACATTTTGTTAAACAAATTTTTGAATTTGCAAAATTGGGATTTATTTGTAAAAATCTAGAAAATACGATAACTCAAAAATGTTTCACATTTTCACTATGCATATGTGAGTTAAAATTATAGCAAATAGCCGCCCCTATTACCTTCTAACAGGAATACGTCGAATTACCAATAACTCTGTATATAGAATTTGATAAGTCCTGTAAATTTGTCTAGTCTCTGTTGAATATAAGCGAAATCGATCATAAGACCATCATATTCAGGATATCGAACATATATCTGTGCAAAGGAAAGCACATAAGGTCGATTATCCTGTGCCCAAACTCATTTCCATTGATGGAATTGTCATCTTATCAGATAAAAGCAGACACAATAAAGTGTTTTTATGCTTCGGCTCACACCTATGAACAATAAGTAGTAGGAATAATGATACTTCTTAAGCAAGCAGCGCGGCCATTATCGGTCAGAAGTACGACACATACAGGGTGTAGATTAAAAAATATATATCTTGTTTCCTTTTCTCTGCATTATTTTCATTTTTATTTATCAATAGCATAGATATAAGCGTCTAAAATAGCCAAACCAAATTTTATCAAATTTAGGTTAAGGCAAGCTTGATGTAAAGCAGGCGAAGCCATAGGCAACAATAGTTGAAAAAAGGTTTCTCTTTCTCTCACACTACTAACATATCATTCTATCCCTTTCGTTCAACTTGAATCCACTTCAATGCAATAATAATTCAATTGCATGATAATATAATATAACCTGCAATTGTCTACTATATTATAACTTTATAATACCATATGAATGCTATACTGAGAGAGCTTAGTGGTGAGTACCTTTTGTCCTGATAATACATTGATATAATAGTCATATAACATAATATGATACTGTAAGATTTTGCATCATCATTGACGAAAATTAGCTCAGAAGTAAAGTGACATTTGCTTGTCATCAGTGGTATTGACAATGCTGATGATTAAGGTCACGTAGGCCATTTTGATTTTACTGGATGTTATTTTATTATTGCTGTTTGCATTATTGGTTTGTTATATATTTTCAACCTTAAAAAAGGAGGAGGTTAACGATTTGGGTGGGCCGATTTTGATATTTTTTTTTTTTTGTTTGAAAGCTAGTGCTTCCCTTGTGGTCCCATTTTCACACCAACAAATATAACAATGACACCGGCTCCAAAGAGAACCATAACTATTAACTACGTTATATAACCGTAAATCGACTTTTAAGTAGTCTAATATTTTTCATTTATTTTACTTAGGAGGACTCTTAAAAAATATGTTGAATACGCAATTATTTTTATTAGTTTTTTGTGCATATTTATTTGTTTTAAAATAGTGTTTTGTTTGAAGTCGTTCTTTCTTTTTTGTTACAATTTTTATTTATACAACAACAACAACAACAACAGCCTGTAAATTCCCACTGCTGGGCTAAAGGCCTCCTCTCCCCTTGAGGAGAAGGTTTGGAACATATTCCACCACGCTGTTCCAATGCTGGTTGGTGGAATACACATGTGGCAGAATTTCTATGAAAGTGTCACATGCAGGTTTCCTCACGATGTTTTCCTTCACCGCTGAGCACGAGATGAATTATAAAGACAAATTAAGCACATGAATCAGCGGTGCTTGCCTGGGTTTGAACCCGCAATCATCGGTTAAGATGCGCGCGTTCTTACCACTGGGCCATCTCGACTATACATATATGGTTGCTAGATATACATATGAAAGAATAATAGTAACACGAGGCTATAAACAATATTATTCTGACCGATTTCTGGCAAGCAGGTCTATCTCGAGTGAAATCAATCAACTACGCAAGGCATATGATACATTTTATTTCCACACTCTCGTAATGACATGGCGGCATATACGAAGGACCTGAAAATAGTTCAGGTGCAAGACCAACTGCTCTATTTGCTATTCATAAACTTAACTTGGCACAAGTTTCGATGTAATTTGTACCGATGGGTTTTTGAAACAGATTGTTTCTTTTGTATTATTGCACTAAGTAATGATAATATTATTCTGAACGATGTAAGTATAATCATTTTAATGTAGTTCAGTTTTTTTTTATTAAATGAAAAGTTATTTGGTAGTATTCTGGGGAAGGGTTTGTATTAACTGAAAGGGTCTTTCTATGTGCCCTTCCACCAAACTTTTAATGTCCAAGATGATTTACATAAGAGGGTCAGATCATAATAATTCACATCAGCCTCACTTTAATCTCTACGTGATATCAAATAAAATATTAGGGTATATTCAAAATAGTACAAACATTCTACAACATTCAACAAGAAGGTTTGCTAACACTAGACATTCAGTGAACAGATTTTATTGAGTACTAATATATTTTGGTACCCTCAATTGTCCACACAATCATTTTTAACCTGTAACTCATTAATTTAACCCAGAATACTTTTTTTTTCATATTTCTAACATCAGATCACGATTTTCCGCACAAACTTTTATCCTCCATAAAATAATGTGTGTGCCCATTTGTATTTTAGTAATTATTTAGTATTTTTATTTCATTATTAGTTTATATGTATTTTTACTTTAAGAATTGAAATGGCTTTCCACGGGTAAATGATAATGCATGAGTTTAGATTACAGCTTGTATTAAAATTTTACAGCAAATAAAACTCATTTTTATTTCATAATACTTAGACCATTTAATCATCTTTGTCTTATGACAATGACAGCGGATATACTCAAAGCATGCTATTCAACAGTGTAAACTCAGTGGATTTAGTACTCTCTGTTTTTTTATAAGAAGTTACTTGATAGTATGTGGCATACATTAAGCATAAACTGTAAGCTCTCGCACATACTCTAAGATCACATTTTATAAGAAAAAAAAAAAAAAACATTACATCAATAAAAATGTCCCCTTAACCGAAACAAAACAAGACTAAATAGTTTTGCTACCCACTACCAAGTACCTTGGCCTTGCTACCACCGAATAATATAGTCTAAGCTGCTTGGAGTGGAAAATCTCATAATTTATAGAAGCCGAATCCAGGATTTGAAACCGGAATCTGATGATCCTCTGTCGTATAAACTAACCACTTTATTTCTCTCGAGGGAAATCTTCGAAAGACGTCAAGGCTCACATAACTTCCAGGTTATGTAGGATTTTTACCAACGTAAGCCCCTGCTATGACCTTACTCAACACGGATCAAAGCGGCTACGGAATTGTTTTCATATAACATATCGACTAATCCGTAGACCCTGTACTCCGCTCGCTTCTCTGTTTGCCTCAGAGAGAAAGAGACATCATAACATTTTTCTCTCTCTTACATTGTTTGTGAGTAAATTAGAGATTTATTTAGATCTACCATTATTTATATATTGTATTCTATAGGTACTATTTTAGTTTTTATGTATAAAAAAAGTAATAGTAGTAATATTCACTCTTAGTCACGAAATACCTGGCAAGAGGAAATAAAGATTATTCATAGACTTTGGCTTGACTTGATCTGACAAAATACATGAAACTTGATTACAAGGTACAAAAAAACTAAATTGGATTCTTGAAGCTAATTTTTTCCGTCGTAAATGCTCGAATGTTGCAAATGAGGCTCGAAGGAAAGCCGAACGATCGATACCCGATGTCAGGCACCGTCCCTCTTTGATTAACGGCGCCCTAACCATCCGACCTCTGTGATATCTTAATGTTTTATTCGATTGCTTGAACACGCAAAAGGGGCCCAGACAGATTTATTTTAGTTTTCGAACTGAAACACGATTCAAATATCCGACCTGAATATAACGCACATACGATGAAATTTATGTCCGCTTTTAGAGTTTTCATAACATATCTCTCTATAATGTAAAACATTTGCGTCGACAGTGAGATATTTCTTCGTTATTCTTATTTTAAAACTTAATCATTTTTAAGTTCTGCTCTTAACTACTCTCTTAACAATGAAATCGAAAATTCTATCAATAATACAATGAATTAATAATATCTAACCATAAAATTTGTCTTGATAGCCAAAAAAGTAATTTATGTTTGCTTTTCATGTTTCATGGCCATTATTTAAAATACTGTTTGATCAATTTCGATTTTACTGTGTATATACCATTAATTACACTTTTTAGTTTTTATCAAATAAGTGAACTTTTTTTCATAATTAACGTTCTGCAGCGTACTTTTCCACCAACATTTTTAAACAATTGTCTTCTGATTTGAAATGTTAATAAACAGTATGATAACAGTATAAGGCTGTTTTATGATTGGAAAAGTTGGCTATTAGCACATGTAAAAACATAGTGTAACGGTTTTTATACTTCTTGATAATGACGTTGTTCTGACCGATTTTGGCATCGGTGGATGATCTTAAAGGAGACAAGATAATACATGGCACAAGCGAGTGCCTAAACACAGATCAACTCCCTTGTTTCTCATAATTCTTTCTCTCTCATAATTAAATAAGACAGCAAATCCAACACGACTAAAAGAGTTTATGCGGTCAGTTAGGAGAATACGCTCTTCCAAATTCAAAACTCCGGTCTCGGACAAAAACATAAATAACGTATTGCTGGCCCCATTTGAGATGAACAGAACCTCAGCATTTGTGGCCTTGTAAACACTAAATCAATGTATACGAATGTGAATACGTACCATTAGACAACCAATATAATAGCTTGCGTGCCTGAGTAAAAACAAATTTTATTTAAGGCCACTTACAAAAAAAAAGACATTAACAAATCCTAGCTTTGTTAAATCTGGTCGAATAGTCTCTCTTTTTATTTTTTTTATGATGTTGGTTGGCGGACGCGCATATGTGCCATCTGATGGTAAGTAGTCTCCACCGCCAATAGACAATGGTGCTATAAGTAACATTAATCATTACTTTCATCGCCAATGCGACAACCTTGGGAACTAAGGTGTTATGTCCCTTGTGCCTGTTACACTGGCTCACTCAACTTCAAACCGGAATACAACAATACCAAGAACTGTTTTTGGCGATAGAACATATGATAAGTGAGTGTTATACAGACGGGCTTGCATAACGTCCTAACTTGCAAACTATGTTCATAAAAAAATCGATCAGTTTTGGCGAAATACTTGCATTGTTTACATATACACGAGTTTTGTAATTGTATGCCCAGTTAACGAATTCCCGCGTCAATTAGTTGCTCGACCTTGTTCGGAGGTTTGCAGCGCGTTCGCGTTTGCTGTGTTGATAATTACTTTCTACATCGGTGAGCTGTTATTGGTACAGATCTCATTCGATGATATGATGTTGATATTTTTGTTTGTTTACGTTTGTACGTGGATGTTAAACAAACGGAGAGTATTTAATAACTTTGACATGAGCACGAACACGAATTATTAATATGTATTTGTTTGTTTGTTTAACGTATATCTGTATCAGCATTTAATAGATCTTGTCTCGTTATTGAACGGTTTATTTTCTACTTATACTATTTTTCGTCATATCCCCAGTTACTTCATCTTTGCAAGTTATCTCATTGTAATTTTCTTCTTGTGATGACGAAGTCATCCATATCTACACTTTTTTTTAATAAGTCATTCGAACAAAAAATCCGCAGACATTTTTAACTTTGCCGTTTCGTAAATTCATATCGTTTGTTAAAAATACATTGGTAAAAAGGAATATTATTCCGTAAAAGATTTTATAGATGATAAAAAAGCGTGGAATTAATTCCTGTTAACTTCCAGGTAGAATACATTACATACATACATATATAATTGTATTTAACTAATATGACTGTATTTTTTAAATGTTAAAAAAGAGTAACTACTGAGTTTCGTGCAGGTTCTTCTAGGTAGAATCTACTTTCCGAACCGGTGGTAGACTAACTTAATTGTTAAATGACGATTCAAAAGTACTTGTAAAAGCCTACTTGAATAAAGTTTATTTTGATTTGATTTGATTAGAAAAACCCAGTCTTTTACCTAATGATCTCAAGGCATTAATTTACGTGCCCGGGGCGCTTGAACGGCGCAAAACATCGGTTTCCATCTTCTAGCACACTGTTCCGGTCGCCTCGCCGTCGTTTCATGATTTCATCATAATCTTACCAGATGTGAGCTGAAAGAAAAAATCTGTCAAGAAATTGTATACACTACGTCACTTAAATATGTCGAGTTTAAAATACTTTGTATTAGTTAAACAAACTGTATAATGAAATACATATTTCGACTATGTGCGAGTTTGTATTGGATGGCGTTGACGTTGACTGCGATTGGGATGGAATCAAAGCAGCGCTATCTAGTGACAAAAATTGGAATCAAAATTTATGAGTTTGTGTTTTGTTTCACTATCAACGCGCATCAAACATCGAGTAGTTTTCGAAAGTGAGAACTTTTATCGTGATTGGTTCTTTCCATTGCGTTCTTTACTTTACTTTTCGCAAATTCCAATGTTCCATCCAATTCGAAATTTAAATTTCAAATTCGAGATGACGTTTGTCACCTCCGCATTATAATAATTATTTATAACTTCTTGTTCACGGACTCGATCATAATGAATTCCATATTTATATAAGATTCACTTTAAGACTTATACTTCGCGAAGTTTTTCTTTTAAAGTTTGCTGTAACTTGAGAAAAGTACCACGAACAACCACAACTTTATAGTTTAGTTCGCTCAACTAGCGCTGAATGTATTGAATAAAGAATTTTAAAATATATTTTACTTAAACCCTAATCCTAAAATAACTTACAAGGAAATTAGAATCTATATGACGACCTCCGTGGTCGAGTGGTGTGTACACCGGTTTTCATGGGTACGCCACTTCGAGGTCCCGGGTTCGATTCCCGGTTGAGTCGATGTAGATTATCATTAGTTTTCTATGTTGTCTTGTGCCTGGGTGTTTGTATATTAACATTACAAATGTGAAAGAAACTCTGTCTGTCTGTCTGTCTATTGCTCTTTCACGACCAAACCGCTGAACCAAATTTGATAAAAATTGGTATGAAGCAAACTTGAACTTCAAGAAGGGACATAGGCTGTCTTTTTGCGTAACACATGACAACTAACACTCTAAAACCTGAGTGAAGCCCTCGCCGACTACTAGTAATATACACACATAATTGTGGCATATAACAATTATAATTATTTCCCACGAATAAAATAAAAAAAAAACATTCTGTATTCAACTTCAAATCAAGTCACACAAAAGACAAAATATTATTATCATTCTTTAAGAAGTTAATATTTTCACTTAAAGATATTTTTCTTATATTTTTTTATATAAAAAAAATCACAGAAGGTATACAGGAATAATAATTATTAAATTGCTTATCAGAAATGTTCCGAGATCAAAGACTACCAATGGTAAGATATTTATTTACCTTTAATTAACTTTAAAATATATCGTTTATGTATAAATACGAAATTGTTTGTATAATAAATTACTTTGTCTCAGTAAATATTACCCTCTCATTGGATAATAATTATTAAAAGCAAAAGCCTTTTTTCAAGTAAAATAAAGAATCTCATAATTTATCGGCATCAAGTTGCTCATTAAATTTGTGTCTCGCTTTTAATAAATAATGAAATATTTTAATCGTAGTATTAACACAAATCTGATCAGCCTTTGGTCTATGGACTAGAAGACTGCAGATTCCGAGTTGGTGGGCTCAAAACTCATGTCACTTGAATGTAAATTTATTGGATTTTTCTGATTAATACGTATAATAAAATTGGAGTGTCTGTTTCTAATAATAAAACAATCGCGTTTTTTTAATTAATTAAGAGCCGAGATGGCCCAGTGGTTAGAACACGTGCATTTTAACCGATGATTGCGTATATGTGCTGAATTTGTGTTTATAATTAGTCTTGTGCTCGGCGGTGAAGAAAAACATCGTGAAGAAACCTACATGTGTCTAATTTCATTGAAATTCTGCCACATGTCCATTCCACCAACCCCCATTGGAACAGCGTGGTGGAATATGTTCCAAGCCCTCTCCTTAATGGAAGAGGAGGCCATTAGCCCTTAGCCCATTAGCAGTGGGAAATTTACAGACTGTTAATTTATTGTACATATATCCAAATATTATTGGACGGACTTTGACGGGATTTTAACTGATAGACAGCTGATACAATAAGGAGTAATATAGGCTTCAAAAATAACTTTTTTTGTTAAATTCAAACGCGTATGTTGTCACGGGCATAGCCAGTTCAGACCGAATTCTGGAAGAGGAAGTGTGTTGGTGCTGGTGATGGATCTTATTCCAGTCGTCTCGGATTTGTCGTTCAATGATTGTGATATTGAGGAAATAGAAAGTACTCCTGAGTTATATCTTGCTTTATTAGCAAATCTCTCTATAATGAACAGCAAAAATTTGTCAAGAGAACGTCATCTTGAGGAAAGGGATCATCATCATCATACTTATCATCACAGTTGAACGATTTCTTTTGAAAACTCTTTTTGAGGGGACGCTATTAGCACAATAAGCGTCCTTAAAAAGTATTTATAATTGTAAAAGGAGGTTTTATTACAAATAAAAAAAAATACTAATCTTCATTTAAACATTCTGGTTTCATGATTGACACCTAATACACTTAGGTAGGTTAAGTGGGAAAAAAGTTGTAAAACTTGGTTGCGTCTCCGCAGAGTCAATTCATCCTTCCAAGAAAGTTCTTCTATAATAAAGTTCCCCAAATACTTTTGGCATTGCCAATAAATAAATTTCAATCAAGTATTAAGAAAACTTTGATTAATAAGGCGTGTTACTCGATAAAGCGATTATGTAGACGGTAAAATAGGTTGGAGCTAGTAGTGGTTCTATGGGGGATAGTAATAATTTAATTACTGAAGAGTAGCAGAAGTAACTACTTTGGTTCTCATTTTTTCTCGGTAGCATCTATATTCGGAATCGGTGATAGCTTCAAATTTAATTCAATAATGCCAGTTGACGACGATACATAAATACACGTAACAGTGTATTCCTAACCTTTTGTTTTCTCGCTGGAAAAATGCATTACGCGCTTCCCCCACGTGATGGAAAGTGTGGGACTCCCCGGAGCCTCGGACGCCGAGTGCGCCTAACTTACCGCACCGGGTTTACCGCTAAAAATCCAGCGGTATATATATCTCTTCGTCTTTCGTCGGACGCCACAAGATCGCTTACGCATGCTACCGTGACGCTCTGGCGGTCGGTCTGGCGGTAGGGGAGATCCCCGGGGTACTGGGACGCCTCCTGGTCCCTGCGGTGCCTATTAAGGTGGGGGGAGAAGGTGCGCGTAGCGCCTTTTCCTCCTCCCCGGTCGTCTTCTGCTGAGCGAGTCAGCGGCGGCATTCTCCTCCCGCTCCCACTCCGCGGCTTCCTTCTGCGACATGACAGTTTCGCAGAAGGAGCGCATCTCTGGCCAGCACATCTCGCTACCCAGTATGGCGTTAATAAGGCTTGGCAGCGAGAGGTCTCCGCCCATAGTCGCCGCAAAGATTTGCCTCTGGGCACACACCCCACGCAGCACACTCGTACAGGGTGTGGTACGCCGACTCTAGACGATCGCTGCAGTCCCTCGCCTCGATCCGGAACCGGTACACTTCCGCGAGCAGCTCCACCTGGAGCTCCTAGGGCGGATAGTCCGCGACACCGTATGCCTCTTACTGCTATGACCCTCTGCGGCTTTCGCAGCAGGGCCCCATTTTTAGCGGTGAGGGCGTCTATCTAGATCGGAGCACCGTACAGCGCCATCGACTTCGAATAGAAAGGCCGGCACAACGACCCCGGCCCTCTCACATTTGGAAGGAGGCGACCGAGAGCGGTGACAGCGTTGATCAGCGTCGGGCCGAGATGGACAAAATGCTGCCCGAAGCTCCATCGTCCGTCCAGGATCATGCCCAGATACTACATCTGCACCTTGATCACCGTCCCCTGGACGGTGATACTCGCCCCTCGCGAGGGTACTTTCCGTGGACCGTGAAAGGGGAGGACCTCCGTTTCGGATATAGAGACCCTCAAGCCCAGCATTCCCATGCGGTCCACGGTGAGAGCCGTTCCGACTTTCGGCGAGGCGAGCCGCCTTCCGAAAGTCCGAACCTTCTATTACCTAAATTATATTGTAATTTAGATATATTTTTTCACTAAAAACGTCCATGTTGAATAATAAAAAGTATATATTTATTTAAAAAATGTTATATCACAAATTTTTATTTTTGAATCAAAATATTTTTAGAATTAGATAACAAAAAGTCCTAAATCTTATATAATACCGTGCGATTATGACCTTAACAAATTTAATATTACATGCATATATAGTAAAATAAAATGTTATACATAATAAAATAAATACTATTCTCAACAACTCATATACATATATATAACAAAACATTGAAGCATTCTCATTACCGATTTAATCCCAACTTCTGGAACGCAATTTTAAGCCTTAATTCCATCTGTCCAAGTCGGAGACCTCTCGGACGAATTTAATTCAAATGGAGGGAAATTCTAAATAAGTAGATTAGCGACGATACACCCACACCCTCATCATGTCCTTATAGCTAATGCTTGCTTAACGAAATACCTCGTCTGTCCAGACTAATGAAAAATTAGAGAACTCGAATGAAAGAATTTAAAAGACGGCTGTTTTTATTTAACACACAAATGGAATGAATGTACTCGTGTATCTTTTTTTTTTACCACAACAACAACAGCCTTGTTATTTCTCGTTGCTGGGGTAAGATCTCCTCTTCCTTTGAGGAGAATGTTTGGAACATATTCCATCACGCTGTTCCAATGTTGGGTGGGAGAATAAATATGTGGCAGAATTTCTATGTAATAAGACACGTGCAGGTTTTCTCACGATGTTTTCCTTCACTACCGAGCACGAGATGAATTATAAACACAAACTAAGCACGTGACTATTCAGTGGTGCTTGCCTAGGTTTGAACCAGCAATCATCGGTTAAGATGCACGCGTTCTATATTGGGCCATAATCGGTCTTTAAGTTATTAGCAATTTAAATTTTGAATCGATATTGTCTACGAGCGTTGGGTCTTTTTTAAAATCGAAATAAAATAACTTATTCCTCCAAACTACTCCAATAAGTAGATGAAACTTATGCCAAAATTTCATTCATCTAATATTGACGCACAGAGTAAACTATGATCATAATTTACAAAGACTAATTAAGTACGTAACATATGTATTTCCCACTGAACCATCGTGGTTAGTGATTGAATTTTATTGAGATAGCTCGTATTTGACCAACGCTCAATGCATGCTCATATCGCGATCTTCGAGACTAATCCCTATTGACGAGAAGCTTTGGAGTTTTTTTCGCCACATAACTTCATCACATGTGACAGACTTTTATCAGGCACAAGATTAATTAGAAGCCCGAGAAGTAATCTTTCGTTAAGATTTATCAGTATTAACCACTTGAACATCCCGATATCAACTTTAATATTAGAAGAAAAAGCATTACGCTTTTGGAGTCGGCATTCCGTCGGATAAAAAGAGAGCATTATTACATTTCTTATTTTAAGAGAAAGTTTAAAAGAAAACGCTAAAAGACAAAGTGTTGGAACGGGCGCTGAGACATCGTACTAAACTTCGCAAAGCTTCATTGAAGACATCTAAATGATACTAGCCTTAACAATTTTATATCGGAGAGCATTTTTTTTTTAATGTAATGGAAACTTTTTTGAAGTTAAGTTGCCAGAATTATTTTTATTCATGTTCGTTTTGAAATTGGAACGCATTTTGGAATTGCAAATTAATTTTCTTGTTTGCTTCTCGGATTTCAAATCGAAGATACCAAAGAACCCAAATAATGTGGAGTATTTAAAACTGAAATATACAACATAGATTCGGCTTGATATGGCTGACACTGACTTCGATCCATACTAATATTATAAATGCGAAAGTAGCTCTGTCTGTCTGTCTCCGATTTAAATAAAATTTGGTACAAAAATAGTCTAGAGCCTGAGGAAGGACATAGGCTACGCGAGCAAAACCGACTTTCGTAGACTAGAGTTCCCACGCTTGGTGGCGCAACAACTGCTACTTGGTGGTAGGGCTTTGTGCAAGCTCGTCTGGGTACCATCCACTCATCAGTTATTCTACCGCCAAATAACAGTACTCAGTATTGTTGTGTTCCGGTTTGTAGAGTGAGCCATTGCAACTACAGGCACAAATGACATGACATTAGTTCCCAAGGTTGGTGGCACATTGACTATGAGAAATAGTTAATATATCTTACAACCTCATTGTCTATGGGTGATGGTGACTAACCATCAGGTGGCCCACTCGCTCGTTCGCCAACCTATACAAAAAAAAATGTATTATGATTGGTGCATGTGTATTAAGCATAAACTAAAATAACTATATATCAATAAAAGCTAAAAATCAAATTGTTGAAATAGGATCTTAATTCAATAAAAATAAACCACTTCTTTCGTTTAATATAGTATGGTATACTTTTATCAAACGTATGGGAGTTGCACCAAATCAGGATAGAGGGGAGGGTATTAGAAGCGACTGCCCTGGGGCTTCCACAAGCGAGGGGTCCTCATACAGAAATTTCGACGAGTAGCATTATATTAGCTATACGTAGTATTACTAGCGGATTATTTTTCCGACATGATTATTCTCGTTCTATTTCAACTTTTATAGAAACACCTTAATAAATTATAAATCTAAACCATCCTTATGAATTCCTCTGTCCATTAGTGAAAACTGTATGAAAATTCGTTCAGTATTTTTGTTTATCGCGAACATACAGACCGATAGGCACGGCCGGGGACTTTCTTTTATTATATGTAATGACACGTTTAGATGTAGATATATATTTAAATTATAATAATTTTAATTATTAGTAATGTTTTAAAAGTTACAGTTTAAGCACGAGGAAGTACAGTATGCTGACATTTATTATTAAATTTTGTGGTAATGTTATTATTACTATTATATATATATAATGTGAATATTAATAATAAGCAATGCTAAGCGATTCCATGTTGACGCATGTGATAAACGTATCGTTTGGTTTGAGATACGCACGAAGAGTATGTAATAAGTTGCTTCTAATTTCTTCCTGAGATGAAGAGTCACATTATTATGTAATCTTAACGACATTATGAACACATGAGCGATTTCAGGAGGAAGCTTCAAAAAATGAGATTGTTTTGGTGATTGACATGTAAATCCTGTAAATTTCCCACTGTTGGGCTGAGGCTTCTTCTCTTTTTGAGGAGTGAGGAGGAGGAGAGAACAACAATAAACTCACCTCTTATTAAATAATTAACAATAAATTAACTTCGATAATAATAAATTTGAATAAAAGGCGAAGAAGTGCTTTCCATGGGAAAATAAACCAGAGTTTCAGATAATTAAGTAGGTCTTACAATGAAAATTTGTAGAGTTAAGATTATGATGTAATATAACAACAACAGCCTCCTCTGCCTTTGAGGAGAAGGTTTGAAACATATTCTACCATGCTGTTCCAATGCAGGTTGCGGAATACATATGTATTATAGTATAATTTCATAGAAATTGTGCTCACGCCCACATACAGGAAAATGGCTTTCTATCAGCTTAATTAATTAAAACATAATGTGTTTAAACGAACACGCGACTTTTCTCTATTTTAAAAGCACTATAAGTTACATTTTTATAACAATCTTAAGTCAGCATTTCCTTTTAAATAATCCTTTATTTATGCTAGACGTACGATGATCGAAGTAAAAAGTAAATTAATCTTCAGATTAATAATTATTGGACGGTTAAACACTTCGTAGAACGAGGCCAGTCGTTCGTTAATCGGTTAAAAAACTTGAATATCCGATGACCATTAATATATAATTATAATGATGATCTCCGTGGTCGAGTAGTGTGTACACCGGTTTTCATGGGTACGCCATACCGAGGTCCCGGGTTCGATTAACAGCCGAGTCGATGTAGAAAATTCATTAGTTTTCTATGTTTTCTTGGGTCTGAGTGTTTGTGTTACCGTCGTTACTTCTGATTTTCCATAACAAAAGTGCTTTGGCTACTCACATTGGGATCAGAGTAATGTATATGATGTTGTCCCATATTTATTTATTTAATCTTCAGAAAACTCTACCGTGGTTTGGACCACTGGGTTGTAGTATTTCAACCTGGTTATACGTTAATTCAGGTCTCATCTCTCTTAAAATGATTATTAAATTTAATATTTCCCTGAACATAAAACATTAGCTATCTAAGATCAGAACCGAAATATCAGGTAAATACAATTTAGAAGTAAAATAGCAATTTCACTGAATAAAACAGATATTTCCGTTACACGTGCCATCTTTATTTTATGAAATAAATTGTTAGCAATTCGTTACGGATACTCGTTCGAACGATTTTTCTTTGATAAACATTAATGTCAATAACGGATTCTTAACTATCTTTGCTTTTCCACTCAATAAATTTACTAGCAATCGGCCTTAGCTTCTCAGTTATATACTACAGTTTTTCTATACAAAGTTCATAGTTTTTTGTCATACAAACTGATGTGTTTCTCCATTTTAAATCTGTGTTATTTTTGGAAATTAATGTCATGTTCACAAGACAGTCGAAATATCGAACTCCAACGAATAAAAAATAAAAAACGTGGCAAATATCCCGCAATTAATAACAATAATATTAAAAATAACCGTGTTCATTTAAAATCTTTGAAAATCATATTACATGATGTGAAGAGCCAATCGATCTCTAAAACCAACGTAGCTACAGATATCGAGCTATCTATAAATACTAATCGACGCCCGTGGCTTCTCTCACGTTTTGAAGGTTTGGCGTACGGTGTTAAGTTTGTTAATAGTACTATATGATCTTTTGGGGTTCAAAACTTCCTTCATAGAAAATTTCAATAACTTCGGTTTACAGATTTTGCTGTAAAATCTGTTACAACACAAACATACAAAATATAAAAGTACATTGTCAGTTTTTCCATCTGTTCTTTTGTCGGACAGAGTTATTTTCGCATCTATAATAATTGTATAGATTAAGAACTAGCACCTACTGGCAACTTTTGTCACGGTGACTGTTTCGTCACTCTTGTCAAGTCCATGAATATGTATGGAGGTGCGCGCAAATTACGACGTGACATTTGGGTCTGCATCTGTACATATTCATGGACTAAAAACAAACTTCAACAAACAAACTCAAAATAAACTTTTGTTTTAGTACATCCCGAGTACCTCCACGATGGCCGATCTTAAGATTGTCAAAATACCAATGTACTATATATTAATACTTAAAGCATGTCATTTTCAGCTAGTTAGTTGTGATGTACACACAACAATGACGATTAATGACTGACAGATTAATAATGACTCAAGTATGCACTCTATAAAAAATCGTGTCTGTTTCTAAGTGTCTAGTGAAAACAAAGAGCCAAAAAGCTTCACAATTAGGTAATTAGCTACCAAAAATCTTGCGCCTTCAAGGCGAGCCTTACTCCCTTGAAATATGCTACCTATTACGCATTTTGGTACTCAAAAGGGAAATGCCTCCTCACCTGATAAGGAAAAAGCGTTGTAGTTTATACCATAATGTTTATCCACTGCAGTGTGTATCCATGCGGAGAATTTATCCAAAACAATATGCATGTTGTTTGAAAATTCTACCATCAGTTAAAATCCAAGGATTTTACGTCCTTTCATAATTACGTATAACAAAAAGATCGTATGCGCCACTCCCTCTATCTAGCAACATTGTATTTTATAATAAAACTGAATATATTAGAATTGTGTTATCTTTGTATGAATAATGAATTTAGTGAACAAATGGGGATTATTATATGAATTAAATGTATTTTTATATGAATCTTAGAACTGAAGGGTTTAAAGTATGCGCATACATGGCCTTTTTAATGTTTCTAATTTGCTTTTTAATTCATTATTATAGTATTTTATCTCTATTACATTTTAATTTTAATGGTATGTCATTTACTTTTTAAGAAGTAATATTTAATTTCTGAAAGTCAATATAGGTTGCACTTTAATAGACGTTTCAGATTCATGTCCATTTATATGAAAGACATGCGCAGGACAATTTATCAATCACGATGTGCTAAAACAAAAGTTTACTTTCTCTTTCTCGTATTTATATAATCAGATGGGCTACAAAATTCTCCACGACTGAATAAGTTTCACAGAAACACGAACTGAAAATGTTTAGTGTTCGGTTTGTCATCGTCAATTTCTTGACGGTCAAACAATCTATGCGTACATTACAACTAGCGCGCACTGGTAACTTTTGTCACGGTGACTGTTTCGTCACTCTTGTCAAGTCCATGAATATGTATGGAGGTGCGCGAACATTACGACGTGACATTTGTGTCTGCATCTGTACACTTAAATACATAAATGAACAAATATATGTCGTTATAATTATACTTATAAATAAATAAATATTGGACAACATCACATAAATTACTCTGATCCCAAAGTAAGTAGCTAAAGCACTTGTATTATAGAAAATCAGAAGTAACGACGGTACCACAAACACCTAGATCTAAGGCAACACAGAAAATTAATGAATTTCTACACCGACTCAGTCGGGAATCGAACCTGGGACCTCGGATTGGCGTGCTCTTGAATACCAGGGTACACACTACACGACAGCGGAGGTCGTCAATAATTATATTTAGCTAATTATCAACCGCCAGCTTTAGCCATGAAAAGAAAAATATAAAGAAAGTAAACAATAATAAGTAATATCTTCCGTTATTCTAAATTTTTAGAGCTGTCGAAAAAAACACATTAACACAATTATATTTAAATCATAAACGTTTTCTTCCAAATAAAAAGTCCAAGGTCCAAGAAAAGATATTAGCCGAGTTCGTCATAAGCGCTCTGAAAGTTATCTGTCTCTAAGGATATTTGGTTTCGAAGTTTCGAGGAAAAACTGAAAACGTGTACCCGGGGTACTCGCATCCAACGTAATTTTGTATAAAATCGTGACCCTGATATGAGGGGAGGTCTCATATCGCGCCACCTGCAAATGTGCACAGAGGCACGTATAGTCTAATGAAATCATATATATTTACATAATGTGTGTGAATCAAGTCGAGTTGAGGAGATATAAAAAAAAACACCATTTGGTTTTCTTTATTATTTTTTTATTCATCATATGAAGGCGGGCAGGGAATATAACTCGTGAAGTCAACCCTTATACATTAGCATTGTTATAAATATTACCTATTATATTGTCTTGTTTCGAGGTATTTTTTATGCTACAGATTGGAGAACGAGCATATAGGCTACTTGATGGTTAGCGGTCACCAACACCAAGATACGATAGCGCTTTTAGAAATTAACTATCCTTCATCGCCAATGCGCCATCAACCCCATGTGCCTGTAGTTAAACTGGCTCACTCACCCCTTAAACCGAAATACACAATGCTAAGTACTGTTGTTTGGCGGTAGAATATCTGTTGAGTGGGTGGTACAGACCCAGAAAAGCTTGCACAAAGCCCTAACACATGTGGTAGAATGTGGTAGAATGTTGATAGCATCATCATATAATCAGGTTAAAATAAAGTTAATTATATTTGTCTAAATAACAAAAAGATAATTTGTGTAGTATATGTCAAAATCGAAATCGGACTTTTAACAGTTTCTGTTACTTATACAGTATTTTAAAGAATCACTTTCAGACTCAAAACTTCCGTAGAATCCTCATTTATCGTCCCTGACAGACTCAGCTCCGCGGCATACGCGGTTAGGAAAGTTAGACATCTAACTGATGTTGAAACTGCTCGATTAATATACTTTGGTTATTTTAGTATTATGTGTTACGGCAATTTAATTTAACGCTATGATTGAGAATTTTTTTTTTGTGTGCAGTACTTACAAAAAACTATATCTATAACGACGATAGTACAACGACTTCTTGATTGATTGATTAGTTGATTTTGTTTAACACGCCATTCTCATAAGACATAAAAAAACAACAACAACAACCTATAAATTTCCCACAGCTGGACTAAGGCCTCCTCTTCCTTTGAGGGTTGTTCCAATGCGAGTTGGTGAAATACACATGTGGTAGATTTCCTATGAAATAAAACACATGCAGGTTTCCTCACGATATTTTACTTCACCGCCGAGCACGAGATGAATTTTAAATACAAATTAAGCACATGAATATTCAGTGGTGCTTACCCTTGGTTTGAACCCGCAATCATCGGTTAAGATGCACGCGTTCTACTAGAACCAGTGGATCATCTCGGCTCGGATGGTCTCATAAGACGTATGTATGTGCAAACCCTAATTGTTCTACTGTCACCAAGGGCTTATAATGCTTTCTGCTTTCCGATGCATGGGAACACCAATGTTCACACTCAGCCCCGAATGGAGCCCTTGCGTATGAAATTTTGATTTCTCGCCAGATATTGGCTCGACCAAAAGTTTGAGAACAATATCTCAGGTTTTGCTGCCTTACAAATTTACTAAATCAAAGGTTTCCACTTATATTTCTGTTATAATTCATTGTTGTTTTTTCCTTTAAGACCTTAATTGTAGATCGTACAAAGAGCAACAAAAAAGAACTCCATAAAATTTTTCGTATCTCGACAGGAACCGAGTTATGATAAAAAGACTTAACCCCTTTTTTCAAGATGGCGGAAAACTCACAAGGCTATTTTGGTCGACAATTTGAACTTAAGCGTTTCTAACCATCTCCCACGGCATATCCGAAATTTGGCTTTATCAGTTCATTTGCATTTCTACCCCGATTTTTCCAAAGTAATGAATGGACTTTAGGTCATACCAACAATCATCAAAATGAAAACGCATAGTCTTTGAATTTGATAGATTTATTAAAATGTCGATCCAAAATTATTTGAATGAGTACTAAAATAAAAATCAATCGCAATGATACGTATACGAAATGAAAAAAACAGAACGTTAAATTTATCTCGATTTATTTGACATGCCGTATTAATCCTTATCAAAATAAATGATTTAGTATAATCTGGACATGAAAACTGCTGTTTCCATTTGTAATTTTATTTATTCAGACCAACAGCTATGGCTTTACTAGATATAATACGTGTGAATAAAGAAGATAAGAAAGAGTAAGATATTATAATTTGACGACCTCTTCATGGGTACGCCACTCTGAGGTCCCAGGTTCGATTACCGGCCGAGTCCATGTAGAAAAAGTTAATTAGTCTTCTATTCTGTTTAAGGTCGAAATACCACTCTAAGGAATCTGCTTATGCCGGCGATTTTCTGAACTTGACTTGGGAAAATTTAAGAAAAGATCCTATATATTTCTCAAAGACTGCCAACGCACCTGCATCTTCCGATGTAGCAGATGACAATGGGTGGTGGTATTTACTTTCCATGAGGTGACCTGAAGACAGACAAACTTCTCATGATGATATTCGGCCATTTGTCATCAATCTGTAATGGGGCAGCGCGGAATAAGCTCTAAACTTTTTCCTCGATAGAAGATAAGTTATTTATCTATAAATTCAGCTCTTATTTCTATTAACGTAACGTCTATTTTGGTATGCCACTTAGATAGTTAGATAAATAGACATATATAAATTGTATTTATCTCCTGGTCGCCCTTTAGGAAGCCGCATCAGTCACACCGATGGAAAATAAATTCGATTCTGCCGCTGAAATATCGATATGTCGGATTTCGTATTTCCTTGTCATATCTTCAAAAAATATTTTTAGGATATTTGAAGATAAAAAATACATCGAAACATAAATATTCTTTGTCGTTTTATCATATATGGCCCAGTGGTTAGAATGCGTGCATCTTAACCGATGATTTCTGGTTCAAATCTAGGCAAGCACCACTATATGTATGTGCTTAATTTGTGATTATAATTCATCTCGTGCTCGGCGGTCAAGAAAAACATTGTGAGGAAACCTGCATGTGTCTAATTTCATCGAAATTCTGCCACATAAACAATCTACCAACCCGTATTGGAATAGCGTGAAGTGAAATGTGTTCCCAAACCCTCTCCTTAATGGGAGAGGAGGCCTTATCCCAGCAGTGGGAAATTTACAGGCTGTTACTGTACTGTACATAGAATATAATATGATACAATATGGATTTTAATAACATTTCTAGAAAACAACTATTAATGATTCTATGGATATCAATACCCACTCGCAACAGAAAGAACTAACATATTTCCTAAGAACCAATATGTATATTGACATTTGGCAAAACAAACAAAACTTGATGAGCCCGTTCTTTATGGCGCGTAGCCATTAAAATAATTAGCAATTTCTGTGTTTGTAACTTTTTTCAATTCTTCAAAATATCACTACTATAGTATAATATATATGTTATAAAAATTTTTTTTGTTTTCAACGATTCAAAGTAATTAGATCAAAAAAGTGTTAATAGAAGAAAAGTCTTATTTCGTCCTAAAGTATTCCCTTTTTATTTTTCTTTATGACATAGGTGGCAAATGAGCAGGAGGAGGCTCACCTGATGGAAAGTAACTACCACCGCCCATGGACATCTGCAACACCAGGAGGCTCGCAAGTGCGTTGCCGGCCTTTAAGGAAAGAGTACGCTCTTTTCTTGAAGGTTCCCATGTTATATCGGTTTGTAAAAACCGACGGTGAAATCTGGTTCCACAAAGTGGCTGTGTGATGCAGAAAATGTCTAAGAAATCGCGCTGTTGTGGATTTTCGGACATCGATGTTGTGATTTTTAAGACTTTATTTTAAGAATATATAAAAAAATATTAGTCCCTCACACCCCCCCACTTTCCATCACGTGGGAGAAGCGCGTAAAGCGTTCTTCCAGCGAGAAAAAAGAAAAGGGCTACTTATTCCAAAGCAATATAATTTAAAAAAAGAGTGAATGAGTAAATTAAAATCATATAAAATAAAAAATAACAAAACTCATATTCACTCACGTATAATAACAATAATGTGCAGCAATAAAGTTCCTGTGGACGCCGCTCCGCTACTTGGCGAGCTTCTCTGTTCAAATTCCAGCAAGCGCTTCCATCACTGTTCAGTCTCTGCCACATATATTTAAGAACACATTTTACGAAACTTAACTTGCCTAACCGATGGTATTACAAACTCAAAAAGGCCTCACTAAAAATTTTACAAAATTTAAACTTAACACGGAAGCTAGTAGTGGAAAAAGTACTGTTTACTTGGTGGTAGGGCTTTGTGCAAGCCCGTCTGGGTAGGTACCACCCACTCATCAGTTATTCTACCGCCAAATAACAGTACTCAGTATTGTTGTATTCCGTGGTCTGAATGGTGAGTGAGCCAGTATAACTACAGGCACAAGGGACATAACATCTTAGTTCCCAAGATTGGTGGCACATTGACGATGTAAGGAATAGTTAATATTTCTTACAGCGTCATTGTCTATGGGCGCTGGTGACCACTTACCATCAGGTGGCCCATATGCTCGTCCACCAACCTATACAATACAAAAAAACTGAACCTACTCCCCAAGCGAAAAGGAAGCCTTTATTCAGTATTAAATTTACACGAATAAATTAAAATCTAGGTAGGTAGTTTCCTTTATTACAAAGATAAATATGTGGATAGGATCAACAAATATTAACTCCTGAAATGTACAGCATTATCTTCAAAGGAATTCCTTTGTACAATTTTCGATTGTATAATTGTTTTACTATGTACATATATTGATCACTCACACAAACATAAATTGAACAAATATGGATATGCTTTTTGTAAATATAACAAGGTACCATTTTTATTATAACGAATAAACAATTTCGTTGTGTACGTGTGTACATACTGTCATGTCGCAGTGAAAACATGGTTTATGACTTAATGTGTTTACGCCTCGTGGTGGAGCCGCTTTTATACACTTGTTTATCGCATATGCAATACTTTAACAAATTTAAACGTTATTTTCACAACCATCAAGTAAGTAAGCAAGTCGTTAAACACATTCTCTGTTATGAATCTGAGTTATTACAGCATAATAAAAAGTTTTATGTTATATCGTGAAATAATTTTATTATTTTAAAGTCATATTTGGAACTACTTTCGGTGCAGGAATTATCTGATATAAAGTACACTGTAGTGTACCCCATACTACTCTCTTACTGCAAAATTTTGATAGAAATACCTAATAATTTGATTGGATTTAAACTTAGGGGTTAACAAATCCTCAGATTTGCAGATTTGTAGACCAACTAAAGCCCAACGAGGTTGAGCCTAACCTAACCAACTTTAATATATATTTACATTGAATTTATATATTATGACGGGGAGCCGGGAAGATTGTTTAGTTCGGGGTCATCATCATCGTCCACTCCAAATGTGCAATGTAAACCGCTAGAGTGTAAGTTATATTGCTATATTAGTATATCTATATGGGCTCACGCACACTAGGTAAGTAGCTCTAGAAGATTGGATATATGATACACGTTCCCGATTTATAAAGATGTTATTTAATCTTCAATATTATTTAAATCTCCCTCGTGGATGTACGTGTCAGTGTGCGTGTGCACGGGTACGTTTGCGTATGCATGAAAGCGTGCGCTTGTGTATCCGTGTGCGTGTGCCTGTGTGAGTGTTAGTGCGCGTGAGTGCGCGTGTGTACATTTGCATATGCGTGAACGCGTGCGCTTGTGTATCCGCATGCGTGCGCCTGTGTGAGTGTTCGTGTGCATGTGCGTCTAAGAGTGACTATATTATTCCAAAATAAAGCTCAAATTCAGAGACGGACCTAAAACCCAAAACTGAAATATTATATTTAAAATAATTGGCTACTATTATTTGAACGTGTTGACTTTTGTTGGACCAAATATCACACATCATTTGATAAAAAGCTTCATTTTAAATGGAAATGTTGAAATATAATTTTGATTTTAAGCGTAATGGATAGCTAATGCCATTTCAAAACTCGTCGACAGTGTATATATTGTTGTCCTAATCATTAATTCGTATAGTTCTGATTATTTTTGACAAAATAAGATTAGTACTGACGAACTTTTTGTTTGAAATAAATCATAAAGTAAATGATTTTATAAACTAGCTATCACAGAAGCGATTTATATAATATTGGTATTTGTTTTTGATTTGAATTCTTTATTAACACGACTTGGGGTAACACTGTTTTGCCGTGAATTCCAACGGCATGACTCCTTTGTTTATGCGTGGTATATAAATTATTAAACTTTTTTAATTGACTATTAATTATAGTATTGTTATTATAATAACCAGATTTATTACTTTAATTTGAATTGATTTTCTTTCATAATCAATTATTTAATTATAAATTCAATTCTGGAACTCCGTTTTCTTGTATATTCATGTTACACGTTACGGACATGTTAACACATACTGCTGTACATAATATAAACGATAAATTTATCAGATTTGAACTTAAGATTCCTATTCAAATGTTGACACCTCCAGCTTTTGATTTAAGCCCGTTTCGTAATGTCTAACATTCAGTCGATTCCTGAATATTTGAGCAAGGCATTGGTAAGGCGTTCGAGAAAAACGAATCTATTTGTCTCACTTAGGACCAAAGATCTTAAGTTTGGGCATTTATTTCTTTTTGTGCCTACTTTATCCCGAATAAAAAGATAAAAAAAAAATCATTAACATTATTTTCTGTGTGATAATAGTCAACAATATAATTTGAAAATAGAATGCGTGATAAAATTAATATTACTTAAATAATACAAAAAAAAATAACTTTTAATATTCCATTAAACTCTGTATATATTACGTAGAATATAATTCTTAATAAAGAGAAAATATTCCATCAAACATTTACATAAATATAAATTAAGTCTCCATAATGTACCCTTTCATTATTACAAATTATATCATTAATTTTAAACTCCATCCTTCATAAAATTAAACTCAATCAACTTGTAATTTATCGCAGATTAATATTAATGACGGCATAATTGATTTTATTCTTATTTCGAATAGTTCATTCAAAATTGAAACGTTATAGAATTTAAGGCATACAAATATATTATCAAGAAGAAAACAAAATCCAATCAGATAGAGTACCGACAAATCTAAAATACTTTTATGCAAATCTTTAAAAGAATTGTTTTTATATATGCGTGAGCCAATAAAGATATTTTAAGAAAATAGTCATATAAATTGATAAAATAATAATCAGTATACATAATATGCAGATAATGTTATTCACAAGTACATCCGAATTAACAAACAAGAGTAAATATGATTGTTAAAATTAATTCAAAATTAATATAACATCTGTATCTGATATAAATATATTGGATTATCGCTATTTTCGATCTCTCGAGTCTGATCCATAATATATACCGTGGGCTGAGAAGTGTTGGTTCAAATCAAAAACACTTGGTAATCAAAGATTTTATTTTAAATCACTATTTTATTACGAACACACCAATTAGAACAATTAAAATTACATATCACTTAATTATAACACTGACTCTAACTTCTTTTTTTTATGTTACAGGTTGGCGGACGAGTTTATGGGCCACCTGATGGTAAGCGGTCACCATCACCCAAAGACAATGATGCTGTAAGAAATATTAACTATTCCTTACATCGTCAATGTGCCACCAACCTTGGGAACTAAGATGTCCCTTGCGCCTGTAGTTACACTGGCTCACTCACCCTTCAAACCGGAACACAACATTACTGAATACTGTTATTTGGCGGTAGAATAACTGATGATTGGGTGGTACCTACCCAGACGGGCTTGCACAAAGCCCTACCACCAAGTAAGTTTATTTTAATCACTTCACTTCCACTATGTACACTCATGCGAGCCAGATTCTAGTAGAAAGGTCCGCCTGACCAAGCAGAACTGAGCTCAGCCCGGAGGGCTGCCACGACGTAAACTCTGTCAAGCTCATATACATAGATGAAGCTGGCGTTCTAATAGTTGTGATTATGACTTCATTTCCGACAAATATATAAATATTAGTGTTAATGTTGTCTTAAATTTCCGCGATTATTACACATTGAAATAAAACTAGTTTTTACGGATTTGAATCGCGTATATTAATTATTTTTAACATCTCGACGTTTCGAGCACTTTACAGCGTTCGTGGTCAGTCTAGCCGTGACATAATATACGCGATTCAAATCCGTAAAAACTAGTTTTATTTCAATATTAGTGTTGTTAAAAAGCAACAATTTTCAAAGATCTGAATATTGGTCTGGGAATTAGATATATTGTTACAAATTAAATAAAAAAAATGCCCCAACAGGTCAACATCTGAAAATATTCAAAGATTTTCATATAAACGTGAAAGTTATCATACAAATAGGTTAAACAAAATTTCTAAATCATGCAAAAAAATAATCATATAATTTTATTCCTAGGAATCAACATTCCTCAGATATGATATTTGAACCGTTGAAAATAATAAATTGCACGGCATCGTCCACGTCCGTATATGTAAGTGACCCTTGGATATATCTAATATCTTGACATTTTATAAATCATGGATTCCATGAAAACCGTAATTCCCATTTTCCCAATATTTTGTATTTCTTCCACAATCAGAGAAAAAAAAATCCATATTTTTTGTGCAATATCCCTTAATGCTGATTTATCTAAACTAAACTTTATTCTCCACAGCGACTAGACCAATGAGGCAGACCAAAGGCTATAAATAAGCACCGTCTGGCCAATTCAACACTAAAAATACTTCAGTCAAGACCAAAATTTGCATATCAATAGCGTTCTTCAAACTCAATCCTACCAACTGATGCTGCTTAAGACTCGACTGCACTCAATCGTTTTAAACGATTATAGAAATACTATTCGATTCAATCGAGTATTCGATTAGGAGTCAATTGTAAGTCTCTTAAGACAAGCGATTGCAGAGACAGCTCGTCAAACCCTGGCAAATTTGATTCTGATACTCTTCACGCAAGCTTGTAAAGGACAAAGGCGAGCATGATTGAAATCCAGAACAATGTGTAAGTTTACAGGCCGTCAAAGGAATTTCTATTGAAAAGTTGAATTTGAAGCCTTATTCTTGAAGCTGTTATGTTCATTTTAAGATTCATCATTCATATATAGGCACATACATATATATATATATATATATATATATATATATATATATATATAAAGAAAAAAGTATTTGAAGAGTATTTTGAGGTCCTCCTTAAGTTTGGACTTATTTTATTTCATCACGATCTTCCAATCTAGTTTATTTAAAAAAAATTATCTAATAGGTGGCAAACGAGCAGGAGACACACCTAATGAAAAGTGACTACCACCACCCATGAATATCTGCAGCACCAGAGGACTTGCAGGCACAATCCTGGCCTTTAAGGAAGGATAACTCTCTTTTTATGAAGGTTCACATGTCGTATCGGTCCCCACAGTGGTCGTGCGAGGCAGAAAATGGTAGTTGGATACAAATGTGACAGATTTTCAGATCCGACATAATTTATTGGTTTTCTTATGATTGTTTTTCTTTTTCTTTGCTAAAAAAATTAAATATAACCATAAATTAAATACATGAAAGTTCAATGCTTGCATGGGTTTAAAGGAAGAATCTCAATGCAATAGTAAAATTAAATATTCTAGAACGAATGTTTTCTCTAAAGAAAAAGTTAACAAAACTTCACCTGCCTCTCTGAATACTTGCCTCAGAATTCCACAACGGTGAAGTATTATGTGATACATTCTTATCAGTCTAGCTTTATGGAAGACCAACTATTATTAGGTGTTCTTATTTTATCGCATCGTATAAATCGTACACAAGAAGTAGTTACAGATTATTGTAATTGAAAGTAAATAAATAAATAAATATAAGACAACATCACATACATTACTCTGATCTCAATGTAAGTAACTTAAGCACTTGAGTTATGGAAAATCAGAAGTAACGACGGTGCCACAAGCACCTAGACCCAAGACTAGAAAACTAATGATAATCTACATTGACTTGGCCGGGAATCGAACCCGGTACTCGGAGTGGCGTACCCATGAAAACCGGTGTACACGCCACTCGACCACGGAGATCGACATCGAAAGTATAGCTATTCGCAATAGACGTAATTTAAGTTCATTAAACAAAATTACTTTGATGAAGAATTTTGTTCTTAGAATAAAATAATGTAAATTTTAATTAATTTGTTTTTTGTTAAATTATATTGTATTGTGTTCTAATACAATTTAGCTAACATCATTGCAAGAAAAATGGGCATTATGTTTTTTTATAATATCGAATTAGGACACCGTCCTGTAATATGTACACAGTTTGGCAAGATTAATAAATCTTCACTTCAATAGTTGGCGACGCATATAGAGAGTGTTATTTTATTCTACCACTGCCAATATCAATGAGTGAAGGTGCCAATAGCCAACTTATAATTAGACTCAAGGGTGATACGATTTTAGGTTCAATGACTGGCGACGTATTTTGTGAGTAAGGTTTACCTTCAACCAGCGCCAATATCTATGAGTAAAATGATAATTATTTTTTATCAGGTAGAAGGATAACCTTATCTTAGACCCCAGAATTGGCGATGCATTCCCAAAATAAGCAACCATCAGTAACGTTACAGTGTTTATGGCCATTTATCATCAAACGGCCTATTTGCTCTCTTGCTTTACCAAAAATAAATAAAAGGGATCTTAACAACCGTCTATGACAATTCTTCATATTTATGTCTTTACCACATTCAACCTCTTTCCCGTTGTATTTGCGTATCAAAATTGGCAAAGCATATACCCTGGAATACAATGCATTGAATACCAAACGCTTAGCTATTACGTATTCAAATAAGAGAAGCATCAGAGATACTCGCGACAGTTTTACGATAACAGGAAAATGTGCCTCAATTTGGTCTTACATTTACTCGCACACACACACACATACACACATAAATATAAATGTAGTATATTTACATTTAAATGTCTGAACATTCACTAATATATCTCTGTGTTTTTAACGACTTTCAATCGCTGTTATTTCATATTTATGTCTACTTGAGCAAACAGTCTGTTTTAGTGTGTTGTTTATGATAGATTTTTAATTTTAAGGCAGGCTACCTGTCACTTCCAAAATTAACAATTGTTTTAGCTGAGAAATTGTTTTTTGGCTGTTATATTGTTTTTGGGCTCGATTTATACTCGTATATTTTGATACCAGTTGATCAACAAAATTTTATTAAAAGAAAATTTGAAAAAATACCAAGTTTTAATTAAAGCGATTTTGTAAGCCTCAATCCGTTTGGAATTTGTTTAGGAACAGCTAATTAAAATTGCTTTTGATTTCTGAAAATGTAATATAAAAAATATGAGATTGCGATTTTTGAGTAACGATGTCCAAGAATGTTAACAGTGAATTACAGTTAATTCGATTTTTAAAATATGCTTTAATATAAAACTTAATAAATCCACGACTCCAAAACGGCAGCAGAAAAGAATATATCTATCTATATTTATTTCATAGAGACTATTCTAAATAATCCAATGACCTGAAAGACAATGTACTATAATACACTGTTGAGTAAGGAGTTGTGTATACTTTTGATTCCAGATAGTGCTGTACCATCAGGTCAAGTTTTTCATTTCATTAAAATATCATAGAAGGCACAGTATACTTCATTTCTTATCGATCAGATAATCTTAGTTGCCAACGTCCCTCCTACTTATATTGGAATAGTGGTGCTAAAAACTTAATTAAAAGTATAACACCCCACCTTATTGCCGCTGGTAACAGGACAGCTGGTTCGTTTTTAGCCCATCGTGAGAAAACCTGCATGTGTCTAATTTCATCGAAATTCTGCCACATGTGCATTCCACCAACCCGCATTAAAACAGCGGTGAATATGTTCCAAACCCTGTCCTTAATGGAAGAGGAGGCCTTTTCCCAGGAGTGGAAAATTTACAGGCTGTTACTTTACTTTTTACTTTTTTTACTCAATCAAGTGAACTGAGATTTCCTTTATCACAAAAAATATTCAAGATCAAGTCAACTTCACAAAACATCGACCTCGTGTTAGGTGCTATGTAATATAAAAACCTCAATATTATGAAATAGATATTACATTTGATTTATATTTAACAACTATAACAATGAAAAATTCGTTCAAATAAAATATATTCAATGAAAATAAATGAGGTACTGTATTCGTGGCTTTTGCACTAAATAAATATTAAACGTAATACTCTCATTTCACTCGACTACGATTTCACAAATATCATATTCTGATTGAAATTAAATATCATACGAAATGAAGAATGCAATAAATTATAATAACCATTGAAAGTACCGTTAAATGAACAATGAAATTTTAAAGCTATTCGATATGATAATTTGTGTGATGAATAATATATTATAAATTACTAGCGACCCGCCCCGGCTTCGCAAGGGTACAATACTAAATATACTACAGGATTTGTTTTTTTTTTATGGTATAGGTTAGCGGGCGAACATATGGGCCACCTGATGGTAAGTGGTCACCATCACCCATAGACAATGACACTGTAAGTAATATTAACTATTCCTTAAATCGTCAATGCACCACCAACCTTGGGAACTAAGATATTATTTCCCTTGTGCCTGTGTGTGGCTCACTCACCCTTCAAACCGGAACACAACAGTAATGAGTACTATTATTTGGCGATAGAATAACTGATGTATGGGTGGTACCTACCCAGACGGGCTTGCACAAAGCCCTACCACCAAGTAAGCATTGCACGTTGCATGTTTTTAAAGATTTAATCATACAAAGGGAAGGGACAGAGAAAGCGACTTTGTTTTATACTATGTACTGAGTAGTGATACTGATATTTAATGGTTGCGTAGGTCTTAGTGCAAGCCTCTCCAGTCAGACATCATCAATTCAACAGATATTCCAAATATAAACATTACAACATCAACAACCTGTAAATTTCCCACTGATGGGCTGATTCTGCCATATGTGTATTCCACCAACCCGCATTGGAACAGCGTGGAGGAATAAGCTCCAAACCTTCTTCTCAAGGGAAGAGGAGGCCTTAGTCCAATAATGGGAAATTGACAGGCTGTTACTGTATTGTACTGTACTCCTAGGAATATGTGAATCAGATTCAGTCAAGATATCATAATGGTTTATTTCACCGAAAAAAATTTAGAGGAAAACAATAAAAACGTCCATAGTATATATGGTGTTGCAAATAACGCTGTAGAACACAAATAAATGTGTTTATCATATTAATCCCTACACCTTGTTATGTATTCAACAATCCGTAAACAGCCGCCGACGATAACATACGGCCCGATTTCACTCATTCCATTCGACGTCTTCATCCGAGCCGGTAAACGTTTTTTATTTCTGTGTTTTTACATAAACCTCACATAAAGCTAATTTATTGCCTTCTATAGCGGTTCTGATACTTTTACCATCTGAATTATGTTGAATATTTCGTGCCACGATATTTAACCGTTGTAAATAAAGAAAGAATGAAAGGGTTCTATAATTAAATGACCTCACGGTTTGAATTCTATTTTAAGAAAGTCCAAGATAAGAATTCTTAAATTATAACCAAGATTATTACGTCACAGCAGTGGTTTCGGCATATAAGGAGCGATTATTACTATCGAACATATTTTCCGAATACACTATAGCATCGTAAGAAATACCAAGCGTTCCATGCTCCGTCAATGTGTCGCCACCATTGATATATGCCTTTACGTTTCTTGGACATTACTTTATTGCTTCTTGGTGGTACCATAAAATTATAACTATCATATATACACCGTTAAATTTGAATACGATTTTAGGTTCATCAGCTAAAAAGCTAAAAAGCTAAAATAACAAACTGAAAATATAAACTTATCTTTTTATGATGTACTAATTTTCAACCACGTTTTAGAGTAAGGGGGGGGGGGAGTATTATTTGCTTGGAGGTTTTTGGTGTAAGTAATGGCCCAGCTTGCTACATGCGTAGAAGTATTTTAGTCGTAAATATGTACCAGAGTTACTTTCGTATGTATATATAAAATATTACGTTGATGATTGATATACAAAGATGACTTACCGATTTGTATCAAAAATAATTGCTTATGTCCTTTCTCAAGCTCTAGACTATTTGTCTGACAAATTTCATTTAAATCTGTACCAATAGTTTTGGGTTGAAAGCGAGACAGAGATACTGAGTTACTTTCGCATTTATAAATTTAGTATATATTATGACAATGAAGAAAAAGTATAGGGAATCGTGTCTACTTTCATTTCCAGTGTGTTACATATCCGTGAATGATCGTCGTGAAGCCATTTATGAACGTTGTTGTAACACGCGCGAGAATTGTAATTATTATGAAGATAAATAACACTTGCTTTATTAATATTGTTACAACATAAATACTTGGTTATCGCATCGTAGGTTAATAGTACTAGAAACATTGCTATCACTTTAATAACTAAAGATAGTTTATTGGGATAGTTTGAAATGAAGTCATATTCGTTAGATAGTATTAAAATTAATGTTAAGAGTTAAGTTAGCAAAAGGTCTGTTACACTCTGGAGGGTTTCGTTTTTCTTGCTCTTAGGACTTTTTTCTTTGTAATTTTGTAGGGATTGAAATGGGCCACCTCATAGTTATCCGTCACCAGTACACTGAGTATTAAAGACGTGTGAAGAAAGGTATAATATAAATACGATAAGTAGATGACCAGGCTACAAAAATGGAGTCCAATATAAGCTGGTGAAAACGCAAGCTATGCAATTGGTATTAATCTGGCAGAAATCATTTAAACAATTAACTGTCATCACAAACAAATGTCTGTAGAAATTAATACCAATTATTTGCTGATTTTTTCGTTATGTTCTGTGTAGACAAATAAATAATCAAACATGTTTCGTTATATAAATTGGTAAGCTATGATTTATATCAACACTATCCTCTTTATATTACTTTGATTGTAAGATAATTATTATAGATATCATCATTATATTTCGTAAATTAAACAGCAGTATGTCTAACTGTAAAAAAATCTGAGTTTCTTTCGCCGATTATTCTCAGGTTCGAAGTGTTAATTTTCGAACCAGTTGACTTATATTTACGATTAACGATAATCTTTAGACTACTTCTTACTCTTTTGTATTATTACAAACTTTTACTGTGCAAATTTTTACACACATTAACCATTACTGTTTTATTCCATTGGTTTGTAGAGTTATGTTAAATACTTGTCAAACATATATCCTTCCTCAAGATTTAGGACATAACAGATTCTGCTCCATCAGAAATTGGTTCATTTATTTAAAAAATTATCAGACAAAGGAATAAGTTTACTCTTGTAAAAGACTGTATAAATACAAAGTGTTATATATAATATATAGTCTTCAGATAATAAGCTGTCGAGGTTTTGAGTTTCATAAATCATTTAGATTAATCAATCAATCACAATAATATAATTTATTCAAGGAGGCTTTTACCAATAACTTTGAAACATCGTTTCATAAGATTAATTAGGCGCGTTACGTTTTAAAGTGGAAATTTTACCGAGAAGAACCAATAAGAGAATCAGTAGAACTATTTCAGAATTACTTTCCTCATATTTACAGATTATTAAGGCAGATAAAGCAAGGTATATGAGATAGGTTTTTAAAGATTAGGGCATACAATTTAGTGATTCTTGCTCGCAATCAACAGTTACGTCATATCTTCTAAGAAAATCACAAAAATCCAATTAATAATTCTTCATCTTCTTAAAAGTGAAATCTTTCCTTTTTTGTTTAAATCGGCGGTTCATCAATAGGACCTGATGGTACATTGTGCTGAGATGGCTCAGTGGTTAGGGTGAGACATCTTATTCGATGATTGCGGGTTTGGTGTTGCCACATGTTAATCCACATGCTGATGGAATTCACAACTTAACCACAATCTACATATACAATAAAATTGAAGTGTCTATAATATTAAAATAACCGTTTTTTACTAAATGCATATGTATACACGTACATGTACCAAAATAACATTTATTACAATTTTGTCAATCTGTCTGTATGTTTGTGGAACGGCTGAAATTTGACGAGGCTTTCACTGGTAGAAAGCCACATCAGCTTTGAGGAAAATGAGGAACTTAGGCTACACCAATAATAATAATAACCTTTTTTTCAAATCACGCGCCTTCGAAGTCACGAGCACAGCTAGTCATTAATGTAACACTTAAAAAACCATCCAAAGACTTGCACATGTTACTTTTTGCGCGAAACAAGGAGGGTCCATCTGTCCAAATTTCGCTTTCGCATAAAAAAGTTGAACAGATGTACGGCTCCCTCGCGTGTATTTAGCCTCGGTGGCTTTTTAAACATACCAATTTACTGCATTAATGTTTTCCCTTTTTATTCTTTTTCTAACGACACAACATCTCTGAATATATGCAACTTAATTACATTAAAAAAGTAATATACAGCTATCGTTGTTGTCATAATTATAAAGTGTATAAATTAATCTATTTTAAACTTTATTACTCAAACTTGAAGACTTAATTTTAACTCAGCATTCGGACTGGTCTGGATAACTTTAAGAATGGAAATTATACGATTCATTATGAAAACTTTTACATTTAAAATCGGATCCTCATTGAATTACGTAAGTATAAATAGTTAATTTATTTATGCAGATGTAATAATATTTATTTTTATATAGTAATATAATAATAACAAAAGCATATCTCACATTCCAATTGAACTAAATTAGATGAAATTTGATAAGAAGCAAAATTATACGAACAGGAAGCTCACCTGATGGAAAGTGATCACCACCGCCCATGGACATCTGCAACATTGGGGGAGGGGGGTGTTCTTGCAGGTGCGTTGCCGGCCTTTAAGGAAGAAATGTCATAGACTACCTACCTTATACCTTACATCAACTGCTAAGCAGAGAGCAAAGCCGTGTAAAATAACTTCTATATCTACTAATTATAAATTCAGCTTTTATTTTGCACAACAAAAATCGAAAATGATGTGGAAACGTTACTTACAATTTTATATACATTATAGGCTGGAGTCTACTTGAATTATAAGTTAATATTCACCATAAAAATAATTAATACAAATTGTATATAACGTCTATTCATTTGATATATTGAGCTATTTACGGGAGTGTAGGAAAATGGGAAGATTCCCAAATAACTTTAAACATTACTTACGTTCGTTATACGAAAGTCGGCTATATCAGCCGTGTATATCATACTTCGTATTTCCGTTTTTGAGTTTAATGGGTGAGCCATTCTACAAGTACGAGACTAACAGGTACGGGGGTCATAACATCTTATGATGATTGCCTTTCTATTGACGAGATGTGGATTGTATTTCTGGTATCAGTGTGTCAGTTCTGGCTAAGATGATCGCTTATGATTAAAAGACCGATATCAGCTTTTTTTGTTTTACACAAATAGTGTCATTAAGATTTAATTTTATTAATACGAATATCTGTTCTTATCTCCTTTTAGAACAGCCCACAAAATTACTTTTGTATAGTGCTTGTGTATGATAATTTTAGACTCGTTTCTCAAGGCCAGCAACACGCCTGTAAGCCTCCCGGTGTTGCATATGACTATGGGTGGTTGTAGTCATTTTCCATTATCATATCTTCCTGCTCATTCACCAATGAGAAAGAGTAACAGTCATTTTATGGAATGCATCAAGCAAGAACCAATACAGCCCAGTGGCATATGAATCAAAACTCCAGAATAGGACCGTTCAGTTATATTTTTTGTTTATGTTTTTTTTATGTAGTCCACAACGAAAATGCCGTACATTTACTTTCATAAATCTGATGATTGATTCATTTCGCTATATTTTTCCCGTCACTTCGCATTAGATAAACTGTAATGAAAGAGGAGTGTGTATTTTTATCCAATAGTTGAACATTCATACAATTTTAGAACTAGCGCGCACTGGTAACTTTTGTCACGGTGATTGTTTCGTCACTCTTGTCGAGTCTTATCGTGACATTTGTGTCTGCATTTGTACATATTCACGGACTTGACAAGAGTGACGGAACAGTCACCGTGACAAAAGTTACCAGTGCGCGCCAGTTCTTACATTTTATGCTAAATAAACAAAACAAAATCATGCCTTCAATTGACATTCAAATTTCAACTATTTCAGTATAGTATTTCATGTTCAGAACGTACATAAATATGTTTACAATACTTTACTTAATCAAAATAAATATAGGTATTCGAAGATTTGACGAACCGTGAAGTACCAAACCGGTATTAAAAACGGAGAAATAAAACGAATCCGATTTTATACTTTATTTACTCCGTAAGCATTTTTGCTTTTCATTCCGTAAAAATCCACGGGAACAAATTGAAATCTCAAAATTAAATATTCATTGAACAAAACCACATTACACCGTGTACTTACATTACATTGAAACATTACAATTTTTTTCAACATCACAAACATTACTCTGATCTCAATGTAAGTAGCTAAAGCACTTGTGTTATGGAAAATCAGAAGTAACGACCGTACCTCACACACCCAGACCCAAGACAACATAGAAAACTAATGAAATCTCTCTACATCGACTCGGCCGGGAATGGAACATAGAACCCTCAGGGTGGCGTAGGCATTAAAACCGGTGTACACACTATTCGACCACGGAGGTCATCAACGACAATAATTAGTATAGAAGAATAGAACTTACTATACTAATGTTATAAATATGAAAGTAACTCTGTCTTTCTGTCTGTTTGTCGCTGTTTCACTATCACACCGCTGAAGCGAATTTGAATAATTCGATTAATTGCTTAATTTGAACTGCAAGAAAGGACATAGGCTACTTTTGGCCAACACATGACACCAAAACCCCTGCAACGCGGAAGCCAAAAACTCATATTGCATAAAATAATAATTCTTTATTAAACGAAGTCAGGTAATACTTTTGTTTTAAAATTTTATATTTTAAAAACATCGTAATCAAAATAAAGTCTTAAAATACGAACCAAATAATTGAATATCGTACGAAATAGCTTCCAGCTCCGTTTAAATGTGTTGTTGCAATTCCATCTAAAAGTTTATTCACCCTGTCAGACAGCCCGCTCTTAAAGTTTGCACATTAGTAGTGCCTCTCATTGCAGTCGGAAATTTTAACTAATTAAACAAACATTTGAAAAAGGACAAATGAAAGAAGGCTCTCCTTATTGCATCAGGCAGTCTACCTGTCTCTAGCGAACCGGATTGTATTTACTTTTTACATTTCTCTTTACTGCTCCGACAGAGAATTCAGATACGGAAAACGTTTTTAATTTCACAGAAGCAAGTTGAATCTCTCAATGGTTCTTAATTAGTGCTTCGGTATTTCAACCGATGATGGATAATTAAGAAATTTGTATATTATTTCAATTTACATTATTGACTTTATTTGCTTGACAATCCGTTATTTTATGAGGTTGCAGGTTTGATTCCCGAATAGTCTAAAAATCGCGCGTTACAGGACTTTTCGATCAAGAAGGTTTTTTTATGGTATAGGCTGGCGGACGAGCATATGGGCCACCTGATGGTAAGTGGTCACCATCACCCATAAACAATGACGCTGTAAGTAATATTAACTATTCTTTACATGGTTAATGTGCAACCAACCTTGGACACTTAGATATTATGTCCCTTGTGCCTCTAGTAACACTGGCTCACTCACCCTTTAAACCGGAACACAACAATACTGAGCACTGTTATTTGACGGAAGAATAACTGATGAGTTGGTGGTTCCTACCAAGACGGGCTATCACAAAGCCGTACCACCAAAGTCTCGATATAAGTCCAGTTGATTTTGATTATAGACAGAGTTGATCAATACTCATCTTACGGGCGACTATCAGAGTCCATAAACATCTGCAACATCATATATTAAATAAATATAATTTGTACCCTCATATTACCCAGTACCGTATAGGATGTAGCTCGGACCAACATTTTTGGAATTCGTTCATTAGTTCCAAAGGTTACCACTTAGAAAAGAACACATCACCTATTATAATATTAGTATATGATGACTTAGATGAATTTATCGAGAATAATACTTGGTGTGTAATCCACCTTATCTATCACAAAGCATCAACATGCTCCAAATAGACTGTGAATCCAACAAATCACGCATTTCTAGATTTCATCGATCGAAATTTCATCTGCCACAAGTATTTGTTAATATTTCACAAACACAGTTTAAATACGCGATCGTCATACAGTCTAAAAGAAAAAGTAAAATTAACAGCTTGTAAATTTTCCACTGCTGGGCTAAGGCCTCCTCTCCCATTAAGGAGAGGGTTTGAACATACTCCACCAAACTGTTCCAATGCGGATTGATGGAATGCACATGTGGCAGAATTTCGATGAAATAATACACATGCAGATCTTCGCACGATATTTTCTTTCACCGCCGAGCACGAGATGAATTATAAACACAAATTAAGCACATATATATAGTGGTGCTTGCCTGGGTTTGAACTCGTAATCATCGGTTAAGATGCACGCGTTCGAACCACTGGACCATCTCAGCTATTATACAGTGTCCATATTTTCTATTAATTGGTCGATCAGCTTAGTAAACAAAAATACATTATGTTACTAAATTTTACGTGAAAATTTCGTTTCGATGATTTATCGAAATAAATATCATCAACATAAAAGTGGTACATAAAAGTGGTTTTTGAAACATTTGTACAATTGTTCAAAGCGTCAAATTATATTTTGTTATTAATTAATCGGAATTATTTAACTCGGTATGATTCCATCCCAAGCAGTAATTCAAATTGAAATTTTCCTAAATAATTTATTATTCGTAAACAACTTATTTTTGTCATGATTTTTTCTTTTGCGTAAAACGTATGGATTATATCAGCGCTGTGTTAAATCGTCGTATTGTAATGAGTTTTTGTTTTCATTTTTGCCGCGGTTTTTGAACTCATTTTTTATTTGTACCACGTAAGTTTGAATACATTAAACCAAGTCAAGAAATTTTCATGCATAACCAAATTAATTATTTTGGTTGAAAAATGGCATGAAAAATGAGTTTTGCTGGAAGGCGAGTACTGTTAAATGTGAGATGAATCGCGCTTGTCTTAAATCAAAATATACTTTATTCAAATAGGCTTTTACAAGCACTTTTGAATGGTCATTTAACAACTACATATATTTAGTGAAGCTACCAATGATTCGGAAATAGATTCTATCCAGAAGAACTGCCAAGGAGCTCAGTAGTTACTTTTTTTATAAAAAATACAGCCATGTTGGTTAATTACAATTGTATGTGTGTGTTATATATCAAGCCTGGAAGTCAACAAATACTAATTCCATGCGCTTTTATTGTCTGTATAATCTTGAATTGAATAGTATGTCTTCTTTACCAATGTATTACTCTGAAAATAACCCGCGTTTCAAAATAAATATACCAGAGAACATTACACATCTTAGCTGATCGAGAGAAATGAGGAAGCGAACCGCTTGTACGAGTGGATGGATTTCCCATTACGAAAAGGTCAGCTCTCACGGCACCCACTTGGCCGATTGTAAAAGGATGACGGAAGTACAAGTATTAAGTCATCTGCCTCTTCTAGACGTTCTTTGTATTATACTGATCCTTCTGGTCAATATATCCTACACTGCTTAATAACGGAATTAAGTTTCATGTGACACTTGCGAGACTAAAATCCTTATTAAAAACAGGTGGAAAACTTTACCATAAACATTCTCAATACAAATTAATAATGTAAGCCTATAAAGTATTTTAAATATAATATTTATAAATAATCATTAAAGGTTGTATAACTTCTAGATGTTGAGTTATATTCAGTCACAGAATTATATAAATGTAATGAATACTTTTTGGCTTGACATTTTTATAAATAAAGTAGAAATAGAATAATATTAAATTTGACATGGGAATTGTTAATCTGTTTTTAAATACGGAAGAAGAAAAGAGAACTGTAAAAATAAATATTGTAAGCCATATTAAATATTGTTAATTATTTGATGTTTCTGTTTATCTGAAGCTGGGTCTTCAATAAGTATATTCAAACGTTGCATAATGTAAAGTTTTTTCACTAAATATCACTAACACTATGTACATAGTATAAAACAAATTCGCTGACCGCTTTCTGTCCTATGTATGCTCAGATCTATAAAATGACGGAACGGATTGTAATATATAGATAGAGTGGATTCAGGAGGAATGTTTTTGTAAATAATACTTGGATAATATACTAATGGGATGTCGTAAATCAACACATATTTTGTATTATATTTAGTATCAGTGTTTTACCCGTGCAAATTTGGGGTGAGTCGCTAGTGTATCATATATTACCTTTATGTATGGCTGAGAAGTCTGACGGAAACCTCGACTTTTCAAGTGTTTTATATGTAATCGTAAACTTACAGCCCCGTATATCTTTATGGTTCTCGAGTAGTGTTTTTGGAGTACGGTGACTTTACGTACTTTTACGATAAGCTAAATCTCATGAAAGATCGCGAGAGTACTTACAGACCACTCATCCGTAGTTATGTCATATTTTTCACACTTTAATTGTTGTGATAAGATAGAGACGCTTTTAGTCATAATTTACAATTTACAATTTTTTTTTATCGATCTATTCAAGTGGATTGACAAAATATTTCAAAAAATAGTAGATTTATCGTTGTGTACTTTTTTCATAATAATGACACCTAGAAGGTTAAATGTTTATGTATATGTAGGAATTTTATTACACGTGCCGTTCTTGTTAAATAATCTTTTCATCAAAGGCTGTCTGTCTGTCTGTCTGTCGCTGGAAGCTAAAGCCGCTGCACACTCATTGTACTCAACCCTAATTTTAAGGAGAATTCTGTAAAACGTTTCGATAGAGCTTTTGTTTATGAAACCCTTTCAATTCTATTGTATTTTAGACTTGTTTTTAATAAACCTAAGAGTCATTATGTATTATGACAAAATTCTATCTTTCTTTTATGGAATAGGTTGTCGGACGAGTATATAGGCCACCTGATGGTTGGTGCTCACCATCACCCTAAGAAATATTAACCATTCCCTACATCGTCAATGCGCCACCAATCTTGGGAACTCAGATGCTATGTCCCTTGTGCCTGTAGTTACACTTGCTCACTAACCCTTCAAACCGGAACGCAACGATACTGCATACTGTTGTTAAGCGGTAGAATATCTGAAGAGTACGTGGTACGTACCCAGGCGGGCTTGCACAAAGCTCTACCACCAAGTCAAAGTATCTTTATAATCGGACCTTTAACCCCACTCTGCTGTATATACATATACTCTGTGATTTGGCTAATATCTAATGCATTAACTCAATAATCCATTTAAGGGATAATGCGTTTGAATATCACAAATCCTATCAAAGGATAACTCAATTTATATTCTAATATTTTAGTGAAGGTAAGAGGTGAAACTACTTAAATAATTAATTAGGCCTTTTCATATTAAATTGATGATCACTCAGTAAACATTGGGTTACTACTATTATAAATATTTATGTCTAATTGACCTACTTATAACCCTTAATGGCCATTGAGAGTTACTCCAAGATAGTTTGATGTATCTCTTAACCTATTAATTCCTTCAAAATATTCATAAATCGATGTTGTTCATATTTATTGTCTGGGATTATTTAGCATAGATACTATTTTATCGATCATCATGAAAGATAAAATATTACTAAAAATTTAAGAAGAAATTTTTAATGTAAAATAATTGTATTAAGGAGAGTGATCTCCTTAATACAATTATTTTACATACACGTACATCACACTTTCCACACACATGCGTAATAATAATGTATTAATATATTGGTGTAATGGCTAAGAGCCTCGACCAATACCTTAAGAGGCTCTCGTTAGGCATCTGGGTTAAGGGCCTGATGCAGAAGGCAGTACTCCTCGGCACGGCGCGTATTGTGAGGAAGTTCCTCTCTCTGGAGCCCTGACCACCGGTGGCATGGACTCTGTTCCCGCCATTGGTTGGCCTCTGTATTTTATATTTTTAAATATAATTTATATATTTTGTATTCTATATTTAAAAATGTATTACGTAAATACGTACGTAATAAATGTATGTAAAAAAAAGTAAATGTATTAATAACAGCCTATGAATTTTCCAGAGCTGGGTTCATTGAAATTCTGCCACATGTGCATTCCACCAAACCGCATTGGAACAGCGTGGTGGAATATGTTCCAAACATTCTCCTCAAAAGGAGAGGAGGCCTTAGCCCAGCAGTAGGAAATTTACACTTAACTTGAAAGCATATGTCTATTTTTGTTTGTACATCGTACACATAATATTAATTATTATCATCAATAATATCAAAAACATTTCTATTTGGTTTGTTGCATTCTTTATTTAAAGCTGTATTTTTTTCTTTGTTATCAAAACTTTTTTTTTATGTTATGGGCTAAATAAGCAGGCGGCTCACCTGATGGAAAGCGATCACCACCACCCATGGACATCTGCAACACTAGGGGGCTTGCAAGGCCGGCCTTTAAGGAAGACTAACTTATACTTTACTACTCTACGATAAACTTCTACGATACTATTGATAACTCAACCTTCGGGGTCTCGGAGTCATCTGATCTAGAGACAAGTTTTTGCTGCAGAGTTGCCAATCCCTAACGGTTTTTACATTTTGTAATTGTTTTAATGTATTGAAAATATTCCAGTTGACTTACAAGCACTTTCGATGCGTTATATATTTGACCAATAGTAGATCCAAGTGCTCAGAATCTTTTCTCGAAGAAAAGAATAAAGAAATTTAATATTGTTAAATAATCATTGAGACGTAAGCAGTTTCTCCCGCACGCTCGAATTCGCGCATGTGTTTTATTGCGCATATATTTTCTAAGTCAAATAACAATATTTCAGTTAGTAGCGCTTACTGAGCTGAATATTGCAGAATTTGAGTAAACGGTGAAAGACGTATATTAATACTACTAATAAAGGCAAAAACAAAAGTAATGGTTTGTTGTTATGCTTTTGAATATAACAAAAAAAATTGTAGCCTAAGTTATTCCTTATTATATCAGTTATCTACCAGTGAAAGTCCCGTCAAAATCGTTCCAGCCGTTCCAGAGATTAGCCGAAATAAACAGACAGACAGACAGATAAAAATTGTAAAAAATGTTATTTCGAGATTACCATGTATACATACATATGCATTTACTAAAAAGCGGTTATTTTGATGTTACAAACAGACACTCCAATTTTTTTATATGTATAGACGATTTGGACAAAAGTATAAAAATAAATCATGTAAATATACACAAAATGCGTTTGAAAGAAAAACAAATCCTAATGTAAAACAAAAAAAAAATACGACTCACCAAATATAAATAAAATAAACAAATTTAACAACATTTTCTAATATGTTATGTAGCATCTGCCTTATTGACTACTAGTGACAGGAGGGTTAACTTTCACCCAGAGGCAGAATTACGATTCAACGAGAAAATATTGCTAGCATTCTTGCTAACATTCTTGCCACCTTTCCAAGCGTTCGTGATCCGCACTGGAGCTCATTTTAGATTGATATATATGCATAGTAGTATCCGCCCGTGTGTGATGAAAAAGGGAGACATTGAAGCTCATTAGTTACGTAAAACCATAGTATAGAATAGTATAGGAATATAGCTTAGATTGCAATTTATTATTTGTTTAAGTAAAAGAATGTATGACAGATATTATGAAATATTGCATCAGCCGAGGATGCATTATTAATCCATTAGTAATTAATGTAAATTATTATTAGATTTGACTTCAATCGAGAAGTAAGTCTTAATTAGAAAATTATAAATTGTAATTTTAAATAAATAATTTTAAGTAATTGTTTTTTTTTTTCAACCATCGTATTGCTACCAACCTAATTCACTTGCCTCTTTCTGTACCTACGAGGTCTATGGAACTGAAAATTTGAAAGAACAACTCAAAAACTATTTGTCAATAACTTATACGATTACGACTAGACTCGGCTCTGCAGGTAAGATAGTATAAAAAATATCCTGACTGATGTTGACATAGCTCGCATTTGTTCAGCTATTTACAAAGAATAATGTCTTAGGTATTCTACTCTGCAGTAATACGGTTGGTGTTGATACCATATTCAAGGTTTTTCTCAATTTGTTTTTGATAATGCAACGCAAATAAATAAACGATTTTTCCAGGAATTGCGAAGTGCTATTAATACTAGGAGCAAGCATGAACTTGTAACTTCAATCACCAGAATTCCAGAGGGTTAGAAACTCTTTTTTGGGACATAGCACTTAGGACTTTTTCTTGTCAATTAGCTTGTAAAATGTAACCCCTTTTGCAAAACTAACATTTGTCCTTAATAATATGTTAATTGGATAACCGAGCTGAACTAGTGGCTATTTACAGGTGGACGATTAATCCGTGTAAAACGACTACGGACAGATTAATTTTCTAGTTGAATAACGTTTATCTGAATCACTTTAAATGATTGCGGCCGTGGTCAGCGCGTTAGTGCTTACGGCTGACGAGTAAATGTTTTGTTTGAACGAATTTATATTATATCTCTAGTATATTCTAGAATGTTCGTGAACTTTCGCGAAAATTCTAGAGTGTCTTTTTCTTTACAATCCGCTTTAAATGAGACGAGATGACCCAGTGGGTAGAACGCGAGCATCTTAACTGATGATTGCGGGTTCAAACCCAGGCAAGCACCACTGAATATTCATGCGCTTAATTTGTGTATATAATACATCTCGTAATCGGCGGTGAAGGGGAACATCGCGAGGAAACCTGCATGAGTCGAATTTCATAGAAATTCTGTGACATGTGTATTCCACCAACCCACATTGGAATAGCGCGGTGGAATATGTTCCAAACTTCTCCTCAAAGGCCTCTCGCCTTAGCCCAGACGTGGGAAATTTACAGACTATTGTTGTTGTCTTTTCTTTTAATCATTTCATATTTAAATAGATTATTTTTTTTATATAATGCAGTTATATCTTCTGTAACGGTATTAGATGAAAAGGTCAAGTGGATTAGTTTTGGTCTTAACTAAGGATAGTGAGTTTAAATCCGGGTAAGCTCTTGGTATTCCCATGCTTAATAAGCGTGTGTATTACATCTTCTCTTACTTGTGACGGATAATTTTTGCCATATGTCATTATATATATGCCATCAAGGGAAACATTTATCGTCCCATAATTTTGTCGATGTGATGATCTTGACCAATTAATAACTAATAGTAAACTGTAAATTTTATTTTACAGGGATTACGAATTCTATCTTGAGGAGAAGTTTTTGAAATATATCTATCATACGACTCTAAATGTGATAGTTAATACACAAATAGCAGAATTACAATGCACACACAGGTTTCTGTAGGTGAGGTAGGTAAGCTAGGTCCATAAATATTAAGTATAGGCAAACTTAAGATGCAATTTCGAAGATAACATCAATGAAATTATTACGAAATAACCTTACAAAAATTGTTCTCGACAGAACAGTATGAAGACCCACAAGAACAAATATCCAATTTGTAATCTAATTTAAATCTCCCTTCCAAAGAGCCGAATCCGCAGACATGCCCTTTGAAGAAATCTATGAAAAGAGGAAATCGAACTTTTTGTTATGACATTTTACCAAAAGGTTATTTATCGGAAAGTACAGTTACCGATATATTGTGTGATATCTGTTTATCAATACTTACTTATTCAGCTACAACTGCGTTGATTTTAGATTGTTGTCAATAATAATTTTCATATTTACTTACTTGGTGGTAGGGCTTTGTGAAAGCCCGTCTGGATAGGTACCACCCACTCATCAGTTATTCTACCGCCAAATAACAGTACTCAGTATTGCTGTGTTCCGGTTTGAAGGGTGAATGAGCCAGTGTAACCACAGGCCCAAGGGACATAACATCTTAGTTCCCAAGGTTGGTGGCACATTGACGATGTAAAGAATAGTTAATAATATTAATATTTCTTACAGCTTCATTGTGTATGGGTGATGGTGACCACTTAGGATCAGGTGGCCCGTATGCTCGTCCGCCAACCGATACCATAAAAAAAATATTTAATGGTTTTTAAATAGAAAACTAAAGATTCTGCCGTTGTCGAATCTGATTTTGATTTTAATTTTTTTTAACCGGATTCTAAAAAATGGAATGTATCACATTGATATGTTTGTATTATTATTAGAATTTAATTATATTTGAATATGATGATCCATTTAGGCTTCCAATCACATGTGCTTGATTTCGGTAGTCATTAATTTGTCGACGAATTTCTCGAAAACGTAAAATCGTATTAAAATGATCATTTTTTGTCTAAGTTAGGTAAATTTCAACTTAGGAAACAGTGTGTCATTAAAATCGGTATAGAATTTCATAGCTATACTTATTTATTTTTACATATATCATAATAACACAGTGAATTAGCTGATGATTGATTTATATAAAATGGTGCTTCAAACATAAACCAAATGCTTCTTAATGAATAAAACCGAACCAAAATCAATCATTTTAAATTAAAGTCAGCAAAGATAATATTGAGAATGCAATTTTCAAATAACAGGACGTCATGACTTAAATGTCTATTCCTTCAATTTAAAACGTGTATCAAGTAATACTGCGGTTCATCCACCAATCTAGGCTGGAGTTATTTAAGCAATATATGTCTATTCAGTTTTTGTAATACCAATCTTGATTGAAATTGCGATTCAACGGAAAATGCTGTCAGTGTTTTTGCTGCGCCTGTATATGGTCATGAATATTTTGTTCTTTATTTGAATTTATTTATTTAAGTTCTTAAAATTAATTAATGACATTTTACAAACATTTTGATACTGTATTTTAATGTAATATTTTTATGGGTGTGTGATTTACTACTTTTGCTCTCCGTGCCGCTATTATACCATATTTATAATTTTAATTATTTAATTTCATTTCCAGTCAGTACAAAATGTAAATTTTTGGATTGGATATACTTAAAACCAAATACGTTTTTGCCCAACTCGATGCAATGTACATACATTTATATACATTATATCTCATTTAATTTTGTTTTTATATTCCAGTTTCCATTTGTTTCATAATTTACTTTCGTGATTTGAATAGACTGGCGACGATAATTAAAATTTATAATAGATTTTAACAGATGTTATTATAATTTATTTTGAATTTACTATGATTAAATTTATTATAGAATTTATGTGGCTTAAGCATAATCTTTAACTTTGAACACATCAGTCATTGCCGCAGGTTTGCTCATAGTAACCAATGTCCTTCCTTGGAATCCGAGTATCTTCCAAAGAAATTTCTTTAAATTCGGTAAAATAGTTTGGCCTTTAAAAATGCAACCGACAGACAGACAAAGATACATATAAGTATAGGTGATACTTTGACAATCCATATAGATAAATATTTCAGGCTAAGGTACCTGCAATTATAAAATTGAATTTTCATTACTTTATACAGCTTTCATATTTATAATCCTCACCCTATTTGCCTCAAAATCATGAGCATTCTTCTACTTAACATAAGAAGTTTTTGAAGTTATCAAAATAATAAAGTACCACAACAAAATTAAATTTAAAGTATCAAGATATCACGAGGTGCGATACAAAATTGATACTGAGCGCAAGTATGCCGTGACCTTCAATGACCCGTATTCGCACTCTAAACAGCTGATAGATACAGAAACAATGGCAACGTGTGTTAGGTAAGGCTTAGACACTTCTTTATTTAAATTTTAATGCAGATTATAATCTAAAGTTTTTAGTTTAGATAATCTCGCCCAATGGCCCAGTGGTTAGAATGCGTACATCTTAACTGATGATTGCGGGTGCAAATACAGGCAAGCACCACTGTATATATGTGCTTAATTGTGTTTATAATTCATCTCGTGCTCGGCGGTGAAGGAAAACATCGTGAGGTAAACATCATGTCTCTATTTTTTTATAAATTCTGCAACATGTGTATTACACCAACCCGCATTTGGAACAGCATCGTGGAATATGTTCCAAACCTCCTCCTCAAAGGGAGAGGCCTTAGCCCAGCAGTGGGAAATTGTAAGGCTGTTGTTGTTTTTATCGCTCGTTATCTTAAAATAAAGCGTATTTATTTTTTATCTCTTCAAGAATAATGGAGACAGAGACTATATCAAAGGCTCTCTGAAAACCATTTGATATATTTTAGTATAGTCAAGCTGCTTAACTATGAGAGATGACGTAGATAGCTACGGCTGCGTCGTCCACGGACTTACTGTATCTAAGGCCGGATTGGAAGTCTTACAAAAACTGATATTTATTGAGGAAATGCACAACGTAATATTTATTTCATTTTTTATCTCTAGCACGACAAGAAAATGTATACATTTATGAGAAGTGTATACAATTGTTTACATCAGTTATGTATATAATAATAAACAGGAGTGTGAATTGATTTTTAAATTAAGAACTATTGACGCCTTTGGTAAAATACATAATAATGAAACAAAATCTGATTAGGCTAAAAACAAAAAATCTTCATTATTTTCCTAACAGTAGCACGCGATAGCCATCCCATGACACGCCCTGATAAGGGCGTTACCAGTTTTTTAGGGGTACTTTTGTAGAGTAGGTAGGTTAGGTATTGTATTCCGGAGTACTTGGGTACTCAAGAGTACCGGCTAGTCCCTTACACCATGTGGGAAACATGAAAAAATAAACAAAAAAGGAATACAATATTTTATAAGTGACTATTAAAATTTCGTCAACAGTACTTGATCATATTATCTTTAAAATTCTCTCATTCTTTAAATTTTCCAATCGAAGGCTTGGTCGAGGAAATAGCTATGGAAAAGTACAAATGTAAATACAATGAAATTCTACCGTCTCATACATCTAATTGAAAACGACAAGCCAGTTTCAAACTTGACTGTCTGAAACTCTTAACAATCTGCCTAATTAAACTCTTACTACCTACGGTAAATTTATACGAGTTCGAAACTAGTAAATAGATTTCCACCATTTCAAAGCCATTTCTGCCGTTAAACTTAATTTCTACAACTGGATTGTGATATATTATTTCAGTATTATACGACAATATCAACAACAAAAACAGCCTGTTAATTTCCCACGTCTGAGTTTAGGTATCCTCTACTTTTGAGGAGAAGGTTTGGAACATATTTCACTACGCTGGTTCAATGCGGGTTTGTAAATACACATGTGACAGAATTTCGATGAAATTAGACACATGCAGGTTTCCGGTAGATGTTATCCTTCACCACCGAGCACGAGATGAATTATAAGTACAAATTAAGCATATTCATTTCAGTATTATGTTATTTTCAAATTATTTTATTCTTACAAAGCAAATTAATACTATTTTAATCCATGATTTAAATCATTTTTAAGTGGACAAGTTACTCTAAAAATATAATATTACTATTTTGTTGAAAATATTTCAAATGCTATAACAATATTTTTAATATTCCAAAAATGAAAACGCAAAAAAATGCTAGAGATCGTTTGCATGAATGTTTTGCCCTTTAAAATAAAATAGGATTACGAGAAAATCCGATGCAATAGTCTGATCACAGAATCACGGACTAATTGGACGTGCGTTTCAAGTTTAAATGTTTGAATGCCCTCGACCATTCGTATAATCGATCGTTGCTGTTACCTGACAATTTCAAACCATCGTTTCATGGAATTATTATTTAGCTATCACAAATGGAATATTCAAAAATATATATCTTTAAACTGAAACATGGATTCGGGATAAAAATACTGGATTTTATTTTTGAAGAATGAAAACCTCTTACTTAATATCTGTAGTGAACAACAAAAGCAATTTAACGTAAGACATTATACAACAACAGCAGCCTGTAAATTTCTCACTGTTGGGTTAAGTGAGAAGAAGGTTTTGGAACATATTCCACAATGCTGTTCCATTGCGGGTAGGTGAAATACATATGTGGCAGGACTTTTATTAAATTAGACACGTGCAGGTTTCCTCACCATGTTTTCCTTCACCACCGAGTACGAGATGAATAACGAACACAAATTAAGCATGTATATAATGGTGATTTACTGGGTTTGAACCCGCAATCATCGGTTAAGATTCACGCGTTCTAGCCATCTCGGCTCTAAGATATGATACCATAAAAATATTATAATCGAACAGTATTAATAATAGTTCGTTGAGTAATAATGCGTAACTGTGGCTTTCTATTAATGACGATAAATGAGGATCCCACTCATGTTTCGAGTCTTAAGTGATTCTAAGAAATATTAGTGTCATTTAGGTTACAACTTTGCATTATTATTTTATCCTACCAAACGTAATGTAATTGTTACATTACCACAAGTGGCATTCCTGATAACCACATTATGAACCTATGATAATTAATGCCTTGTTGAAATTCCTCGTTGTGGATTACCCATTTCTAAAGATTCCCATTTCACATTTCGTTCTGCCACTTCAATAGACACATGCATTTTTATTCCTGTTAGGCATAGGCCTCATTCTATCTCTGCTAGCCTTGGTTTTGGGTCAATCCGGTCAAGATTTAATACACGAATCAGACAATGTGATTTCATTCCGGAAATCACTGTGTCCTATTGTGCCTGTTCTCACTATGCCTAATCATGTATCCTATTTAGCGCGCTTAGGATTTATAACCACATATCCGACGTCGCGAAATTTGGTTCTTCATCAGATTTCGAAATTTTGACCTTGATGTCTAAGTTAATACTAAGCAAAAACCTCAGACTTCTTTTTGATATTGTTTGTTAACATACGAGACAAAATTTTACCTAGAGATACTTTTCAAGTATCTAGTTCTTTAAAGGCTAATCCGATCAAATCGTCGTCAACAAATTTAAGGTAAGACAGATGATCTCGTGAAATATTATGATCCTCCATATGTTTCAATTCTTTTAACGAGTATTACGTACTTTCTGTAACTTCTTAAAATTTATTGTGATCACTAAATAAATTTTCTTTCATCGTCCTTAACATAAATGTGTTTACAGTATATTTTCAATTAGTTCGTATCAAATGGTTTGTATGAACAATTTTAAGTAGCATTTTAGCTCACTTAATTGTATATAGCTAAATGAACTTCGTAACTAAAAGAGTTCGTTTAAAATATCTCGACCAGAGCGAATCTATCGGTGCATTTACTTAATAATTCAAGTCAGTGCAGCGTGACAGAATTACTAATTAAGATCGGCGGACTGAATTATTGGTATATTTTATCTTGCGCTTGAATGGCTTCTTTTATGAAAAAAAACAGTCTCTTTCTCACAGATACCTAAACTTTCCTAAAGGTCCAGAAACACAATTACAATGCTATTTGTATGTTTGTCACGATCGGGACATTTTACTTTTGAAAATTTATAGCATCGACATTAAGTCAAGGAAATATAAAGATTCTTGATTGTCAGTCAGAATACTCTTGAAGGTGAACGTTTCTCAAATACTTCTTGTAAAATATCTAAATTTAAATACCAAAATTCTACGCTATCATAATGTTAACATAGATAGCAAATTCAGTTGTTATATTGCAATTAATGTAGATTAGTTATACGTAATAAAAACTTTACATAATTTTTAAAATTTAAATGGCACTTGATACAAAATAAATTATTTGGTGGTAGGGCTTTGTGCAAGCCTGCTGGGTAGGTACCACCCACTCATCAGTTATTCTACCGCCAAATAAAAGAAATCATTATTGTTGTGTTTCGGTTTGAAGGGTGAGTGAGCCAGTGTAACTACAGGCACAAGGGACATAACATCTTAGTTCCCAAGGTTGGTGGCACATTGATGATGTAAGGAATATCCATCTTTCCATATGCTCGTCCGCCAACCTATACTATAAAAAAAACAAAAATGATTCTTATAAGAAGGTGATAGAGTATATTATTGCTCTGTCTGATCTTTAAAATTTTTACAGTTTAAATTTTAATCTTATTGAAATATATTTATGTGTTAGTAACGTTCAATGTATTGTAGCTTTCTTTAACAGGATCATTTTATTGAATATATACTAGACGGTAGCATGAATCTAGTAGACCGTAGTTGTTGTTGATCTAAAAGGAAATTTCCGGCCTGTCTGCGTTCAGCTTTAACCGATGGAATTAATGGAGATTGATTGGTGCAAATTGATTGCAGTTGGTTGCTGTTCGTAGGCTGCATTCGAAATATTCAATATCGAAGTTTCGTTTCACTTTAAATAAAGATCTAATGAGTAAAAGTATTTTAAAAAACTTATAGGTTACAATTACATTGTGCGCAAACATAATTTGTGGATGTTTCCATATCAGTTAATTTACTTGGTGGTAGGACTTTGTGCGAGCCCGTCTGTGTAGGTACCACCCACTCATCTAATATTCCACCGCCAAATTTGAAGGGTGAATGAGACAATGTAACTACAGGCACAAGGGACATACCGTCATAGTTCCCAAGGTTGGTGGCGCATTGGCTATGTAAGGAATGGTTAATATTTCCAACATTGCCAAAGTCTATGGGCGGTGGTGACTATTTTCTATCAGGTGGCCCATGTGCACGTCCGCAACCCAATAACATAAAAGAAAAAAGAAAAAGTGAACAAATTTAAAAGAAAATGGAAAAACGTAACGACCTGTTAATATTCCGCCGCCAGACGTACTGTATTTGTTTGTTGATCCATTACGGGTTGCCGAATAAACATCACAGAATTTCTTCGGAAAATAAAATTTACATACATAAGAATAGCACTATATAATAAAAAAGACTTAAAATTTGCAGACGATCTTACCATCTATTCCAAACACAATTATTTCACTATGAAAACGCCCACATGGTATATACTTGTACATTGATCGACATTCCCAACGACCCACTGAGTCTCGTCCTTTTCTAAAAACAAATAAACATAAATAGAAGAAGAATAAAAAATAAATATACGCAGAAGTTTAATAAATAAACGTAAAAGGCGTTTTAAATGACAGGAGTTAAGCTACATTTTTATGGACGAACCAGACGATAAAGACTGTAAAGTGCCGTTCAGAGTAGGTCAGTGAGTGCTTCCGAAAATGCTTGATATCCGAAATTTATGGCGTTAATTGCCTTTTATCCCATTGATGACAAATCAAAGTCATATTAAATTATTGAAGCCATCAACTTAATCTAATTAATGTAACTTTTCCAAAGATGATTCCCGAACAATGATTACCAGGGTTCCATAATTATCTAAAAAACAAACAGTAATTTTTGACTTTGCTACAATAGTATCATAAGAAACTCTATGCTTTTTAATAATCTCATAAGCAGTTATATTTCAAAGTTCGTTTTGATATGAGAATGAATTAAAAGGATTATTTTTTAAACAGGGTATTAATTTATGACAAGATATGCATCTATAGCGAAAAGTTTTACAATAATTACTAGTACTTCTCATCACTATTCATTGTTATTTTCTTTTATGTGATAGGTGGCAAACGAGCAGGTGGCTCACTTGATGGAAAGTGATCACCGCCCATGGACATCTGCAGCAGCAGGGGGCTAGCAGGTGCGTTGCCGGCCTTTGAGGAAAGAGTACTATCTTTTCTTGAAGGTTCCCATGTCGTATCGGTTCGGAAAAACCGCCGGCGAAAGCTGGTTCCACAAAGTGGTTGTGCGAGGCAGAAAATGTCTTAGAAATCGCGCTGTTGTGGATTTTCGGATATCGAGGTGAAATTTACGTTTCTTCTTCTGATAGGAAATCTATATCAATAGAAATCGTAATTGTTATTTCGGTATCTGTTTTTAATATATCCAAATATTTCATAAAATATTTTATTAAAAAGCAATATTAAATATGATTTCTTAAATACTTTCATGTTCGTAAATTCCTTTACCGAAAAATGATTTCGTAAATTTCAATCTCGTAAATAGATATTTTTGCTCAACCTTCAAATGTGTACTTTATTTTCTTACATTTAAAAAAAAGGGATCGTTAAAATTTCTTTGATAAAAATACAAAAACGTCGTCCTTTCCTTAAGCTTGACATGAATTGTCTTTTCAACAAAAAATATCGTTAATTGTTAAGATTCTACCTCGAGGAGAGAAAAGGATCGTCGAGGCTTATACAAAAAATTTGCTTCTTAATTTCGATTTTTTTTAATTATCTTGTAAACAAAAAAATTCGATGTCATCAACTCGATGAGAAAGAAAATGCTACTTTATGTAAAACATACATGGAATATTTTCACTTGACAGATTAATTTTTTCACCCATATCAATGAGATGAATCATACATAAATAACAAATCAAGCATGTGATTTATGTGTGTCACCGTAACATTACAAACATCGTTAGATTACAATCTATTTCTTCAGATTGTAAACTGTCTAAAAATTGTGAGCCGTGAAATATGATTGCAATTTAACGCATTATTTTTCGCCAAATTGTAATACATCGATTCGAAGCGGTCAAATTGTGAACGTTATATATCTTGGGCGCTGATTGATTGAATATTGGGTTTATAGAAATTATTATATTCTCAAAAAAGACAAAAAGTCGCTGACACGAGAAAACACATATAGAGTAATATAACATTCGTGTTCTTCTTAAAACAACGGGTCGTTGTTTTAAGAAGAACACGCATTCAACGCATTGGTTTATTATTATTATTATTTAAAGTGTGCTTTTATGTAATTAGCCAGTTTGGTCTTAAATGCGTTGAATGACTTTACATTTTTATGTGAGCAGATATTTTATTATAAAGTTTTACAGTTATAGTTATATTTATATACATATATTCCACGGTTATACTTCACTGTTCACAATATTTCGACAGTTTACAATTTGACTAGATATATTGTAATCTAACGATGTTTGTAATCTTACGGTAACATATACATCACTAGTTTTTCTAGTCTTTTTTTTTTTAAATAAAAATAAATCCAAGCTGATATAATGAGTGATATACTGTTTCATGTATTTATATTTTCACTCATCCTTTATTCACTGTGATTATTGTTTATTGCGTCGTAAAGTTAGACTATTACTATAAATAATAATACTGTACACATGTACACCGGTCTATGGAGAACATTGATCACTCGGCACGTCGTAATGCAATGCTATAAAACTGAACGCAAAGAAAGACCTTTTATCTTAAGTAAGTATTATTATGACTTACTTCTGAAATTGGTAAGTTAATACTTTTAGTGATACGATTTTTTTATACACGTGTAACCATACATATATTTAAAAAACAGAAAACTATAAATATTATAAATCAATTTAAAAATCGAACGTCATTCAATAGAAAAATATATATAATTAGCCTATGTAAATAAGGTCGAGATTCAAACAAAACGAATTTATTACAGATTCCATTTTTTCTGAGTCAGTTCATTGACCCGTCTAGCAAAACGCAGACACTTTTGTACCTCAGGTTATGAATCACAAAAGAAAATTTTACTTGATAAAACATTACACAGACTTGCTTCAAAATGTTTAAGTGGTAACTACTATTAGGCTATAAAAAGGTTACCATTCACATTTGTACGAAAGCCTTAATGTACAACGTACATGTTTAATTATAAATAATAATAATAAATATTGGACATCATCACACACATAACTCTGATCCCAATGTAAGTAGCTAAAGCACTTGTGTTACTGAAAATCAGAAGTAACGACGGTACTACAAACACCAAGACCCATGTCAACATAGAAAACTATTAAACTTTTTCTTCATCAACTCGGAGTGGCATACCCATGAAAACCTCCACACCGCCGAGGTCATCTAATTAGTATGAAAATATTTGTACCCTTAAAATTTATTCAAAACTAGCTGTACCCGCGACGTTACACGCGATTCAATTTAAGAAAAAAAATATTATTGTAGCCTTACTAGTTACTCCTTATTATATCAGTTATGCCAGTGAAAGTCCCGTCAAAATCAGTCCAACGATTTCAGAGATTAGACGGAACAAACAGAGAGAAAGACAAAAATTATAAAAATGTTATTTTGGTATATGTACCGTGTATACATACATATGCGTTGAGTAAAAAAGGGCTATATTAATATTACAAACAGACACACCAGTTTTATTATATGTATAGATATAGAACCATGAGACTGATATGCTCATGGCTTATAAAACGGTTGTCACGTTTCACCGTGTCAGTAATGATCCAAGAACCATTCAATTGACACAATAAAGGATACAACGAAATAATGCTACAAGTTATCTGTTGATTTAAATAAATTGGAGCAACGCAATTTATAATTGAATATTGTTGATTTATATTTATAAATACATTGCGTAATATGATAGTGCATGATGAAACTTCGTGAAAGTAGTACAACTTATGCCTAGATAATTTTAAAATGTAATTTATTTTTTATTTTGAATGTGATAAAAATTAAACAATAAACATATTAAAGTACAGTAGTAAATAAGTGAGTAATAAGTCATTATCTAGTAAGTGATGAAAGAAGGCAGAAGAATAGGATCGACTGTGTGTCTAGCAGTGGATTGCAATTAGTTGATGATATTAATGATGATGAAGAAGTAATAAAAATTTAAGTGAAACCCATAAACATTGCACAGCATAGTGAGTTAGGGGAATGATTTAGAGCTCATTCCACTACACTGATCCAGTTTTGATCGCTCAATTTACCATTACCTATATCGCAGAATTGTACCCGACCAATACAAGTTTACACGACTTTCCTTAACAAGAAAATATAGTGATAAATAATACTGAGTTATGATCTTGCGGTTATCGTTAAAATACTATGCATTTGGAAATATACTATGAAACACCACATACAAAAAATTAATGTACTATTTCATAAAAGTAAGTAAAGTAAACTAACAGCCTGTAAATTTCCCACTGCTGGGATAAGGCCTCCTCTTCCATTAAGGAGAGGGCTTGAAACATATTCCATCACGCTGTTCCGATGCGGGTTAGTGGAATGAACATGTGGCAGAATTTCGATGAAATTAGACACATGCAGGCTTCCTCACGATATTTTCCTTCACCGCCAAGTACAAGATGAATTATAAACACAAATTAAGCACATATATATAGTGGTGCTTGCCTGGGTTTGAACCTCAGCTCTCTATTTCATAAACATACATCATATCAAATACTGCTGTGTATATTATATACATCCTGTCTATTTTGTCCAAGATGGATTAACGAACATGAGATGAATTATAAACGCACAATAGCTACATCACAATACAGTGATTCTTACTTAGATTCGAACCAGCAATCGTCCACTTAAAGTCATATGTTTCAACCACTGGTACATCAAGGCTGTGTGTATATCATATGGTAAATGTATAGTATCAGAATAATTCAAAATATTCACGTAAAGTAAGCCGAAACCTTTGACGAAAGGAACCATTAACATAATTATAATTTTAATAGATTACGGAATAGGATTTTCGTATTCAAAATCGAGAGCGAATGGTAACTCGAATGTTCTCTTATGAAATGTGCGGGCTGTTACGTGAATTGCGCCAACGCTACGTACCGAATTGTATACACTTTTATTAAACACATAACGGAATCTTGGAAGGTTTTTTTTTTATACGTGAAAGCCAAAAAGGAAACGTTATGATTTTAGCTAGAAGTTGCGCAGCTTGACTTGTATTTTATTGAATGCTCTTTCGTTTAGACGAAATATAAGATATTTTCTCGGTTATCGGTATTGAACAACAAAATGGGAACATTTGTAACTACATGGCCTTGTACTTTCTTTGATTTAAAACGCCTATAAACGTTGTAACAATTACTGATCCTGTGTTATACCTATTTTTATTGTTAACTAGCGACCCGACCAGGCCTCGCCCGGGTACAATTATACTGATACTAAATATTTTACACAATTTGTTTATTATTGTTTGTTACTATTATCCATGTATAGTATACAAAAAACTTCCTTTGAAATCACTGTATCTAGTAAAAAATGCATAAAAATTAGTTGCGTAATTTTAAAGATATGTGCAAGCTTAGACACAGACTTTGTTTTGCACTATTTAATGATGATGATGTTATTGTGAGGTTGGTGTGGTAAGAAACTTTAAGCATACCCTGCACCAAAAATCATTTAAACTAAGTTATTATATCTTGTACCTGTAATAAAAATTTACAAAAATCTATACGTGTTAAATAAAAATCTCCTATAGTTAACCCAGAGTTAAGACAATTGTTTTAATGAAATCTGGATTGTTGATGAACCGAGATGGCCCAGCGGTTAGAATGCGTGCATCTCAACCGATGATTGTGGATTGAAACCCAGGCCAGCACCACTGAATATTCATGGGCTTAATTTATTTTGATAATTCTTCTCATGCACGGTGTTGAAGGAAAACATCGTGAGGAAACCTGCATGCATATGTATTCCACCAACCCGCATTAAAATGGCGTGTTGGAATATGTTCCCTCAAATGGAAAGGGAGGCTTTAGCCCAGCAGTGGAAAAATTGCAGTCGGTTTATATTGTTGTGAATTATTAAAACGTATAGTAATTCTTCCCAAAAATCTAAAAACACATTGACTGATGTTCAATTTTAGTAACTTATTTACATTAATTTCTCTCTTCATATTCCAATAAAAGGGTCCCTCCACACGTCAAAAGTCCCACGTACTCGCCAGTTATTTAATTAACGCCGTTGAACACAAGAAGTTAGTTAACTTGTTAGATACGAAACAACACGAAACGGTCATCCCTGCGTGAAATAGAATCAGTACTTAAATTGTATTATAGTGCCGGCTGAAAACGATGTGCTAAATGTATAACACGATTATGAAGGAGATATGACATATTATTTCACAGGATTAACTGAGTCAATACAAGTGACATCTTTATAAAGATGTATGTGTGTGCAATTCGTGGTATAATGTATGTATGTAGTTACAATTTCAACTGGCTCACTCGTACTGTTCAAATAAATTTTAGTTTTGATTTGTTCTGCGTTATATTAATTGGCTCACATCTGCTTCGGAATTTGGATTCTGAAAAACGATCCCATAAGGACATGTTAATACTATATTTCTATTAATTTTTAATCCTTAAACTTACATTAAAACAACATAATTAAATATAAGATATACCGAAGTATTTGTGAAAATACAAATAAACGTAATGAGAATAATAAATATAAATATTGGACAACATAACATACATTACTCTGATCTTAATGTAAGTAGCTAAAGTTGTGTTATGGATAAATAAAATTTTAACAAAAAGAAAAACCGACTTCAAACAAAACACTATTTTAAAACAAATGAATATGCACGAAAAAGTAATAAAAATAATTGCGTATTCAACATATTTTTTAGAGTCTTCCTAAGTTAAATGAAATGAAAAATATTAGACTACTTAAAAGTCGATTAACGATTATATCATGTAGTTATAGTTATTGGTATATTTGGAGCCGGTGTCAGCCACGGTGCCCTTGCCCCAACAATCAAAAGAAGATACGAGCCCCTTGATTGATCCAGTATATTATTGTGTAAAAGGTAATTTGTAAAAAAACATATTTGTTAAAGTATTCTCGTATTGTTTTTTGATAGATATACTGTAGGGTTTTATTGGCTGACACCGACTCCAAATATAACAATAATTATAACTACATGATATAATCGTTAATCGACTTTTAAGTAGTCTAATATTTTTCATTTCATTTAACTTAGGAAGACTCTAAAAAATATGTTGAATACGCAATTATTTTTATTACTTTTTCGTGCATATTCATTTGTTTTAAAATAGTGTTTTGTTTGAAGTCGGTTTTTCTTTTTGTTAAATTTTTATTTATTTTTTGATTTTAAGTGAAGCTGATGTTGACTAACTATTTTTTTTTAATACGGATAGATTAAGCGTTCCGTTTATATGAGTCAGAAACTACTTCGAGGACAATTTCAAAGGAAACTTGCGAATAAAGCAAAAATAGACTTTCGAAAATGCGGATTTAATACGTCACGCGGCGTAAACTACAAGGATCCCTCGAAAGAGCTGTAATCGAACTCAGCAAAAAAACTTTGAAAAAGACCAACTATATTTCGTACATCATATGACATCACATCACATACACAAAATTGGATTAAAGATAGTAAGAAATTCTGCCCCATATCGCACCCTAACTGCGAGCCGTATAGGAGTTCCATCACTACATAGTATAAAACAAAGTCGCTTTCTCTGTCCCTATATCTTTAAATCTACGCAACGGATTTTGATGCGGTTTTTTTTTAAAAGATAGTGTGATTCAAGGGGAAGATTTGTGTATATAATAAATGAACAATATAGTAAAGAAACACTGATAATTTTAGAAGTTTACGATGTGATGTCGTATATAAACAAATTCTGTAGTATATTTAGTATCAGTATTGCACCCGTGCGAAGCCGGGGTGGGTAGCTAGTTGATTATAATATTCGACTATGATAATTACATAAACATAACCACATTACGGAAGGTGACTCAAATATCCAAATAACCTATAAATAAAAGATTCGACCGAGTATCGCTAACGTGCTCCTCAGAATTGTTCCGTTCCCTTCCGTTCCGTTACTTTGACATGGATCCTGTGCTCAGAACCTTACCAAACTTTCACCAAATTACCCTTGAAGTATATATTTTATAATAAAAAAAGAATTATCAAAATTGGTTAACGTGATTTTCAGTTATTCACCTATTTGTCGCGCATACACGTAATGCAAATTTAAGACTTATGTCGTTTTCACATGGATACCATCATCGGAAAAAAAAATAAAAAAAATGGGACCCCACGGGAAGCACTACCTTTCAAACAAAAAAAAAATTATCAAAATCGGTCCACCCAGTGAAAAGTTATGAGGTAACAAACATAAAAAAAAAAAAAAAAAAAAAAAATACAGACGAATTGATAACCTCCTCCTTTTGGAAGTCGGTTGAAAATCAGAAGTAACGACGGTACCATAAAGACCCAGACCCAAGACAACATAGAAAACTAATGAATTTTTCTTCAAATTTCATAAGGTAATTTTAAAAATAGCTAGAAAGCATAGGAAAGTTATAAACTTAAACATTAAGGAAGTCTTAAAAAATACAAAAAAGGAAATTATTGGAGTGAGTGCTGGAATTCTTTGTATTTACTTTTCTTTCAAAATACGTAATTTTAAATATATTTATAATAATTCATTTGGTATGCAAAATGCTCAAGAAAAAAAAAAAAACAAAATTCCCGAATTTCTTCGTACGTCTGTGATTTGATCAACCTAATATGTCATATGTGATTTTAATATGTTTGTCATATTAAGAAACTTTCTGGGCCTTTCGACTTTTTAGGGCGTCTTCCATCGGATGAAAGATGCCCTAAAAATGAAGGTACGAACTTTGCTAATCAAATCAATACTATCGAAATTATTACTTGATATTAAACATACTGAGATGGTTTCAATTTATTTGTAAGTTGAGACCCGGGATTTCGCTCGGTTTACATTTGTTTGGCGTCAGCTATAATAAGTCATAGTAATAAAACCGATGTACTTAACCGATGATTGCGGGTTCAAATCCAGGCGAGCACTGCTATATATATATTTATATGTGTGCTTAATTTGTGTTCATAATTCATCTCGTGCTTGGCGGTGAAGTAAAACATCGTGAAGAAACCTGCATGTGTCTAATTACTTCGAAATTCTGCCACATGTGCATTCCACCAAGCCGCATTGGAATATCGTGGTGGAATATGTTCCAAACCCTCTCCTTAATGGAAGAGGAAGTCCTATCCCAGTACTGGGAAATTTACAGGCTGTTACTTTACTTTACTTTTATACTAATACTATAAGGGGGTAAAATTTACTTGTCATATAAAATCTCAATAAATAAAGATTCAATTCTAAAAAAAAATGTTACACTGATATAAAGCCATATTAATCCTGAACTATACAATAAACACATTTATATTTTATCATATTTTTAAATTAATTAATTGCACCCGTGCGAAGTCGGATAGATCATTAGTATAAAATAAGTTTGTAAGCAACAAAAGTATTGGAACGTTAATGAGACAATGCCAACTTGTAATTAGAGACAAGAAAACAAGATAAAGAAATGTTATATTTTCATTTCTTTCTGTTAATCATATTTATACATTTTTTTCAAGACAAAGAAATATAACAACGGATATGATAGCAATTGGGCTTCAGGCATTATGTTATGGAATTGTTGTGTTGTTGTGTCTATAATGAGAGGTCTACCACCTGAATTTAATATTTGTGATAAATAACTGAGCATTATATTCATACTGATATTATCAATGTCAAAGTGGTGTAACTCTATACCCTTAATCCGCTGAATCGATTTGGATGATTTTTTAATTTACCCCTCCAGGGAGTAAAATAAGATATGAAGGTTTTTTTATGTTATGAGCTAATTAACAAATGGAATGATTGTTAATGGTTTACACCTTCCATACAGGGGCGCTGTATGAAATATTGACCATTCCTTACATCCTCAATGCACCACTAATCGTGAGAAATAAAATGTCATGACCCTTGTGACGCAAATACACTGACTCACTAGCCTTTCAAATCGGAATAGAGCAATACTAGATAGGTAATTGTTTGGCGGTAGAATATCTAATGAGTGGGTTAAAACAAATAAATATGAAATCAATAAAATCATGAAATATAGGAGATAAATAGTACAAAATTACTATTTTTCAGAAATGACATATTCCCCCCACTTATTAATTAAGCATAAAAGTAGTGTTGAAAGTCAGGATGACTATAAATCTTGCAACCCAAAACCATATAGATCAGAACACAACAGATATTGCTATTGTTTATATAAATAATTACACACGGAGTATAACTTGATATAGTGTATACTTATATCATCAAACTATACGAAATATTGACTTTGGACCGTCTCAATCGGTTAGTAGCTGGCTAATAATTTAACCAAACGGTAATAATTGGCTTGTTCCGGTTGAGGTGAGTTAACCAATTGTATTACGGACACAAGGGGCATAACGTCTTAAATCTCATGGTTAACGGAGCATTTAACATATAAAAAATATATATAATATTATAAATGTGAAAGTAACTCTATCTGTTTGTCTGTCTGTTGCTGTTTCACTACCAAACCATTGAAATGATCTTGTTAAAATTTGGTATGAAGCAAACTTAAACTCCAAGAAAGAACATAAGCTACTTCTTGCCTAATATATAACAACCAACTCTTAACAACTTTATCTTGGTGGTAGGGATTTGTGCAAGCCCGTCTGGGTAGGTACCCACTCATCAGGTATTCTACCGCCAAACAACAGTTTTCGGTATTGTTGTGTTCCGTTTTGAAGCCAGTGTAACTAAAGGCACAAGGGACATAACATCTTAGTTCCCAAGGTTGGAGACGTATTGGTAATGCGTAATTGGAAATGGTTAATATTTCATACAGCGCCATTGTCCATGGGCGGTGGTGACCACGTACCATCAGGTGGCCCATATGCTCGTCCATCAACCCCTGAAACGCGAGCAAAGACGCGGGCGACTACTAGCAGTTACAAACTGCTGTATCGTGTATTACGGTGTCACTGTATAAGGCGATAATATATTGACGCCGGTAGCCAAAATGCGATTTGTAAAAAAGCTTACATAACTAAACGTTAAGCTGTAGAAAATAATTACAAGATAAGCTCGTAGACCCTCGATTAAGCGGTTAAATTGTTTCATTCGATTCGAGCATAATTGCCGAAGTGAGGGTATTACAAACGCTGAGAACAATTCGACGCTCAGTCGATAAATAATTTTTAAGATAAATTAAATTACCGCTCCGTAAATTAAGAGTAGCCGCTGAGCATTTCATTAGGCATCCTTTAGGTTTGTGTTAAGATAAATCGCTGTAGATTAAAATATTCTTATCTAGTCATGCTGAGTTGGCCTCGAATAATTACGAAAGCATTATCTTAATTTAATTTTTTTACTTGGTAGGAGGGTATTGTGTTGGCTCGTTTTGGAAAAACTATTCACTTATCATAATATGCTAAGAAGCAATTAATAGTATTTTCGTATTCCGATTTTAAGGATGAGTGAGCCAGTGTAACTACAGACTCAGGGGTCATGATATCTCAGTTTTCAAGATAGATGATGCAATGGCGATTTAAGGAATGGATAAAATTTCTTAATATCTATTGATTGTGTTGACCACGTAGCATCAGGTGATAGATTCTTCATCTAGAAGGAACCAAGTTAGATATAGCAATACAAGAGGTAAATTGTACCTTCTTGTGGTTTAATAGCATACAGATGATAGTAAATATGAAATATTTTAAAAAAAAAGAACTTCTATACGTGTACGTGATTTCTGAAACAAATAAAAACTATTTTTACACTTAAAAATTTCAACATATTTTTCTGACTATTGGAAGTCAATTTTACTGATAAAAAATGCAGAGTTAAAAGTAATTATCAGAAAGATCTTTATACCGTCAGCAAAATTAACTAGATGCTGGTTCAAGATTCGGTTTTATCTTTAGGAAATACAGTCAATTTAATAGAAATTGCGCCAATTAAATTGGTTCTGAGAAATCCACTCGGATAGAATGAGCTTAATGGATATCGAAAAATAGTTATTCTTTAGAACGATAAAAGCTTGCTAATTTAATACGTAGTTTACGTTTTAATTTATATAAAACCTTCGTGATTGTACTTTTAATATGTTATATTATATTATAAGTTATAAGTGCTTCCAATGGCCAGGTTCCAAGTGGTGGGTATTCCGGTGTACCCGAGCGCCTTCGGCGTCCAGGCCATCGGGGAGCGCATAACGCGTTTTTTCAGCGAGAAAAAAAATGGCCAGGTTTCGAGACTAATGATTGCGCAGACCTACTTTCAGTCAATACATTCTCAGCTCAGTTTGGAAATTGATATTTATAGTGTTGTGTTTAGGAATCCAATAAGAGCCGTTGGTGGTACGAAATGTCTCTAGTCGGAGTGCTATCTCATCGAAATATTAAAGTTTCTGTATACACTAGTCTGCGTAATAAACTAATGATAACCAAGCCCAAAGTTTATAAATAGACAAAAACAATTTTGTCGAAATGAAATGAAAAATATTGAAATTCATAAGAAAATATTAATAATAGTTAAATCAATAAATTCAGTAATATATCGCTTTCTAGACATATTGGTTATTACATACGTTACCGAAGATATTCTAAAATATAACTTGTAAAATTTGACAAACGAATATTGGGTGTCCGCTAAAGTGAACAGCAAAGAGTCAAATAATATTATTTCTTACGAAATGTATTCGTATTTTCACGAGAAATTTAATAATAGTATGTAAAAGCTAACTCAAATAAAATACAAATAACTAAACAAAGAGTTTCGTCTCGACACTTAAATTTCGAACTCACCGACGATTTTAGAATTCGTTCTTAAAGAATGGCTTTGCTGAATGCAATTCCGAAAGTGGATATAACCTATTTATGGTAATATACAACGTAAAAGTTTTACAATTTACTTGCTTTCTGCCATTGGTCGAATTTAAATGTTCTTAGACAAAAAAGTAACACAATTATAGCCTGTTATTATACCATCACTGAAAAGATTTGGATCTTTTTCCAACACTGCTGGGTTGGCTCCAACGACATTGGTATATTGGTCAATGACATTTGTCAGATTTTTTATTCGAGAAAGAGATGGAAATATAATTTATGAACTAAAAACTGTCCTTGCTTTTTCTTCATTTTTTCAATTTTCAGTTCAAATATACGTATACTAATTAATAAGGAATTTCGTCAGAATTAAGACAAATAACTGTATAATGACAAAACTTAAAAAAATAGTTCCCAATTTATTTATGTACGTTAGATGTGTCTCAAATTCAGCGTCTATTTAATGAGCTCGACCTATGAAGCCACGCTTTGAGCCGTAAGGGCCCTTCAGTTTTTAAACCAAGTTATATTTACATCGACAAAAAGAAACAAGTGGGATAAACAGACACACGTCATAGCTAAAACGTAACAAAAAATCAAAATTTGCTTTATTCAAGTAGGCTTTTACGACCATTTTCATGTCATTTAACAACTATATTTAAATGTCTCATTACTGTGTTAACTTATTTCAACACACTGCTCCTATGCGGTTTGGTGGATTCACGTGTAAATACAGAATTCCGTTGAAAATACACATGTGTAGATTTTCTTCGCCTCCGAATACGAGTAAATAAATTGTAAACATAAATGACACAAATAAAAATGAATGCTAATCGAGATTAAACCAGCAATCATCGGTTAAGATGCACGCGTTGTAACCACTGAGCTATCGGTTCGAGAAACTATAAACTAAATAATAAAATATAAACTGAATTGATCTTGTTATAAAATATTTAGTATCGAAAACTCTGTAGGTATATTTGACTTTAATTTAATTTTATGTGTTATTGTACTGTTTCTTAATAAATAAAAAGAATAATATGAAAGTTCCATACCAAACGAATTCATAGTTTTTCCGAGGAACCGGAAAAAAACAAACAAAACTCACCTTATAACATTACTATGATTAATATGCCCATCCTTTATGCTGGAAAATGCAACATTTTCCATTTAAAAATATCCACAAATTTTGTATAGTTATGTTCAACTAGATACCCGCCCTGGCTTCGCACGGGTGCAATACTAAATATACTTTAGAGTTTGTTTCTTCACGACATCAAATTACAAACTTCTAACATCATTAATGTTTCTTAACTTTAAAACCCTCGAATCACTTTATCTATTAAAAAAAACCGCATCAAAATCCGTTGCATAGTTTTAAAGATCTAAGCATACACAGGAATTGGGGACAGAGAAAGCGACTATACTATGTAGTGTAGAGTTATTAAATTAAACCTTCTTATAATTCTTATTTTATATAGCAATGAATTATACAAGTCCTGTACATTCGAAGGAGTTGAAAGCTACGCAGAGTTATGGCATGGCGTCATAATGGCACGTTATGCCGCACGCCGTCACGGCAAACGCTATACTATGTAGTAATGAGCAGAACTTAAAATTTTGAAAATTAATTAAGAAATACATCAACGTGTCACAATACGTAATTATTCGCAGTTCCATCGACCTAACTTTATCGAGAGTTATTTTACATTTCATTCAACGAAACTGGCTATGATTGAGATGATTAATATCTCCTTTGCGACGAGCGCTAGGCGTAGCTAATTATAAATAATGAATGGATGAAATGAATGAAACTGAATCATTCTTTATATAGGCTAGTATTCTTCATTTGAGAGGCTTTTGATGTGGCTTTTTCAAATTATTTCTTAAACTGCTTTCTTTTAATGGTTCCGTAGCGATATGATAAAACGAGACCCACGCCCATGTGCCCGCCTGTCAGACCGTATCTCATGAATGCCTGTGTCCCATCATAGTTAGAGCTGAGATGGCCCAGTGGTTAGAACGCGAGCATCTTAACCGATGATTGTTCAAACCCAGGCAAGCACCACTATATGTGCTTAATTTGTGTTTATAATTCATCTCATGCGGTGAAGGAAAACATCGTGAGGAAACCTGCATGTGTCTTATTTCATCGAAATCTGCCACATGTGTATTCCATCAACCCGCATTGGAACAGCGTGGTGGAATATGTACCAAACCCTCTCCTTAATGGGAGAGGAGGCCTTATCTCAGCATTGGGTAATTTACAGGCTGTTACTTTACTTTTGTTTTTTTTTTATACATGCGACATTATTAAGGTTAACAATTGTAAGAATTACATAATAACAACTTATATCACAATTATAAATTGTATTGTACAATAACACCTCAAAGGAAAAACTTTGTCTGTCTGTCAGTCTATAACTGCCAAACCAATGAACCGAATTTGACGACATTTGGTTTGAAGCAAACGTGATCTTCTGGGAAGGACATAGGTTACTTTTTTGTCTAACACATGACAACCACCTCGTCAAATGCGAGCAAAACCGCGATCGACAACTAGTTATATTTAAATGAAATATCAATAGGAGTACCTGTAGTAATTAACATAATATGGTTGGTTAATTGGTGGTAGGGCTTTGTGCACGCCCGTCTGGGTAGGTAGCACCTACTCAACAGTTATTCTACGACCAAACAACAGTACTCAGTATCGTTGTGTTCCGGTTTGAAGGGTGAGTGAGCCAGTGTAACTACAGGCACAAGGGACATAATATCTTAGTTCCTAACATTAGTGGCGCATTGACGATTTAAGGGATAGTTAATATTTCTTACAGCGTCATTGTCTATGGGTAATGGTGACTACTTACCATCAGGTGGCCCATATGCTCGTCCGCCAACCTATACCATAAGAAAAAGAAAAAAGAATGATTCGATACATGTTTGACAGTCACCGGAAAAAAATTAAGCACTCTAAAGTCTAATCTCCAGTTTTCCGTACCACACTATGACATCTTTACATTCTATAGCAATATTACAGATAAAATATCCTGTCACAAATTTAAAAAAAAAATAATATCCAATTCTGATTTTTAAATTGTATTATGTAGTTATGAGTAAATTGAGGGCTAAACTTACAATGTGTTGAAAAATATCTATAAAAAGTGATGATGCGATAATATTTGTTTGCGGTGTTTTTCACACAACGCGAAACGTATTTTTAATACAAAACCAACCATTTAGGAAGTTTTAAATTTTTATCTCGAATTAAAAATTATGGGACATAAAATAAATTAGTGACCAAGGTAGGTGGCGCATTGGCGATGAAAGGAATGGTTAACGTTTCATACAGCGCCATTGTCTTTTTTTATGGTATAGATTGACGGACGAGCATATGGGCCACCTGATGGAAAGTGGTCACTATCACCCATAGACAATGAAGCTGTAAGAAATATTAACTATTCCTTAGATTGTCAATTTGCCACCAACCTTGGGAACTATGATGTTATATCCTTGTGCCTGTAGTTACACTGGCCCACTCAGCCTTCAAACCGGAACACAACAATACTGAGTACTGTTATATGGCGGTAGAATAACTGGTGAGTGGTTGTTACCTGCCCAGACCATGCAAAAAGCCCTACCACCAACAAAATGTCTATGGGTGGTAGTGACCACTTACCATCAGGTGGCCCATGTGCTCATCCAACAAATAGCATAAATAATGAATAACACATATTAGGATTTTTTTTTAATATATAAATACTTTTTACTGTTCAAGTTAGAATCACATGAAACAATATCGTCCAATTTTCGCAAATCCTATATAATGCCCGTATCCTGAGATCCGTCCTCATTTGTCATCCGACTATTGTGGGGGATGACGGATTTCATCGGTTTTCAGACAGCGCCGCAGCACTCCTGCCTAAAAACAAAAACCCCGAGTCTAAACTAGAGCTTGTAGTGCCGAAATTGAGGGCACAGCGAAATGCCGCATGTATTTGTGTATTATACAGCTACGTACTATATGCGGTATCGCTTGCAATGGTGAATGGATGTTGTTTTTAATTTTCTTTTTTTAAACCCACTTATAACCACATAACGATGCTCTAGTTGATTGCAAAATAGTTTTTTTTATGTATTGTTAATAATATATAATAGTAACAGGCTGTAAATATCCAGCTCTGCTGTTGACAGTGAGGTTAGGAGCATATTCCACCACGCTGCTCAAGTGGTGGTGAATTCACATGTATTATAGTTTTGTTAACATTAGACACATGCAGGATTCCTTACGAGGTTTTCCTTCAACGACGAGCTCAAAAGTGGTGAATTCATACGTATCACAATTTCGTTGACATTAGACAGATGCGCTATTTCTCACGAAGTTTTCCTTTACCACCGAGAGATAAATTATAAATACAAATGAAACTGGTGCTAGTCTGGGTTTGAACCCGCAATCATCGGTTAAAATTTCTGTCTAACCACTGGGCCATCTCGGCTCTTTTATGTATTTGCACTTCAGTCTCTTAATCTATGAAGCTATGTAGACTATATTGAACGACTAAATAATATATGGACTAGTTTTATTTTATTCGCGATCTCTATTTTGATGATCGTGATTATTTTCATTTTCATAAGTATCTTTGTAATACTGTTAAGTATATCTGTGTTCATTTTTACATCTAAGCTTAAGTATGCGTTATAACTTCTACTAACTTTTTAGAAATTAATTATAATGCATGAGATATTTGTATGATATCTGTCAAAAATCGAACGTCTATTTTAATTTTATGTTATGTGTATTTTTTAATTTATCTCGTATATAATTAGAACAAATTCAAGTATAGTCCTTTTTATTTATAATAGAGGTAAATAGACCGTCAAATAGATACTTGACGCTAGGTCAGCTCAGCTTACACATCGCGCATTCGGTGTTTCAGGGGGTTGGTTGTCAAATTAAAGGCAAAAAAATACTCTATGTTCTCTTTCTTGGAGTCCAAAAATCGTCAAATTCGGTTCAATGGTTTGGCAGTGTCAGAACGACAGACAAAAATACATTTATTTTCACATTTATAATATTAATATACATTACGATACTTTAGTTCGCCAATGCACCATTAATCCAAACCCATTAATCTTGAAGCTAAGATGGTCCGTCCCTTGTGCCTGTATTTACACTGTTTCACTCACCGTTCAAAGACACGTGCTCTTGATAATGCCATACATGAAAATATTAATATTCTGTTACGTACTTCCTTAGCCCGATTATCATGCCATTATTCATAATTAAAATTAAATAATAAATATTAAATAAAATACCCAAAATTTAACAGAATAAAATGAAAGTTAAGTCATTAAAATAATTTATATATCCATTCGTATTCCAATTAAGTATTTAGCACGCTAGGCTTGCGAGGATAATATCACCTTGGAACTTGCATAATTACCTAACCAGAATTTTCGTGACTTATTAACCTAAGGTTATCTGACACGAGTTTCACGTCAAAGCCCACGTGACTGAAATATTAAGGTCAAATATTGACTTCAAAGGGTATTCAAATTAAACGAATACTATAAACGCTTTTATAATTACATTATTAAATTTGATCGTGCCCGCTTAAGAAGTTTTTGTAAGATGTTACTCATCATTTTTTTTAAAAGAGAATGGGTGGCCCAGTGACTAGAACGCGTGCATCTTAACCGATGATTGCGGGTTCAAATCCAGGCAAGCACTACTGAATATTCATTTGTCTAATTTGTGTTTATAATTCATCTCGTGCTCGGCGATGAAGGAAAACATCGTGAGGAATCCTGCATGTCAAATTTCATAGAAATTCTACCACATGTGTATTCGGCCAACCCACGTTGGAACAGCGTGGTAAATTATGTTCCAAACCTTCTCCTCGATAGGAAGAGGAGGCCTTAACCCAGCAGTGGGAAATTTACAGGCTGTTGTTGAACTAAAATTTTTGATGTTAAATCCAGAAATTAAAATCTGATACTTATATTTCTGGACTTCAGTCTTCGTTTAATTGTTAGAATCAAAAATTTAAAATAGTTAAAAAAAATCTAAAGAGGTTTCATTAAAACATTGACTTATGACTTGATAAAGAACAAAATATTAACAATGAATCATGTATCGTAATAAATAATAATCATTCTAAAATAGACTTTACAAATGACTGAACACAATACGATAAATGAGCTGTCCACACAACAGACAGACAGACAGCGATACCTCGTACATTGTTAACGCCAAAGCCAAGAGGCAAGTAATAATTGCACACTACGTAACTTCGGTTTGTAGTATTGACAGTTCGAAAAGGATGTATTTTATACTGTAGTAATGACATCTGATAATAAGCCAAATAATAAAGACTTTTCTGTTTTTCTTTTTTTTATATGAGACAACATCACATACATTACTCTGATCCCAATGTAAGTAGCTGAAGCACTTGTGTTATGGAAATCAGAAGTAACGACGGTACCACAAACACCCAGACCCAAGACAAAATAGAAAACTAATGGTAATCTACATCGACTCGGCCGGGAATCGAACCCGGGACCTCAGAGTGGCATACCCATGAAAACCGGTGTACACACCACTCGACCATGGAGGTCGACAGTGTTGTATCGATGAAATATGCTCTTGTGTTTTTGTTTTTATTACATGTGTATATAAACATGTATTTATCTATACAAAAGCGTGTTACCACTCACTGGTTGATCACAAAATCTCAGAAACTATGTATTTATATAACCTACAACCTTGTAATTACAGGTTACCTATAGTAACCGGTATAGTACTATGTTCTTGCTGATCGTTCCCTCACTGCTGAGGATCGTGACCACATATGATTCGTTAAAAACGAATTTCACGAAACTCCACCTAAGGGGGTAAAACAGGGTTTGGAAGTATGTATGAAGATCCTATATTTTTTGAAGTGATAGACTTGATATTTAAAATGTATGCACTTTAGATGGTGTAAGAGTGTACTGGTAATATATACTTAGTAATCAACTCCAAATAAAATACATTGGTTTTGGATCGAATAAATGTACAGAACAAAAAAAGGAGGAAGATTTTGAACATTTTTCATTAAGGTTTAATTTCATGATTCCAGATGTATGCGAGTTACAGAACTGAGATGAATATGACGCTAACCACAGAAATGTGGTTATGGCGCATGGTGATGGCGCAGTCGTTACAACTCGTGCAAATGAACCGATGACTGCGGGTTCCAACCCTTTTTTTCTTACTGGATAAACGCGTTACGCGCTTTTCCCACGTTATGGAAAGTGGGGGGGGGGGCATGTGGGACTCCCCGGTACCCTTGACGCCGAGTGCGCCCCAGCACACCGTAATATGTACTATAAACCAGCGGTTCCCTGTTCGTCTTTTCGGCGTGCGCCACGCTTTCGCATGCTACCATGACTATTGGCAACCCAGGCCAACATCACCAACACATGTGTATCCTCAACCAACGTTGTACCAGCGTACAATACAATAAGCTCCTCAAATCAGTGATAAGCTCCTGAAATGAGTAAAAAAGACTTGAAGCCTTCGAAATTTACAGGGTTGACTTTTTTTGTTTTTGTTATTAAAAACTATTACTTTATTAACATCGATTATTATGAATATTGAATTAAATAAACAAATGACAACGCAATAAAACATAATCCATTAGTCTTGTGGTTTGCAATCTTGTTCGCAGGGTCACAGTTTACGTGACAGCGTGACTAATGACGTGTTTCTTACGAATAAGGCACGTTCAGGTGCATACTGGCAACAATAAATATTTCTTAGCAATGGAATAAACAGTGATGTGAATTAAAAGGAGGATGAGATCACGTTACAAAATGATTTACGTTGTTTCAGAGGCTGAGTCGTTGTATCTTCATCAGTACAATGATATGCATACTTTATTTAATAAATAATAAAGTCGGAATTAATAAAGTCGGAAAGTGATATTTGTCACTAATTTACGCTAATTGTGTTGTGAACATGGAAATGTATCTTTATAGTATTTTCTACTTTCAAATAAAATAACGAAATATCATATACTAAAAATCAGTAGACAGACACTGAAATTTATTTCTTCGTTTTTAAGTTATTTACAAAGTCTAACTAAATTTATATTAATCTCTATTTTTTAATCACATTTTTGAGGCGAGATGTCCCAGTGATGAACCGATGATTGCAGGTTCAAACCACGGTAAGCACCACTGCTTTTTTTAAGGGCCAAGGAAAAATATGGAAAAATATAAAGGAATTTCAACGAAATTCTGGCACATGTCAATCCAATCCACATTGGAGCAGCATGGTCGAATATGTGCCTAACCTTCTCACCCGTTACTATAATCACATAATTGATAACCTTCATATGTATAACTAAAATACTATTTACATAACAGATTTAATACATAAAGAGAAGTTTTCATAGACGCTTGTATATTTGCATCATGAGCTTAAATTCGAAATAAGTTCGCCATTTAAAAATACATTTCCAACGACGTGACATAATTTAAATGCAACGTTACACCTCGTGACACGCTCAATGCGAACGTGGTTTACAGCGATTATACTTCAACTTTTTTTTGGATTTTGCTCACATTAACTTATTTAGTATATAGGAGATTTATAATAAAAATATAATCTTGGTAACACAACTTAGCGATTAATGCCGATTTATACAACCAATGAAAAAGCCCCCTATCACGCCATTCGACGCTATTCGTCGCTATAGATTCGTCACTTCAACCCGATAAAGAAAGAGTTTTTAAATAGACGTGTCAAATTGACGAATACATTACATCATATGATATTGCATGTTATTACGTTCGTGTAAAGTTCATATTCGCATAAGAAATAAATATTGATAATTTGGGACTACTTAATTCGGATGTGATCAACAAACAAACAACAACAACAGCCTGTAAATTCCCACTGCTGGGCTAAAGGCCTCCTCTCCCTTTGAGGAGAAGTTTTTTGGAACATTTTCCACCACGCTGTTCCAATGCGGGTTGGTGAAATGCACATCTGGCAGAATTTCTATGAAATTTGTTACATGTAGGTTTCCTCACGATGTTTTCCTTCACCGCTGAGCACGGGATGAATTATAAAGACAAATTAAGCACATGAAACAGCGGTGCTTGCCTGGGTTTGAACCCGCAATCATCGGCTAAGATGCACGCGTTCTAACCACTGGGCCATCTCGACTCGGATGTGATCGGTTTTACGAATTTAGCCGATGCTACATCTAAGTTGTGTCGTACTAAGTCCTTGTTCAGTAATTCATAGAATACATTAAATGAAAATATTTATATTTTTCAAGCGTTATAATTTCATTTAGTTTACTTTTAAAGAAAAACTGTGTTAGCTCTTAAAGCGCTTGTAATTCCTTTGTTAAATTGCGACAGCGTAGACTCGTAACCTTAATTTATATGACATTATAATAAAAAAATCTAGAGTAATTTGTATAGCCATCTTCCTGAGCATTTTATTATATATTTTATCATTTGTTGGGTATTTCCACGCATTAAAATATGTGGCAACTTAAATCGATTTAAATTAACATATAGGCTTTAATTTAATACATTTTAGGCCTTTATAGACTATTAGTAGTCGCCTGCGGCTTATCTCGCGTTTTAGGATATTGGTTGTCATGTATAAGACAAAAGTGTAGCCTATGTGCTTTATTGGAGATCAACTTTGCTTCATACAAAATTTAATCAAATTCGATTCAGCGATTTGGTCGTGACATGGGAACCTTCATGATACGACATGGGAACCTTCAAGAAAATAGCGTACTCCTTTCTTAAAGGCCGGTGTTGCAGATGTCCATGGGTGTTGGTAGTCACTTTCCATCAGGTGAGCCTCCTGCACGTTTGCCACCTATGCCATAAAAAAAAGAGCGACAGACAAACAGAGTCAGTAGATAAGTCCAATTTCATAGATTGCATGTAGAAGCTTAAACAGTTAACGTTAAAGTTACGGCCTGTATAATTCCAGCTTTTGGACAAATGTAGAAATAATTAACTCATCATCATCATTTCAGACAAAAGATGTCCACTGCTGGACAAAGACTGTCCCCAAAGATCTCCACAATAGTCGATCTTGCGTCCGCACCGAATCCCACCAGATCGAGCAAACACGATCCTACCATAATAGTATGATTATATGGTACACTTTTTCCTAATACATACATACATAATTAAGTTAATAATTATAACAGTTTAGATCAAACTCATCAAATACGCCAACATTGGTTCCACAATTGACAAACCTTGGTTTAGATTTTCATGGTCTATTGCCTAAGCTAATTCCCCTGATTTATATTATGGTATTAGTAAATCACCAATCCATGGTGTTATGATAGGGATTACACTTGCAAATGCTTGGTCAATTAGGGCCTTTAGTTTACCGTCGGTACACATGTGTCTTCCATTAGATAACGATCACTGGGGTCATAAAATAAGACAGTAATTCTCTTATTTATATTAAATAGTACTGTAACGTTCTAGTAAACCAATTACTGTAAGTAATGTCATTAATCGTTAGACGTAAGATTGGTAGATGCATCGACACACCCAGTAATATGTTTACTTATTAGTGCACATAACAAATAATATAGTTATTGATATTTGTTAGTATGAATAAACAAACACCCATCATGCCAATTTCTAATTAAATAACATATTGTCTAGTGATTGTCTGGAAATAATTATGTCTCGGCTTGTATAATTATCATCATCATCAGCAGCAGCAGCAGCAGCAGCAGCATCAACCCACTGCTGTCCACTGCTGATAGGCCTCTCCCAGAGCACGCCACGTTGATCGATCCTCTGCATCCCTCATCCAGCTTATACCGGCGATCCTGCGAATGTCGTTGGACCAGCGGGTCGGAGGTCGTCCTACATTACGCATAATAATTATTAATTATTATATTATCGATTGAAAAAAAGTTATGTAACAAAATCCTTAATGTTGTCTTATCTTGGTACATAAATAAGCCAAAAGTAAAAAAAGTATTGTCTTATGAAAAGTATGTATTGTTTTGTGATTGAGTATTGATGTGGTCAATTAGCGTGAAGTTATTATTTAATCGTAGTAAGCGTCAATAGCGCAATAGTTTATGAGTTGTTTAGCGATGTAAAAAGTCGCAACTACCACACAAGTGATATACTTAAAAGAAAGGTTTAATAGGAACATTAGTAATTTTAAAAATAATTTGGAGCATAAAAAGAAAAAATGCATTGACGTATTCTCTGTAATTGATATGGTGATGATCCCAGAATAAAGTACGGTTCGAATTTTAAATTTAAATTTTATTTATCGGTAAGAATTTTGCGCTATGCATTATTTAATCTATAAAACTATCCAAAAACAGGAAAAAAACTTTCTACCTCCGCTAACTCTTCGCCAAACTCCCGACGATGTCTTCATAAAATAGATTTCGCTACCGTTTATTCCCTTTCAAGAAACCCATGTCATTCAGGGAAACGTGACGATTTTACAGATAGACACATTCCATGTAGCCATCAAGAAAGGTTGAAGTTCGCACTTCAGGATTTGAATAAGGGCTACATGCTTGCAATATATTACGTAACGATAATTGGAAAGCAAATCTATACTTTGTTACATGTTATAAGGGTGTAAATTGAAGTGTTAGTTACACTTCACATATCTGTCAAATGGAAGACAACATCTTAATTTCGAAGGTAAATAGCGCATAGTCGATGTAAGGATTGACTGATATTTCTGACAGTGCCAATAATTATGAGCAGTGGTGATCTTAATCAATAAACGCTTCCATTTTTAGTTTGCCTATGAAATAAAAATATTTTTTGTTTGTTTATTATGCGCACAAAAAATGTTATCATATTATTTTATTGTATTGTCATATAATTCCGATCCGTATTCAAAAATTTCAAGTCTCTTATTCATCGGAAAGTAAGTTAAAAATCTATTACAAAATTTGTTCTTCACAGATATTGCCTAAAGCGAGTTATTAAAAGCGTGGCTGAAACGATCGTTTGACTCCATTTATATTCCACGAAGATAATTTGTGAAAAAACCTCTTTTGTATTTGAAAATAATAAATGCTAACCCTGTATTGTTACGTCGAATGTGTTCGAGAAGAAAAACTGAGTCTGTTAATCTTGTACTAACTTAGTTCAATGACCTTAAAATGTAATTAAAACATACCAAAACAATTTAATTTACATAGCACTAACACAGTTCGATGACCTCAGAATATCTTTAAAAAAAACGTACTTTAAATAAATCCTTTGTGTTTTAAGTTAAACTAGCTCACTCACCTTTCAAAAAATTCCAAGTTTTTTGGTGAAAAAATATGTGACAACAGGCAGCTCACAAAAAGCTGTACAACCAAGTTTTTGAGACGTCACGTGGCACGGTTCAATTTGATTTTAGTTACTACGGGTAGGTACTACGCAATCTACCAAAAGTAAAAAACAAGATACTGCACAGTTATTGATTTTCATCAATAAAAAAATAACCATGTAACAATCGGAACAATTACTTGGTACTTGGTGGTATGGTTAATATTTCTTACAGCTTCACTGTCTATGGGTGATGGTGACCACTTACCATCAGGTGGCCCATATGCTCATCCGCCAACTTATACCATAAAAAAGATCATTTCTATATCCTGTTGTATAAACGATAACGTACTCTAATCATTTTTGTCATCTATACAAAATTTTATAGAGCGCAGAGCAATATACAGCACAACTCATAAAACACACACAAACAGCGAGTATATAAGTAAACTAAAAACACACATAGTTATATTATCTTGGCTGTTTAAATAAATAGCCTATATCTAAAAGTAAAGAAAAAGTAAACAGCCTGTAAACTTCCCACTGCTAGGATAAGGCCTCCTCTTCCATTAAGGAGAAGGTTTGGAACATATTCCACCACGCTGTGCCAATGCGGTTTGGTGGAATGCACTTGTGGCAGAATTTCGATGAAATTAGACACATGCAGGTTGCCTCACGATGTTTTCATTCACCACCGAGCACGACATGAATTATAAAGTCAAATTAAACATATAGCGGTGCTTGCCCGGGTTTGAACCCGCAATCATGCACGCGTTCTAACCACAGGGCCATCTCAGCTTGCCTATATCTACAGCGAATTTATTAAAGCGTTATTATAACTGAGTAAACTTATTAATTAGTATAAATAAATCGCAAAACTATTATTTTATTATATTAGCTTTATAAATTGCTTCGTGAAATTAATTTCACAGATGTTACGACCAAATAGACTTATGTTAACTTAGGTTAATGATAACAAAATGTTGTAATAAAATATTGAGTTACTTAATTACTTTAACATTCATAAGGACGTCTGTTGAATTCAAAATGGCAGATGTTTGCTAATATTTATGAGTCTAGGATTATTTTAGCCAAGTACAAATACATTTAGTACCTTTAATTTCTCAACAACAGCCTGTAAATTTCCCACTGCTGGGCTAAGGTCTCTTCCCCCTTTGAAGAGGAGGATCGAAACATATTCCACACAGTTCCAATACTGGTTGGTGGAATACACATGTGGCAGAATTTCTATGAAATTAGACACATGCAGGTTTCACGATGGTACTGTTTCAATTGACTATCAATAAGAAAGTGTAATACTTCTATATTGAATAAAGTAATTTGAGTTTAAGTTTGATTTAAGTGTAATGATGGAATAGAAATTAATTAACCAATCATTACATGTGTCAATATGGAACAGTTTCATCGGTCTAGTGGCTAAGTTATGTAGCCGCATATTCAAAGGTTCGAAATTCAAACTAAATTGGGCTATTTAAAAGTTACATGCTCAAAAAAAAAGTAGAAGTTGTAATGGTTTTAATTTTTTTTTAAGTTTTATTATCCTTTTATTTAATTTTATTTATACTCTGTGAACATCAGTGAACATTAACACAAAGCTTTTCTATATAATCCTGTATATTATAATGAGCTTTATTTGGAATCTTTATAAAGATATGTATAACATATACAATTTATCTTTACGAAAATGTAGAATATTCTGCGAGAATTTATTGTAACAACAAATAAATTGTGGCAGGAACAAGAAGAATGTGTTAACAATCAATTCAAAATCTTGGTGTAAAAACTTTTCCTTTTGTTGTGTTTATACAAAGTTTTTTACTGTTTTGTTACGTTTCGTTTTCATTTGAATGTGTGTCACACTGACACATTCGAATGCTTTAGAATAATCGCAGAATATTTTCGAAACATTGTGATATTCTCCCATGCGTCATATCAGTCGCGTCAGTGGAGCGACCTTTAGTGCTACCTACTATTTATTATTAGGTATTCACTACATACCATTTATATCAGAATGTAAAAATTGATTTAAAATTAATAATACTGTTTAGGATTATACGTTAAGACTTCACGGATTCTCAGAGATAAATGGTCTGTTTAATAGTAATTAATAAATATTGGATAACGTCACATAGTACATTATTACTCTGATCCCAGTGTAAAGCTAAAGCACTTGTGTTATGGAAAATCAGAAGTAACGACGAAGGTACCACAAACACCCATACCCAAGACAACATAGATAAAATATTTTTTCTAAAAAATAACACCGACTTCAAAGTGATCACCAAAAAGTAACAAAATAATTTGATTAAAACACGTATTATTGAAGTCGAAAAAATATATTTTTTTATTCTTTTTAGTGTTATTTTCTCAAAATAGAAATTAAAAGTCCTTATGTAACAAATGGTTATTTGTTGATTTTTTTTAAAAAGCGCTGAACCTATTTCAATAAAACTTATATGGGACCACTTCTGGAGCATGATATACCAAACAATAACATAACAAAAGAAATGTTAGTGAACCTGTACTTCTCTTTATAAAAGCTACGAAGAGGAGTATAAATTCATATATTAATGTTGAAAGAATTATTTCCTAACTCCTTGTAATTGAGGACTTACACCTTCCAATAGCTCATCTCAGCAGCATAACATTATGATTGCATGTAGCAAATACCAATATAACTTCAGAAAATATGTAAAACACGGTACTTGGGCCTATAAAATTTGAGGGTTCCCATCGATTTCTCCAGGATCACATCATCAGATTCCTTATCCTTATCATGGTACAATTCCAGGAGTATATTCTTTCTAACTAAAAAAAAACATCAAAATCGGTTCATAAATGGCGTAAGTAATCGGCGAAAAAACATAAAAAATATACCGGTCGAATTGAGAACACTCCTTTTTTTGAAGTCGCTAAAAATCTAATAACTTTTTCTACATTGGTCAGGAATCGAACCCGAGACCTTGCAGTGGCGTACCCGTGAAAAACATGTTTACCCCACAGGAGACTAAAAAACTCAAAGAATCGAAAACAACAACACGTTTACTATTTTCAGCGAAACATTTCTCGGTAAAAAGTGAATTTATTGATAGAAGTATACGTTGCAAAAAAATATAGAAATTATAGTTATTCTGTTAAGTATACGAGTCGTTTATAACAGTAAGTTATATGAAATCGGTTGACGGCGAACCAAGTCTATGTGGAAAATAAATTTTTCATAAAACTGACGGGCGAATTAAATGGTTCCCTGAGCTTGATAAGGGTGGGGAAAGTTGCCATTCTTTTAAGAAAAGTTGGAATTTATGGACGCCTCATAACTCTTGTGAGCTTCAGGCTAATTTGAAACTATTGGGCCTTTAAAGCCGAGCTGAAATGCGGAAGAATCTTATACTTAATGTGAATAATTCGAAACAGAAACTTGTTAAAATAATTGAATTTAAAGAGGATGAGAAAGTAATACAGGACAATGAAAATATCATTATTCAAATATTAGTCTTATGGAAAATTGAATTTCGGGTATTTTTTTTCTAAGCCGTCATAAGTCGTGGCCCAGTGGTTAGAACGGTTGCATCTTAACCGATGATTGCGGGTTCAAACCCAGGTAAGCACCGCTGATTCATGTCCTTAATTTGACTTTATAATTCATCTCGTGCTCAGCGGTGAAGGAAAACATCGTGAGGAAACCTACATTTGACAAATTTCATAGAAATTCTGCCACATGTGTATTCCACCAACCCGCATTGGAACAGCGTGGTGCAATATGTTTCAAACCTTCTTCTCAAAGGGAGAGGAGGCCTTTAGCCCAGCAGTGGGAATATACAGGCTGCTGTTGTTGTTGTTTTACCTATTTATACGATTGCGATATTTTCAATACCCTTTAATTTTAAGATGCTTGATATATTTTGTACTAAATATTTAACGTCCTCTTCACCGATTTTCAATCGAAGTGGCCTTTTGAAAAACTAACAACCATCTCAGGTTATAGTATAGTAGATACGCAAACATAATATATGCACTTTTATTTCAAGAACTTTCTCTCGTAGTCAGGTACGGCAGTATAAAATCGATCAGCGAGATCTGAATTTGAATCAATAACATTTCCTTGTTAATAAATATTTATTTATCATTTTTGCAATTTTGCGTTTTTGAGCTGAGATGGCCCAGTGGTTAGAACGCGTACATCTTAACCGATGATTGAGGGTTCAAACCCAGGCAAGCACCACTATAATTTGTGTTTATAATTATTCTCGTGCTCGGCGGTAAAGGAATACATCGTGAGAAAACCTGCATGTGTCCAATTTCATCGAAATTCTGCCACTTGTGCATTCCACTAACCCGCATTGGAACAGCGTGGTGGAACATGTTCCAAACCCTGTCCTTAATGGAAGAGGAGGCCTTATCCCAGCAGTGGGAAATTTACAGGCTGGTACTTTACTTTTTTACTTTACTGTCATTTTTGCAAATATATATTCACTTCAAATCTAATTTTTTATAACCATTCACAGTTGAAACATAAACTCCTTGGAGTAATCGTGGAAAAACCTTTTTAAAAAATATAAGACAGCGTTATTGCCTCCACTGGTGACAGGAGGGTTGGTAAATTTTTTGCCTTGATCGAAATATTGATTCAAGGTTAAACCATTTATAATTTTTACGTTAATAAATATATTTTTAATATTTGATTCGAAGCGAACAAACGATCGTTTCGTCTCCCAATCGAAATTACATTTGAGTCCCAAGAGTAAGTGAAACATACAAACCTTGTAGCACTGCAATGACCTTCATTAAAAGTATAACGCCTCACAGCCTGAATTTGAACACGCAATCATCGGTTAAGATGCCCACGTTTTAACCACTGAGCCATCTCGGTCTTATTATATCATATATTTGTCCAGATAATCAAAATTGTGATTTGTCGAGGAAATACTTGCCACTATTCGGTCGGATTTGTGCAGAACTATTTTTATCGTTAATAATCTTTAAAGTAACAAATAACAACATTATTAATAATCCAATTTATTTGATAAACCATCAAAGTTACCAGTAACTCAAACGCAAAATTTAACGTAACATTAATAAAGTTGGTAGATCTTAATTATTCATGAAATACATACATTTAAGGAAAATGTTTCCGAGAAACCGAAGCATAAATGAATCCTTAATTTGAAGTCGAATTAGTCGGCGTCGATACAGGTGTAAGACATGTATATATTGATTGTAGCTTTACTATAAAGCCTGAGGCAACTGCTAAAGTAAATATCAACCATCTTCATTACTCTCTCTCTTTTCTAATCGATTAAAAAAATCGCGGTCAAGGTTTATATAGTAACTAGTTTTAGTTAATATTTGTATATATTTAAGCATTTAATGTTATTAATTCTTATGTTAATTAAATATTGTGAATTCAAATATATCTTTGATACAACAACAAGAGCCTGTAAATTCACCACTGCTGGACTAAGGCCTCCTCTTCCTTTTGAGGAGAAGGTTTGGAACATATTCCACCATGCTGTTCCAAATGCGGATTGGTGAAATACACATGTGGCAGAATTTTTATGAAATAAGACAAATGCAGGTTTCCTCACGATGTTTTCCTTTATCACCGAGAACGAGATGAATTATAAACACAAATTAAGCTTACCTGGGTTTGAACACGCAATCACCGGTCACGATGCACGCATTCTAACCACTGGGCCATCTCGACTCTTCTTTGATGATTGATCTGAGTAAATTTTAAATGTCGAATTAAAGTTGAATTTTTTTTTCTATTTCCTAAATATCGTCACTGCATAGTATAAAACAAAGTCGCTTCCCGCTGTCTATCTGTCACCTGTGTGTCCAGATAATAGGTTGAGAAAAAAGGTTCTTCGTATTTTATATGAAAATTCAAAAAGTTTTTTTTTTATAGTTTATTTACATTTGACTAAAGTATGTAGGTGCCATTTTGTTCCATAACTTTTTGCCATCTTGTTGGTAGTGACATGATCCCATTGCTGTAAAAATTTTGTAGCTTCTGATCGAAAAACTGCGACAAGTGGTTTTGGCAGTCCTCTCGTGATGTTAACCTGACACTGCCTAAGGAATTCTGCAGAGACCGAAACAGATGAAAATCTGAAGGTGCAAGGTCAGGACTATACGGCGGATGCATTAATACCTCCCAGCCAAACTCTCGTAATTTTTGTTGAGTGGTTAAAGATGTGTGAGGTCTAGCGTTGTCATGGTGAAAAACCACACCCCTTCTGTTGATCAATTCTGGCCGCTTTCTCACAATTTCTTGCTTCAATCTCATCAATTGTTCGCAATACAGTTCTGAATCGATGGTCCTGCCGGGCGGTAACAGCTCATAATGAATGAGTTAATCCGGGTTTTGCCACAGTCTGTGAAGCTTGACCGGCCTTTGACCACGATCTTTTTCGCACGTTCTTGTCGTATGTGATCCACTTTTCATCACCAGTTATCAGCTTCTTCAAAAACGGTTCGGTTTCATTACGTCGTATAATAAAGAATCACAAATGAGTACACGGTTCATTAGGTTTCTTTCAGTGAGTTCATGAGGCACCCATATATCGAGCTTTTTTGTGTACCCAGCTTTATTCAAATGAGTCAAAACCGTTTTGTGGTCAATTGCCAGTTCTTCAGCTACATCGTAACTACTAATATGCCGATCTTGCTCCACTTTTTCAAAAATGGCATCAATTTTTTCCGTAACAGGGCGACCAGAGCGAGATGCATCTTTGATATCAAAATTTCCGGCTTGAAAACGCTTAAACCAAACTTGCGCTACTCTCACAGATACTGCATTAGGTCCATAAACATCACAATTTTTTTTGCGGCTTGAGTTGCATTTTTACCTTTTTTATAGTAAAATTTTAAAATGTATCGAATTTCTTCTTTAGATTCACTCATTTTAACAACAACAAAAACAAATGAAAATCACACAAATTCCTAATTTGAATTTGGAAGTGCCTTCTTTAAAATTAAAACTTTTTAATGATACCAAAACCAGCCAGATACAAATGGTATAGCCAAAGAGATTTTATTACAAGTTCATACATACTATATGCGAAAAGACTTTTTCCCAACCTAATATTTAAAAGTACGCACCGGATTTTAATGTAATTTTTAATTAGGTTTTAGAAAGGTTCTAAGGATGGTTTATATGTCTAATATATGTTTAATATACTAGAGAAGCACTGCTAATTTTCATCATCATCAGCCCATATTTGTCCACTGCTGGACATAGGCCTCTTCAAGTGCACGCAACTGTGGTCTTTCTCCGGCTACTCGCATCCAGCTCCTGCCTGCCGCTTGCGTAAATCGTCATCTGCTAATTTAAGAAGTTTCTAATGTGATGTCATAAATAAACATATTTTTTGCGCTTACATTGCAAATGCTAGCAGAACCCTTTGAGATAGATCAAACTAATGTTCTACCGTATTGTACATTTTCAAAGGACTACAAAAAGTTCTGCGATAATATATATCTATCTCTTAGGAATAACCCACAATAAACATTTTTTATACTTCATATTTTGCAAGATATAATGGCATATTTACGAAGAGGTTTTATGCAATATAGCATTTTCCTTATCTGATTAAGTACCTTAAATATATTGCGAATTTAATTAAGATCAATACGGCCCTTTACAGTGGGTGACTTATATTAATATCGAAGGTATTACAGATTTAAAATGCAGGGAATTAGCGCTTTATATTGTCTTATGTAGTTTAAGTTTGATATGTTGTTTTTTATGATCCAAATAAAGGGCTATATTATTATTGTCTTATGACAAAAAAGCTGTAGTTGTATATGAATATATCCTGTAGCATATATATTTACAGCATTTTTGTTACTTATACTATGTGTGTATAAAAGTAATGATAGTGTATGAAATATTTTGACACGTGGTAGCGGGTCAACCCTAGTTCAAGTAACAGAACTGCCGAGCAGCACCGTGTGTATTTTTATCACTGAACAGTATAAGGATTCATAATCAGAATATTTTTTACGTTACTTATATTCGTATGCATTGCATTTATTCTTTTTTTATAACAATTTGCAAATCCACTAGCGAGGAACCAGTTGTACTGTTACAAAAAACTTCAAGCTTATATGCAAAACATTAATACAACAATTCATCAATCGGAAAACAGATTTGTGAATACATGGCATACGAACTATAACATTAATCTGTATAAATAAAAATAAGTGTTTATATGTATATACATATCAACCAGTGATGAAACTTTGGCGAGTTTGTGTTTTGGTAAAGCTTCCGAGACCTACGAACGAGAGATGGGCGGCTTGTTATATATTTAGACTAGCGGCCTGTCCCGGCTTCGCACGGGTGGACATAATTTTTTTATATATTTACCTTTTATTTATATTTTTATTTGTTGTATTTCTCCAACATATCTAACAATTGTCGTTCTATTTCAACATATTTATACAAAAGCCTTAATAAATGATATATTTAAACCTTCCTTATAAATCCTTCTATCTATTATTGAAAACTGCACGAAAATCCGATCAATAGTTTTATCGAAGATACAAACAGAGAGACACGGCTGTGGGAGTTAGTTTTACAATATTATGTAGTAATTGTGAATTTATTTGTAAAACATTTATAACTTTCATGGAATTAAAGTTTATTATAACGAATAAATTCGATTCAATAAAATACTTCCGAATCATTTAAAAATCTCATCGAAACTTAAAAGAAAATTTTAAAACCGTTTTATCGAAACCAAAAAGTTTCAATCGGTAAAACCTTCTTTTATCTAGGGCAACAAAATGTCCGTCTATTCCCCAATGGCACAGTCTAGATACGCAGACAATGGGTACATTAGCGGGCCAATTTTTCCTCTGCCAAAAATAATGGACCATTGGAAGACATTGGAAGTGGAGGCTTGATTTCAATTGAATCTATTTATCCTTCGTTTTTTTTTACTGTATCAATGATCTTGAATATTACATATCAATGTATATTGTACTGAATAATTTTATGACGAAATATTTTTGAATTTAGCCAAAATTATGGAACTATATTTTTAGGGATATGCAGTTTCCTGTCAGTCTGACAGCTTTAAAAGTTAACTACACCAACAAAGTAGACAGTGATATAGGATATACGGAAATAAAAAGATCTGCATGATTCATCGAGACACTATATCTCTGTACTCGGAGTGAAAATTTAAACTATCGCGTGTACGTTGCTATATGATCTGTTTACGATACATATTCATATATTTCATACAGTTTGAGACCTAAATTTTTTATAACTTTTCTCTACTAACATTTTACAGATTAAATAAATAAATATTGGACAATATTACATACATTACTCTAATCCCAATGTAAGCTAAAGCACTTGTGTTATGGAAAATTAGAAGTAACGGCGGTACCACAAACACCCAGAACCAGAATAACATAGAAGATAATGAGCTTTTTCTACATCGAATCAAGCCCTCGGAGAACCTCGGAGCTGCATACCCATGTAAACCGATGTACGCACTACTTGACCACGGAAGTTATTTGATTATTAATAATAATAGATTAATTGATTATTAATATTAGTGGATAAACTTTTATTAAAGATAAAACGATTTGGTATTTTTGATACCAAGGTGAGAGGTTAGTTTATTTCACTCAGAGAATCGGAATTGCGATTCAACGGGGAAATTCTACTAGCTTTTTTTGTCAACATTCCACGGGGTAGGGTTGTCAGCTTGCTTTGTCAACATTCTTAAGTAAATGTGACAAAAAGGTACCACAAACACCCAGAACCAGAATAACATAGAAAACTAATGAACTTTTTCTACATCGACTCGGCTGGGAATCAAGCCCGGGACCTCTTAATGGCGTACTCATGAAAATCGGTGTACACACTACTCGACCACGGAGGTCGTCAGTGAGATTGATTTGTTTGAATGCGAAATTTAAATAATCTACTATTCTAATTTGAATAAAAATGCGTAACATGCCCATGTATTTATTGGAAATGCTTCAACTATATTAATATCATACTATTCGTGGGTCAATTTAAGCCGGACGAAACCGCGTCAAGCAACTAGTTCTATATAAACGTTTTGTTAAAGGAAACATAAAAATTGCATTTTAAATATGCACTAGCGAACTGGCGAGCAAAAGTAGCTATTTGCATAATCAGGAAATTGTCAGCGCAAGAGAAAATCATACTAATTTAATTCATATTCATCTTGTGCGTGTAAATACCGTGCATAAAGTATTAATTTTATTATTTACCTACTAAAGAACAAGGATCATGTTTTGGAAAGTATGTATATATAACTGCACATTTCTAATCCTAGGTTTGAATCCCAGTAATAGTTCGTCATACCGGTAGTTTGAAAGTTAAAAGTGGAACAGTCCCATTCCTCAGAAAACAGATAAAGCCTTTGGTCCTGCGTCTAAACTTTTACCGGCCGTGTCCGATCAGCCTTTCCATAGGATTATGAATGCACAGAGGAAACAAAATTACCGATATTGCCCAAGAATAGCCGAACTAAAGTGTTAGTTATCGGGACACATAGCTAGACAAACCGAGTTCTGTTGGAGCTGAAAATTCTCTGGATGGACGATCTGGTACGGGTAACAGGAATCCAAAGGATGCGAGCACTTTTCTAGATCTTTTAGGAACATCCTTATCCATTATCCTTTCCTTCTGAAATTATAATGATGCTGATGTTGATTCACGGTGACTTAACACCTGAAACTATAATGATGATTATGATTTACAGTCAAATTAGTCATATTACCAAAAGCAATCGTCTGAGGCATCACATCAACGGCATTTTAATAACCATTGGGTAAGTTTTGTATATTTATAATAGTTGTTTTCTTCTTAGAGTTTTTTTAACAATATTTTCAACTAAGTTTGTTGAAGTTATAGTCAACTAACGGGTTTTATATTGAAAACTCTTTGACCGGTTTACATGTTTCCGGGGAAGCTGTAAAGCTTAAAAGGGGGTTTAAAACAAAATTGCTAATCTCTTATTTGATTTTTTCAGGGATTATTCCGGTTTTATTTAAAAAATAAAATATTGTATATAAAACAATTTTTCGAGGGTTTTGTTTGATGTCAGGAAGAGTCATCTTTTTTAAAACGAGGTCTTTTACTACACTAGAGTAAACTGGCAAACTAAAAACTAACTCTCGTAAATAAAAGCGTAGTTCAGGTGACCTAATCCTTCTCTTTCTCTCTTCTATTATTAAAAGTTATTTTCAACCGAAATCAAAAAGGAGGAGGTTATCAATTCGCCTGTTTTTATGTTTGTTACCTTATAACTTCACTAGGCACCGGCTCCAAATATAACAATAACTATAACTACGTCATATAATCGTAAATCGACTTTTAAGTAGTTTAAGTCGCATTTTCTTTTTGTTAAAATTTTTATTTACTATCAATATACACGGGATTTTTAATAACAATTTAGTAAATCGTGTTGATTATTCTCAAACGTTAATAAATTATTTTTATTGTGACTATCATTAAATTAATATTATGTACTATAAGAGACAATGTGGAGTGACGAGTGACAAATGAGTTTAAAACGCAAGACGGCAGGCAGGAGCTGGATACGAGTAGCCGGAGAAAGACCACAGTGGCGTATACTTGGAGAGGCCTATGTCCAGCAGTGGACTGAAATGATGATGGTGACCATAAGAAACTTTATTCCAACTGAGTGTCCGGCGACACATTTAGTTTTTTAATTTATATTTTTTTACAACTACAGGCTGTTAGTTATTAAGACTGGATGATTTATTCTTATATATAACTCTACACTTTTGGTTTATTTTTATGATGAAATATTTTTTGGCACATACTGTTTTTTCTTTGTCACGCCACCCATGCTTCAAACATACATTTGTTTCATAAATCATTCGCTGTGGCTCTGATGATTTGAGAGGACTATGGAAAAAAATTGGCTGCAGGTTATATTTTAAAAGTTATATACACTTTTATAAAATATGATCTTTTTATCCATACATTACATTTTTATACAATACAACATTTTAGATGAAATCTGAAAAAGAAATAAAAACGAGCTTTCGGCACTCCCATGAAATGATAAAATAAATTAAAAAAAAACGAAATATCGTAAAAATTCACTGTATCATTAATTATTTATTTATGTTTTAAGGATCATCAGTATCAGCAAAGCCGAGATGGTCCAGTGGTTAGAAGGCATTCATATTTATCGATGATTTCGATTTGAAGAAATATGAAGTGTTTAATTTGTGTTTATAATTCATCTCGTGCTCGGCGGCGATGGAAAACATCGTAAGGAAACCTGCATGTGTCTAATTTCATCGAAATTCTGACACAATGCATTCCACCAACCCGCACTGGAACCGCGTGGTGGTATATGTTCCACACCCTCTCCTTAATTGGAGAGGAGACCTTAGCCCAGCAGTGGGTAATGTGCAAGTGCAGTCACTTCACACATGTTATACATAAAAAAAAACATATTTATACTTAATATTTTTTTAATAAATTAATTTTATATTAATAAAATACTAGAGATTTACTCCATTTCGTTTAAAAAATAAAGTATGAAATATTAAAATTAACAAGTTTTATTATAATTGATCACGCTAATAACATATAACAAAATAAATTCATTAAAGAAATGAAGAGAATTAGTAAATGGAAATCATTTAAAAAATTTAATTGATTTATAAATTAAATAATAATACTAACTTTTAATATTTATATCTTTAACATGCTTACTCATTTAACAGTAAAAGTCATTTGTCAAGAAAGACAGACAAAGACCCATCTGACCTTTGCCCATATACATATCATTAACTGGCCACTAACCTTGCCATAGGATCTTATATGCCTCATGGGAAGCTATGTCTGTAGTGACTTTATTCTGGGTCACTCACCTTTCTCAAATTGATGAAATAGTTAATGAGACACAAAGCCCTGTCGTCAAAAAAACGCATCCTCTAACTCAACTAAATAAAAAATCCAATATATCCTTACCCATATGACGTCATTGGAACTAAAAATGGCCGTTTACTTATTTAACTTGAGTTTTTTCTTATTCCCGTATTAAATAAAACTCTATAAACAAAACCTACATTCCATTATAAAACACGTATAATGAATGAAACAAAAGCAATGTTCGAGCTAATTTCTTTCACGTAAAACATTTTAAAATACAAATTACTTTTGAAGAAAATAGTAGGAAACCAAGAAAAGCTCGTGTTTACATTCCACAGCTGTCCAGTATTGAATTTCAGGGAGTTAAAGAAAGGGTAGTTTCACATTAATAATAATAATAATAATAATAACTTTATTAATCAACCAAAATTTACAAAAGAAACAATGTGGCTCTGGCTCCCGAACTAGTGAAACTGTGTTTCAGGAGTCAGTTCCTTCCCAAAATAATATACATTCAGTTGTCTACAATGGTAGGTGTTTTACAAATTGTATCTTACATGACAGCAGTATATATATATATATAATAATAAAATAAACAATACAGTATGAAAAAGAAGAAAAAGAAATTAAATTAAACACACTTTGCTGACAAAATTAAACTTACTTTACATCTTAATGTATATAAAGTAATGTAGCGTGTGTGTTGTGTTTGTTTGTGTGTGTGTGTGTGTGTGTGTGTGTGTGTGTGTGTGTGTGTGTGTGTTTTGTATTAATGTATAATTGCCCAATTTACAATCTATTTCTTTATATATAATAGATTTTCTGTATCTTCGTAGGATAAGTTACTAAGCCAATTGAATAATGTTTGTTTTAATTTAAAGTGTGATAGAATGCTCGCATTATGTAAAACATTAAATTTGTTGTATAATCTGGGTGCAATTGATTCGTATTGCCTTTGTGCAAAAACGCTTTTTGTTTTAGGGAGTGGTACATAGTTCAATCTTTTAACAACTTTAGGTATGGTTGCAATTGTTTTATGATATCTTTGGATACATTTTAATATAAATAATTGTCTAACTGATAAGACATTGGCTTTCTGCAGTACTTCACGAGTAGGGTGTCGATAAGGAAGTGACATGGAGACTTTTAGGAGTGCTCGTTGAGCACATTCTAGTTTATTTATATTACTTTGAACGGCACCACCCCACGCACTTATGCAATAAGTTAGAATAGACTCAGCAAGTGCCTTATATATTTGTATAATAAGTTTGGCATTTGATATCATTTTAAGATTTTTAAATATGTAGGTCATCTTTCTTATTCGTTTAGCCAATAGCAATATATGTTCTGCCCAATTAAGATTTTCATCGATAGTGACTCCCAAATATTTGATATTACTGACTCGTTCGAGTTCTTCGCAATAACAATGCCTGTATGGTAGATCTTGATGTCGGTTACATGGATAGGTATGGATACGGATTGGAAGAATATGGGGAATATTTACTTTCGTCTTACTAAAGCTTATAAATTTTGTTTTGGTTGTGTTAAGTGAAAGTAGACTGTCTTCTAACCATGCTGAAACGATACTCATAGCCTTCTCAGCTCGAAATCTAGCATCATCCCATGTTTTTCCGTGGACCAAAATAACGGTATCGTCAGCAAACATCTGTATATTAGCTCCTTGCAGCTCCACCCCACATAACTCGTTTATGTATATCAAAAACAATGTAGGACCAAGCGTGCTGCCCTGCGGTACACCATATAATGCCGAACTTTGGTTGCTGACATATTCTCCGACACGGACACACTGCTTTCTATTGATCAAATAATCCCGAAACCACGAAAGACAATTCCCTCTAATACCAATGTTTTCTAGTCTTGTGAGTAAAATAGGTACAGACACAGTATCGAACGCTTTTTGAAGGTCCAGGAATATACCAATACACTTATCACCTTTGTCAATATAACTTGTTATTGTGGTTGTTAACCGCAAAACAGCGTCTTCTGTTGATCTATTGGATCTAAAGCCGTATTGGTTTTCATGTACAATTTTATTTTTATTTAAATAATTCATAAGCCTTTTATTTGTAACTTTTTCTAGAACCTTTGAGAGGGTACTCAATAAAGAAATAGGCCTATAATTTGTAGCTAATTCTCTGTTTCCTCCTTTATAAATTGGGCAGATAACTGCTTGTTTAAATATGTTAGGAAAGACCCCATATTCGAAACTTAGGTTACAAACATAAGCCAGCGGTTGTGAGAGGATATCTTCACATTAGGGTGACTTTTTAAAAATATATTATATATATCACACGATTTTGCAAATTTCCAATTTTTCTTGTATAATACCCCCAAAAATACCTGATCTTAGTCACTTTGTGTTTTTATACACCGTGATAAGTATATAATCGAAAGGCATAAACATGACGGAGGTGTATGTTTGGCAATTAAAACACTATTACTTATATTATACAAAAACATTGTGATACCCATTAATAAGTCCTGAAACCATACAAGAGACAGCTTGAAACCGTGCAATTAATACGACGTAGGAGGAGGCTAACCAGATACGGACCAAGAGGTTTGTTATCATGTTTCTGATTGTATTTAAATATTATAAAGTATATTTAATAACATAATAATTACACGATATAAAACAAAGTTGCTTACCGCTGTCTGGACCTACATAGGAAATGTATGCTTAGATCTTTAAAATTACGCAACGGATTTTGATGCAGTTTTTTTTTTAATAGATTCAAGGGAAGGTTTTTGTATGTAATACATGGACAATATAGTAAAGGAACAAGAAAAAAATTGTAGCATATTTAGTATCAGCATTGCACTCGTGTGTGGGTGGGTCGCTAGTAAAGTTATATTATAATTACATTAATTCAATTACGATGGATATTTTAATATAAACTGCAAAACTACCACATTAAAGTCTGCACATTTTAAATAGCTCTTATTAACGTTTAAAACTGTATAATTTAATTTGTGAATACAAGATATTTTAATACACAGCTTGACTAAATGTTTAATGAAAATAGTTGAACATCATAATTAAAAAAATTGGTACAAAAATATTATTCCTACCCACGCGGCTGCTATTCATTAGTAAAATACTATTTAAAATAATACAAAATGAATTTTTTTGATCAAATGTAGGTGTTATTTTCATTATTACAGTTATTTAATACGGGCTGGCGTATTTAATTGCCGAAAATGCAATCCTTCATAAATATGTCTGTTGACGATATACTTATCACGGTGTATCAAAACATAAAGTGACTAAGATTTTTGGGGGTATTCCAAGAAAAATTGGAAATTTGCAACATCGTGTAATATAATTATTACAATTATTAATTACGGGATATTTACCAATTTTTTTAGTCTTAGTTGGTGCAGCTCGATATTTCGACATTATCTACGAATGTCTTGTTCACGAGACTGAAGTTTACGGGTAGGTGTAAATGTTGTTAGAAGTGACACTTCACTTGACAGTAAAAATAAAATACAAGGTAAATATCCCGTATTAAATAACTGTAATAATGAAAATAACCATGTTAATTTAACTCTTCTTTGTTGCACCGCCAAAAAATTGAACTCTTTACACATGTGTTCTCCACCTCTTATAACCTGGGTGGCTTCAAACGAGGTGTGAAGAGGCATCTTGGCCGGCATGGCGAGGGTGACTAGTGCAGCTCATTCCTGCTGTCCGTACTGGAAGTAGAAGTGGAAGTGGAGCTTCCACTTAGCATTAGGTGGAGTGGAGTCATATGCCTACCCGGACAATATAAAAAAAATACTATAGTATGGTCCATAAATTCCATAATTAAGAACGGTCGATGTGAAACGTCCCTCCAACCATTACACATTTCCGCGGAAACCTTTTAACGGATTACGTTTCTTACTATGCACTTGGCGTGAGCTCATTTTACAGTATTTCCTTCTAGCCGCTGCGAATACTTAATGTGCCGGTTCAGAAGCGCCAAATTGCTTCGAATATCAATGCATGACGTTGCCTTACGCTCAAATAAAAGTAACCGAAGAAAATACTAATAGAGAACCGTAGCGTTGGTTAATGCTGGAATAGAATATAATTTTAACACGTGATACCTCTATACACATATATATATAAAGTAACTTTATAGCAAATGTTAGGGAATAGCTAATAGAATACCACCACGACTAAAAATTACACAGTATCTTTTTTTATGGTATAGGTTGGCGGACGAGCATATAGTCCACCTGATGGTAAGTGCTCACTATCTCCCATAGACAATAAAGCTGTAAGAAATATTAACTATTCCTTACATCGTCAATGTGCCACCAACCTTGGGAACTAAGATGTTATGTCCCTTGTGCCTGTAGTTACACGGCTGGTTCACTCACCCTTTAAATCGGAACACAACAATACTGATTACTGTTATTTGGCGGTAGAATAACTGATGAGTAGGCGGTACCTACCCAGACGGGCTTGCACAAAGTAAAACCATCAAGTATCTTAACTATTCACTCAAATATTAACACTGGATATGCTCACATAAAATTATAAACACTAAAGTCGTGATGGTAACTTGTTTGTTACGATTTTACATCGTATCTTCTTAAATAACCCACCATCATTACATAACATAAAACAAATTCGTTCATTGCTGTCTGTCCCTATGTATGCTTAGATCTCTATAATAATATAACCGATTTTCTTGCGGTTTTTTTTTTTCAATAAAATAAAGTAAAGTAAAGTAACGTAACAGCCTATAAATTTCCCATTGCTGGGCTAAGGCCTCCTATCCCATTGAGGAGAGGGTTTGGAACATATTCCACCACGCTGTTCCAATGCGGGTCGGTGGAATGTACATGGGGCAAAATTTTGCACGAGTTCTAACCACTGGGCCATCTCAGCTTTTTTCAATAAATAGAGTGATTTGAGAGGAAGGTTGTTGTATATTTTACATGAACTGTATAGTTAAGAAACACTGATTATATTGAACGTAGAAGTTTCTAATGTGATGTCGCAAATAAACAAATTCAGTAGTATATTTAGTATCTGTGTTGCATCCGTGCGAAACCTAACAGCTGATCCACGCACAATTATGATATTGAAATTAATGTAATTTAAAAAGGTACTTTAAACTAATTTAAATCGTAAAATTTCCTATATTTAGAAATCTCAGAGAAGAGTTAGACTAACTTCAATGTCAGCGACTTTGATCATTAGTCATTGTATAATTAATCTACAAATATTATAATCAATCATAGTAAGCCCGCCAAGCCCTATCCGTACCCAGCCTACAACCACTCAGCGCTAATGTATCTGAACATCCTACGCCCTTTTTTAACACGTTCGTTGCATTACGAGATCTATCAGATCTCTTGCAGGACTTTTGTATTGTGCGTTGAACATAATCGTGTTGTTTCACTCCTTGCGGGAGGATCTAACGTGTAAAGTTCTTTAGGTATGAGTAGGACAAATATACATATTTACTTCCTACTTAAAGATGAATTCAAGGAAATTAAAAAAAAAATTAGAGATGGATTAGGTCCCTAACGCACAGTACTGTAATTATTTTCATTCCTTGCGTTAGGAGATATGTCGGTACTCGTGGAATCGTACGCCTCGTAGACGCAAGAGAGTGAAGGTGGGCGGCGCGGGCGCTGCGTGACTCGTTTTAGTGTTGTCGCGCGCACGTTTGCGAAATAACACTCGCGTATATAACTACGTGTTGATTATCATTTTTGTTATACAATGAGTGCTTTTAAAATAAAAATGTGTAAAAAATCTATTAATTTTGGTGAAATTTACAACAAAAAATCAACGCCGGATTATACTGCTGCATCGTCCAGTAAAATAAAAATTTTGGAAAATTTTCAAATTTGCCCTCCATTGGCTAATAATGACAGTGATTCTGATTATGAAATATTTGAAGCCCCTAAAAAGAAAATGATGAACCTTTCTACGTTGGAGCACACGCAGCTAAGAAATGAAAATAATATATATATATATATCAGCCCATGTACTGGAAAACGATTTATATCGATATTATATCCAGTCCAAAAAGTAGTAACAATAATACCACATTATTGATGACTAATACTACATCTACTATACCTACTGATCCTATGACACCTACTCGTAGATTTTGTGGTACTGTTTCTCGTAACCATAGTGGTTTATCTACTCCTAGCTCGTGCACACAAATGCTAACAGAAACATCCAACACAAATGCTAAAGCTTCTCCTGCCTCATTGAATGCTTTATGTACATCAAGTAGGTGCTCAATCAATGTGCCTACCATGTTTTAATGAAAAACACTTTCCATAATTATTATAATAAAACTTTTTCAATCGACAACTGAGATATTATTTTATTCCCATCACTACTTACTACACATTTTGAACTATCTTCCGTTGCGGTACGAGATACAATCGATACCATATTTTTTTTTTGGTATTTGTAGTTTATTCAAATGTCATAACTGCGTGCGAACCTATCAAAATATAAAGCAATAGGCTATCTTTCACCCACAAAACTTCTAAATATATTTGATTGTTTTTTTGGAAGATATAAACTATTTTGATAACTGTATCTTTAGGAGACCGATTAGGTCTCAAACGCACCAAATGGTAGGTTAGTTTGGAGATCTTTTAGGTCTCCAAAGCACCAACTGAAAGTTTTTTGAAAGTGATGGCGCAGGGAACGTGTTAACACGATCTGTCACCCAATTTTCATTATTGTTAACTTTATTAATTTCTAGCTGTGTCACGTTTCGAAGCGTAAATTGAAACGTAACTTTTTTTTAAATAGGCTATTTGACAATGCGAACAATAAACTGTGAATTATTGTAATCAGTGTATATTATGAATTTAAAAATGGTTATTTACTAACGAAACTGGAAAATAATACTTCATTTATTAAAATATCCATTAATAAACGTGCATTTTTTCAAACGTTTTTCACGTGACACAAAACACTCCTGATTGGCCGGGCTTATGATGAAGTCACTTTGTTGTAAACCTTGCTTTTCTACTATATGTACCACAGATTAAAATACAGCAAAGTGACGTCACCGACCCCATTGCGGCGCCATATTGTCCAAGTAGCGTTTTCGCGCGTTATTTAAATATGGAATTTTTAATATGATATTTTTCGGCAAATATGTACTAGAAATAAAAAAATCTACTTTTACTGGGTTCCTTAACCTCTACTAAATAATATAAAATGGATTTTAAAAACCAGGCAAATAGCCTATAAAACTCATTATTTGAACAGATGTTCGTTGATCTAGCATCTAGATTAAAAGGTAAAATTAGGTCATTCAAATCCCGGCTTAAAAATGGACACGAAAAAGATTTTTGGGTTATCTGCACGGAAGTCTTCGGTTACTTAAAATTGGGAAATTTTCAATGTTCAGTGTCATTCTGTGCCTGAATTTTTGCGTGTGTAATTTTCCGTCCTATCGAAATGTAAAACTCTTACACTAACACTCGTTTTTGCAAACACTCTTGTGGACTTAAGATTGTCTGTCATGCGTCATAATTATATTGACACTAGCGTCCCGTCCCGCCTTCGTACGCATGTAATACTGATACTAAATATAATATAGAATTTGTTTATTTACGACATTTCAGTAGACACTTCTAAAATCATCACTGTTTGTTGATTTATATAATTATTGTATTATATATTTAAACCTTCCTATCGAAACACTCTATCTATCAAAAAACTGCACCTAAATCCGTTGCGTAATTTTAAAGATCTTAGCATACATAGGTACAGACAGCGGTAAGCGATTTTGTTTTATACTATGTAATTAATGTCTGCGAGATCGAATTACAAATTTGGAGATCCGCGCAAGAACCAAGGTCACCGATATAGCCCGAAGAATTGTCACACTTAAATGGCAGTGGGCGGGGCATATCGCTCGAAAAACCGACGGCCGATGGAGCAGACGAATTCTCGAGTGGCGACCATGGACCGCAAGATGCAGTGTTGGTAGGGAAACAAGGTGGTCCGGTGACCTGGTGAAGGTCGAGGAAAGCCGCTGGTTGCGGGCTGCACAAGGCCGGTCGTTGTGGTGATCTTTGGGGGAGGCCTTTGTCCAGCAGTGGACGTCCTTCGGCTGTAATGATGATGGTGATGATGATGTAATTAATAAGTACTACCCATTCAAACACAGAATCGTATTTTATTTTAGAATATATTTTGCTAGCAACCCACGTCGCGGTATATTTCGACGTTAAAAGCATTAAAGTATTCACATTATATTGTACCACACCCTTTCTGAGTTTCGATACTTAAAAAAATACCGAGTACGATTACTCCATTAGCTAAAAGGCAAGAATAAAAGTTTATGAATCGTAACTCTCATTTATTTGGACCCAGATATTTTCTCAGAAAATATAGAGAATAATTGAGAGGGGGTAGACTATAGGAATCCAATTTCTACCTTGAACTAATGTCGTATTATTTATCGGTGGTCTTTAGAATAAGGAGGCTATTCGAAATTTAAATTTTGAATACTAAAAACAAGTTTTAGACCGAGATATAGTACGACACAACTTAGATGTAGCATCGGCAATATTCGTAAAACCGATCACATCCGAATTAAGTACGTTATCCCAAATCAATAATTATTTCATATATAGATATGATATTTGCACGAATGTAACAACTTGTAATTTCACATGACCAAATATATTTCAGTCAATTCGACACGTCGATTTACATGAACTTGCTTTCTCAGTTTGAATTGACGCGAGAGTCTATCTAGCTATTTCTATTCCTTGTATAAATCGGCAGGAATCGGTTTCATTGAATTTGCCGATGCTACATCTAAGCTGTACATATTCAGAAGTTATATTTAAAAAATATTGAACTAGATAGGTTAGAAAAATCTTTTATATTATCTGCCGATCACCTAGTTTATAACTTACAGGCTATTGGTACCATAAATAGGTTTTTACTGGTAGCTCTTTAGGAGTTTTTATCGCTCAAGAGATCTGCAATACTATGACAGAAGTTGAAGGATAAAAGTTTATGTTTATATAAATAAAGACACGTAATACAGACGAATGAATGAGTAAACTCGTATTCAACAGTCAACAGAATACGCGTAAATATATCACATTGTAAATGGTGAGTTAGGTTTAGCTAAACTGAGTGGAAAACGTTTGACGTTTGTAAACAATTATGAGTACATACTATAAGTATATCGTGTATTAGTTATACTTAACTAATATAGTAAAGCTTTATCAATTAATTTTTTCAAAAAATTCAAATTCTTCTTAATTTGTCTTCTCTGCGTATATCATGTTTTTCCAAAAATCAAATTTTGGTGATTTATAAAATCGGATTTGGTTTATTATACTTTATTTATAATGTACTATTGTTCAACTTATAATGTATTGTTCAATATATATGTTATTCAATATATAATTCATTGTCTATGGAGTCAAACATATTTTTTGCTACAAGATCGACCATTTGTTTTACCATGCAATTTACCCATTACCTCTGATATTAAATGGAGACCATAATTTTGATTTTGAGCACACAATTATTCCTATAATAAAATAAATATGTATCGCCTATAGTATTTCATAACGACGTCATAACAGTCATGAGTCTGTTTTAGAAATCACATTAAACAACATATTTAATACGATTAAGACATCACATTTTACATAACCAATATTTTAGACTTAGTATCATTACTGAGGTGTTCCTATATTGCCCAATATCACTAATTAAAATACAAATAGAACTAAGTAATGATACATTGATTCCAAATAAATATTGCAATGCAAGTAACAACTCCTTCAGTTTTGGTTAAGAAAGTCTGTAACATTTTATAATGACGTACACCGTTTCATTGCGTTTAATTGCATGGATAAATGACTTATTCCTTCAAAAGAGGCATTGCTATTATTCTCTTAAACAAAACAAAATTGTCTCTGTTAAAAATACACTATAATATGCTCATGGTCTCTTAAAATAATTAATACACAGTTTAACCTATTTATGCGGTAATTAACAGTATTGTAATAACTGCCGTGGTAATGATGCCACGAGCCATGCTTTATTCATTGTAGCTTCGTTTATCTTTTGGCAAAAAATAGCAATTAGGCAGTGACTGTAAATAAAAACTTTTTTAATTAATGGAATATAATAATCTTCCCTGCTATCAAAAAAGAAATTTTCGTCTCCTTATATATTTTATCCAATGGTTTGGTTCAATAATATTCAACTTCAGAATCCAAAAGAAGTAGAAAGAACTGAAATAACCAATTGGTCAGAACGTGGGCATCTTAGCTGATTCTTGTGGATTAGAACCCAGACAAGCACCCGTGAATGTCCACGTAGTTAGTTTGTAATTCATGGCGGGCTCGATGTTGAAATGTAAGAAAGAAATCCAAAAAAAACTGAATTTGTCTCTTTTTCTAGGAAATTCTGCCGCATTGGAGCAGCGAGATGGAATAGACTCCATACGTTCTCATGTTGAGAGGAAACCTTAGCCCAACAATGCGACACTTACTATTTTTAGGGATTCTTTTTTAATTGTTAACTTTCAAATAGGAATAAGCAAATTGTGGTATTGTAAAAAAAGTGTTACCGTAAAAAGTGTTGTATCGATTTTCTTGATCACCTATCTTATCGTGGCTTTATACTGTTTTTTTTTTATCAAATTTCAGAAGGAAGAAAGATTATATTTTAATCCAAATATTGTTCCATTCAACTGTGCTATTAGTACTTTAAATTTAATATAAAGTATAACAAATAAATACGGCCATTTACAAGATTTCTTGAATATTTATTGAGAGACAACTTTCACCAGAATAATGGTACAAAATTAGAAGAATTTAAGTAGGCTGAATAGGCGCTAGACTAAATCTCCGGCCAAATTTTAGTGGAACGTCTCGTCTTTCATCAATTACCGACCTATTTTCGTAAACGTCCTAGATTTTGGGGATTCTTCAAGCAATTTCTAAGTATTAAGCTTAAAAGAATCTGTCATAGTCTGAAAAATATTGGAAATATTTTACAATAAGTTTTGATTAAACATATTACTGAGAACACAATTAAAAAAAAAAACGCGTTATATCACAAGAAATGTCTATTGGATCAGCTGTCGCCGGTGATTTTTCAGAACGAATACGACTTGAAAACCTTCAAAAAAAGATTCGCTCCTTACAGGATGGCAATGCACCTGCAAGCCGCCATGTGTTATAGATAACATAAATCTTTATTCATTAAAAAGAGATTGAACAGAGCGGCTTAGTTTTATAATTGATTTGTACAATTTTATCTTATTTCAATCAGTTGGGTGTAGTACTGTACTTCTTTTGGTTATAAAATAATCTGTAATAAGGAGTAACAGTCCCTTCCCTTCTTTGAGTGTTTCTAAATTTTGTACAACATGTAAACACGTTATAAAGATTTACAAAAAAAAAAAAGAAAAATTATACAATACTATATTCCACAGTTATTTTTTCAAGACATTACTTGGGTGTGTGCGTGTGTGTGTGTTTGTGTGTGTGTGTGTGCGTGTGTGGATGTACATATGTGTGGGTGCAAATGTGTGTCAGGGCGGGCTAATAATCATGGGCTGTTCCTAGAGATGAGCTGTCTACTAGCTACGCTATAAAAAACTTTACATTTCATCGTACTACTTTCCATTTACATTCATATAGCAAAGTATTCTTTAAGGCAATGATGCACTTATCTGGGGAGCTCCTATATAGCATCATTTATTAATTGTAAAAGTTACACCATCGATTTATCACTAAACACTTAAAAATAATATTTAATATGGGTGATATTAGAGGTCATACATCTTTATAGGTGTGAACAACATTGACGTTCAAAAATAGATACCAGATTAACCTATGTAAAATATAAAATCAAATTTTTAATTAAGTTATTATTAACTAAATATAATTAATTTTTAGAATCAAGACACAAATAAAACACAAACATAACAGTTAATTCGAAAATTAAAAATATTATTATATATGTATATATAAATAATATTGTGAAAGTTGTCAATATCGCCGTTAGATGCAAGTTATTAAACGAATTCATAAGTCTGTTAAAGAGGTAAATTTACCTATCGAACATGAAACGAAACTCAAATAAAATCGAACTCTATTATAACAATTGTTCGAATAAACAAATTTGTAAAAGATACTGTTCGTGATCTAGTTACCATAATCATTGTAAGGGAACCTGCATGTGTCTAAATTCAATGAAATTCTGTCACGTGAATACATCCAGCTCGTATTGGAGCAGCGGATGTCTAACCTTAGCAGTGAGTAACAGGCTTTTACAATATAAAAATCGTAATAGGGAGCTGTATAAATATACGTTGCTTTAATATTAATATGACTGATGTATATATACATCAGTCATATTAATATGTTTGAATGGCACTTACTGTTTTTTCAATATAATACGCTATAACCTGACAAAAAAATATTATTGGAAATAGCGAGATATTGTACGTATTGTTATATAAAAACAATAATAAATTGCCATGAAAATATTTTTCATTGTTCTCATATATGAGTACTCAAAATAATTATTTCACCTAAAATTTTATCGTCATTTCCAATTTTAGTCAGCCACCTAATTATTATTTTATTCTGTATGACAATATAAAACGAAATTGAATTTAAAGCCCATACCCGATTCTCATATTGCATATTTCAACTGAAATTAATTGTTTTATAATACAAATATATTTTACCGAAATATCGTCACGGCGTTATTTATTTGTTTAATTGATTATGATATTTTCCATGTGTATTTATAAAACATATCGTTTCGTACCGTTCGATTTGCATTCATTATTGTCATGTAAATACAATTAATTATATCCACACGTAAATATTTAAATATATTAGTAATAATTTGTTAGAAATAAAGCATGACATTATTGATTTATTATTGTATATTCATCATAACAATTTATAAGTTAACATGTCAAAAGTGAATTCGTATGAAATACAAAACATTTGTTATAATATTATGATTATTTATAATAACTCATTAAAATACGTACTTCAATTAATAACATTCATTCATTATATTATCATTCATTCAAACCAAATAACAAACAATTGTTAATTTGTTCGTCTATCTGTTGACGAAAAGGCCTGTGTATAATAACAGCACGTTTTACCCTCAATACTTGCATTAAATTCATTAATAATCCTCTAATAACTATATAAACTCCTTTAAATTAAACTCATAAGATTTTGTGATCATACATTTGAAAATTTTATAAATGGGCCACCTGATAGTAAGTGGTCACCGGTGCCCTTAGACAATGGCGCTGTAAGAAATATTAACCATTCTTTATATCGCCCTATCAACCTTTGGAACTAAGATATTATGTATCTTGTGCCTGTGTTACACTGGCGTACTCACCCTTCAAACCGGAATATAACAATACTAAGTTCTGTTTGAAGAATATCTGATTAGTGGGTGGTACCTACCCAGAACGGCTTGCAAAACCCTACAACCAAGCAAATTTATATAACAAATAATTTTAATAAATAAGTACTTGCATTGGTTTACTCTAGTTTTAAAAAACGAGAGACATATTGTAATCTCCAATTCAGATCCTGTGTTTGATGGCGCATTTATATAAGAAGTAGTTTAATCTAGTGCCTTTTACAGAACTTGTTTCAAAGGGTCTTTACCACCATTACCGCCAATATTCTCGATTACCTTCCTAAGATAAATAAAAAAGACTAGCATTTATTTGGTAGACTTAATATAAGGCTGTCTAAATTTTGATATCACATTGGAATATAATCTAATTTATCAAACTCTTATGTATGTAAACACTGCTTTAGCATTCGGTACAAGTAAATGCCAGACGTTTACCCGATTTCAATTTGCTTCTTCCAATCACGGCGGAGTCAGCTCAGCGATAAATTGTATCCCCGCGTGCCAAAGGCGTAACATACTCGATTACAAATCAAAAAGCCAATCTGTATACCTCGTTTTATTTAAAAAATATATTTATAAATTGAATACATAATAAGTTAAAAATAAAATCCCAAATGGATAAAAGTATTCTTAATCATAAATTGCGTATTCGAGCTGGCATTATTTCGTCGGATAAAAAAAGCTTAAGCGCCAATTTCCTAAAAGTACAATCTTTTGGGAAATGACGTTTTAAGTTTTTTAAATCTCATCAGTATCAAAATATTCTACTGACAATTTAGTTTACACATTATTATTGTTTATTTCACTGTGATGGAACAACGTTATGACCTGGGTTCTATTGGAATCCAAATTTCTGTCATAATTGGGCAAACATTACATGTATGTAACTGCAAATATGAAAATAGGCCGATAGTTAATAGCTTGCTACCTTTCAAGCACGGAATAGATTCTGTGTAATCAACGCAGCGTTCGCTACGCTTGCTATACGGAGATACTTGTGCATGTAGTGCATTGAACCCAACGATCATAAAGATTTAAGTGATGACGAATTAGCCAACGAAAGACAAAATGTTGAACTCCAACATCATGGTTCAGATTTCGAGCAGAGTGAATGTTATAGAGATGATTTCGCAGATTCGGCCTATTTAGTTGCAAAAGCTGTAATCCCTACTAGGTCCTGATCTTTTAAAAGACGACTACGATCGCCAATAGCTGAAGGTTAATATAGTTTCGTTAAGCAATAATTATTAACTGATATACAATAATTGTAAATTGTCATTTATTTACTTAAGAATTTTGACAAAGCAAGCTGACAACCCCACCCCGCGGAATGTTGACAAAAAAAGTTGGTAGCATTTCCCCGTTGAATCGCAATTCCGATTCTCTGAATGAAATAAACCAACCTCTCACCGCAATAACAAAGAGACCAAATCGTTTCATCTTTAATAAAAGTTTATCCACTAATATTAATAATCAGTTAATCTATTATTGTTAATAATCAAATAACTTTCGTGGTCGAGTGGGTATGCAGCTCCGAGGTTCCCGGGCTCGATTCGATGTAGAAAATTCATTAGTTTTCTATATTCTGGGTCTGGGTGTTTGTGGTACAGTCGTTACTTCTTATTTTCCATAACACAAGTGCTTTAGCTACTTATATTGGGATTAGAGTAATGTATGTGATGTTGTCCAATATTTATTTATTACATTTAATATTCTAAATAGAAGCTTAAATATATAATATATAGAGGCATAATTTAATGTTAATAAACAAAGCGTTCCATAAAACGGTAAACAGATTAAATTCCTACATTTGAACGCCTCCTTAAGTGTTCAGCGTTTATTTAGGCACAACAACCTTGATTAGACCCGCTGGAATTTTTTTCTGAAAAATAATTTCTTTTCCTAAAAATTCCCCCCGAGTATAAACTTGAATCGCCCTCGTAATAGGGATCTGTTGTCTCTGTTAACAACGGAGAATTTTTCTTTGAGCGCCTTTATATGACACGATACGATAACGACACGATTTTAAAAATCAATAAAAAATACAATGATGTCAGCTGATTGTGAAATATTAACCTTGACGCAATAATTAAATTCGATATTCAAGTGACAGTTGTCAACAAGTCATTGAATTTTATTTAAGAAAAGCATTTGGAAATTTTATGGGAATCATTATAAACAGCTCGATTGAGTGTCATGCAGTACTTAATTTTTAGTCCTTTTCATACGATAGTTTTAGCTAATATCGTCAAAAGCTATGAACTGAAAAGGATGCGGACTAGCAGGACCGCAAACTGTGACATATGGTATATACATATACATGTATATGTGTGGCTATACACAGCAGTAGACCTGAAGTCTGGCTACGAAAGAGTTTGATGATGATTTTATTTGAATGATGGTAGTTTTGTTACTGAAACATATTGACACCGTTTTAAATGAAAGCATAAATTACGTAGGGCTGCCGTTGAGGATGCAGAATGAAACCGAACGAATTTAACTTATACGTTTATTTAAGTAATTCAATTTAACAATTAATTATTTCCAATTTTAATACGTGACAGTCTGTTCGATGTCAGAACAAAAAGTGAAGTTCTGTAGTCTGAATTACATATTTATAACGAAATCGGTAAATCACTGAATGGTCCCCACGGTATGGTGATTCTTGGTAGCGCTCGATGTTCGGGAGGTCTTGCGAAACAAAGCAGCGACGCTGGCAACAGGTGGTAGCTTCAAGGAATGCATGGTGTGATTATTTCTCACGGTATGGTAATTCTTGGTAGCGCTCGATGTTCGGGAGGTCTTGCGATTATTTCTTAACAACTCCCTCCGCAGGATCAGCAGCTATTTGGAGACTTTTGTCGAAAATAGTGCTGATAGAGACATAGGATCTATGGGGCTGTCCTGGACTTCTTGTGTTCTGGTTGCCTCATTTTCCTTCTGGTTGGTATTTTTTGAATGCATAAATTTGCGACGAATGAGGACGATGCTAATAGTGAGTACTGATGCACCGATGAGTAGTCGTGTGATAGAGCGTGTCTAAGTTCGACAATTCCAAAGTCACTGGTTCTTGAGAGGCAATCCTGGTATTGGTTGAATGTAAGTGAGTCAAATCTATACTGTTCAATTTCAAGATGTTCTTCGCTGTCGCTTTGTATGGATCGTCATTACTATATTCTATATTCAACATTTTCAAAACTTGTCCTTTTACTTGATCATGGTGGTTAGTGATGGTGAAGATGGACGTTTGTAGAGCACACCCTTTAGGTATTTCAGCTAGATAGCTTCCGAGAAGGTTTTTGTATTGATCTTGAGAACAGGTTAAATGAACTTTCGTTAAGTTGGGAAAGCTCAGAACATAGTGACGATCATCCAATTGTTCCATGGCTTGAGAAGATAAGATTACTGGAGTAACCCGACAGGTTTCATGGATATGTTGCTGGAGTATAAGATGTTGAATGCAGCTCGTTTGCTCTCCATAGTATCGGTTTAAGTTGTCCTCGCAAAGATGACCGTGACTGTACTTCGGACATTCTGTCTCTATATACAGTAGATCTTTCTTGTGAATTGCTACGTATGGATAGGTAGGGATTATAATTTTATCATTACTATTAGGGGCTAAGGACAATTTGTAAAGGATGTAGTTATTGGGATTCATGATTGGAAACTTAATTACCAAGATTATATCATTATCTTTATAATAATATCCTAATCTTAATAGATCTAAATATTCCCTAAAATTAATATCTAGCACTACATTTGAATTGTATAAACCTTTTAGTTTATTTAACATAACTTTATAAGTGTCGTAATCGAGAACGGAATAATGGATGCTCTTAGCTCTTATGAATGCCAATAGATTCTGTAGTTTTGACAACTCTTGTGACAAATTGTCTATGTCATCACCTAGTATTGTAAGTAGCTGGGCTAAATGAAAATACTTAATTGCATCTTCTTCTTTCCTAACATCATTATCTAAGATGGTTTTAATAATGTTCTCTATTTTCCTCTGGTTTTCTACTATCCTATCTGTAACATTTGAACTCTGAGATGCCCACTGCTTGCTTAAACTTATTTGATGATTTATTTCAATGGCTAAGTTATTTTCGTTCTTTTGTAGAATAGCAATGGCATTTTCGTACTTTAGTGCGTCCGTATAATCTAAATTTCCGGAGATACTTTTGATTATGGAACCAAGACCGTTAACGAGGCCTCTTTTTGAACGTTTTCCTTGAAAGGTTAACAGTTGCTCTGACATGTCATTTAATTTCGTTGCAAGATATTTGATATGCGGGGCGTAAAGTAACGACGTTTTATTATTTAAGTCAGGTGCTAGGTTGCTTAACTTCTCTCGAACGGATTCTAACCTATTTCGCACATTATTTAAATTTATAATTTGAACAAAAGAATGGAAATGGGAAATTATTCTAGTGGGTCCTAGGTTGAAGGGGAGAATACCCGGTCCATTTTTTAAGCTTTCAAGTGTTATCACGTCTGCTTGTCCCAGCTTCAGGACCTGAGCCAGCATTAACGCGAGTAGTGTTTTCTGTATCCTGTAACAAACGAGCACTATTAGGTACCCGTTTCAGGCGCGACTTGGGTACGGGTCCTCTCTTTCTCTTTGTATAAATATGTATAGGTAAATCTGTTACAACCGTATCGTTCGTATAGCGGGCAGCTAATTTCTGTCTATTAGCTAGGGGATTTCTGACATAGATTCGTTGATCAGGTGCATATGTTTGCTTAGGCTCGCGATTTCTATTAATGTTCTCGGTTATTTCAGTAAGACGCTGAAGGGCGGTTTCATTAATGATTTCGTATACCTTTAACATTCGCTTACGGTGATCTAGTATATATTCCTGCAATAGGTGCTCTGTTATATTCATGTCTAAAGGATCTCGCGGATCTAAATGACCAGTAATTATTTCTATTGGGCGACATTTCGTGAAAGAATGTATTGAACTATTATATGCCATTACAGCGTACGTCATAAGGTTGGTAACGGATTCATTGCGGTGTTCTAATTTTAAGATACGCAAGTGTTCGAGTAGGGTATTATGAAAGCGTTCTATCATTCCATTTTCATTGGGTGTATTGGGGCATATTCTATGATGTTCAATTTTGTGTAATTTAGTGAATTCAGAAAATAGTTGATTTGTAAATTCAGGGCCATTATCCGTAATGTATTTAAGAGCCATACCATGATGGGAAGAGAACCTTAATAAAGCCTGAACTACACTAACGGCTGTAGCATCTCTCAAAGAATATGCTTGTGCATATTTCGAGAATGCATCGATAATTGTTAGGTACTTGTTACTATCTACGCTGAATAAATCCAAGTGTACAACTTCCATAGACTTGGTAGGTGGTGGTACAATTTCATATCTAGGTCTTACAGGATTTCGGTCATATTTTGCCTGACCGCAAATAAGACACTCATTAATGAATTTTGTCACTTGGTTTTTCATTTTTGGCCAGAAATAACGTTTAGACAGAGCTAAACAACATTCATTAATGCCTCTATGGTTCGTCTTGCCTTCATGATAGTTCTTAATAATTTCTTGTTGCTTTAGGTAATCCTTAACGTTTTTAACTTCTAATTTGGAAAGAACTAGGTTCATTGCGGAATTTTTGAAATACTTTTGTATAACCGGTATAATTTTGTACATTTCAAGCGGGGGATTAATTAAGATTCCTGTTTTTATACGTGGTGTAACTTATTCTTTTATGGCATCTATTACATCTTGTTCTAGGTTTGATTTGGAGATTTGTATGCAAGTTTTTGTATAAGTTTCAAAAGGGTGAGTTATGTGAGGTCTACTTTTAATATCGCCAACAACGTTAAATACGATTTGTCTGCTAAATCTGTTAAGGGGATCATCAGTAATAGGGACTTCTAGTATAGGGCTTTCTGCATCGCTATGAATACTGTCGGTTCTTGAGTGGATACTTCTGGTTCTTTCTGAATCAGATTTGTCTGAGATGTTAACGACAATAGAACTAGACTCTTCATTATGGATTTCTATTCGTGATAGGGCGTCGGCGTTGGAATTAATTTTCCCTGGTTTATAAATGACTGTGTAATCATATTCACTTAGGCGTAGTCTCCAACGTGTTAAGCGCGAATTGGGCTCTTTCATGTTCATTACCCATTGCAAAGGCCGATGGTCTGTCATAATTTTAAACTTCCTACCAAAAAGATAGGGTCGAAAGTACTTCGTTGCCCACACAATGGCGAGTAATTCCTTTTCTATCGTACTGTAGTTTATTTCGCTTGAATTAAGCGTTTTCGATGCGTATGCTATTGGTTTATCTGATCCAATGGGGCCTTGAGAAAGAACGGCTCCAATTGCTAAATTCGAAGCATCTGTTGTGAGTATAAATTCCTTTGAAAAGTCCGGATATTGAAGGATCGGATCATTGACAAGTAGAGCTTTACACTTTTCAAAGCATTGGATATAATTTTGATCTTGGACAATTTTGGAACCTTTCTTCAAGCATTGGGTCAGAGTCTTGGTTATTTTAGCAAAGTCTGGTATGAATTTTCTATAATAACCAAGTAATCCTAAAAAGCGTTTTATTTCTGTACGGGTATTAGGTAAGGGGTAATTCTTAATTGCCGATATTTTGTCAGGGTTAGGTTTTATACCATCCTTGCTAATAACATGCCCAAGGTACGCCGTTTCTAGTTTTAGGAATTCTGATTTGTCCATCTGTATTTTAAAATTTGACTCACGTAATTTCTTAAATACTTTTTCTAGGTTAATTATGTGCTCCTGAAGTGATGTACTAAATACTATTATATCATCTAGGTATACTAGATAAATAGTATTCTGTAGCTCTCTCAACACATTGTCCATGACTCTCTGAAAAGTGGATGGACTATTTTTAAGGCCCATAGGCATGCGTAAGAATTCAAAATGGCCGTGTTCAACATTAAAAGCTGTTTTAGGTATATCTTGGGGGTTCATTTCTACTTGATAGAAGCCACTAGCAAGGTCTAAGGTTGTGAAATATTGGCAATTACCTAATTTATCTAATACGTCGGCTATATTAGGAATGGGATACTTGTCGTCTACGGTCTTTTCATTGAGTTTTCGGAAATCAACTACTATACGCCATTTAGCTTTCCCTGACGCGTCTGCTTTCTTAGCTACAACCCAAATTGGGGAGCTCCACGTTGAATTCGAAGGCCTAATGATTCCCTGTTCTAGCATCTTACCTATCTGTTCTTGTACTTCCTGTCTGTGGACATAGGGATACCGATAACTTTTTGTGTAAACCGGAACCTCATCAGTTGTTTTAATCGAGTGCTTTATTTTGTTGGTGAAAGTTAAAGGCTCTCCTTCTAAGTAGAAAACATCGGCATACTGCGCACAAAGCAGCTCTAAGTTCGTACGTTCTTCGATATTTAAGTGATCAGCGCGTAGACGCGAAATTACTTCTTTTATGCGATCTTGCTGTTTATTGGCAGGTGTACACTGTATGTTATACATTTCTGCAGAGATTGCTCGGTCCATAGAGAATATGACGTCGCTTCGACTTGGATTGGTTACTTCAACTATTCCCCTATTATTCGAAACGGTAGTTAAGCATTCGCCAATAATACAATTTGAAACGGTTTGTTCTTCTATAAATGCATGTCCGTCATGAATATTTATCGGAATCCTAAGTAATTTCGAAGTATTCGCTGGTATAATGTCCTCATACAAATTCGCTTTGCGGGAATCATATACCTTAATAGGATTTGAAGCGGTTTTAGTTTTTAGCAATTTGTTCTTATAATCTATTACAGCCTCCCACTTATCTAATAGGTCTGTACCAATAAGCCCATCGAAATACTCATGGAACTTATAAATGTAAAATGTCGTATTATCCGAATCATTAAATTCTTTAAAGCTAGGTAACGTAATTGAATAGTAATTTCTAGAGATGGCGTGAATATTCTTAACTTCAAATGGATCGTAATTTACTGGTAAGTTACTATAGTATCTTTCCACTACCTCGGGACACAGAAATGATTGATTTGCTCCTGTATCTATTAATAGTTTCATAGGAGGTGATGCGATTTGAATGTACGGAAGCTGACGTTGGGTTTGAAGATTAATTTCTATTTTAAGGTGTCGGACTTCCGGTCCTTCGAAAAATCCTGCTCGTTTGTTTTAACGCTATCGGCTTCCACTTGGGGTGTTTCTGTATAATTTTCTAAAGGTTCCTGTACGGAATACTCATAGGGTTGCTGGTATTCTACGTACTCGCTAATATCGTAATAAGGATCGTAATAATCGGCATATTCATCGTATATAGAATTGTCAATGAAACTATTGTAATTTACTTCTTTAGATTTAAAGTAGTTCGTAGGGGGTGGGTTCCCGGATTTTGCCCAGTTATGTCCTGTAATTGCTGGTTGTGTAGGCGGCAATGGTCTTGTAACATAATGGCTTACTCCACTCATAGGACGTGGTTGGTTAACAGCTTGGTGGTTAAGACGTGAACCTATTTGAAAGTTATTTTGTTGAGGGTTATAATTTGGCGGTGACGATCTAAAAATTTGTTGCGTATGTGTTGGACCGAATTGGCGGGGTTGATACAGATTCTGTCTCCATTGCGGTGTAGATGGTGGAACGAAATGAGGGCGTGAAGGGCCAGGTATATTAAAGTTAAAAGGTTTAGGCGCGGGCATTGAAAACTGTTGGTTAGGCATTTTATAGGCACTTACAAAATGATTTGGTACGGACATAGAATTTATAGATTTTTTGTCAGGTAATCTTTGGTTCCGATTTTGTAGGTACATAGTATTCATCTCCTCGTGTACGAATTCTAATGCCTTTTCGATGGTCTCAGGGCGCATGCAACGTATGCGCGATCCTAAGGGATCGTTCAAACCTCGCAAATACGCTTGAAGCGTTAATTTACGATAAAGATCTCGTTTAGCATTAATGGTGGTCTCAAGAGTATCATGCAGGCTTACATAGGTCATTATAGTACTGTATAGATTCTGGCAACGCTCATAATACTCCTGCGCGGTGCTAGAACCTTGCGATAAAATAGCTAAATCGTTATATAGAGCGGTCTCATCTCGTTGGTCCGCGAAGTTGTTCACTAAAGCAGTTCGAATGCCTTGCCAGTCGGATGGAATCCCATTAGAATTAATTAAGCGAGCAGCAGAGCCTGTTACTTTGTTAAGAATTCCGTTGAGAAGAGCACACCTACTTAATTCACTACTACTGTCACTACAAAACTGTCCTACCAATTGATCACATAATTTTAAAAATCTACTAAGTACATTTGGGTTCCCGTCGAACTCGGGTACCAACCTTAAGGCTTTATAAATGGTGTCTAACTCAGACATTTCCGTTTGTTCTTCTATACTACTTAAACTAATATCTCTTCTATTATCTACGAAAGTTTGCCTACTACTAATAACTATCCTAGGTTCCTTGATTTTCTTAAATGAAAAATCTTGGCAAATTTTATTAACACAGGTTAGTTAGGCTAGGATTGAGCAACCACTAAAAAGAATCTAGTGTACTCACATGAACATGTTTCGGTCTCTCTGCGTTATCGATGTCTGGATACCTCTCGTGCAGCACTACTCGTAGATTCGGATGCTCTGGATGCAGCAGCTAGACAAGCTACGGCGGGGCTTCTCGCGATTACGGAAATCTTCTACGCGAAACGTTCCGCGAACATCCTACCGACTGCGCCAATTACGTAGGGCTGCCGTTGAGGATGCAGAATGAAACCGAACGAATTTAACTTATACGTTTATTTAAGTAATCCAATTTAACAATTAATTATTTCTAATTTATAATACGTGACAGTCTGTTCCATGTCAGAACAAAAAGTGAAGTTCTGTAGTCTGAAATACATATTTATAACGAAATCGGTAAATCACTGAATGGTCCCAACGGTATGGTGATTCTTGGTAGAGCTCGATGTTCGGGAGGTCTTACGATTATTTCTTAACACATACACAACATTGTAGTCTACAATCAAAACAACAACAAAAACGTATACATAAATCAATTTATAAAATTATTTAGAAGTCGTGAACGTAACGGCATTTGTAAATGTCTTTATCCTCATCGCTGTACATGAGTTGACCGACGCCACGCATACAAATTTCGGTCTTAAGTGACAACAATCTCATAGAAACAAATCCAAAGCCGCTTGTGGCTCCCCTCATTTACATCTGCTTTTACGCAAACATCAATTTCAGATTCTTTCAGAAGTACAAACGTTTAATCTACATTACCGCTTATATTATCTAAATACAGGATTCGTTTATGTAAAGGAATAACAAATCAAGGAATAAAAGGCATTATGAGAAATGTTTTAAAGCTCATTTTCATGTGAACCGTTTATCGGCTATAGAGGTAAGATCGACTCGCATGTCTTGATGCCATGAACCATGATGTTCGCTTGTGCCGTATGCCGTGACGGCGTGCGGCATAACGCGCCATTATGACGTCATGCCCCTTATCTGCGTCGCTTTCAACTCCTTCGAATGTTCAGGACTCGTATAATTCATTGCTATATAAAACAATAATTATAAGATAGTTTAATTTAATAACTCTTCACTACATAGTATAAAACAAAGGCGCTTTCTCTGTCCCTATATCCCTATGTATGCTTAGATGTTTAAAGCTACGCAACGGATTTTGATGTATTTTTTTTTTAATAGATGGAGTGCTTCGAGAGGAAGGTTTTTGTATATAATACTTGGAAAATATAGTAAAGAAACTCTGATAATTTTAAAACTTTTATAATTTGATTTCGAAAATAAACAAATTCTATAGTACATTTAGTATATTTCAACCGTGCGAAGCCGGGGCGGGGCGCTAGTTAATTATAGATCCTTTCAATAACGATCGGTTTCAACGACTCGCATCTTCTGGGCATTTCGTGATCCTATTTATATACAGTATTGCCTATATTTTTTTCACGGAAAATCAATCTGTATCACAAGCCATTTACTACCTTACAACTGGTTTTGGCTACGACGGCCCTATCAACTTAGATCCTACACTTAAGTAGGCCCTTAACTTTCAAAATCGTAAGAGCCTGCCAATTGATATCCGGGCCTACCAACTTTCAAACTCGTCCTGAGTTGAGATCTTGATGGAAGATTCCACATACTTCATTTATCCGAAGTTCGAAGCAGTCTTTTGTACTTGAGCAACGAAACGGCTAAATTAGTAGCTCAAGGCATTTTTTCTATGTGAGTTAAAACGGTATTTGTGCAATGATATTTCGACTAGAAATAAAACTGGTACTGGAAAATATTTCGATGACATCATGACTTTATTCGATTCATCCAAATAGATTTTAGCCAACTATTCACACTTTATGGGATTAAAAGGAATATTCTATAAATGCATATTCAATATGCTCGCGGATCGCGAAATCGCGAAAATTTGAATACCACATCATCTATACTAATATTATATATGTTAAAGTAACTCTGTATGTGTACCAGTCGCTTTCACTACCAATGAATCGAATTTAATAAAATTTCTTATGAAGCTAACTTTAACTCCTAGGAAGGATATGGGCTACTTTTTTTGCTTAACACATGACAATCGACCCCCAACACGCGATGAAAACTGCGGGCAACAACTAGCGTACATATACATAGTTTCATATCGAGGTATTATGACACTTTTAATGACTTTAAAGTAGTTGTCCCATTTATCATTATTGTACTAATTAAAGTATCCCTAATAAGAAGACAACATTTACATACTAGTATTAATTATGTCAATATCTTATTGCTCCACCGTTGCTTATACTACCTTTTGAAAATGAGAATATTTTGCAGCATATGCCACCACTGTCCTTCAGAAATTAAAGGAGTCCAAAGCCTAACGACGATACACTGTATAAGTCCAGAAGTGGAATTGCAGGCTTTTATTTTATATATTAAATGAAATATTAATTTATGCTACGCGTGTTATTATGAACGCGTGCAACCTAACCGATGATTTCGGGTTCAAACCCAGGCAACCACTATATATATATATATATATATATATATATATATCTGCTTAATTTGTATTTATAATTTCAATTGAAAACATCGTGAGGAAACATTACGTGCATGGATCTAATTTCATCGATATTCTACCGGATGTGCATTAAACTAACCCGCATTGGATCAGCGTGGTGAAATATGTTCCAGTTCCATGTGGGAGAAGGCCTTAGCTCAGCAGTGGGAAATTTACAGGCCGTTACTTTACTTTCAATTTTTTACTTTACTTTACTTTACTTGCAATGTCTCTTGAAACACACACATATTTTTAAATAAAAATTCACTAACAAACACATGCTTTTTAACCAAAATATTTATATTCATCGCTGGGTTGAACGAAATAAATTATATCAAAATAAGACTTAAAACACAGGTAACTCGCTCGGTCTGAAGCGTCGCCCTTGACTTAACTTCACCCGTTTTGCGATCCCTTGGATATATAACCTCCTCCTTTTGGAAGTCGGTTGAAAATAAAACGTATTAACGTATTACTTTGATTATTTAAAATGATTCAATATTTTTATTTAATTAGATGTACTGTTTTGCTTTATAACTGAAAGTAGACTAACAAAAACAAGGGCTAATTCTTGCTAAGTTAATAGTCTCAATTGAATGCGCATGAAATTGCGAAGCATTGATATTACATAATAATATTATATACTAAAATCTTATTTAAAATCTACTGCGTCTTCTGGAATAATTATATGTATATTAGATATTAAAGTGAGCCATTACAAACATCTTTATTTGTACAGATACATAAGTATTATATAGTAACGTATATAATATAATATGTAACCTAAATCGAAACGTTTTGCAGTGACACAAGAGATTTTTAATAATGATAATTTATATAAATTAATGAATTTATACCAGTTTTTATTTTTTAATTGTCCATACGCCGATACCTCATTCGCCAAGTTCTAACGTGCTAGTGCTAGAAAGGCAAAATTTATATAATATGTGTGAACTCTACGAGAGATTTATATGTTACCGTAAGATTACAAAATTGGTTAGATTACAATCTGACGAGAAATATTGTAATCTGTCGAAATATTCTGAACTGTGTAATATGATCGTAATTTAACGTATTATTTTTCGCTATATTGTAATGTATCGATGGGAAGCTGTCGAAGAATTTCATCAACCCGCAACTGAGCGGTTCTGTACAGGCTTTATATATTTTTAAATTTACTGTTTCTTTAATAATTAAAAAAGATACATTCGTGTAATTTTGTATATTATTACTACAACTTGATACTTACTAAAGTTATTAATTTCTGGATATTTACCATGTTTTCAACCGACTTCCAAAAGGAGGAGGTTATCAATTCGTCTGTATTTTTTTTTTTTTTTTTTTTTTTTTTTTATGTTTGTTACCTCATAACTTTTCACTGGGTGGACCGATTTTGATAATTTTTTTTTTGTTTGAAAGGTAATGCTTCCCGTGGGGTCCCATTTTTTTTATTTTTTTTTCCGATGATGGTATCCATGTGAAAACGACATAAGTCTTAAATTTGCATTATGTATATGCGCGGCAAATAGGTGAATAACTGAAAATCACGTTAACCAATTTTGATAATTCTTTTTTTATTATAAAATATATACTTCAAGGGTAATTTGGTGAAAGTTTGGTAAGGTTCTGAGCACAGGATCCATGACAAAGTAACGGAACGGAAGGGAACGGAACAATTCTGAGGAGCACGTTAGCGATACTCGGTCGAATCTTTTATTTATAGGTTATTTGGATATTTGAGTCACCTTCCGTAATGTGGTTATGTTTATGTAATTATCATAGTCGAATATTATAATCAACTAGCTACCCACCCCGGCTTCGCACGGGTGCAATACTGATACTAAATATACTACAGAATTTGTTTATATAACGACATCACATCGCAAACTTCTAAAATTATCAGTGTTTCTTTACTATATTGTTCATGTTTTATATACACAAACCTTTCCCTTGAATCACACTATCTTTTAAAAAAAACCGCATCAAAATCCGTTGCGTAGATTTAAAGATATAGGGACAGAGAAAGCGACTTTGTTTTATACTATGTAGTGATGGAACTCCTATACGGCTCGCGATATGGGGCAGAATTTCTTACTATCTTTAATCAAATTTTGTGTATGTGATGTGATGTCATATGATGTACGAAATATAGTTGGTCTTTTTCAAAGTTTTTTTGCTGAGTTCGATTACAGCTCTTTCGAGGGATCCTTGTAGTTTACGCCGCGTGACGTATTAAATCCGCATTTTCGAAAGTCTATTTTTGCTTTATTCGCAAGTTTCCTTTGAAATTGTCCTCGAAGTAGTTTCTGACTCATATAAACGGAACGTTTAATCTATCCATATTAAAAAAAATTAGTTAGTCAACATCAGCTTCACTTAAAATCAAAAAATAAATAAAATTTTAACAAAAAGAAAAACCGACTTCAAACAAAACACTATTTTAAAACAAATGAATATGCACGAAAAAGTAATAGAAATAATTGCGTATTCAACATATTTTTTAGAGTCTTCCTAAGTTAAATAAAATGAAAAATATTAGACTACTTAAAAGTCGATTAACGATTATATCATGTAGTTATAATTAATGTTATATTTGGAGTCGGTGTCTTTGACTTTTAAGTAGTCTAATATTTTTCATTTTATTTAACTTAGGAAGACTCTAAAAAATATGTTGAATACGCAATTATTTCTATTACTTTTTCGTGCATATTCATTTGTTTTAAAATAGTGTTTTGTTTGAATTCGGTTTTTCTTTTTGTTAAAATTTTATTTATTTATTTTTATACGGTGGAGCTCGATATTTCGACATTATTTACGAATGTCTTGTTAACGAGAGTTGATACTTTTTAAAATACTTCTATCACGTGTCAGCTAAGAGTAAGTATCTAAGGTCAAAGTGTAACAAATAGCATAACTGACTTAAATAAATAATTATAAACATGAGACAACATCACATACATTGCTCTGATCCCAATATAAGTAGCTAAAGTCCTTGTGTTATGGAAAATCAGAAGCAACGACGGTACCACAAACACACAGACCCAAGATAACATAGAAAACTAATGATAATCTACATTGACTCGGCCGGGAATCGAACCCGGGACCTCGGAGTGGCGTACCCACGAAAACCGGTGTACAAACCACTCGACCTGAGGTCGCCAAAGAAAGAAAATAATATTATGTCGTTGATGTACGTAGATACTAAGCATTAATTTTTTTTAGAAATGAATTTTAAAAATGTGTTCAGTTTAAATTTATATAAAATTACGTCATACTAGAATTTCCAAAAGAAAATTCGTTAAAGTTAAACTTTATAAACGAATGTTAATGAACGTAAAAATCCCGAGTTGAAAAAATACGATAAACTCGCCCTAAGTAAGACAAATACATTACTTCCGATTCTTTTCCATCCAGATACTCAAACATTCAGGATTTGTGGGCTCGTGAGCGATAGCGGAATTACGTAGAGGAGACAAATTCGCATTAACGGCGACATCCCTTGTCTTGAATGTTACACGGCTACCGTCGTTTATATCACCCGGGAAATATAACTGGAGTATGGAACAGATTTAAACCAAAGCAGCTCCCTGATTCATAAATACTTATGGAGTTTTATTAGCCGTTATTAATACTAGTCTCTAGACTCTCCCGCAAAACTTCAGCCAATTCTTTTTTTTTAATTTCTTTGATGCAAGTCATCTACATTTGATTCCAAAATGATGAAATATTATTTTAATTCACTTTTAATTATCAAATAGAAGAAATTTAATAACAATAGGAAGTGGAGTTTATCGATAACAATTTACTTTATATTTTTTTTACTTTTTTCATTATTTTTTTTCTTACGTAATCGTATCACCACACTCTAGCCGGCCAGTATCTCCTCATCATCATTACTTTTTTTTATAAATTGCACCTGTGTACAGCCAGGTCGAAATGCTAGTGGAAAATAACTTTGCTCGATACATAGTGCGACTCTCAAAAATTTGTTTAATACGATAGAAGCGTGAAGCATAATAAAAACAAATTCAATCAACTAGACCCAATCAAAATAAAATCCGTCAATCATCTGTGAAATCTGAAAATCGTCCTAACATATGATACATAAAAATATTGCACTTTAAAAATTTTCCATTAGCTTTGTGGTACCACCGACTTATATTTTTAATTCCAAACATTAATACTTTGTATTATTATATTCCAGTTAAAGTCTTGGTGGTAAAATAATTGTCTTGATCGTAGGGCTTTGTGTAAGCCCGTCTGGGTAGGTACCACCCACTCATCAGTTATTCCACCGCCAAATAATCATCTTAGTTCCCAAGGTTGGTGGCACATTGATGTAAGGAATAGTTAATATTTCTTAAAGCGTCATTGTCTATGGGTGATTTGGTGACCATTTACCATCAGGTGGCCTATATATGGCCTATGCTCGTCCGCCAACCTATACCATAAAAAATAGTGTAAGTGACCCAGTCAAACATTAGACACAAGGGACATATCATGTAGCTCCCAATGTCGTTGACGTAATAATTATAATGAGCTATTTATTTCTATTTTATATTAATTTTATAATTGTACAGTCTATAAATAGCCCACAGCTGAACTAAAACTAAGGCTTGTATAAAATTAACACACCAATCTAATTTAATTGGTGACAAAGAGTAATTACTCACCTTCTCACCTCTGTGAAATCTACATTCCAAGACCTTTTAATTAATCTTGTAAAATGTTGCTGAGAAATACTTGTAGAATAATTGTATTAAGTTTATTTTTATTTTTTATATAACATACTAGCTTTTATTCAACACTAGCAACCCGCCCCGCCTTTCCTTGCAATGCAATACTAAATATTCCACAGAATTTGATTATTTACGACAACCCATTAGATCAACTTATAAAATGATCAGAGTTTTTCTGCTATATTGTCCATTTGTTATATAGTATAACTTTCCTCTCAAATTAATCTATCTATCAAGAAAACTGCATTTAAATCCGTTGTGTAGTTTTAAAGATCTAAGCATACATAGGGACAGACAGCGGTAAGCGACTTTGTTTATACTATGCAATGTTATACGTTTGGAAGGAAGACATCGTGCGAATACATAAGCTACAGTATAGCAAAAATAACTCCAAATATTTAAGTCAAATCATAACATATACAGAGTGGGAAATAGAGATAGAAGGATATTACTTTATTTACTTAACATACAATGTTTATGAACGAGTTACGGAATCCTAATCCAACAAATATACTGACGTCCACTGATGGCAACATCCCAGGAGACCTCACAGGTTCCCCGTATCAGCCTTTCAATGCGAATTATTTTAATTTCTTATTTTATTTATTGTAATATTATTTTAATGAAGCTTTATTCCCGTAACAAGTAAAGCATTAATTAGTTATAAGACAATTATGATATTAATAATTGATAAATTTCGTTGTTTTTTGAACCAAACTGCAAACGTTACTGTTTATATGAGAATACTAATAAATGAAAGGAATTCTTTTACGAGTATAGTGACTAAAATTTCTTGTATTATCGTATCAAAATTGGTGTCACTGTAATTCAACTGTCAACATTTCACGAGTGAGTTCGGAAGTGATTTCTTACAGAATCTCTCGTCAGGATTATGTTCACAATCTATCAATACAACCTATCCGTGAATATAATCAGGAAATTTGCAATTGTCTAATTTCAAGGAAATTCTACCACATGTATAACCTCCAACCTGCATTGGAGCAATGTGGTGGAATATGCTCCAAACTCTCTCCTCAAAGGGAGCCTTAGCCGAGCTTTGCGAAATTTACAGACTGCATCACAGTATACATTATTATCGGTCGGTATTTTTTTCTGACAAATTCAACAATCATCATGATATTTCAACCAACCTTAATGAATTATACACTTAAACCTTACCCATGAATCACTCGATCCATTAGTGAAAGCCGTACAAAAATCCTTTCGATGTTCTTACGTGCAGACGGGGTCTTTATTTTATAACTAGCTGTGCCCGCGACCTTGTACCTGTTTTAATGTAAAAAAAATTGATTGATTGATACAGAGATTAGCCGTAACAAACAGACAGACAGACTGACGAAAATTGTAAAAAATGTTATTTTGGTAAATGTACCGTGTATAGATACATATGCATTGAGTAAAAAAGTGCTATTTTAATATTACAAACAGACACTACAATTTTATTATATGTATAGATATATAATATAGGTACTTTTGTTTAAGATGACGTCACTTAGGAAACATAATACCACGCTAATTTTTGTGAAAAAAGTCCTTGGAGTTAATTCACTAATTCGTCATAATCCTGAAGTATGTTATTGTGTTGTTGTGTCTGATCCCGTGCTCTGTTAAAATTTAATAAATAAGTATTGGACAACATCACAAACATTACTCTGATCCCAATGTAAGTAGCTAAAGCACTTTTGTTATGGGAAATCAGATGAAACGACGGCACGACAAACACCCAGACCCAAGACAACATAGAAAACTAATGAATTTTCTACATCGATTTGGCTGTGAATCGAACCTGGGACCTCAGAGTGGCGTACCCATGAAGATGTGTACACTCGACCATGGAGGTTGTCGTCGTCGAAAATTGCTAAAACTATATTCAACAGAGATCTTTTCAACTGAAATTAATTATAATAGTTTAAAAATACAATTTAAAAGTAGTTTTATTTTAAGCAAAATCATAAAGTTTAGACAAAAGAGTTAAAAGGGTTCTGAATTACAAACAAAATGTTAAATAAGCTGGCGGATTTTGTTTCCCAAGTTATGAAAAGGATCAAACGAAACAAGGAAAGGGGTCATAATCTGGTGCTAACGCAGCTATAATTCACTAAAGTGGCGCTTGGCTCCAACTTATAGGATTTTCACGAACAAGTTCTCGCACTTTGCTATCTGATAAAGATTCTCGAATAAATGTTCTGTATTAAATACTAATATCAAAACACTCTCTTTTTATATAAAACAATTTCTTGCATTACTTGTTTACAATCGACCAGCCACGACAAAACCTCTGTGAGTTGTACAATACCGTACTACATTATTTTGATCTATGTATTTTTTTATATCTGTATCTCGTTCAGCCAAAGGTAAGCACAAAAATTGTTTATTTATAACATTACTTAAAAAAGCAGTAAAATAATTAGTGTTTACCATATTGTGCATGTATTATACATATAAATCCCCTTGAATCATGAACTGAAAATCGCATCAAAATCCGTTGCGTAATTTTAAAGATCTAATAATGCATATGGAGAGGCAGCGAAAAGCGACTTTGTTTTATACTATGTAAAGATAAAGAAGATATAATACTGAAGAATGCCTCGTCGGTCTAGAGGCTAGATATATAGAAATATACGAGTCACACGACTTTATATCTATAAATATCTTTATATCTTAATACTTAATACAATATCTTTATACACATAACGATGTGTAATCCTAGGTTCAAACTTTCAAGTCAGGCCGATAAAAAGTTATTGGTTTTTAATTGTGCACTTTAAAATGTCCTGCGTAGTGAAAGTTATCACGAAGATAAGAGCAAAATATTTAAAAAATAATAGTGGATACTAATCTCATTTATAGCCGAGATGGCCCTAGGGTTAGAACGCGTGTATCTTAACCGATAATTGCGGGTTCAAACCCAGGCAAGCATCGCTAAATATTCATGTGCTTAATATGTGTTTATAATTCATCTCCTGCTCGGCGGGGAATAAAAACATCGCGAGGAAACACGCATGTGTCAAAGAAATTTCAAAGAAATTCTGCCACATCTGCATTCCACCAATCCGCATTGGAACAGCGTGGTGGAATGTTGCAAAACCTTCTTCTCAAGGGGAGAGGACTCCTTAGTCCAGCAGTGGGAAATTTTCAGGCTGTTGTTGTTGTCGTTAATCTCATTGATAATTTTGTTTGTTTTAAAAAAGCAAAGCTGGAAGCTGCTTTCAGAAACGTTGGTATATGAAATGTAAAAGATTCAAATTTGCTTTATCGAAAAGTTTATTTGAACAAAATATATTCGATTTATCTCCGGAGCAACTGTACCGAGTTCAAGTGGTATTGTAATGCTAAATACTAGTGATGTTGCCATCGAAGAGTAGACTTTGAATAATTTCGACATTTACAAGTAGTACATATAATATGTATATATTTTTATAGTCATAACAATTTTATATGAATAATAATTCTTTATATAACAGTAATGTTAAAATTATTTACTAAAAGTCAACGTAAATAATACAATACAATGAAAATTCAAAGAGGTTTTTTCTTCGAATTTTGTAATTGTTTACACTTTTCAGCACAGTTAAGAGATTGTCAGAAGGTACATTTATTCTCAAAGTGTACGATCTAATTGCATTGGTAAAATATCTTTGGGGTCCTGTAAAGATGTGTAAGACAATACACATTACGTCAAAAAAGAGTTACTATATAAAATGGCAATGGCATGGAATATGTTCCAAACCTTTCCTCAAGAGGGAGGCCTTAGCCCAGCAGTGGGGAATTTACAGGCCATTCTTGGTGTATAGCAATTTAGTTCCTACATTATATAACGCATGAATCCTGTACATATGTATTATATCATATATAAAACGGATATGTTACACTAAATTGTAATGATTTGTAAAATGACTTATTCCTGAGCGTAAAATCTGCAAGGATCAATTCACTAGCCAAATTATAGTAACTTAATATATCATTACTATTTTATAAATATCTCATTAACTTTTTAAATATTAATATGACTACTAAACGAAGTACTTAGATAAAAGTTACAAAATATTAATATTTGTCGTTTGCTTTCTACTAGGTTGACTGTAGCTCCAAAACGCTGAATGGCTTAACCGCTAAAAGCATCTGACAAATTGTTCCGTTTTAAAAGCCACCGAGCTTAAAGACACGCTGGGGAAGCATACATCAGCCATCTTGGCATGGTTCAGCTGCAGAGTAAATAATGTAACAAGTCGACGTTAGAAAGGTACGTAACCTATTACAATGCACAAATGTTTAAATATCCGCAGTGTTCTTTTCTTAAAAGAGGTCGTATATATTTCTCAGAAGAGTAATTGTTTTCACTGGGTGGACCGATTTTGATATTTTTTTTTTTGTTTGAAAGGTAGTGTTTCCCGTGGGGTCCCATTTTTTTTATTTTTTTTTCCGATGATGGTATCCATGTGAAAACGACATAAGTCTTAAATTTGCATTATGTATATGCGCGACGAATAGGTGAATAACTGAAAATCACGTTAACCAATTTTGATAATTCTTTTTTTTATTATAAAATATATACTTCAAGGGTAATTTGGTGAAAGTTTGGTAAGGTTCTGAGCACAGGATCCATGACAAAGTAACGGAACGGAAGGGAACGGAACAATTCTGAGGAGCACGTTAGCGATACTCGGTCGAATCTTTTATTTATAGGTTATTTGGATATTTGAATCACCTTCCGTAATGTGGTTATGTTTATGTAATTATCATAGTCGAATATTATAATCAACTAGCTACCCACCCCGGCTTCGCACGGGTGCAATACTGATACTAAATATACTACAGAATTTGTTTATATACGACATCACATCGCAAACTTCTTAAATTATCAGTGTTTCTTTACTACATTGTTCATGTATTATATACACAAACCTTCCCCTTGAATCACACTATCTTTTAAAAAAAACCGCATCAAAATCCGTTGCGTAGATTTAAAGATATAGGGACAGAGAAAGCGACTTTGTTTTATACTATGTAGTGATGGAACTCCTATACGGCTCGCAGTTAGGGTGCGATATGGGGCAGAATTTCTTACTATCTTTAATCAAATTTTGTGTATGTGATGTGATGTCATATGATGTACGAAATATCGTTGGTCTTTTTCAAAGTTTTTTTGCTGAGTTCGATTACAGCTCTTTCGAGGGATCCTTGTAGTTTACGCCGCGTGACGTATTAAATCCGCATTTTCGAAAGTCTATTTTTGCTTTATTCGCAAGTTTCCTTTGAAATTGTCCTCGAAGTTTCTGACTCATATAAACGGAACGCTTAATCTATCCATATTAAAAAAAATTAGTTAGTCAACATCAGCTTCACTTAAAATCAAAAAATAAATAAAATTTTAACAAAAAGAAAAACCGACTTCAAACAAAACACTATTTTAAAACAAATGAATATGCACGAAAAAGTAATAAAAATAATTGCGTATTCAACATATTTTTTAGAGTCTTCCTAAGTTAAATGAAATGAAAAATATTAGACTACTTAAAAGTCGATTAACGATTATATCATGTAGTTATAATTATTGTTATATTTGGAGTCGGTGTGAAACATTTGTTTTAAAATAGTGTTTTGTTTGAAGTCGGTTTTTCTTTTTGTTAAAATTTTATTTATCAATAGATAAACTGCGTCAATGCGAGTTTACTTCTTTTCTGGGTACAAGATTGAGTTTCATGAGTAAGAATGCTACATAACAAAGACTCCATGCCAAAAGGGACTAACTACCAATATCATGAGTGGTATTTGTCTCTGATAAGAATATTTTGCATTATGAATATATCAACGAACAACTTTGAAATTTCTCTCGTGCTTGATGATGCCTTCTAAGACGTTTCTTTAACCGGCTTCATAAACATTAAGTATACATTCACGACAAAAACAATCACTCAATTTGGGTGAGGGCTATTAAATGTACTTTTTTGGGGAGATTTTTAATGATAAAATATTAAGGACCTGATGATGGTCCGAGCAAATAACCCTCGATCGCTGTAAGCGTGTCTATGTAGATTTTATATTCCCTGATAGAAGACTAAAAGTTGTACTGTTTGAAGTATTGAATATATCTATATAGTACACTTTCAATTTTTAACTCGAATTAATATTCGTGTTCAATTTTTTTTAAATATTATTTAAGGTTTTCAATGCTCACTATTCGAGTGCTCACTATTCGAGTGCTCATAATACGAGTCATATCTTAAAGAATTTAATTATAGTTAAAGTTTCTTGTGAGTTAATTTCACATTTAGATTTAATATTGCACTATGTTCAGATATAACTATTAATATTAATACATCATTCTTATATGCATTTAGTTCCTATATTAAAAATAACCTGTAAATAAGTAATAAGAATTAATTATTAAATAAAAAATATACATCGCTTAAAGACTTTTTATTAATTCAAAAATATAATATATATTTTTGCCAATAAATGTCATTCGTTAATAGCTCTGCTTAAAACAGATTTAATCAACAGACCTTGTTTAACATGTCAATTGACAAGAGAGGCTGCTCGTACAGTGACGTCACTTCCTCCCTTACACGTGTATTAATAATGAACATTGAATATAGAGTGCGGTAGCTTTTTCGTTCATTGCTATTGGGAATACAATAAAAATATTTGTGGTAAGGCTTCGTGCGAACTCGTCTGGATAGGTATATTTCAACGCCAAGCAACTCTACTCAATATTGTTTTGTTTCGGTTTGAAGGGTGTGTCAGCCAGTGACAGCAACTACAAACCCAAGGGGGACAACTCCTAAGTTCCCCAGATGCATTGGTGATGTAAGGTATGGTTATAATTTCTTACAGTGCCAATATTCACTTACCATTAAGTGGTAGTACCAGTTACTCGTCCTCGACTTTATGTCATAAATAAAAATCTTGCCTATATTAATATTATAGAGCTGAGGTAGCCCAGTGGCTAGAACGCGTGCATCTTAACCCATGATTTCGGGTTCATACCCAGGCAAGCACCACTGATTATTCATGCTTAATTTGTGTTCATAATTCATCTCGTGCTTGGCGGTAAAGGAAAACATCGTCAGGAAATCTGCATGTGTCAAATTTCATCGAAATTCTGCCACATGTTCATTCCACCAATCCGCTTTTGAACGGCGTGGTGGAATATCAGTCTCAGCTCAGCAGTGGGAAAATTTTCAGGCTGCTACTTTACTTTTACCTTAGTAACTATGACTGTCTGTTTGCAGGCAGGACAAAACAATCGACCGTACCGTGAAACGCAAGCGTAGTCGAGGGCAAAAACTAGTCCGATACAAATATGTCGCAGGTGGTTCAAATGAAGTTGTATTTTAACATGAAAGAGCAAGTGAAATCTGGTCACGGACTACTGAGTTTTCATTTATAATCACGACGGAGCGTTTGGGCGTGGTGATGGAAAACAGCTTGAGGTAAGGGCATGTTTTGAATAAAATTGTTGCACAAAAACGAATACCAAGGGCAACGTGACTTAATAAGCTCTAGGGAGTTTGCCTACCCAGCTGCGGGTAACCGGCCGTTACTGTATATCATAACTGTGTATTTTACAAGAGAGCATAAAGGTTTGTTGTTATTATATATGACCAAATGACATTCCTTTCCGCTTGTATTACGACCAAAAAATAACAAATTAAAAATATAATTTTACATTACAAATATATCATCATACTTCTTTATGTAGTTTTTAAATTAACTTAATTTAAATTTAAGTAGCTTGATGAAACTTAATTACATTATTTCTTTAGTTATTCACAGTTTTTTGGACTTGGAGATTTTAAAGTATGCCAACTAAATTTGGTACGTAGGACGGCATACAATTTGTGTTATGGGATATAGCCCGAAATGCTCACGAGGCTATATCGTTTTGTTTGACCGTTTTTTCTGTTTCTAAATATAATAAAAATGTCAAACAACAATACTCAGTATCGTTGTGTTCCGGTTTGAAGGGTGAGTGAGTCAGTGTAACTACAGGCACAAGGGACATAACATCTTAGTTCCCAAGGTTAGTGGTGCATTGACGATGTAAGGAATAGTTAATATTTCATACAGCGTTATTGTCTATGGATGATCGTGACCACTTACCATCGAGTGGCCCATATGCTCGTCCGCCAACCTATACCATTAAAAAAAGTCATAAATGGACTGAACCTAATAGATTAAATATACAAAATATTGGATTGTACACAAAACAATGAACGAAAGGTGGTGAAATGCTACTGAATTAACCAAATGATCAATGAAAATGTTTTTTGCTACTACTGTTACATCAAACAAACTTTCCATTTTAATGAATACGAAGTTTATATTATAGTTAGTAGTGTGTGTACTCCGATTCATATAAAAACAACTACTCAATAGACTTCATTTGACCGTCAGTCGTCGGTCTGTAAGAGTATTGTATTTAATTTTAAGCTTCTTCTTCTGATTGGTGGTTAATGCAGAATCTGACAGTTTACAGGTCAAAATCATTTTCTCTGGTGCGTCAATATTTTTTTAGATGCTTGGTATGACATACTAGTTTGAATACTTTAGGATTGGCTTTAACACAGATAATAATTGAAAAAGATTAGTTGTCTAGTCTTATGAACACAGTCGACTATGAACTCTAAGAAAAATCCAGAATTGATTATCTTAGAAGTAAATAAAATGCTGACTTAAAGATTGATTCATTTATGTATCTTTGTATATGCAGAATGTGTATAAGGCATTGAAAGTTATTTTGGAGAAATATTCGTTCCCACGAATCGGCGAATTTAAGTTTGTATACAAAGTGTTCTTTTATTTTATTTTTGGTTCTCAATTTAAATATAAATTCTGAAAAAAGAGTTTCATACGAAAAATGAAGAAATATTTTTTGGAAAATTCGTTACTTCTATCCCGAAGATTGCATGAAAACAAAATTTTCTACTGGCTGATAAATAATCAAACATCAATCATAATATAACCGATTGTGTTCCAAATGTTTTAAATTAAAAACATAATTAACTATTAATCTGTATTTGCAAACAGTATTAATAAAAATATACAAAAATATTATCCTAGCCTAACTTACTCTTTATTATATCACTTATCTGCCAGTGAAAGTCACGTCAAAATCGGTCAAGCCGTTCCACAGATTAGCCGGAACAAACAGATAGACAAAAACTGAAGAAATGTGTACATACATATAAATGCATTGAGTAGAAAAGGGCTATTCTAATATTACAAACAGACACTCCAATTTTATTATATGTATAGATATAGATTATGAAGCTTTGACCATTACTTACAAATAAATGTAAATCTAACAATATAAACTTCACGCACTTTCAGACCCATGCATAATTTAAAAGCTTACTGATGTATTCAATCTTAAGGACAAAAAAGGCGTAAAAACCTGCATAATATATCAGACAAAAATATTTATATCCACTTACCCGAGGACTAGCGTTGTGGAATAAGCTTATAGAGCAAATCAATGTGGAATATTTACGTACGTTGTTTGAAAATGTATTAAAATAGGATGTGATGCAATTTATTTTCTTGTAATAAATGTGAAATGTCTGTCGAGATGGCCCAGTGGTTACAGTCAAGATGGCCCAGTGGTTAGAACGCGTGCATCTTAACCGATGATTGCGGGTTCAAACCCACGATTCATGTGCTTAGTTTGTCTTTATAATTCATCTCGTGCTCAGCGCTGAAGGAAAACATCGTGAGGAAACCTGCATGTGACAAATTTCATAGAAATTCTGCCACATGTGTATTCCACCAACCCGCATTTGAACAGCGTGGTGGAATATGTTCCAAAACCTTCTCCTCAAAGGGAGAGGAGGCCTTTAGCCCAGCAATGGGAATTTACAGGCTGTTGTTGTTGTTTGTATGTGGAATATTTACGTACGTTGTTTGAAAATGTATTAAAATAGGATTTTTAACGCAATTTCTTTTCTAGATGTGAAGGTAACTCAGTCTGTCTGTCTATCGATCTTTCACTAGCATATATGTATGTACCGTAATTTCAGTAGTTCGGGATGGCCAAAATAATATTATCGTTTTACAATGATGCTCCAATCTCTCTATCTTTTGTTAGAATGCCACGCTATCGTCCAATTGTTTTCTAATGACAGCTCAATTATATTTAAAATAAGAAAGTGTTAGTTTAGTCCAGGAATTTTAGCACCATAAATCGGTCCGCTCTACATAAAATCTTTCTACTTGATTTTTCGATTGGATTATGTCGGAGGGTGCCCCCCAAGTATAAAATCGAGTTTCTGTCGTCCGAGTCCGAAAAATGATTGATTTACTTTACAAAAACAAAAAAAAATATTTTTTCTTTTTACTTAACGTATATCGGAAAATATCAACAATAGGAGGAAAAGTTTGGTATAAAAAAAGGTGGGAAATTTTGTTCTCTACAAAAAAGATTTCTTCGATTTTTTACGTAAAACTTACCGTTTCCTAGATATATGCGAAAAAACGTTTTCCAAGATGGCGGCTAACGCTCGCGGTTTCGGACGACAGAAACTCGGTTTTATACTTGGGGGGCACCCTCCGACATAATCCAATCGAAAAATCACATAGAAGGATTTTATGCAGAGCGGATATCTAAAAATCTTGCACTACATGTCAGTATTAAATGCTATGCGATATAAAATAGCATTAATTACAGTTTTACAAATTATTGATCAGTTAATTATAATAATAATTGTTGTGTTTGTAAATTCAATAGCCCCTGCTATATTCATAATATGCAATAATAATGTGATATAAATTATGATATAGAATCAAATGTCATAACACCGTATTGAAGGCTAAGGTTACTCTTGTAACAGTACACGTAAACTTTCAAAGCTAAGAACGCGTCGAAAATAATAATGAAAAACTGCTAAACACTTAATAGGTACATGTACAGTCGGGGTAAGAAAAGGTTCGTCACCTTAAGACGAAAACAGTTTCGTGTGCTCAGTATGAACGATAATCTGCTTCACCGATCGAGCACATATAATTCAGAAGATATAATATCTAATTTAAATATGAAATGTCTAATTACGCCATTAAAAAAAATCATATCGATGTAAAACTTAACGGTTTGGAACATATTCCACTACGCTGTTCCAATGCGGATTAGTGGAATACACATGTGGCTGAACTTCTATGAAGTGAGACACTTGCATCTTTCCTCACGATGTTTTCCTTCACCTAATTAAGCACATAAATCTTCAGTGAAGCTTGCCTGGTTAAAACCCGCAATCGTCGGTTAAGATACACGCGTTCTGACCACTGAACCACCTCGGCTCGGTCACGCACACAAATATAATAAAGTCGACTCGTTTGCTTTAATTTCTTTTGTAGCGCGACTAGGTATAATAATAATCTAAGAATAGAATATTATTTTTGTTCATCATTTAGGTTAACCCTCAGTATAGCTGTGTAGTTAAGGTAACACTTAAAATCTGGCTAGACGTAATTAAGTAAGGCGTCTGGTATTGTATTACGCGCCAGACTTCAAAGGATAAATAGAAGAGAATTAAATAAATGAAAATACGTAGACGTTGAATAGAACCGTATTAGCCCAGTGGTTGGAACACCTGAATTTTAATTAGTTACGGGTTCAAATCCGCAAACTGAAAGTTCATAAAATTGATTAATATTTACTAGTCATCTCGTTCTCGGATTAGAAGTTATACTTAATTTTCTTCTCCGTTTCTGTCCGTCGGTCTTTCTCGACCAAACCACTACACCGATTTTGATGAAATTTACTATAAAAAAAATTGTAATAAAAATTCGGTTTTTTGTCTAACACATGACAATCAACACCTTAATCGAGAACGAAGCAGCGGGTGACTACTATTGTGTTTATAAAGCTGTATTTTTAGATATTCTACCGCTAAACAACAGTACGCAGTATTGTTGTGTTCCGGTTTGAAGGGTGAGTGAGCCAGTGTAACTACAGGCACAAGGGACTGGCATCTTAGTTCCCAAGTGGTTCCCAGTGGCACATTGACGATGTTAGGAATAGTTAATATTTCTTACAGCGTCATTGTCTATTGGTGATGGTGATCACTTACCGTCAAGTGGCCCAAATGCCGCCAAAATATTTCAAAAAATATATATATCACAGTTTAAAAGTCTTTTGATTACAGCGTCACAGGGCCATGGAGTACCTTTGTTTGTTGTTTTTTTTTAATGTATGAATCAATTATAAAATTTATTGATCAAATATGATCATATAGTTCATAATAATGAACTACAATATTCCAGTTAAGTAAAAATAAATTAGACACATCCTATGAATTTCTTACAGCTGAGCTAAAACTCTCGCTTTGGAGAAAAGATTTATAGCAATGCCCACCACGTTGCTCCAATGCGGATTAGTGGATACACACATTGCAAAATTTTGTTGAAATTAAACACAGGCAGGTTTCTTCACGAAGTTTTCCTTCACAGCAGAGCACTAGATCAATTATAATCACAAATTATGCACATAAAAAATCAATGGTGCTTAACTAGGTTTGAACCCGCAATCATCGGTTAAGATGCACGCGTTCTATCCACTGGGCCATCTCGGCACTAGAGTGATATATTTAAAAATAATAATATTATAAAAGTCTCCCCTTTTCTATTAATAACATGAATTATAATATAATTATAAGTACCTAAATGTAATGTAATATAAAGATAATACTTCTAAGATAACATGTATTAAGATATAATTATAAGTATCCATATGTAATATAAATAATCTAAGATAAACAACATAAAGTACCTTTACCGTCTACTTATTTCTACTAAAGCGTATCTTTTAAGTGAATAGCTTAATGATAGCCATATTCATCCACCTAACTTATTTACCGACTTAACTCTTAGGGATCGGTTCACTGGCAACGCTATATATTTTACTTAAGATAAAATATAATATGTTCCACAGTAGCAAAACAAGTTCTTTGTATATTTATATAGATAAAGATATAACCCTTTTTCTATTAGACATACATTGAGTTACATAGATTTACGTAGATTTGCATTTCTCTGTTATGATTTAAACGGGTGATGAATTTACTTGCTTTCTTGTTATTCCACCCCAAAGGTATGAATTATCATTTTAAATTTACGTAACAATGAACGTCATCATGTCAGCCGAAAGACGTCCAAGGTTGGACAAAGGCCTCCCCAAGGGTTTTCACAGTGGATGGACTTCCATCGCCCGCATATAACGGCGTCCCGTTATCATTACAAGATCATTTCAATCTATATAATAAAACTAGCTGTGCAAGCGACTTCATACGTATTTAATTTGATCAAGTAAGTTATTGTTTAGTTTGTAGCTTTTACTCATTTATTAATTCTGTAATATGTAACTTTAGTGAGATTAATTTGTCGGTAGGACTAATAACGGCGGAGGGATACAATAAGCATGAATTTATTATTATTTTATTCATAATTTTAAAATAAAAATAGCCTAAGTTACTCGTTATTACATCAGCTATTTGACAGTGAAAGTCCCGTCAAAATCGGTCCAGCCGTTACAGAGATTAACTAGAACAAACAAATAGATAGATAGATAAAAATTATAGGTAATGTTATTTCGATATACATATGTAGCAAATATACATATGTATTTACAGACGTATATGTATGTGTTTATTAAAATAATATTTATTCTCTTTATGGTAGACGTAACGCGAAAAATGTTCGTAAACAAGAAAGATATACCTAATGGTTTTTTAAATTATACAAGTACAAAGGAGGGCTTATCCCAAAAGGGAGCGTATTATTTTTTAATTATTTGGTTTCACATTTGTAATGAAAATGATCGAATTAAAAAAATAATAAAATTTTACTCTTAAGGTTGAATTGATATCCTGACGTTTCAAGTTGACTGTCATTTCAATAAAATCTTTAAGAACTAGCGCGCACTGGTAACTTTTGTCACGGTGACTGTTTTGTCACTCTTGTCGAGTCCATGAATATGTATGGAGGTGCGCGCACACTACAACGTGACAATTGGGTGACATTTGTGTCTGCATCTGTACATATTCACGGACTTGACAAGAGTGATGCAACAGTCACCGTGACAAAAGTTACCAGTGCGCGCTAGTTCTAAGAAAGTATAATATGACACAACTTAAATTTAGCTTCGGCAAATTCAATAAAACCGATTACTTCCGATTTATATAACCAATTGAAATAGCTCCCTATCGCGCCATTCGACGCTATTCGTCGCTATATTCTCGCGTCAGATCAACCCGAAAAAGCAAGTGCATGTAAATGGACGTGTCAAATTGACGTCATTAAGTCATGTGATATTACAAGTTATTACGTTTGTGTAATTATTATATTCACCTAAGAAATAAATATTAATAATTTGGGATGGCGTACTTAATTCGGATGTGATCGGTTTTACGAATTTTGCCGATGCTACGTCTAAGTCCTGTCGTAGTATATTCTGTTCAGCGTGACGTCATAAATACGGTAAATTCTATCGTCTCGTGATCAACTAGGCTGCGTTTTAGTAACTGCCTTTAAAAATAAATAACTCTTACTTGGTGGTAGGGCTTTGTGCCAGCCCTGTTTTAGGTAGGTACCATCATATATTCTACCGCCAAACAACAGTAGGTTTGAAGTGTCAGTAAGCCAGTGCAACTACAGGCACTGGCAATGGCGATGAAAGGAATGGTTAATATTTCTTTCAGTGTCATTATCTATGAGCGGTGGTAACCACTTACCATCATATGGCCCATATGCTCGTCCGTTTATGAAATAATTCAGACGTGAAAAAGCTTGGGAGGCACTTCAGGAGGGTATACAATAATTGCCACATAAGTAGAATTTTTTTTTTTTATTCAGCATTCACCTTGCTTATAAATTTAATATTTTTTAAATTAAATCATGTTTACCTTCTCCACATTTTTTATAATAATTAAATGCTAATATAGAATTTCTAAAATGAATAAAACAGAGTCATTTATACATGTAGTATAAGTGAATATGAGTTTTATTTACGTATATTAATAAGGCGACTAAATTTAAATGCTTGCCTTCAAATAAAGAAAAACGATCAGTACTCTTATATGATCTTGCTTTCATCCTTGATTAATTTAAAATATGTATTTATTGTCTGTATTTTATTATAGAATCAAAAAAATCTGATATTGCCTATTATAAATACCAATTTGCTGTCTTAATTTCGTTAGCCGGCTTACTAATGAAATGAGTTATCAATAAAAACATCTCTGGTTCAAGTTTTCTAAAATTCTTTTTGAAACATCTGTCGCTCTTTAACCTATTGGTCGCAGCGAGTTAGTTCCGCGTAAATAAATAAAGAGTAAAACTACCGCGGAACTTGACGAAGTTGCACGCGAATTTATATCCGATATTCAACCCCTTAGGGGACGATTTTCTAAAAACGACTGACGCTACTGACTTTTATATGTAACAAACACCAAAAACTTCATTTTAGACAAACTTTTATCCTCTATTCTCCTTTATTTATTTAGAATTTTGTCATACTATAAAACTCGGTATTAATGTCACAAGACATTTTTCTTTCTTTTCTGTATATTATCCGGTTAGGCATATGACTCCACTCCACCTGATGGTAAGTTCAAATGGAATCCAAACGCGAAGAAGACTAGTACGCACAGCAAGAATGAGCTGCACTAGTCACCCTCGCCATGCCGGCCCGCAAGATGCCTCTTCACGTCTCGTTTGAAAGCACCCAGAGGGAGGCAACTGTGCTGGTAAAGAGTTCCATTTTTTTGGCGACAAAAAGTTGCCAAATTTCTTTGTTCGTGTTGGGATAGTTGTCACAGTTAAGCGGTGACATCATGAGCCAGCAGGCATTACTGCTCCCCTCTTCATACAAACAAACAAATCTTACCCCCTTGTAATATTCGTTATAAGTAGCCCCAAAATTGAACCATTGATTGATTGATTCATAGTGCCGATGCAAACAATCTACATTTGTCTGAATACTAATAAGCCCAAGAGCTCATAACATACCATCCTGTTCGTATATGGTTTGCGCAAATATAACCACGTATCTCAACTTCGATCTTAACTCAAACAAGCTAGGACTTCACATGAATCTAAAATCACTTTCGCCTCTGTAATGTTTGTTATTTAAATCAACGCTTGATCAATTCGTAACTTATTGTAAGTTCCTCCGATATTCCAAATTATCCCTCTGTGTTCCTAGTATTGAATTATGGAACAGCTCGTATCAATTAGACAAATAAGAAATCTTTTATGAAAATCGTTAAAGATTAGGCTCTGTAGTAAATCTGAGGACTAAGGCTTTGGAACGACGACCTCCGTGGTCGAGTGGTGTGTACACCGGATTCATGGGTACGAGGTCCCGGATTTGATTTTCAGCTGAGTCGATATAGATTATCATTAGTTTTCTATATTGTCTTGGGTCTGGGTGTTTGTGGTACCGTCGTAACTCCTGATTTTTCATAACACAAGTGCTACATACATTTGGATCAGAGTAATGTATGTATGTGATGTTGTCTCATATTTCTTTGTTTATTTATTTATATTTTTCCTCCTTTAGTAAAGTACGTGGTCCCAGAATAGGATAAGGAAAAGTTCGATACCTTTTGATGATTGATTCGGCAACCTGTGCTGTGGTCTATCTGTGACTCGATGGATATCTTCTCGGCCTAAAAGAGATCTTGACTCCACAATCCTAACTAGCACACAAAGGATCATCCCGGTTGCTGTCCTCCTCAGAACTATCTCAATACTTTTAATCCTTTTAATTACTGAAAACTCAGACTACTAACTTCGTCCAGAATTAAGTTTATACAACAGTACAAAATTTACCTGATTGATTTCAAGAAAAGGATGTTATCGCTGTGCTAAACCTGATCCCTAGAGGCAATATAAAATACTTTTTGTCTAAAAATCCTCTTCAAAATCAAGAAAAGCTATTGTAATTTTTGACAATGAAGTACTTATGTAAACCTATAAAAAAATAAACATTATAAAACCTATATCGTCTGACTAAGCGCACTAGGCACTATTTATATATGTTAATTTATAAGAAGTGAAATAGACTTGGTGGTAGGGCTTTGTGCAAGCCCGTCTGGGTAGGTACCACCCACTCATCATTTATTCAGTACATATAACAGTACTCAGTATTGTTGTGTTCCGGTTTGAAGAGTGAGTGTAACTACAGGCACAAGGGACATAACATCTTAGTTTCCAAGGTTGGTGGCGCATTGATGATGTATAAGGAATAGTTAATATTTCTTACAGCGTCATTGTCTTTGAGTGATGGTGACCACTTACCATAAGTCGTCCGCCAACCTATACCATAAAAAAATGTTACAAGAAAATAATAAATTTATTTACGTGGGTTATTAAATATCTCTTTAATTTCTTCTAAGGATTTATCTAAGCATAAATACCACCAAACCAAACGTATTGAGGTAAACTTTTCACTCTGTTAATCTACAAATCCAAATAAAAAGCAATAAAAACTTTTAAATATTACAAGAAACCCCAACATCGACTTTACTGTTAAAGAAAAAAAACCGGTCAAGTGCGAGTCGGACTCTCACACCAAGGGTTCCGTACATTATCTATAAAAATTAACAAAAAAATATGTTCTCCCACACATTCCACCTGCAAATGTAAGTTGGTACGCACAATATTGAGTGATTTACCATGTTATTTTAATATCATGGACTTCTTATAGGTTTTCCTATAATCTATAAGGAGAAAACTAATTTCTGTATTTTTTTCAAAATTTTAGGTTCAGTAGTTTCGGAGATAAGGGGGGGGGGGATGGTCAATTTTCGTCTATTTTCTTGAATAACTTAGAAACTATCTATTTTAAAATTACAAAAAAAAACATTTAAGATCTTCTAAACAAGACCTTTCATTGGATATGCCACACGATGCAGTTTTCAGAAAAAAAATTTTTAATTTTCCCCTTACCCCCAAAAAAAGACCCCCCACATACAGATTTCATCTGCTCACGTCACACCTCTGTATTTGGGTTACAGTAATTGATATGTGTACCAAATTTCAACTTAAACGGTCTAATAGATTCGGAGATAATTAACTGTAAGCGACGGACAGACACACGAGTGATCCTATAAGGGTTCCGTTTTTGTATTCAGACGTACGGAACCCTAAAAAAAGGCGGTTCAATTAAGATTAGCGCGCTTTTGTTTTTTTTATTTTATTAGTTCTATCTAAAGCTTATCCACACAACTTTCAAGTTGTATGTAAGTTGTATGCCTGCATATTTTCATTATCAGGCAGCGTCACAATTTGCTTTTATTGATATACTAGCGACCCGCCCCGACTCGCACGTATGCAACACTGATACTAAAAACACTACAGAATTTGTATATTTACGACATCACATTAGAAACTTCTAAGATTATCAGTGTTTCTTTACTATATTGTCCATGTATTATATACAAAGACATTCCGAATCGAACATTACTCATGTTATGTGGTCACCACCGCCCACATATGTATATTAGCGCTGTTAGAAATATTGACTATCCCTTACTTCCTACCTACTACCTCACCAACCTTTGGAACTAAGATATTGTGTCCCTTGTGCCTGTAGTTACACTGGCCCACTCACCCTTCAAACTACACAACCAAGTACTGCTTGACGTTATAACATCTGATGAGGGAGTGGTTCCCACCCAAATGGATTTGCACAAAGCTCTACCCACACGTGATGGTATCGATATATAGTACTCATGAGAAATATAAATTTCTGTCTGCAAAGGAATCGTAGATTCCAGCCAGACATTCGAAATGCGGCCTTAAAAATTAAACATAAATATTGTAATTAATATTTTAATTAAAGTTCTTGTGGTTTTAAACTCGTATGAAACCAAAACATAACCAAATTCAACCTTGCATCTAATTCTAGTATTAAATGTTTTAGATGCTAGAGTGTTTTCAATTAAACATGCAGTTTTCAGCTGTCTTATTCCTGATATTTATATATAACTAGTGACCTGCCCCGGCTTCGCAAGGGTGCAATACTGATACTAAATATACTACAAAACTTGTCTATTTACGACATCACATTAGAAACTATTAAAATTATCAGCGTTTCTTTACTATATTGTCCATGTTTTGTATACAAAAACCTTCCTCTTGAATCACTCTATCTATAAAAAAAAACCGCATCAAAATCCGTTGCGTAGTTTTAAAGATATAGGGATATAGGGACAGAGAACGCGACCTTATTTTACTATCTAGTGATGGAACTCCTAAACGGTTCACAATTAGGGTGCAATATGGGGCAGAATTTCTAACGGTCTTTAATCAAATTTTGTTTATTTGATGTGATGTCATATGATGTACGACATATATTTTATGGTTTTTGTTTGGAAGTGTTTTGTTTTTTGTTATTTGAAATGTAATATGTAAGCTCTTGTAGTTGTATATCACACCGTACATGAATTTATTTCTTACTTTTGTTTCGAACGTCTATAAATAAATAAAAATAAATTCCTAATATCCGTAATTCACCATCAACCTTAGGAACTAAAATGTTATGTTACCTTTCAAAGCGACACATTGCAAAAGTTTTTGCTGTTTGGTATAGCAATGTCTGTCTAATAGGTCAACTAATTTTTCAAGTTATTGTACTATCAATATAACTATGAATGTTTCTTGTTTAATTTGATTTAATTTATAAAACATTATTATACAAACCATTAACATAAAACATTAATATTAGTTTGTCGTATCGTATAAAATAAAAGGAATCATTACGATATTTACGACAAAAAAATATTGAAAAACGTAGGTTACGTTAGCCAATATACAAATTAAAAATAAATAAATATAATAAGAGCAAATAATTTAACTTTTACTAAAATATACGTTCCAATTTTGTACACGAAATAATTATAATTGAAATTACAATTCAAATGTTTAATTAGTAGTTGACGACAGCGTTATTTATGTATAATATGAGTAGGCAGTTTTCGATTGTTCTATAAATTTCATTTAAATAAAATATTATTCGAAAATATTTTATTAATCAATCAAAAATAAACAAAGTCTTTGTGTAATGCTTAATAAATGAGCATGAGTTAACTTCGTTACAAATATAGGATGTTTCATTTTTAAATTTTTAAGTTATGTTTTGTTATTTTTATATCTAATATAGAAATTAAGTGTTGTCCCTTTTTTTCGATCGCCCCTTATATAAGTAATAAAATAGACTATTCATGCTGACCTTTCATTAGTTGCTTTCACATTTTAATTTAGTGGTCATAGTTATTTTTTTTAATGATATCAGTAGGCAGGCGGGCTAATACCACCTGTTGGTAAGTCAAAATCAAAATTAATATATTCTTTATTCAAGTAGTTTCTTTATACAAGCATACGTAAAGCTACTACCACCCTGCAGTCACCGGCGCCATAGATTTTGACGCTTTAAGAAATATTAATCCTTCCTTATATCAATGAAGTTAATAAAATGTAACAAAATGAATTATTTCATTTTGTAGTACTGCTAGTATTTTTATAATATTTTATTATGATAGTATCCACAAATACAATTTGTACAAGTTAAATAATTTTGAAAGGATAAATCAGTAATTGTATCGTTATTAGCATATTTATTTAAACTATAAAGCTTTTCTGTAATGTATTTATATATATAGAACTTAGACTTTGCATCTCTCGAAGACTTCGTCATTTTCTTTTCAAAAGTATATATTAACACAACATGTCTCCTTGACCAACCAAATCCATAAACTAGTTTACTTGGCCCAAAATACGTCATCGTAATCTGTTTAGAAATCGGCAGTACTATTCTGTATTTCGTATCTCACTCGTGAAATGTCGACAATCGATTTACATTGCTACTCCATTCTGATTCGTATAACCTGTTAATAATTATTATAATCAATGTCATATACTGACATTTTGCCATCGTATTCTGTGGTTTTGATGACTTTCGATTTTATTCTTTCAGAATTGCTGTACCGGTAAAATTAAAAGCTTAAGATAATATTCGCAGTTCTAACGAAGATTTTTTTGACAGAAGAAGTCTGCCCCAACTTAACCTAGTTATGGCTACTAGAATATCAAGAAATGATTTTTCTTTAAATAAATTATCTGATTAAAAATTATTTGTGGAGACTTCTAATAATTAGTTTGATTAGAAGACAATCTGACAATGAAAATTGAGTTGATTTAATTTTAGACAAAGGATCTTATAACTTATAAAGCTAATTTACTTTTAATATCAAATTATATTCTATATTAAAATTAGAACAATATTCTTTATAGAATTATGAATATTTTTATAGTCATGTTACACTAATCTGTAAACGCCGAAATTAACTCTAAGTATTCAAATACATTCCTTTATTATGTCGTAAACTTAGTACCTTTTGAAACTAATACACTTAACTGACAACTGCATATAAAATTAAACTTACAAAGGATGATAACATGGTTCAAAATAGTGTAACATCTTTGAACTACGTTTAGCTTTTTTTCCATGAAATCTTTTTAATTTAAACTAGACATGATATCTTGTACTGAACTGTCAAACTCGTACTGAGCACACGAAAAAAATAACCAGACTACAGATAAAACTCATAACTCATTCTCATCTATCTTTATATAATTAAATTGGAACGTTAGTTTGTAATATTAAAATAACCGGTTTTTATTATAAACATGAGTATATAAACGACACGTATTTTTTTCAGTTTTAATCTGTCTGTTTGTTCCGGCTAATCTCTTTATCGTCGGAACCAATTTTGATGGGACTTTTACTAACAGATAGCTGTACATATGCTATCTATAAGAAGTAACTTAAACTACAATAATAATTTTTTTATTCAGTTCAAACCATAACAATAGCCCAGCTGTGGGAAATTTACAGACTGCTACTTTTTACTTTATATATATTTACTTAAGATTAAACACAGCTTGTCATGAGACAGTCAGCTCATTGTAATTCATCAAGTGTTAAACTTTTGTGAAGTTAAATTAAGATCACTCGCCACCGGCTCCTGGCAAGGTTATAACAGAGGAATTAGTATCCCATTGTAAGCAGGGAAACGTTTAAAAGTTAAAACATTTTTAAATGTTTCATCGAATATTCGAAAAGTTTAATTAGAATTCAGGTCGTGAATGAAGTAAATATAACAATTTTACGAACGAAAATAATCAGACGGAGCGGAGAGTAAGAGCGAAACGATGTTCTTATTTTTAAAACAATGGGTCAAACCTATTGTAGAACTCGCAACGATTTGACTTATGAATTTTCTAATTTAGAGTGCCTTTAAAGTATTTATTAATTAGACAAGGTTTTATCTAAATTTATTCAATTATTTCGCCTAAGTTGCTGATTTAATAAGTGTTTGAATGTGATCTTGTCGCATTCACTTAACAAAAAATATGTAACAAGTTAGATGCAAATCTGCTTGACCAATGCCCACATACACAGATGCTGCAAGAGCTATCACCAAGATATTATATTATGTAACTTAATTTATCCGTTTTTCATGCGACTAATCTAGATAAACTAATCTAGTCTATCTAGATTAATCGCATGAAAAAGGTAGTTTTGATCAATGTTATACGTTTTATTTTATATTTATGGTAATGTTTTGGTTTACATTATTTGCATATATAACAACAACAACAACAACAGCCTGTAAATTTCCTTACGCTTTACGCGCTTCCCCCACGTGATGGAAAGTGGGTCCATGTCCCACTAAAAAACCAGCGGTACGGTATACGGATAGCTTACGCATACTACCTTGGCGACCTGACGGTTGGCCCGCCTATGCGGGCTTCCAACAACAAGAGGGGATTCTCGGGGTACTGAGACCCCCCTGTAGATTGGCTAGGCCTATGGAAACTATGCCTAAAATTTTTGATAATCCAAAAAAAATTCAAATACCTAAATTAAACATCGTTTGAATTCATCCAGTCAACTATTTACAGGCATGCCACAGTATGTATCGCGTTGCACATCCCATTCTTGAAAACTATGCAGAGAATCTTCAATGCGAAACGTATTTGAATACGTAATAGTGTGTTCGAAAATTTGATATTCAAAGTATTGCATTGTTTGATGCTTTTGTATTGCAATTTTTATTTGTAAATACACATCGTTTGTAATAAAGAATACAATGGCAAGTACAATTTTTTACATAATCAAATACAATACGTTTTATGGTTAAATAGAAAATAGAATGTAATTTTGATTTGTAGACAATGCAATATATTGTAGTAATGATGATAGAGAGGTTTCATATTCGAAGCGTATATTTTTCTACTTTAAATTGAATCAAATGTTTTATTAAAATAAATTTGCTGAAGTAAATTTTACAACATGCATTCCTTAATTATCAATATTTTCAACCGACTTCCAAAAGGAGGAGGTTATCAATTCGTCTGTATTTTTTTTTTTTATGTTTGTTACCTCATAACTTTTCATTGGGTGGACCGATTTTGATATTTTTTTTTTGTTTGAAAGGTAGTGCTTCTCGTGGGGTCCCATTTTTTTTTTATTTTTTTCCGATGATGGTATCCATATGAAAACGACATAAGTCTTAAATTTGCATTATTAATATGCGCGACAAATAGGTGAATAACTGAAAATCACGTTAACCAATTTTGATAATTCATTTTTTATTATAAAATATATACTTCAAGGGTACTTTGGTGAAAGTTTGGTAAGGTTCTGAGCACAGGATCCATGACAAAGTAACGGAACGTAAGGGAACGGAACAATTCTGAGGAGCACGTTAGCGATATTCAGTCGAATCTTTGATTTATAGGTTATTTGGATATTTGAGTCACCTTCCGTAATGTGGTTATGTTTATGTAATTATCATAGTCGAATATTATAATCAACTAGCTACCCACGCCGGCTTCGCACGGGTGCAATACTGATACTAAATATACTACAGAATTTGTTGTTTCACTATCTTTTAAAAAAACCGCATCAAAATCCGTTGCGTAGATTTAAAGATATAGGGACAGAGAAAGCGACTTTGTTTTATACTATGTAGTGATGGAACTCCTATACGGCTCGCAGTTACGGTGCGATATGGGGCAGAATTTCTTACTATCTTTAATCAAATTTTGTGTATGTGATGTGATATCATATGATGTACGAAATATAGTTGGTCTTTTTCAAAGTTTTTTTTGCTGAGTTCGATTACAGCTCTTTCGAGGGATCCTTGTAGTTTACGCCGCGTGACGTATTAAATCCGCATTTTCGAAAGTCTATTTTTGCTTTATTCGCAAGTTTCCTTTGAAATTGTCCTCGAAGTAGTTTCTGACTCATATAAACGGAACGCTTAAACTATCCATATTAAAAAAAAATAGTTAGTCAACATCAGCTTCACTTAAAATCAAAAAATAAATAAAAATTTTAACAAAAAGAAAAACCGACTTCAAACAAAACACTATTTTAAAACAAATGAATATGCACGAAAAAGTAATAAAAATAATTGCGTATTCAACATATTTATTAGAGTCTTCCTAAATTAAATGAAATGAAAAATATTAGACTATTTAAAAGTCGATTAACGATTATATCATGTAGTTATAATTATTGTTATATTTGGAGTCGGTGTCAGCCAATAAAACCCTACAGTATATCTATCAAAAAACAATACGAGAATACTTTAACAAATATGTTTTTTACAAATTACCTTTTACACAATAATATACTGGATCAATCAAGGGGCTCGTATCGTTTCTTTCTTTTGATTGTTGGGGCAAGGGCACCGTGGCTGACACCGGCTCCAAATATACCAATAACTATAACTACATGATATAATCGTTAATCGACTTTTAAGTAGTCTAATATTTTTCATTTCATTTAACTTAGGAAGACTCTAAAAAATATGTTGAATACGCAATTATTTTTATTACTTTTTCGTGCATATTCATTTGTTTTAAAATAGTGTTTTGTTTGAAGTCGGTTTTTCTTTTTGTTAAAATTTTTATTTATAACTCTACCGCTGTTTCGGAAAGCAGGGTCCAGTGAAAAATTTGGCAGACTTGCATAAAAAGTAACAGCCTGTAAATTTCCCACTGCTGGGCTAAGGCCTCCTCTTCCATTAAGGAGAGGGTTTGGAACATATTCCCCCACGCTGTTCCAATGCAGGTTGGTGAAATGCACATGTGGCAGAATGTCGTTGAAATTGGACACGTGTATGTTTCCCCACGATGATTTCCTTCACCGCCGAGCACGAGATGAATTATAAAAACAAATTAAGCACATATATATAGTGATACTTGCCCGGGTTTGAACGCGAAATCATCGGTTAAGATGCACGCGTTCTAACCTCAATTTGGCAGACTTGCATTGTTGCTCTTTTTAATAACCACGTTTGATGATGTGTAAAGGAGGTTTAAACATATCTTAATCGTTCTCAATTGAATCACGAATACATAATAAATAAAATGTATAGATATCGAAAGGTTTATATTGCTGTGACTCTTATTGCCACTGGAGATAAAAGACAGCTTTATAAACCAACACGTTCAAGAAGTAATGACGTATGTACTAATAAATTCATTTAAATCGACTATTCAAAGTCATACCATTATATTCAGTGGTGAAGGAACATTCCATGAAACATTACTTGATTCTACTTTATTTTAAAACTTCTCTTCTCCTCATATTAATTTGTTATTATAATGTTATGTATCTTTGTCCTGTAGTTACATGGCTTACACACCCTTGATATTGGAACACAATAATGCTAATTATTGCTGTTAAGATTTTGAAGTGCTGATAATTATCCACTTATCAGCAACAACAACGACAGCCTTTAAATTCCAGAACATATTCCACCACGCTGTTCCAATGCGGGTTGGTGGAATGCACATGTGGCAGAACTTCTATGAAATTTGTCACATGCAGGTTTCCTCACGATGTTTTCCTTCACCGCCGAGCACGAGATGAATTATAAAGACAAATTAAGGTGACACGTGAATCAGCGGTGCTTGCCTGGGTTTGAACCCGAAATAATCGGTTATGATGAACGCGTTCTAACCACTGGGCCATCTCGACTCCTTATCAGCAGTTCAGAGTGAATGGCCTAGGCGGTGAATCTTGCACAAAGCGCTACCACCTAAAAATGTTAAAAAACAATATTAATGACGTGCACAGCGCGTCACTATTTCACGTTCTTTAAAACTCACTTTTTTGCTATTTAAATTCAAGCGTTTTTATCTTCCATAAGATTTATTGCAACAGTTTGCTATGAAACTTGCTATTCTCGAAGTGCTACTTTACAAACGGATTCATCTACATTGTTTTATTATAAAAAGAATGTTTTAATCGTGCCACTTGAAATAATGGTACCAGTTTTTCCTCTTGCATCTTGGATTTAGAAAAACGTTGGATATTTAAGCATTTTATCGATAAATAAAAACAATGGTATATTATTGTCTTGGAACGATGCTTCTTCTAATTTAAATACTTTAAAATAAACAATAAATAGGCAGCGATTGCCCAGTGGATAAAACTTATGAATGTCGCACGAAGATTAAGATTCAATTCTGATAGGGAACGAGTGAGTTTTTATAAGATTAACTGGTGTTTTTAAATTTATTTCACCCGCTACGCTAAAGGCAAAATAGTGATGAAACCGGCATGGGCCCTGCATCATCATATATCGGCTTCATTTATTAATAGGCCTGAATGATGAAACTAGGCCTTTTAAAGGGTGATTCGAAATCCTTAATGATTTTTAGTAATTGAAATTAACATTTCGGTCAGATAATTAAAAATTCCAAAATCCTCGGAAAACAATTGAAGGCTCTAATAAATCTTAGAGTTCAGATCTGAAATTATTTTAATTAGTCACGAAATGTTCCACCTGCTACAAAAACGCTCCAAATATTACTGAAAAAGATTATAAATGAAGACTTCATTCAAAGTTTCTTGGAAATCCTTAACAAAAGTATTAAATAGTGTGGAAACCTTTTGAGAGGAGCCTCGCACTTGACCTTTTTTTTTTTTCAAAGTTATTCCGTGTTATCTCCTATTAGAGAATAAGTTTGTTTGGAATCTTTTTCTAAAGGTTTGTAAAATGATAGTTATTTCCTCCCAAGCTAAAAAGCCTAAGAAAATATGTTTACAACTTAAACAACCTCCCTTTCATAGTTTGGTCCTTGAGGCGAGTTTTGTTGAACGTAAACCACAATTTACAATTCACAAAAGAATTTTGTGTTTTGATATAAATTTAAAGAACGATTTCGTTTAAATATTTATAATTATCATCTGTTTCATTTAAATAATATTATATTATAATATGTAGGTTTTAAGAACATAATAGGAAATAAAACTGTTGTTCTGTTTTTGATTCAGTTCATATATTAAAACAATTATTCTTATAAATGGATGTTAATTAAACATTGTATTGTTATTTATAAGGAAAACAATTTGCTATATTTAGTTCATGTTCCAAATCAAAGTATATTTAATTCAAGTAGGCTATAACAACCAGTCTTAAATAATCTTTGTATATAATTATAATAAATGTTAAGTTATCACCGTTTAGAAATACACATACAAAACGAGGTACATACTATTCTCTGTAATATCTCTGCTCTATATAAGATATTTATGTACCAAGAAGAACCGGCAAGAGACTCGGAGAATCTAACTAAGATTTAAGCTTCAGTTTTGATAAAAAGGCCGAGACGTCGTTAATACAGAAACGTCAATCTAAGCCGTTACGAGTCAACTCAGTACAGCACCGTTGAATTTTATAAGCATAGTTTGCGTTTATAATTAAATTCATACTCGGTGCAACAGGGTGCTAAAATAAAGTAAAGTAACAGCCTGTAAATTTCCCACTGCTGGGCTAAAGCCTCCTCTCTCAAGGAGAGAGTTTGGACCATATTCCATCACGCTATTCCAATTCTGGTTGGTGGAATGTACGTGGCAGATTTTCGATGAAATTAGACACATGCAGGTTTCATCACGATGTTATCTTTCACCGCCGAGCACGAGATGAATTATAAACAAAAATTAAGCACATATATATAGTGGTGCTTGCCTGGGTTTGAATCCGCAATCATCGGTTAAAATGCACGCGTCCTAACCACTGGGTCATCTCATCTCTTTTCGCAGGGTGCTAATCATAACAAAAACTTTTTCCTCAAACGGATACCCAGCCATGACATAACATATACTTGTATTGTGTGTACGTATATTATGTATACTGTATAACCTTATACGAATGTTACCAGCGAGATTTGCTATCATTTACATAATCCTATGTAGTATATAATATGCCTTATTTGTTAAGGCTCGTTCCTCTTTAGAAGAATGAGCAATGGTTTTAAGTCAGAAACGTTAACCAAAAGCAATGAAGCAATTAATATATAAGTTATGAAAATAACCAAAATATACCAAAACGATCAATTTCATAATGTTGTCTTATTTTTTCGCGATTATTACACATTGAAATATTTTTTTATAAATAAAAAAAAACCGCCTTCAAAAATGAACTAAAAAGAAAAAAATAATCAGTTACATCCATATCCAATTTACGATTTTTTAATCACCTCTCAAAGTCGGTGCCAAAATTGCTAATATAGGTACATAATACATAATACATACATACAAACCTAAATCTATTTATTGTATAGATGACACCATTAGACAAACCTTACTATCGATACAAAATAAATGATTTCAATATAGGAATTTATTTACTTTGTTGGCACCGACTTCAAAAGGTGATTAAAAAATCGTAAATTGGATATGGATGTAACTGATTATTTTTTTCTTTTTAGTTCATTTTTGAAGGCGGTTTTTTTTTATTTATAAAAAATTATTTACTGCTTTTCAGTGTTGTTTTGTTATTTATAATTACAATTGGTAGTGTTTGTCATTCACTTTATTATACTCAGTACATTTCGGCTTTCGACTCTAAACATAACTCAACGCCGTTTCAATACGATGTGGACTGCAACTCAAATTAAGCGTTACCTAAGTTACAATAGCCTAATGCTAACTGCTCATCGCCAATTAGACAATACCATTTTTCCCGATGCAATACCGTTAATCATTGAGGAGTTCTCCTGGTAGTCCACCATCAGCTAGACTTTATCATAGGCATGTTTACTAACATCAATTGCTTGACGACTATCTTAAAAAAATAGAACTAAACCCGTAAAATAGTTACTTACTAATAGGTTCTGATTACCAGTTGTGGTCTTCATCATCAGTTCTACTTCATCAAATGTCACTTTTCGTGAGCATATGACCAAGGCACTTTGAATAAAACCGAAATCACTATAGGTGTGCCTATAAAATTTGAGGAGTTCCCTCGATTTCTCCAGGATCCCATCATCAGATCCTGATCTCCTAACAATGGGACCACCTGTAAAACATGCCCTTTCAAACAAAAAAAGAATTGTCAAAATCGGCCCAGCCATCTTCGAGTAATTCGGTAACATGCATAAAAAAAAAAAAAGGCCCCGACGAATTGAGAACCTCCTCCTTTTTTTGAAGTCGGTTAATAAAACTAATTTTAACGGATTTAAATCGCGTGTATTAATTATTTTTATCATCCCGACGTTTCGAGCACTTTACAGCGTTCGTGGTCACGGGTAGACTGACAGTTTTATTTCAACGATCAATTTCAGTCTGATTCTAAACCTGTAACATCAAATAAACCACCACAACGCAGAATATTTTCAAGAACAATTCAAAAAGATTAAAATAAAATCGCTTACAGCCACATTAACGTATCTTTTGGATTTGAAAGGATTGTTACATACATTTCAAAAGTGAAATATCAAATGATTATCTTCAATGGAATGGAATATCCTTTCAAATCGTTCACAATGATAACCGATAATTGGTTCCATGTTCACTATTGTAAGCGAGAAAACAGCGTTTTCTGTACCTTTTGAATTCCCTCTCGACGACTTGTAAGGGAAAATGTCTCTTGAAAAAGATTCCTAAGATTTCATATCAGCCTATTTTGTAACAAAATCATTTCATTTCATTTCGAGCACACAATACGAAGATCTAATTTTATCTGATATGTTAATCCTATTCATGTCCATGTCGACCCGAGATGGCCTAGTGGGTAAAACGAGTGCATCTTAACCGATGAATGCGGGTTCAAAGGCAAGCACCGCTGATTCATGTGCTTAATTTGTGTTTATAATTCATCTCATCGTGCTCAGTCGTGAAGGAAAACATCGTGAGGAAGCATGTGATCAATTTCATAGAATTTCCGTCACATGTGCATTCCACCAACACGCATTGGAACAGCGTTGTTGCATTTGTTCCAAAATATTCTCCTCGAATGGTAAACTTAATAAACTTCCAGCAGTGGTAAATTTACAGGCTGTTGTAGTTATAATCCTATTCACAAAAATAAAATGTTCAGTGTTTTATGGATGACTTGGCTCTATCTTATGTTTTATCGTCATTTACTTGATGTTATTAACAGTCCTATGCTTTGTGCAAGTCTCTTTGGATATCAGCCACTCATCATATTGTATAAAATACATGCTTGTGATCTGTGATAACTTTTGAGTTCTTCTTACATAATACCCCAACAGAGTCAGTATGAATATAAACATTCACAGAAACTTCTTGATTTACAATTAAACCAACTTAGACTATGGACGAGTTCGACATTGCTCGCAATTGCAGTGTTGTACCAATTTTTATGAAAAAGTTATTGGTTAGTTCTAATTTATAATTTACAACATTCTCTCTGCACAGTGAAATATTCTCGTCTGCATCAGCGCTTTGTTCAATTTCAATAGACTGAAAATATACAATTATATTTATTTAAATGAATAAGAGAGTAAATTATGCAGTCTTGCCTTGTTTTATTGTTAATTCCATATCTCTTGAACTTTTTTATGGAAACTTTAAAACACGACGTATATTTTAATCGTGAAATGTCAGGAAGTCCAAAGTTGTACACAACGTTAGTAAATTTTCAAAAATAAAATTAAAATATTTTTTATTCAAGTAGGCTCATAAAAGCACTTTTACCGTTGTTACAGTGTTGAATTAAATGTAAAGCTTTCATCGATTCGGAAAGTAGATTCTACTGAGTAGAACCGACAAGAAACTCAGTAGTTACTCATTTCCACCATTCTAATTACATAGTACGTTAATAAAGTACATTTTTATACATGTATCCTTTATATAAATTTAATAAAAAATTTTGAACAATTTTTTATAAATAGTTTTCCAGATCTTACTAAATCTACAATGGTTAATATCTTAAAACATTATTTTTTTTTTTAAATACCGACTTCAAAGTGATCACTAAAAAAGTAATAAAATAATTTGATTTAAACACGTATTATTGAAATCGGCCGATCGTATGTAAATATTTGTACATTTTGTTTTTCACACAAAATCGTCCGACTTTAATAATAGTAATCATCCTCATCATCCTCACCATGGTACCATTCCAAGAGTATCTTCTTTCTAATATATATATATATATATATTATATGTATATAATTGCGAACACTACTTTTTTTGAAGTCGCCTAACAAAATAAATCCAAACATAAAATAGGAGGATAACATTCTAAGCATATTATTTTAGGTTTATCTCGAATTTTTGTCACGATTATCTTATTCATAATTTGACCCTTTAAACGTATGAAACCCGAATATCTAATACTGTATTCCTTAATAAATAATACCTGTAACATTTTCCAGACCACGCAATATTTTACGTTCGCCTCGCAAGATACTGCCTGTCACAGTCAGTACAGCCCACTCATTAGAATTCAGACAATGTAGGAAACTCCAAAAGGTTTCGAAAAGTTAAATTGAGACCACTTTTAGCTGTCGCCGACCTTTACCACAAGCTATTTCTAATTTATGAAATGTATTAAAATGCTTCAAGTCTCTAATTTGTTATTAAAATATTATTAATTTTACGATCTAAATTAAATATAATCTATTGTATAACGTATCTACGACTTACGATTTGTAAATCCCTGATTAAAAATTATATTTAAATATGGTCACTAACTGCACTGTGATTTATTAAACATTAATAGTAAAGTATTTAAATACGCACTTTTAAGCGAAGGTTTAAATTATCATATCTATATTATAATAATATATATATATTAATATCATAAATGTGAACGTAACTCTGCCTGACTGTCGCTCTTTCACTACCAAACCAATGAAATGAATTTGATGAAATTTGGTGTGAAGCAAACTTGAATTTCAAGAAAGGACATAGCTACTTTTTTTGCCTAACAGATGATACCAACCAATGATGAAAACTAGTATTTAATATGTGTTTATAGTTCATATCCTATCTACGTTGAAGTAAGCAACGTGGAAAAACTTGCTTATTTAACAAATCTGCCACACGTGTATCTACCGACATGAATATATCAGGTCAGAGTGGTAAAAGAAACTTCACCCTCCACCTCAAAAAGTATCCCAATACTTTGCTTACATTAACAAAGACCTCTTAAGTTTCATACAACAACAACAGCCTGTAAATTCCCACTGCTGGGCCAAAGGCCTCCTCTCACTTTGAGGAGAAGGTTTGGAACATATTCCACCACGCTGTTCCAATGCGGGTTGGTGGAATTCACATGTGGCAAAATTTCTATGAAATGTGTCACATGCAGGTTTTCTCACGATGTTTTCCTTCCCTGATAAGTACGAGATGAATTTTAAAGACAAATTAAGCAATATATTAATTAATTGGGTTTGATCCCGCAATCATCGGTTAAGATGCACGCTTTCTAACCACTGAACCATCTCGACTTAAGTTTCATGTTAGGTGAAAGTTTCTTTTGTTAAATCATGCTCACGTCAAACCCGTATTAAAACTATACAATGGTCTGTTATATTGTTCGTCCACTTGCAACATGCCAGTCATTTTATTGCCAATCAATAAGTTCAGTATTCGTTTGTTGCCGAAGTACTTTATATCGGATAACGACATTGCTAGGGCAATTTACCTTTTTCAGTTATATTAAGCACTGCCAAATTGCGTCGACTATATTAATGTACGTTGTGACGTTTTTTTTCCGATCGTTGCTTTATTTTCTATATGAAAAATGTTTAATAGAGTTACGTTCAATTATAGTTTGGTTAGCGAATATTTCATAAAATTGATTTTTTTTTAGTAAAAGAGCTAATCATAATAGATTATGGAACCTCATTGGTCTGTTGTGCGGAGGTTTATTAAATAAATAAATAAATATGAGACAACATCACGTACATTGCTCTGATCCCAATGTAAGTAGCTAAAGCACTTGTGTTATGGAAAATCAGGCAACGACGGTACCACAAAAACCCAGACCCAAGACAACATAGAAAACTAATGATAATCTACATTGACTCGGCCGGGAATCGAACCCAGGACCTCGGAGTGGCGTACCCATGAAAACCGGTGTACACACCACTCGAATAATACTCAAAATCAAAATAAACTTTATTCGTGTGGGCTTTAACAAGCACTTTTGAATCGTCATTTAACAATTAAGTGAAGCTACCACCAGTTCAGAAAGTAGATTCAACCTAGAAGAACCGGCAAGAAACTCAGTAGTTACTCTTTTTAAACATTTAAAAATACAAAGTCATGTTAGTTAATACAATTATTTAAATTAATATATCCTGCCTGGAAGTCAACAGGTATTAACTCCATGCATTTTATTCATTTACAAAATCTTGTATCGGATAATAAGCCTTTTTTACCAATGTATTTTTTATAAACGATTTATATTTACGAATCGGCTAAGTTAAAAATGTCTGTGTGAAATGTGAGTGAGCTAGTTTAACTGCAGGCACGAGAGACATAACGTCTTAGATCCTAAGGTTGGTGGTGAATTTGCGATGTAAAGAATTGTTAATATTTCTTGCAACACTAATATCTATGAATGATCACCGCTCACTATCAGGTGGCCCATTTACTCGTCGCCATCTTGATAAAAAAATAAAGTATAGAATACATCTATAATATTATATAATTAACTCATGTAAATACGTAACATTAGAAAAATTAAAAATTGTAATCATTTAATTTTCAATTTTGTATTCTAGCCTCTCTCTGAAATTGGATGAGTTTAATTAAAAACATGCCACAAAAATAGCAAATAAATTCCGTAAATATAAAGGTTAATTGATAAAAATAGCCTTTTGTTGGATCATATCGTTGATCCACTCAAGTGAGAGAGTTGTTTTTAAATAAATAAAAAACAAATCTGGACGTCATTAAAAAACGATTATGACAGTTTTAAAATAAATTATTATTCAAGTAATCTATAAATAAATTAATTTCATTAATAGAAGTTAACGTGTGTACACGCGCCATTTAAACACACACTAGTAAAGATCGGCGGCGGATAGGGGGTATGACAGGATTAGAGGGCATTAATTATCGTCATATAAGCTGGTTTTACCCCCTAAGCGCGCCAAAAGATAATTCATGTAAAAAATATAATCTACATCATTCAAGATACAGACCTGAAAAAAGGCTTTACGAACATATATAAACAGTTTTCCTTTATTATTATCTTAGTGGATAACGTCAAATGCAACCTACTTACATAGTTACCGGCGGTTATATGCCTCAAAGAAAACTATAATTCTTATCTCGATAAAGCGTATTTCAACCCGCAAAAGCCGTAAACGCGATATCAGTTGAACATTTCATATTCAACGTAGTCGTAAGACAATCGAGAGCGTTTCGAATACGATTCGTATTTGAATACGTTATATAAAACGTCTGGTGTTCAATGCATTGCTATGCATCTCGTAGATCGCAATCCTGATAAGCAAACACGAGGACCAAATGAAACAAATATATATTTGAAGTGACATATTTTCGGTGAAGTAAAATTCAAATTTACTATTTAAGGGAACAATCCAAAATATACTTTATTCAAATATCGTCAATCAACTAGCGAAAGACTGATAATTTCACCAAGGACAAATCACTAGTTAGGTACTATGAGTGAAATACGTAATCAATTAAATATATATTTCCTTTGTATCCGCTTGAAGAACTCGTTTACGGATTATCTAAGACTCACCGGCAACTGAGTGCCACTACCGTCTAAAAACCATAGCTTCGTCAGTTTGAAGGGCACACGGGATCGCTTGTGCATGTAACCGTAGCCCTCCGATGGTGGCTTTGTGGGTCTATAATCTAGAGTAAGAATAGCTCCCGGATTACAAAGAACCACATTCGTTTCTTACAAACAGGGGAGAAGTTGCGCATAGCGCTTCACCCTGTTCTTCTTTGAAACTCAAACCCAAACTCAAATTCTACCAATACTAGTAGTCGCTTGCAGCTTCGCTCGTATTTGGGTGTTGGTTATCTCTGTTAGGCAAGATAAGTAGCCTATGTCCTTTCGTGGAGTTCAATTTTGCTTCATACCAAACTTCATTACATTCGGTTCAGCGGTTTAGTCATGATAGACCGAGAGACATATAGACAGGGTTACTTTCACATTTCTAATATTAATATAGATGGAAACATAACACTTACTTATTAATAGTTTTATAAACACTTCCACCGGTTCGAAAAAGGAAACACCCAGATCTGAGGAGAAGAAGTAGAAGGCGAAAGAATAAAGTAAGAGACTCAGCGGGTCTCTTATTTTATTTTTTTGTCAATCTTTGATACAATGCTTGCAATCTCCAATGCCGGTCCGCTTTTTTCTTCGGTCAGAAAGAAACCATCTCCTTCCTGCACCTTCTATTTCTGACCATTATAAATGGTATATTTGTAATGGTCAGTGGTAAGAGATCTCCGTCGACACTTGCCGCCTGGAAAAAGTGTGAGGGTTTTATTTTCTCACATAACAACTCTGTGGAACCAGCTTTCACCAACGATTTCTCCGAACCGATAAGACTTGGGAACCTTCAAGAAAAGAGCGTACACTTTCCTTAAAGATCGGCAACGCACGGCTGTGATAGTCACTTTCCATCTGATGAACCTCCTGCCCATTTGCCACCTGTCATAAACATGTATGTTCTATTTTTAAATCAATGAATACGAACTCAACGCTTTTAATCATGTATCTAATCTTGTTTTTGTAAGAAGTATAAAAATCACCAATTACTATCGCTTTAATGAGAACCAGTGTGATAAAGAGCAACATATCATTTTATAAAAGACTCTTTGACAGTGTATGGAAGGTCTTATTATCCTTTTATCAATGTATAGCAGCCAAGTCAGTATTTGCCAGTCAAAATTCCTGTTATGAAATAAAAATTAATATAACACAGAACTAAAAGAAATAAGAAATTAAATTCTACAGAATATTATACGACATTTTCTTTTGATTATCAGTATTCGTGATATAATGCCTAAGAAAAAATATCGAAAGTTATTTTCAATTGCTCCTTAATGTAATCTTAATCCCTATAGAAAAAAAAAAATTTTTTAATTTGTTGTAACTTTCAACGTACACCTTTAACTCGTAAATAAAATCTATAAAGTAAAAAAAAAAAAGTAATTTCGCACTGCTGGCATAACGCCTCCTCTTCCACTTAGGAGAGGGTTTGGAACATATTCCACGCTCTTCCATTTAGGAGAGGGTTTGGAACATATTCCACGCTGTTCCAATGTGGCAGAATTTCGATGAAATTAGACACATGCAGGTTTCCTCACGATATTTTCCTTCAAAGCCGAGCACGAGATGAATTATAAACACAAATTAAGCACACATATATAATAGTGCTTGCCTGGGTTTGAACCCGCAATCATCGTATATTTATATTTATTTATTTATTTATTTAACACTTTTTGTACACCTAGTTCAGAGGGTGGATCTACCAGGTATCTGTCCGATAGTTGGTTGGAATCACTACGGGTACGCGACCCCGGACTGCTCTAGCTACTAGTGTCACATTCCAGTATCCTCCGTGATCACAGTATCCTTACCCCTCTCCTGGATTCTCTGTCTCCAAAAATTATCGCTGCGTCACGCCCTTGTTCCCATGTCATTCCCTTCCTTTGTTTCCTTGCCTTCCGGCATATTGGACGTAGTAGAGTAACAGCGTCGCTCTCTGCTAGCCGACTTTCTATTTTGAAAGTAACAGACTGTCGTTAAAATCGTTGTTCTCTACAAACTCTCATCAGTAGCTATAAGAAGCTGTAATAACATCGCAGCGGCTACGTTCTTCTTCCTCACGTCGGCTCGTGAAATAAAACCTGATGAGGGGAGGGCTGTGACCCCACACCGACACAGACGTCAACACCTTGTCAAAAAAGAAGGAAAACTAACATTAAACCCGGAGTGGCGCCACCGTTTAGGCGTAAGCCAGGTGCCTGCGGCCAAACCAGCACCACACGTATTGACCCGTCATTCCTGTGGATCCTGCTGGGGTGGAGGAGAGGGTGGCATGGGTACTGGGTAAGCCCGTGCTGCCATAAAGTTGCCTGACCCAGGCGTAGCAGCATCTGCGAAGAGGACACTTCGCTCACCTGTCTTGCAGGTGGAAAACAACACGGAGAGAGGCAGTCACCGGTTATAAGTCGGCACGAATAGGCGTAAGTGCGGGCGCCAGGGGCCACTCTTGACAGTAGGAGGATCCATCGTAGATCCATTGATCAGCTACCGCCTGCTCTAAGTCGGGCAGCCCCCGATCAATAAGGTACTGATCCGCCTCAGCGTTAACTCGTTCCGCCTGGGTGAACGGAACACAAGCCTTACAGCTGGACGTTGACGCTGTGACATTAACCACCCACTCAAAGGAAAAATCCCAAAGCCCATAACAACGCTGCTTACATGCGCTTTGCGACATGGAATGTCCGAACTATGAGGACAGGCTTCCTGAACACCTACGGAAGCCCCGATTGCGCCCAAGAACTGCGCAAAACTTACAGTATCGACGTGGAGCTCAAAAGGCTCAATATTGATATTGTAGCCTTACAAGAGACCAGAACCGAAGACGAAGGATCTTTGCGTGGAGCTAACTACACTTTCTACTGGAAAGGCAAGAGTTCCTCAGAAACACGAGAGCATGGTGTAGGTTTCGCGGTTCGAAACCAACTCATCAACGCCATAGAGACACCTGTAGGCGTTTCCGAGCGGATTATGTTCTTGCGTCTAAACACAAAAAGCGGCTTTGTCACTCTAATTTCCGCTTACGCACCAACGCTTAATTCAAAACCAGAGACCAAGGACCAATTCTATGACCAGCTCGAAGAGACAGTACGTAGGGTAAATCCAACTGACAGACTGCACATTTTGGGTGATTTTAATGCTCGCGTCGGTCAGGACACCTGGCCTGAATGCCTCGGTGCACACGGCATAGGTAAGCTAAACGACAACGGGCAACGATTGTTAGAGTTTTGCTCAAAGCACCAGCTGTGTGTCACCAACACCTTTTTTAAAGGCAAAATGATGCGGAAAGTCTCGTGGATGCATCCTCGATCTAAACACTGGCACCAATTAGACCTTGCTCTGTCAAGAAGGAGGGACCTGCGGGAAACGCTCCACACGCGGGCGTTTCACAGTGCCGATTGCGACACCGATCACAGTCTCGTTGCTACTAAAGTTCGACTTGTCCCCAGGAGAGTCCATTCTTCCAAGCCGCTCGGTCGAAAAAAGATAAATCTTTTTAAGACTCGTGACATGGAGGTAGTGGAATCTTTTGGGAGACTTGTCCGTGAAGAAGTTGCAACTTGGGACAGTACGGCATCAGCGCAAGTCGAATGGGAAAAACTGAAGTCTCTTCTGACTGACACTGCAGGAAAAGTGTTTGGGTATCAAAAGATAAAACCTTACGACTGGTTTCTAGAAAACGAAGAGCACTTAGTTCCCTTGATTGACTCAAAACGCCAAGCCGCTTTAAATTTTCGCCTCAACCCTTGCGATGCGACGCGTGAAGATCTCACGAAGGCAAAAGCCGCACTCCAGCGCAGCACGCGCTTTTTTGCAAATGCGTATTGGACGGAGCTTTGCCAAAGCATCCAAGCGTGCGCAAGCGCGGGGGATACTGGCGGGGTTTACGCAGGCATCAAAAGAGCTCTTGGACCTACACCAAAAAAGACGGCACCTCTCAAAGAAATCGACGGTTCTGTTATAACAGACAGCACTCGTCAGATGGCAAGTTGGGTAGAACATTACAAGGTTCTCTACTCGTGCCCAGTGGACATTAAGCCAGATGCGGTGGAGCTTGTCCCGAAACTGGCAACTTGGCACGAGCTAGACGCCGCACCCACCGTAGAGGAACTTTATCTGGCCGTCAAGCAGCTCAAATGCGGAAAGAGTCCTGGTAAAGACGATGTTGTCACCGAAGTCGTCAAGCTTGAGTGCCTCTTGCCCATCCTCCACAACCACCTGGCTAAGTGTTGGGAAGAAAACTACGTCCCTCAGGATATGCGAGATGCTAACATTGTCACTCTTTATAAAGGCAAAGGCGACCGCGGCGACTGCAACTGTTACCGCGGAATATCTCTTCTTAGCATCGTCGGTAAGGCCTTTGCTAGGGCCATTTTAGGCAAACTACAAAGGCTCGCCGATCGCGTATACCCTGAGGCACAATGTGGTTTTAGGTACCAACGGTCAACTGTCGACATGATATTTTCACTCAGACAGCTACAAGAGAAGTGTAGGGAGCAACATACACCCCTAGTCGTTGCATTTGTAGACCTAAATAAGGCCTTTGACTCCGTGAGCAGAGAGGGGTTATACTCGGTTCTTGTCAGAATTGGATGCCCCCCGAAACTCCTAAGGATAGTGCAATCGTTCCACGAAGGTATGGAAGTCACAGTCCTGCACAATGGCAACATATCTACGCCATTTGACGTACACTGTGGCGTTCGTCAAGGTTGTGTACTGGCCCCTACCTTGTTCGGAATATTCTTCTCGGTGCTTCTGAAGGTTGCTTTTGGGGATGAACAGCAGGGCGTCCACTTACACACGCGAACTGATGGTAAGCTGTACAACATCTCAATGCTCAAGTCCAAACGCTACAGGGAGGACCTATTTGTAGATAGTCTTCTCTTCGCTGACGACGCTGCCTTTGTTGCTCATGACCAGGCTCAACTCCAGAACCTAATAGACAAATTTGCCAGAGCTTGCCACCTTTTTTCAATGTCCATAAATTGTAAGAAGACCGTTATTTTAGCGCAAGGATGTTTAGAACAACCAGTCATCTTGCTTAACGGCGAACCTCTGCAGGTGGTTAACAAATTTTGCTACCTTGGGTCGCAATTGTCGAGCAATCTCTCGCTTGATGCAGAGATCGACTCCCGCATCGGCAAAGCAGCCTCCACGTTCGGGAGGCTCCGTTCAAGGGCTTGGGACAACAGACACCTTACGGTAAAAACGAAAATGCTTGTTTACCAATCATGTGTCCTAAGCACACTCTTGTATGGAGCAGAAACGTGGACAACGTACGCAAAACAAGAACGCCGACTGAACACATTTCACTTGCGCTGTCTTCGAAACATTCTGGGCATCACGTGGAAGGATCGAGTGACAAACGAGTCTGTCCTAGGCGAGGCACAACTGCCTAGCATCACGGCCATTCTAAAAAAAAAACGGTTACGGTGGCTGGGACACGTGCATCGAATGGAGCACATTCGTCTGCCAAGGCAAATACTGCTGGGACAGGTTGCGGATGCGAAAAGGTCTGTTGGGCGGCCTATGCTCCGTTACAAAGATTGCGCTAAGCGTGATATGGTTGCGTTTAACATCCCTAGCAGCCGATGGGAGGAACTGGCCGAGGACCGTGCCAAGTGGCGACGCCTTATTCACGCAGGTCAATCAAAGCATGACGATGCCTGGTTTAAAGTTCTTAAGGAAAAACGCGTTAGGCGTCATGAGCGGGCTTCAAACCCCCGCCCACCCGGGGGCGCATACACTTGTCGGGAGTGCGGCCGAAGGATCCTCTCTCGCATTGGTCTCTTTAGTCATGAACGCAAGTGCTGCTTAAATCATCTGTCATAGATGCAGAGGCCTATATTATTATTTGTACACCACAATTACAATTACAAACGATTACAGAATACACAAACTAAAAACTAATGGTGAAACAAAGGCGGCCTTATGGCTTACTAGCCATTTCTTCCAGACTACCTTGGGTTAGAAAGTTGTCTGTGGAAGACAGTATAGGGTGGTGCAATTATAACTACTCTTAAAATAAATACAAGCTAAACACATACATAAATAAATAGCAGTAATAAATATTCAATAATGTGCATACGTACATATATATGCAGCTTTTTGACAAAATAACTTTATCACCAATAGCAATTAAGCTAATATATGTAACTCCTATAATCTAGGTACCAATAATATGTACCATTAACATAACAAATAGCAGTTACATTTCACGTCATATTATTAGATTATTAGCAGTATTGATAAATCGTCTCGTTTCCGTGTCGTTAAGTATAAAAGAAGAAACCATTTACTTATCATCCGTATTTATCAAATGGGCCGACGACACGCATACAAATTTCGGCCTTAGCGACATTATTTTAAAAAACAATGAGACCTGAGAACGCTTGCAGATACTTTGTAATAAAATTTGTTTGTAGAAATATTCATTATGCATGATTTGCAAAGTAATACTTTTGTACATTTTTTTTATCGAATGACTTATATTAATTACATACTCAGTGTTATGGAAAATCAGACGTAACGAAGGTGGAACATACTACTCGACCAGAGAGATCATTACAATTATAAATTATTTAGAGAATGTGATATGTTTGTATTTAAATAGAATTAAATAATTAATAAACAAATGACATATCTAAGATTTAAAAGCAATTGAAATGTGATCGTTTACGTGAGATTTTATTTCATAGTATAAACGGTGTAATTTATAAATTGTCAAAGTCTAAGTGGATATTTTTCAAACACAGATATTTACGTTACTTTTAGTTTCATTCATTTTGAAAAGGCCAAATGTGTACCTGGTACCGAATGGTACCATTTGATTGGATGGAATATTTTTGATAAAATGAAAACATTTTATTTTATTTTATATTGCTTTTGATCCTTTTCTTATTATTTGTCAGTTTTACTCTTGACATTTTTAATGCTTACATGAACTACCAGTCATCTTGTTTTAGGTATACAAACTAGCCCAAGCAAGTTGCAACCCAAAGGATGGAACCCTTTGAGTTGAAAATTGTTTGATACTAAATTTAATCAGATTCAGTTCAGCCATTTGGACGGCAAACATACAGTGTTGCTGTCACATTTAATAATAATAGTAAAGATTTTATTTAATCTTTGCATATATTTAAGTTTTTTTTATTTTTATGGATTTCATCAACTTTTGTTTTAACCATAAAAAATAATTCACAAATATGTATATTATATACACACTACGGCGACTCCTCTGTCGCGTGATATACGGCCAATAAATTAGGACTTTTAATTCCAATATAATCACATCACATCACATCATCAGCCCGTTTTTGTCCACTGCTGGATATAGGCCTCTCCAAGCCACGCCACTGTGGTCTTTCTCCGGCTACTCGCATCCAGCTCCTGCCTGCCGCCTTGCGTATATCGTCACTCCACCGTGCCTGAGGACGTTCTACACTACGTTTGCCGAGACGCGGTCTCAACTCTAGAAAACGTTTTCCCCAACGGTTGTCGGTTCTACGACAAATATGACCACTTCAGCTTACTAATCCGGTGGGCTATGTCGATGACTTTCAATATAATCAATTAATAGTAAAGTAACAGCCTGTAAATTTCCCACTGCTGGGCTAAGGCCTCCTCTTCCATTAACGAGATGGTTTGGAACATATTCCACCACGCAGTTCCAGTGTGAGTTGGTGGAAGGCACATGCGGCAGACTTTCGATGAAATTAGGCACATGCAGGTTTCCTCACGATGTTTTCCATCACCGCCGATTACGAGATGAATTATAAACACAAATTAAGCACATATATATAGCGATGCTTGCCTGGTTTTGAACCCGAAATCATCGGTTAAGATGCACGTGTTCAAACTGGGCCATCTCTGCTCTATCAATTAATAATGCGCTTTTATAACTCAAAATCAAAATATTTAGGTATATTTCATTTCATTGATGACATGTATATTTGGTACTAGATAAGAAATCAGTAGATGGTAGTACCCTCCCCTTTAGCTAGACCTCCACAAAGGTCTTTATACGTTGAAAATGACACTACAATCTATCAAAATAATAATTGACAGTAAATTGTATGTTCTCTCCCAGTGTGCTGTGTCATCGCAATCCATTACATCGATATAATTGAAGTGAAACCTCCTTGGCTGCGACGGGAATCAAATTACTTGATCGGTTTTGGTAAAAAATAATATCGATGAAAATAAAAATTAAATTCAAATTTGGAAATTGTTCGAATAATGCCATTCTGATAAGCGAAATTGTGCAAAGCATATGTGTGTATACACGGTACATATACAAGAATAACATTTTTTACAATTTTTGTCTGTCTGTTTGTTCCGGCTAGTCTCTACAACGGATGGACCGATTTTGATGGGACTTTCACTGGCAAATAAAAAAAATATTTTTTTGTTAAATTCAAACGTGTACAATATAAAATAAAATTATTATATTTTGAATAATTATTTTTCTTATTAAGAGATAAGAGTTACAAAAATATTTATATGTCTATAAATTATAATAACAATATTATTTTCGGGGAAACAATGGACTAATTTTCAAATTATAAGTTCCGTTAACGAAACGAAATACAGATAAGTAAAGTTTTAATTGCGAACAGCGAATTTTTTGTAAAATCTTTTCCTGGTGAGAGTACTTATAAACAGGAAGTGTTATGTGGCAATACTAACGGCCCGTCTCGGCTTCGCACGGGCGGATATAAGATTTTTAAAATATTTTTATTAACTCTTTATTGCACCCAAACTTAAAACTTAAATCCTTGATAAATTCCATACTTAAACCTTCCTTATAAATCCGTTACGCAGTTTTGGAGTTTACAGACCAAGATGGCCCAGTGGTTAGAACGCGTGCATCTTAACCGATGATTGCGGGTTCAAACCCAGGCAAGCACCGCTGATTCATGTGCTTAATTTGTCTTTATAATTCATCTCGTGCTCAGCGGTGAAGGAAAACATCGTGAGGAAACCTGCATGTGACAAATTTTATAGAAATTCTGCCACATGTGTATTTCACCAACCCGCATTGGAACAGCGTGGTGGAACATGTTCCAAACCTTCTCTTTAAAGGGAGAGGAGGCCTTTAGCCCAGCAGTGGAAATTTACAGGCTGTTGTTGATCAAGTACTTGGTAAAGAAGTAGCCTTGGAGTTCAATGTAAGTTCGTACCGAATTTCTAGCTTAATAGCTTAGTAAATTATATAAAAGATTTTAAAATGACAATGAAATAAAATAAAGTTAAACTAACTCCAAAAATGAAAATCCAATCCTTCCATTGCCTCTATCCATAATCCGTCTTTGTCACTGTACCAAGTACTGCCGGAAATTAAATAAATATATATAAATTCGAGCTGAAACTAGGTGTACCTACGCATTATGACTTATGGAATATTAGCAAGAATGAAGGCTGTTGTTCTTGAAATTTTCTCAACCAAGAATAAACCACTACTGGAAATATAAGGCTTTTAAAATACGAGCTAAGATGGCCCAGTGGTTAGAACGCGTGCATCTTAATCGATGATTTCGGGTTCAAACCCAGGCAAGAACCACTATATATATATGTGCTTAATTTGTGTTTATAATTCATCTCGTGCTCGGCGGTGAAGGAAAACCTCGTGAGGAAACCTACATGTGTCTTATTTCATCGAAATTCTGCCCCATGTGCATTCCACCAACCCGCATTGGAACAGCGTGGTGGAATATGTTCCAAACCCTCTCCTTAACGGAAGAGAAGGCCTTAGCCCAGCAGTGGGTAATTTACAGGCTGTAACTTTACTTTACTTTACTAAAATACGAGTACATAGATTACTTGTACTAATAAATATCTGTAAAATTATATGGATTTTGACTCTCAAACTCAAATTCCTTTGTTCTATATGGAAGAATTACACTTACCTATTGATAGTCTAATCAAACACTAGCATCGGTTTGGAAATGAAAATACACTGACATGCATATGCATGTGTATCTTTACACGTACATATACCAAAATAACGTTTTTTATAATTTTTATCGGTCTGTCAGTCTGTCTGTTTGTTCCGGCTAATGTCTGGAACGGCCGGATCGATTTTGACGGGACTTACACTGACAGATAACTGATATAATAGGGAGTAACTTAAGCTACATTTTTTTTTTCTTTGTTAAATTCAAACGCGTACAAGGTCGTGAGCACAGCAGTATTAAATATGAATACAAATAGATACTAAGTTATTATTTTCAGATTTCCTCGTTCTTATAACGAATGTGAAACTAGGAGCCTATAGTTAATGCAAGCTCGTCTGTGTAGGTACCGCCTCATCAGGTATTTTACCGCCAAACAGCAGAACTCAGTATTTTTGTATCCATTTCGAAGGGTAAGTGAGACCGTGTTTGTGATCATGATCGTGTTGTGATCTACAAGCATAACGGATAAACATTAATTCCCAAGTTATGGCGCATAAACGATATAAGGAATGGTCAATGTTTCTTACGCCGTTTTTTTCCATAGATGGTGGAACCTACAACCACCACTTACGCTTGGGTGGCCCGTCCGTCTTACGTAAATCATCAAAAAGACACGTCTGTAACGTTTTATAGCGATACGCTAGAACAGAACATGAGAATCACTCAGACATCATTAAGACCGAAGAGCTTGTATATCAGATGAATGATTACGCACTGTTCTCCTCATTCTATCATTATAAAGTTCCATTAGAAAGAAAAAGACGGCATTATGTTTGTGTACAACGTTTAAAAAGTAAGAGGATTAAAATATTTATTCAATATATTTTACGATATATTTAAATTGGAGTGCGCAATAGCTTGCAATGATATTCGGCAGGTCGATGGCCGCTTATGGACTTAACGTATTATATACGAGTGTATTGACAATCACTACCTGTCGCTTTGCTCGTGGAACAGCTAAAACAAATATATTAGAGTGCTCTCAATGCGGAACGTTTTATAAAACCTAAAAAAATATTTTTATGGTGATCAACCACTGCTCAAAATCAACATTCCATCAAATCCGTAAAATCTCATGAAACACACCATAAAGCTTATTCTGTTAAAATCTAGTATTAAGTCTTGTATAATAAGTGTAACTTTGATAGCCTTTTATTTTTATTTTATTTTACTTAGGTCCTTCAAAATAATAACAATATACATATTATACAGAGTGAGATAAATTTTCTTGATAGTTTTTGAAAACATTCGTTTTTTGAAGACAACGCTGTAGCTTAAATTAGCTTAGTCTGAAAATCACTATTAATGGCTGATCGTAAACGACATAAGAACTTCAGAACTCTCAATAAAAGACAAACTTCGGCAACGATTTCAAACAGCTGGAGATATCTATAAATAAACCCATTAGAATAAGTAATATTAGGAGGAGGTGAGATGGCCCAGCGATTAGAACGCAAGCATCTTCATTTTCGTGTTTAAAATTCTTCTCGTGCTCGGCGGTGAAGGAAAACATCGTGAGGAAACCTGCATGTCCAGTCCATGTCAAGCAAGTCCATTTTCCAGTGGACTCAGCCAGTTGTATGGGGCTCTATCGCATGTTCGCAACTCCAAATAACTTATACTTACTCCCCTACAGCGCTACCTCTAATATCATGTTATATACATTACGTGGTGAGACAAATACATCATAATCTTTTAAATTTACTAGATTCAATTATAAATTTAAAATGTACGGTTGTTTGTTGTTTATGTTATCATTATCAAATTAAATAAAAATAAATAATTAAATTCCAGGACGTAAAGGTAGTAAAATATATCAAACATATAATACCCTTAGTTTTGAGGCTTATAATCACGCGAAAGGAGTCGTAGGCCCCAACTAGTAGTAAAATAAGTGTCAAAGTCAAATTCTACCTTGACATTAGACTCTCAAAAACTTGTATGTGAAATATATCAGAAATAATAAATTATAAAATAATTTTAACTGCTCTGGAAAACGACTACATAACAAATGTACATACATAAAATTTATAGGTAACGATGCAGCGCGTTCCGTAGAAGATTTTAGTATATAATGGTATTAAATAAGTAGCTCGCTTCGCAGTTTCACCCTCTGTAAATATAGACTATTAACGTGACAAGCATAAATTTCATGTTATTAAATTATAATACACGAAACATATACGCAACAAAATCACATAAGCCATACTCGATCTTTTGATTCCGTACTTGAATTACAGATAAAGTAACAGCCTATAAATTTCCTACTACTGGGCTAATGGCCTCCTCTCCCGTTAAGGAGAGGGCTTGGAACATATTCCACGCTGTTCCAATGCGGGTTGGTGGAATGCACATGTGACAGAATTTCAATGAAATTGGACACATGCAGGTTTCCTCACGATGTGTTCCTTTACCGCCGAGCACGAGATGAATTATAAACACAGATTAAGCACATTTATATACAGTGGTGCTTGCCTGGTTTTGATCCCGAAATCATAGGTTAAGGTTCACATTTTATTTCATTATTTTTAAAGAATTTTAGTAATACCTATTATAATAATTTTCCGACCCTATGCCCCGGCTACGCACGGATGCAACGCTGATACTAAATATACTACAGGATTTGTTTATTTAAGACATCACATTAGATACTTCTAATTATACATATTTCTTTACTATATTGTCCATGTGTTATATACAAAAACCTTCCTCTCGAATCAATCTATTTAAAAATTCGTCTTCAAAATCCGTTGCGTAATTTTAAGATTTAATACATAGGGACAGACAGCGGTAAGCGACTTTGTTTTATACTATATAATGATAGTGATAAAGTTCACTTCTATAAGGGATAAAGAGCAACATGATATTGATCTGATTAAAAGTTTGAAGGCTAAAATGAGTCACACGTATGTTTTAAAGGCAATTTTCGACTTATCTAACGCCTTTGATTGCGTGCAACACGTAAGATAACTTAGAAAGCAACGTAAAAAAACAATGAACATCAGTGGCTTTACCAATATGCTAAGTAGGCTGGAGCCTAGGTCGGCAGATTTACAGGGGCGGCAAATTTAGCCCAAATTTGTTATTATCTTACAGAAATAAAAAAAAAATATCATATCATATCACCTAGTTTACAATCATACTAATAATGGGAAAAAGCCGATGTAATGAGGACGACAGAACACAAATCATAAAGTTGCAATTTCAGAATAAATGTAATTAATATGATTGTGAACTAAACTCACTTGGTAGGGCTTTATGCAAGCCCGTCTGGGTAGGTTAGGTTAGTATATATATAACAGTACTCATTATTGTTGTGTTCTGGTTTAAAGGGTAAGTGAGCCAGAGTAACCTCAGGCACAAGGGATATAACATCTTAGCTCCCAAGGTTGGTAGCACATTGACGATGTAAGGAATAGTTAATATTTCTTACAGCGTCATTGTCTATGGGTGATGGTGACCACTTATCATCAGGTGGCCCATATGCTAGTCCGCCAACCTAATTTAAGAATTGCAAAAGTCAGTAGGGGCGGCAAAAATTGAATAGCCTACTAGCGGCAAATTTGTTAATCCGACACTGATGAAAATCTTCTTCATTCAATAATGATTACTTTTATTTCATCTGTATTATTACAGAGTTCCATATCACATTTAACTATTTAGATACAAGTATTATATCAAATTAACAATTATTCATATATCCAAATTTACTATGATGAATGAAACTAGTAACACTTTTAAATAGATAAATAAATATGAGACAACATCACATACATTACTCTGATCCCAATGTAAGCAGCTAAAGCACTTGTGTTATGGAAAATCAGTAGTAACGACCACAAACACCCAGATCCAAGACAGCATAGAAAAAATGATAATCTATATCGAATCGGCCGGGAATCGAACCCGGGACCTCGGAGTGGCGTATTCATGAAAACCTATGTACCCACCACACGACAACGGAGTTCGTCACCTTTAAAGGTACGATATGATAAGCAATAAATTAAGTTATGTTTTTATTGTTCTTTAGAGATTTATTGCGTCAGCCCAACGAAGTTCGATGTTGTAATTTTTCAAACGGCCAATCTATTTGATGTAATTAATTGTAGGTTTTGTTCGAAGTTTTATCTCCTTAGGCGTTGAAGTCACAGACATTTAAAAACCCGATTTGTCTCTTGTATATTTTCAACAGTCGCTTCTCTCGCTCGCGTTAGATCGCGTGCATCTTAACCGGTGATTTCAGATTCATACCCAGGCAAGCACCACTATATATATATGTGTGTGTGCTTAATTAGTGTTTATAATTCATCTCGTGCTCGGTAGTGAAGGAAAACTTCGTGAGGAAATTTGCATGTGTCTAATTTCAACGAAATTTTGCTACATGTGTATTTTACTAACCCGCATTGGAACAACGTGGTGGAATATGTTCCAAGCCCTCGATTGAATGGGAGAGGCCTTAGCCCAGTCGTGGGAATTATACAGGTGGTTGTTGTCTTTGTTGTTGTTGACCTCTTAAGAATGAGATATTTATACATTCAATGTATCAATTAGTCAACCATACGACTAAGGCAACAAACAGGCGAATATTTTAATAGCTGGAAAAATAAATTACACGTAATCGATAAATAATCACTCGTTAAATTTGATCCGATAGAATAGCGAGAGTCAAGTTACTCGATAAACAGATTATTATTTATTGAGAAAACATTTTCAAATAGGCCCAATAGTTATTACTAGCGATGCGCCCCGGCACCGCACGTGACATCATCATCATCATCAATAGCCTTTTTTCGTCCACTGCTGGACATAGGCCTCTCCATTAGCACGCCACTGTGATCGATCTTCAGCTACTCGCATCCAGCTCCTGCTAGCCGCCTTGCGTAAATCGTCACTCCACCGTGCCCGAGGACGTCCTACACTACGTTTGCCGAGACGCGTTCTTCTAGAACACATTTTACCCATCGGTTATCAGTTCTGCGACAAATATGACCAGCTCATTGCCACTTCGGCTTACTTATCCAGTGGGCTATGTCGATGACTTTGGTTCTCTGACGGATCCCCTCATTAGTAACCCCTAAAATAATCAGTATTTCTCTACCATACTGTGCATGTTTTGTACAAATAAACCTTTCTCTTGAATCAATCTGTCAAAATCCGTTGCGTAATTTTTGAAGATCAAAGAATACACAGGGACTGACTGAGGTAAGCGAGTTTGTTTTATAAGTATATACTATATGAATAAATATATTATTATTATATTATTATTATTATGTATTTATCCGTTCAACTAGACAATTCCTGCAGCTAGTCATATAAATATACATCATTAAATTGATATAGACAAAACATGGTACATTATAACCGTAAGAATTAGGTCTTTAGATAATTTTACCTTTCACGCGCACATAATTAAAATAATATGTTTTAAAAAATATATAGTACTATATAGACGTCAATTGCCTAATTTTAAAGCGGTCTTTGAAATAAGACATAGAAGAAGAAGAAGATAGTATAGGGCAGAAATTGTGAGGCCTAGGTAATATAAAATAATATTCTAAATTCTCCGAAACGTTGCATATTGTGTTATAATTATTATTTAGATACATACATTTTGCAGCTTTTCTTTTACAAAAAAGACTTTAATAATATATAGTATAAGTATATATATCTACCTATGATGTGTTGAATTATTACGAAAATAAATTGGAGTTTTTATAACATTTTATACGATGTAATAATAAGCTCTTAACTCCTACCAATTATAATAAATGATATGTACGATTCGGATACGTCAAAATATGGAATTTTTCGCTTCAATTGAAAGCAAAATTTCAATCCATATCTCTCACAATGACATTCAATAATGGGCCCCACATTCACCATTGTAGACATGAAAATATTCTTGGTCGTTTTGTAACTGCGAAGAGTTCGTTTCGTACTAATTCTTTTTAAAATTTTCGAAATTTTCTTTTCACATTTCGAATGTGAAAATTTCGTTAAGGTTTTCACCGAGCATTTCGTTTGTTAATAATATTCAATCAACACGCTTACTGAGATATTCTTTTCAAAGATGTTCATTTCGTTTTATTAATTAAATATTTAATTATTAGAATTTTGTTAGTAGGTTAATATCGTCAAATCTTGTTTAGTGTAAGTCGTTCTATTAATATAAAGAATAATAAAGTATAATCTTATAAGCTGCTGTGCTAAGAATTGAAATGAGACATGGAATAGTCGAATAAATGTGTCAGATATTTTCGAACACTGGAGAGGACGAAATGATTTTTACACACTAAGCACATGAAACTCTAGAGGTGCTAGTGTCTAGTTTGAGATAGTTTTCGATTCATGTATTCGCCATTGCTTACGAAAACAACATTATGAATGTGTGCGTGTACTGTAGATGTGTAGTAGTATACAAGTCAATTTAATTTTAGTATACAATCAATTCATTAAATATTCTACTAAGTAAAACTTAATATTTTTGTCTATAGATAGGGCGTCACCCTATCTATAGATAAAAATATTGAGTATATACTTACCATATTTAACTATACTTAGACTATATATTACATAGACTTTATATAACAGATAGCCCAATACCACTCTTATACCATACAATGAATTAAATTATTACTCGCATTGTGGTATGTAAGCCATATATACTTGTGAACCATGCAACATAATTATGTATTATAGTTACCCAGCACAACTTCATATGCGTGTAGTTTATTCATAAAAAAATATGATACAAATATAATATCTATTGTTCTGAAGAAAACTCAAATTGTATTATTGGTACCGGAGATTAACTTACAAACAAATGTTACTCCTTAATATTATTAGTGTTTGTTACATGTGTATGAACTAATAGCCTCATTATGGTGTCTCGTGATGAAGTAAGTTAGCTAACAATCTTCGAATTCAATAATTATGAGTCTGTTCAGCCATCAACGTGGTCCCTTTAATATATGTTATGAAACAAAATACATAAAATATATAAGAACCTATAAAATCTGTATTACATACATTAACAGCATGTATATATCCCACTGCTGGGTTAAGGCCTCCTCTCTCACTGAGAACACACATGTGGCAAAATATCAATGAAATTATACACATGCAGGTTTCCTGACGATGTTTTCCTTCCGCTTGTAATGAATTATAAACACAGATTAAGCACATATACATAGTGGTGCTTGTCTGGGTTTGAACCCGAAATCATCGGTTAAGATGCACGCCAAACCACTGGGCTATCTCAGCTCAGCTGTATTACATATTTATAGTTATTTATGTGGTAATAAATATGCTTTGAAACATTTGCTACGATATTTATGTTGCCTCGAATTAACCTGCCTTATAATAACAAATACGGTCGAATTGATCATAAAATATATTTCTCTCTAAATGTAAACACGATACATCAAATTTATTGATAACATTTTGTAACGGGGAAAGTCCGAACTTTTGTTTCAAATAACGTTAGCCTTGATTAATGTCAGTACATCATATTCAAGGCTTTTAAAATAATATTAACAGATTGTTTTGTTTGAGCAATGACGTCACAGTTAATTTAGTAAAAATATTTAGCTGTTTCTTTATAACTTGAGCTCAGGTGGATTTGATAGGTGTAGCATCCGCTACGACTACGACTTGGGGTTCAAACCCAGGTAAATACAAAACAATTTTCATGTGCTTAATTTGTGTTTATAATTCATCCATGTCATACTTGATCGTAAGAAAAACATCGTGAGAATACCTGCATATGTCTAATTTTAATGAGTGATGTGGTAGAAATCGAAATCAAACAAATGTTCAATACAAATCTCCTCAATGGGACAGTATATTTATAAAATTATTAATACATCAACAACCATTGGTCTAAATTCCACCATAATGTTAATGAATAATCATGTAAATTATCATCATGATTTTTATATTTTATATCTTTATTTATTTATATATTGTTTATATATTGTATATCACAAAAAGGACGGGAGCAGGTTTCAGCAAAGACGACATCTGTTTGCTTTTAAACATTTAAAAAAAGGTTTTAAACTTTTCATAGAAGGTGCTGTAATGTTTACAACCGGCGACCAAATTATTATAAGGATGTTTTATCGTAGTTCAAGTTTTTGTCGCTAGATGGCGTTGAACGAATTATTTCGCTGAGAATACTTATTACATGGAAATAAATATTGTAAGGAAATATGTTAATAAGTAACTAATAATAACTAATTCAATAATAGTTTAAGATGCCCAGTTGTTTTTAATCAAAACACTTGTCAATAGCGACCAGTTATTCCACAGATTAAACATTTTTTTAATGAAAACTTAGATTTAATAATATAATTTTATATGGCCTTATGACACAAAATAATTAGTCTATGTAGTGCAGAAATGTTCAAACCAAACACAAAATAACACTTTGTACTGTATGTTATCCGACATCTTATCGTTTTACTAAATCACTGTTAATATTCTGTATATAAAATACAAATTTTAATTGTGTATGCAACTTACAGGTGCGTTGCCGGTCTTTAGGAATGAATACGCTTTTTCTTGAAGGATCGTATAGGCATTTACTTACAATCATAAACAAAACAAATTGCATTCTCTTTGATCAGTATTTGGAATATATTTTAATGTCAGGGCTTAAAATGTAGAAACTTTAGGTTAACATATTGCATTCTACTTGCTATAATTTCGCCATATCACTCCAAATTACTCCAAAGCACTCCATATTAAAATTGGTGAATTAATCCTTACTTACAATACATCAAGATTCCACTTACATATCTCTTCCATAGTTCTAATAATAACTTCTCGGACATTTAAACTAACTAACGAACAATCTAAACTCAATAACTCTAAACTCAATATAACTCTAAACAATCTAAAAAATGTAAACCATTGACTCTTTATTTAAATAGAAGCTGAGATGACCCAGTCATTAAAACAAATTAATCTTAAGCCGATGATAATGGGTTCGACATCTGGCTACAATCACTACATAAATAACCTACCAGATATCGTACTGAAATCTATCATCTGAATCTATCAACCAATATTGTAGCAGTGAGTTTAACTTCCTACCTCCTCTTTAAGCTAGAACTAGCCCAGCAGTATACCGTTTATAATCCAATATCATATAAATATCACTTGTAATTCACGAATTTCATTCTATAAAAATGATGGATTGTTTATGTTTATGTATTGATGTCTTACTTTAAAAAAAATCTAAGAATAAAATGAAACAATCTTTATATAAAAATCACAGTCGTTTATTATTATTTTTAAATACTGGTAATTAAGATTGACATAGAGAATAATTACCAAAATCTTTAGCATAATGAAAGGTATTTTAAAATTTCTAATTAAAAACTAGAATGTAAATTGAGTAGATATGTACGCCCGCCAACACATTGCTTTCTGTCAAAATTACATTGGAACAACATCGAATTAATTATCACATACAAAAATACAATAATACGATAAATAACTATGAAACCTTATTTCATCATCACCAACTTTGAGATCATCAATCATCACCGCCTGTATTATGCTTAATAGTAACAGCAATCGTAACCCGCACACTAGCCCATAATCTATTAAAGTATTGAATCTTAAATAAGAAAATCTATAACCTTCATTCACCTTTTATATAAAATAAAAATATTTTAATTATGAAAAAAATATTGCAATACTTTTATTAAAAATAATAAACATAGAAAAATAATAAATTCAACTGGACGTTGTCATATAACATGAATGTTAGCAAAATCATTTTTTTTATATAACATTAACCTATATTATACCATCACACAGAATCAAAACGTCATATCACCACCAGCAACGAAACGCAATTTTGACAGACAAGCAAGTGACCCGCCATCGAATAATCACAAGCGTACGGATACGAGTAGAAAAGCCTACATTGTGATGTCATAAATACAAATTAAATCAAGGTAATATCATTAAGTAACTTAAAATTAAGTCATGGGCCCGATCTAGAAAAATCTTAACCTAAATTTACGTACAAACACTAAAATCGACTGAGTCGAACCGCGTCCTATAAAGCTATATAATTCGAAAACTATATTAAATCTACTTTAACAACTAGACATTTGCGCCGGCGCGTTAAATTTTCAACAATCGACGAAGCTAATAGATCCTAATACTTCGAGACAATCTTCCGACTTCGGTAACGCCAACAGAACACGTCGGGCCGCCGCTGACCGTGGGGGAAATGGAAACGAATTCATATCACCGACAAAACATAAGCGCGATTTGTGCCTCCCTACTGCATCATCTTCAACTTGAACCTTAGAACTAGATAGGAGATCACTCGGATGAATACGAAGAAAGCGCTCAGTGCGCCGACGTCGACCCAGAAGTTGGAGTGGTCCATCGTCATCTCCTTGAGGAACAGGCTCGGGGTCCGGAAGTGGCAGTAGGCCTCCGAGCAGTGGAGTTTCTCCCTGCCGAAGCCGTACACCGACAGCATGGCGCCCTCGAAGCCGTAGCGCACGTAGCTGAGGTACGTGAGCCACTGCAGGTAGCTGGGGATGGCGTTGAAGTTGACGAAGAAGCCGGAGAACAGCACGACGGGGATGGTGGTGACGGGCCCCAGGTACACGCCCGTCTCGATCTTCATGGCGGCGCCGATGAGCAGCCCCAGCGACTGCGCCACCAGCGCCGTCAGGATGTTGATGGTCGTGAACATCAGCACCCGGTCCGTCTGCATCGGCTGCCCCGTCATGAAGTACACTATTATCACGTACACCCCGCTGAAGACTATCTGTTGAGAAAAAACAGATATTATGTTTTTTTTTTTTTTAATGTGGCTTTTATTTGTGCCAAGAAGGCACAGATTATTTCGCCAATGTCACGTGCGATGGAGAAGACACGATGGAGATTGAACGGTGCAGATATTATGTTAACACGTGAATGAGAACAACATATTATAATCAATTAATTCATATTATATCTTGCTTATTTGTTGAAATATATATTTCATATAATTTAGATTGTCTTTTACGGGCGAGTAATAGATAAAAATAATACATCAACAACCGTACATATATGTATTACGTAGGTCGTGAATATTAAAAACCTTTTTAGTTCATTTGATTGCAAAATAAATTTAAGTGATTCCTCTAAATCTTTCTGTTTTATTCCTTAAGCTATGAGTTTGCCATTCAGTCCAACAACACAATTCCATAGATAGAGATGTAAAGAAAGGTAAACGATCCACGTCGGTTACTTTGCCATACATTGGCATTGTAAAAATATTATCTATTCTACGCACTGTCTATTCATTACACCGGTAAAACATTACAATGGCATGTCAATGATAGCGCAGAAGGCCACTTCCTCTTCTGCTTAAGAGTAAAACAGATATCGAAATTTTATCCTATTAACGTTTTAACGATAACCTCAAATTTCAGACAGAAAATTTCCGAATATTTTTCCCAGATTTAAAGGAATCCTTTAGTTACTTCTTCTCTACTTAAATTCCACTAATTAAAAAACGTGTATTTCGAAGTCTATTACTTATCGCGCAAAAATGTCTTTAGATGAAATTCCGAATAAAGTTATCTTGTACCTTGACTTTACATATACATATAATGCATTAAAACTGCTCTAAAGGGAAAGGGAACCAGTCGGGCGCGAGTAAATTTTATATAAATTACCTGAAACGGTAGATCCGCCATAGTCTTCGCAAAATAGAACGCTTTCAACGAATACCAATAATTTAAATGCTCTCTCACAAACACGCTCATCTCGGTTGGGACTGAAACAAGACATTATATATTAAGATTTAAATAAAAATCATATTGTACATATTAGTGTTATTATTCTAAACAAAATATCGACAAATTGTTTTTGAACATTGCATAAAATAGTCGTGCCGTTGGAAAAGGTTTCCTTTAAAAATCTCGATGTTTTATACATTTTTTTTAAATTAAAGTAATTTTTGGTAGTAGGTATTTTTAAGTATCAAAATTTCACATTTAATATTTACTTATGTTTTCAAATTTTTATACTTACATGTAAGAATTGTAGGCATCATAGCCGTGAACATAGTGAACATCACAGTAAAGAATATACATCCAGCATTGCTCATAACTTTCGCAGCATCTTGTCCAATATCGTAGTACAGAAATCCAATCAACAAGCCAACAACAGTATGCGAACATAGCCTTAAATGCGTCAACATTTGATCTCGTAAAATACTTCGGAAAGTCCTTTTCAATAAGATCCAAAATTGCTTCCATCCTGACGTCGGGAAACCGGTATTTTGTGGCTTCTTCGTGAAACTCTCGCTTGAATCGAGGAGAGAAGTAGTACAAGTAACGGGAGCTAAATTCGTTGAATTCGGTAGAGCATTCTGTTTCTCGGTGTTGAGTGTCGGTTCTGACATGTCTATCACAGTGCATGTTGGTTTATCTGAAAGTATTTAGAATATGACGTCATTTATCTCCAAGTCAAAATTTCGATCATTATATAAAGTCTAGATTACCACGGCAAAAAACTGAGAAGTTACTCTTATTTACTTTATAACTATATCTAAGATTGTATATCAGGCATATAAATTCTAACTATACTAAATTATTCCAGATTTTCTGACTTCGTTCCTTGGCAATCCACTGTCTGATTTAGACAAAATCTATACTAATATTGTGTTTCGCTCTTTCACTACCAAAAAAAAGAAACCGATTGTGATGAAATTTAGTATGAAGCAAATTTGAACTGCAAGGAAGGATATAGGCTTATTTTTGCGTAACAAATGATAAGAACCCCTTAAAACGCGAGCGAAACCACTGGTGACAACTAGTTACTTTATGACAAAGCTGACTACAATTAGTATCCTTACCAATAACTATCTCAAGTGCTTCCTTCTTAATATTGTTCTTGCTTTGATTGTTATAGTTGCAGTTCTGAGGAACGGAGGATGAAGAAGAAGACGTTGATGACTGTCCTCTGCCACAGTTGCCCTTATTCACAGCCATGACCAGTTTGTGCACCCAATCACCGTGCTCGCCCGTTGCTACTTCCATCACTAAATAAATGAGATAAAAACTTAGCATCGATTACATAACACTCAGCAATCAATAATTTCAGCTAAATTTTGGATCAAGACCCCATTTAAATATTTTACATGAATTATCAGATGATATTTTTTGTGTATTTTAGCAGTTTATCTTCTTTAGTGTAAATTTATTCGGACTCTTTAAACAAAAAAGATGAAGGTAATAGTAGCCTTGGAACTTTACGATAAAACCTTTAAAGGGATGGTTAGTGTCATTTAACTTATGGTACGGTGCAAATTTAATCCACCTAATCAGCTTAGGGATCGAATTGCATAATCTCCTAAGTGTTCAAGAAACCCTTTTCTCCCTTAGATCAAATGTCGACTTAATAATAATCCAAAAGGGAAATACTCACCATAGTCAGCAGGATTGTGGTAACTTGGACAATGTAATCCCATAGATGATAAGAACGGCACTAAGCCAGTCACTGAACCTTGATATATACATTGACCCTCAGCCAATGTGTATAGAAAGTCGAACATTTCGAAGAGCCTCGCGGACGGTTGATGGATGGTACATATGATCGTTCTTCCACCTCTGGCAAGAGATTTTAACAGAGATATGCATTGGAAACATGATGAACTATCCAATCCAGATGTGGGCTCATCGAAAAACATGACTGGCGGGTTGTTAACCAGCTCTAAGGCTATAGACAGACGTTTCTTTTGCCCTCCTGACAGATTTATCGTTCTCGTGTCACCAGCTTCAACAAGACTCAGCATTTCTAATATTTCGTTGATCACTATTTTCTTTGCGTTAACGGTCATATCTTTGCCGAGTTTTAAATTTGCTGAGACATTCATCGCTTCCTTGACGGTGAGATGTGGTAGGAGGCAATCGTCCTGCATGATGTAACAAGACAATTTGCGAAACCGTCTGAGATTCCTCTCCTTGCCGTTTATAAGTATTGAACCGCTGACGTTTGATGTTCTGAAAAATATATTGAAATTAATTTGGTTGTTTATTTAGATTACTTTCTTTACATTTTTATAGAGACATATTATAATAAAATTCGTATTATCAGCTAACACTTGATCCGTTTTTGTAATTACGATTATGTACTATTTATGATTACAATAGAACTGACTATTTACTAGCAGTTGGATGTTTACTTTATTCAAAGTTTATGAGTTCAGTTTATTATTTTGTATCTTATTAATTTTGTATATTTTTTGTGGAACACTTTATAATATTAACAAAAAAGAACTATCTGTTGTAAACGATTTAAACTTAATTCCATCCACTAAGATTTTATAAAATAAAATCTGGATTTTTTCTTAGAAGTGTACGACTAATCTGCTAAGTTCTACATTTTAATTTACTTTAACTTATTTCATATTAAATGAACTTATAATAAAATAAGGTCCAATTTCTATAACCTTGAATTTAACCTCTACATATACATTTCGTGAGACTAGGTTATTATATAAATTCTTAGAAAATTTGTCCATTACATTTCAGCTGAATAGCGACAGAGTTTGCGTTTACGAATTGGAGTAACCCTTAGTCGAATATACCTCATTAAATAATATTTCAGATTGGCATCAGTCCAAATATTGTACATTCCGTTATAGTTCGTGAGTAAATATTTCTGGGCATGCTTTGACTGATATAGATATTTTTTCATTGAATTGCGGGTATATGAGTTATGAAGATGAAGATCGTGGGCTATACATAATATGTTTTTATTTAGCAAAAAACATTGGGTCAGTGTGGTAAACTTTAATTTAAAGAACTACTCAGAAGAGAACTATAGATTATTTACGTGCTGTTACTTTACTTGTGTATATATGAGTTACATTTGACTTTACTTTGTTATGTACTAGCGACCCGCCTTAACTTCGCACGGTTGCAATACTGATACTAAATATACTGCAGAATGTCTTACAATGTTCACAGTTTTTCAGTCATTCTCTACTATATCGTGCTGTATTATACACATAAACCTTCCTCTGGAATCACTCTATTAAATAAAATTATTAAATCTATTAAATAAAAGTCAGTAAGCGACTTCGTTGTATACTATGTAATGTAATGATGATGATCATGATTCATTGACTGGATACATAAATAACTATATCTCTTAAAATTTACCTAATTATTTAGTCAATTACCACAAAAATATGATGACCCATTTGGAAGTTACCAAAAATATATGCAAAACGAAAAAACGAACTACTTCACGATAACGATCTCTGAACGTAATATTTGGCTGAATAAATTTCATGAAGGCGTTTTGTGGACTACGGAAAAATATCATAATAAATGTTAACTATGCCACTATGAGAAGTTTTGAAAGCCTTTTGTGTTCAAACAATTGTAAGAACGGAATTTAGTTCATGCGTTGATAAAAATGCCGAGACATGTAAATATTCGTTAAGTGGCATTCTGTCGTAAATTTCAAATTATGCCAACTTCGGGCAATATTTAAGAATAGCCAATAGTAGGAGAGTTTTTAGAGCGTTTGCACTCCTTAATCCAACCTTTCAATCCGAGTGTAACTAAGAATATATTTACGAATTTACAGATGGTGAACTTGGCCACAGATAACGTCATTTTTCTAATTTAATTACACATATACGAAGTGGTTAGGACGTTTACTGGTACTCTGTGGCTGAGGCATCTGGTATCAAGACTACCGTTGTTGAATAAACTCTATATAGAATGGGTTTTTAAACAGCAGGGGATATTTACTGGTTTTTAATGCTTATTATAAGCATAACATATATATTAAGCTTTGGAAAATAAATGGAAAAATTCTGTAGTATTCAATGCGGGATTTCAACAAAACATAAATCTTTATCTTTAAATAACATAAACTGTGAGTCGTAAATAGTTTCTTGCGTGCTAGTCTTATAATTAAAATTGTTTTATAACACTGGAATTAATTCACCGTTAAAGCGTAGAAAAAACGTACTATCTGATAAAATATAATATAAAACATTTGTGCTGGTTAGAATTCGTAAACTTAACCGTTTTTCGCTAATTATTATTTTGGAAAGATATTTCTCAAGTATAAAACGGTATCCGAATCCCTTAATGGGATTTCTTCCAGCAGACCAAAAGAGGATAAAATTGACGGATAAAAAAATAACATGTATAATCATATAAAATGTAAATAGCTTACACCAGTACAATAATTCCTGTGTGCCAGTACTGTATTGGGTACTGACCTTAATTGGACAAATTAAACTACCATTAATTTCAGATCATTTTACATTATTTCCATTTGTTCATTTGTTTAAGTTTGTTCCGCGAAATGCTTCTTACTCATTGATAAACTCTCAAGGATTAAAAAATGCAACTATAGCGCATTACTATAGACGGATTAATATTATGGACACCTTATGAATTTAAATTAACACTGCCACTTACTTGTATCCAGCTAATATATTCATGAGGGTACTTTTGCCAGCTCCTGATGGACCCATGATGGCCGTCAACTCACTCGAGCGGAAAGTACCATTGATGCACTTCAATAAGGCTTTGTACCCTCTCTTTCTGCCCTCACTGACGGAATATGATAAGTCTGAAAACTCGATGTCTACTGGCGGACGTTTCGGTAAATGAGTGAGGGATGCCATCGGTTTCTTCTGATCTCCATAGCCGTTCGGTATCTTTGGTACCAAGCCGGTCATTGTAGCTCCAGCGCCTCCGTTGCAAAGATTAATTTGAGATCCTCTGCAAATAATAAAAAAAAAATTATTATTTTTCTTATAAAACCAACTTTAGAGGATTCCTAAAAAATTTCAGCCAGAACGGATATTATCAAATCAATCTCCAGGTGGTCATATTACACAAAGCACAAACGAACAATACACTAGGCTCTATTGGAGAGAGTTCGAGCACAACTATACGAGTTACTTTTCCATTATAAAAGACGTGAAATTCTCATGAAAACCAATCCTTTACTGAAAGCATTATACCATTTAATATTGTCATTTATTCCTATCGAGCAATATTTTCCATTAAACATTCTATTTTTAAACTTACAGGATATAAATAATTCAACTGACCTATGTTAAATCTGTATCCGCTAAAAACTTTCTAAAGAAATATAGATTTACCTAACTGTTTTTTTCCCAACATATAAAGTACTATTAGTGTGATGAGAGCCGAGGTGGTCCATTACGTGGGAAAACCTTTATAAGTCAAATGAAAATCTATACATTTTCTATGGTAGTCGATCAAGTAATAGTGAAGATTAATAATCTTAAATAGATATAAAATGTAACCTTAAGTAAATCGAGATATCGATCTAGATGCTTTGAAATAAATTTGCATCTATATGTCTGTCTGAACAAAATAAACTCAACGGTTTTTCATACGCTTCAAGGAGGGTTCATGCCGTGACATGACGGTAAGTATAAGTGCTGAATGCTGTTCTATGTAATAAAAAAAGTTCCGAGAATTTACATGCCGAGCCGGTCCGTTATTTTTACATAAGGCTATTTGCATGCTGTTACATAAGAATAACATAGTCAAGTTCAAGGGCGAGTGCCGGAACGTGACATTTGTTTTGTTTTCAAACTATGTTATCGTTAGAGCACTCCACAAACGTTATTACCGAATTAATTTTATAACTCAGTATGCGTGCTCACGTGCATAATTCCGACGTAATCTGACGTAACTATAATGAGAATACATATCACGCTGTCCGTGGCGTATCACCTGACGACCTTTTTCGAGTCACTTCATTAAAAATATGTAATGCGATCCTTAATTTAATTTTCTTTTATTACAAATTGTTTTAATAACTACTTTAGATATTTTACATCCACCGGTCATCCCGTGACTTCCGTCTTTTATCTTATTTTAAATATTTCTGGTGAAACTATTTGGGCAAACTCGTCCGAGTCTATTACCCTTTCATTAGTCATACCGTTCCCAAAGGGAATTATAATAATTCTTTGTATTGCTTTCTTAGGGTAAGACAGCCAACAATCACCGATTCTGCAAACAAATTGTCACTTCATAGCATTCGTTGAAAATGTAAATGTTGCAATTGTTTACAACATCGATTCAGCATCGATCATACACATAGATCATATACCATTAAAAATCAGCGTTGGGTTCTTGGAATCCCACTTGGAAGCTAAACGGTACACCTTTAGGACATACTATCTAATCTGTCTACTACTATCATTATTTTGTATTGTTGTTTTTTTTGTAGATTAAGCTACTAGTTATAATTAGTGAATATTGTGACCTAATAAATTTATTTCTTTCTTTAACTGAAATCCTCAGTTACGTTTTAGGTGAGTTTCATTTTGTGATGATATATCGAACTTAGATCGAAACAGAAAATTGGAACGCATCTTACCGCTATATCCTTATGGAATGGAATGGATAATCCTAAATGGAATTGGCCCCATGAAAATATAAAAACAGTGCATATGTGTGAGTAGCTGGTCATCGCGTTATTAATAATAAATTATCATAATCTAATTGAAGCTTAAATATTTTGGTATTTAGATTGTTTTTAATCTCATTGATTTTATTTATCATTATAAGACCTTGATTGGTACTTAGAATTATTATTGTTTGGTCTATATTTTATAAATTTGTAACATATAATTAATATATTCAGTCTCTTTGCACTTGAATGTCAATGTTGCGAGTTTTAAGATTGTTGTTTTTGTAGTGAAATATATTGTTTAAGATAATTCGTTATTTTAAAATAGTTTTGCTGTTGCTCTGTTATGTGTCGATACATTTCGGAAAATGGAAGACGTTACATATATCGTTCGATATGAATGTAGCCTATTCATATATTTAAGTCTTATATTAAGAAAGTGATATTTATATATTATTATTTGTGAGATGACGTCAGACAGAGAAGAATGGAAGAAGAAGACATGCTGCGCCGACCGCAAGTGACATTGGGATAAGGGCAGGAGGAGGATGATGTTAAAAAAGAGATATTACATAATACAAGATAAAAGTAGATTGAAGACTATATATATTGACTTCCACGCACTATATACGCAAATGTAATTGTATTTTATTGGCATAAACTATGTAAGCAAAATACCTAGTGGAAAGAGTTACTACTGATGTTCTCGCCGATTCTTTTCAGTAGAATCAAGAACCCAAACCTTCGATGTCTTTACTTTAATTCACAATATGGCGAATTCAAAGTACTTCTATGAGTCTGATTGAATAAAGATTTATTTAATTTCTTAATTAAATTAGAAGAACGTTCATTACGAATATGATTTATTCATAATATTGTCGGTTGTACCCCTGGTGACCCGACTTGGCATTATTACCGCAGTAAATGTTATCTGACCCGTGGAGCTAGTTGAATTTTCATTCGCAACTAGGCTGCGACCTAGTCATAATGAAACTCACCAAAGCGTTGCTTCGCGAATATCTGGGACACACCGAAGCAAATAACGTTTTTTAACATATATTTAACTTTTATTAGATCAGTAGGTCAAATATAACTTTTAATTATTTACTTTTTACCTGTAATTATAGATATTGAATATTTTTGATAATTGTTTTTCTTTGAAAAGTAATATATTCTATTACATCTGGGGTATTTTCGAGAAGTGTGTTTTATGTAAAACTTCCTGGTCAAAAACAAGCTTATATTTCAGTAAAGCCTGAGGCTTAAGATTATCCGTAAATCCAGGGTCTGGCCAAAAAATATATAAATCGATTTTTCAAACAGTCAAATCAGTAAGAGCTCATAGCCTAGTAACTGACAGAATTAAAACTCATCTATATTAGGAGAGTGAAATAAAAAGTGATGCATAATTGCGGGGATCTCTTGGGAATGGTCATCCCAAGCAAAATCAGTTCAAATCAGAAATCAGAGAATGGTATGATGGCCTTATTAAATTAAAAATTGTCACGGAAACATTGATTCTCTTACAGTTTATTCGCTATCATAAATATCATAGATACTATTTGTTACTTTTGTTTGATAGAGTTATTATGTAAATACCGCCAACGCACAGATATTCCACCGTCATACAGCATATTAGTAAAGATACTTTTTAATTAAGGAATGGTTATTTTGACAGCGGTTAAGTCATTAGTGACTATAAGGTAATTTGGTCTCGTTCACCTACGTATATTAAATACTAGTTTTTGCTCAAGGCTTCACACACGTTTAAAGCTTAAGTTGTCTTGTGTTCAATCAAATTTGGCTCAACGGTTTCTTCGTGAAAGAATGACAGACAGTCATAGTTACTTTCACGTTTATAATATTAGCATAGATAAAAAAACAGTAGCAGTTTCGATGCTTTAAATTCAAACGCATTCTTTTTTATCACAGCTGGCTGAACACTTCAAAACTGCAGGCTACTAAGAAATTAACAAAATAAAAAAAAAATACAAATAACTCTTTATTGGATTCGTATTTGGAACACGACGGGGTCTGGATCGTATTAAAAAGAAAATGGATATCGTCCGCATCGTAACTGGATGGCGAATCAGTAGATTATATTTTTCCTTATAGGTGAATGCGACCCGACCTAGCTTGCTTGCTATTGCTTCAAGAATTCGATTAATATCAAACATTATAATTTTGTCTTATTTTTTATATATAATTCATAATTACTAATCTAAATTCAGTTTCTGGAAAAAATAACGTTGAATTTTACCAAAAAACGAGGTTTAATCAACAAATAACAAAAAGTTATCTTTTAGAAATATCTTAAATGAGTGACTTGCTTAATAAATTACATAAGCTATCTTAATGTTTTATCGCGTATTTATTAATTCAGTCATGAAAATGTAAAGAAATAATTAATATTTTAGTTAATTAAAGCGTTCCTTTTTTAATAAGGAATAAAAAAACGATACCAAAAATTTTCCTACTTATACACAAGCAATGACTCAAATGACTTTGCGCAAGCGCGTCTGGGTAGGTACCACCCACACATCAGTTATTCTACCGCCAAATAACAGTACTCAGTATTGTTGTGTTCTAGTTCGAAGGGTGAGTGAGCCAGTGTAACTACAGGCACAAGGGACATAACATCTTAGTTCCCAAGGTTGGTGGCACATTGACTATGGCTTATTATGACTTCGTTGTCTATGGGAAATGGTGACCAGTTACCATCAGGTGGCCTATATGCTCGTCCGCCTTTACCATAAAAAAAATTGTTGAAAAAATATCAGTTATTTCGAATCGATGTTATCTAAACAGATTTGCTTTTCTTTGTTTTGCATTACTAGCTCTTTTTTTTAGTTCTACCAGGTCAAACCAATGTTGTTAAAGTAATACTTTACAATCGTTGAAGTTATTTCAAATTATAAGGTCATGAAAAATAAAGGCTCAAGAAACAACAAAGCAACAAGAAGAAAATTCAAATGAGCACAGAAATTTAATCACTTTCAGCATGAAAAGCCATAACAGATAGTGTTACTAGTAATTAATACTGCTAATATTTTCTGTGTATGTACACTCGGGATAAGAAAAGGTTCGTCACCTTAAGATCTATTTTCGTGTGCTCAGTGTGAGCGATCTGCTTTACCGATCAAAAATATATGACACTGACAGACTATTTTGACAATTCGGTAAAAGATATAGTACGACTCAATTGAGATGTAGATGTATGATGTATGAGATGTAGCATCGGCAAAATTCGTAAAACCGATCACATCGAATTAAGTACGCTATCCCAAATTATCAATATTGATTTCTTGTGTGAATATGATCTTTACACAAACGTAATAACTTGTAATATCATATGACCTAATATATTGGTCAATTTGACACGTCGATTAACATGCACTTGGTTTATCGGAGCTTGCACATGCATTATTAAACTGACGCGAGAATCTATAGCGACGAATAGCGTCGAATGGTGCGATAGGGGGCTATTTCTTTTGACTGTATAAATCGGTAGTAATCAGTTATATTAAATGTTCCGATGCTATACCATATCTAATTTAAATGTAATGACTAATTACGCCGTTAAAAAGATTTCATGTTTCATGTTGAAATCTAAACATAGTCCAAAAATGTTACTCTATTTTGAACCAAGTTATCATACTAAGTTAGTTTAATTCTAAATGCTTTAAAAATCAGTTTAGTGCTTTAATTCCAAAAGGTACTAAGAGTTTACGACTTGAATACTGACGAAGGTTTTCTTACTGTGACTGTACATATGAGCCCAATTACTTTCCTCGGTTGACTTTGACGTTTTGTTATTTCATACACGAGCGCTAATGGCGGGAATATTATTAGATTAGCTGCTAATTGATTTCAATTGCTCATAATAATACACCTTATAACATACGTATAAAGACTATTATTGCGTGAACATAACTCAACTAAAGGCCCTTTGATAAATTGATTCAAGGGCGTCGCTTAATTTAGCAATGCGTCACCGAGTAAGGCTTAAATTTATATATAAATTATATACACTAACCCCATTATTATATAGCAAGCAAATTGGTCACCTAATGGTAAGTGGTCACCGCCATCCATAGACTGGGACTGTAAGAAATATTAACACTAACCTTGGCATCTAAGATTTTGTCTCATGTAATTCCATTGGGTCACTCACCCTTGGAACACAACGATACTAAATATTACTGTTTGATGGAAGAATATGTGATGAGTGAGTGGTTCCTACCCGGGCAAATGTACCCAAAGCTCTACCGACAAGTAAACATATTAGCACTAAGTTTTATTAAGTCAAATTAAGATGTATTTTTTTATTATTTATGACTTTAACTTCTAACATTAATTGTTGCAAAACTTTTAACAAAGTTTGACTATAATGAATTACTTTTGTTTGGATTTTTTTAAGGGACGAAACCTGTCTAGACATAATCTCAAACAACTTATATATACTAAACATATGAAATGGGAATAAAGAAACCATATAATATATAAATATATTATTTCTTTAATGGTGGTGACGATGATATATTTTTTTACTTAATAAGAAATTTTGGTCATATATATATTTTTTTATTTATATATAAAATTTCATTATTTAATAAATATTTTTTTATAACGACACAAAACAAAAAGTATTATTATAAAAACAAAAGTAAAATTAAAATTCGGTCAATGACATCACCAAAATCGATCGAGTCTCTTCTTTAATCTGTGAAATTATTAAAAAACGTATTTTTGCGTTTCAAATTTCGAACGAAATTTTGAAAATCAGACGAATGTCAAATCTGTTTGAAAAGAAAAGCAAACTAAATAGGAATAGTGTCAGATTCAAGATCAATGTTGATTTACGTCATCATCTCGTATAATCAAGGTGTAATCCATTTACAGGCGGACTCTATGAATTTCAATGGCTCGTATGACGCATTTGAAATAAAATACCGTTTAGTAACGGTATTGATGTGTGAATTTGTATCATATTAACCCAATACATGTTAATATAATTTGATCAGTCATAACTGTAATGATAAACATCGTTTGATGGCCCAGTGGTTAGAACGCGTGCATCTTAACCGATGATTGCGGATTCAAACCCTGGCAATTGCAATGTTTATAATTCATCTCGTGCTCGCCGGTGAAGGAAAACGTCGTGAGAAAAATGCATGTGTCTAATTTCATCAAAATTCTGCCACATGTGCATTCCACCAACCCGCATTGGAACAACATGGTGAAAAATGTTCCAAACCCTCTCCTTAGTGGGGGGCCTTAGCCTAGCAGTGGGAAATTTACAGGCTGTTACTTTACTAGTTTACTTTACTTTTAACTGTCACTTACCCTAACAACTGTCCATTATTGAGCTGTTCTGGAGGTGACTTCACCTGTGAGAACATGACCTTGTCGTTCAGCTCCCCGCGGCTGCCGCGTCCCATTAGCGGGAGATGAATCTGTGTGCTCTTCGACTCCATATTCTTACCGGACGTCATCGCTGCGTGACCATCCTGGTGAAATCCCTGGAAACGATAATGGTTAAATTAAAAAAGGTGCGTTTGATAATATCAAGTAATCGAAGACGCTTTTGTTTATTTCACGACCTCCGTGGTCGAGTGGTACATCGGTTCTCATGGGCACGCCACTCCGAGGTTCGATTCCTGACTGAGTCGATGTAGAAATAGTACACTAGTTTTCCATGTTGTCTTGGGTCTGTGTTTGGGGTACCGTCGTTACTTCTGATTTTCCATAACACAAGTGCTTTAGCTACTTACATTGGGATCAAAGTAATGTATGTCATGTTGTCCAATGTTTAATATATGTTTATTTTTTTGACTTTTTTTTTCAAATAGTTTGAGTCATCCGAAACAACTTTGCAATGTTTGTTACGAAACCCTGGCTTTTTTGTTATTTAAAATTTATAGCAACATTAATTGTGATTCGGGTTATTTATTTTAAACTATCAGCTATAAACGCAATAACTGCAATTTGATACGTAACAGTGATCGTTATAATAATAAAAAAACAAATGATTTCAGTTTGCATTTCTCTTGAAATTACAGCTATTTAATACAGGATATTCACCTGGTTTTTATTTTTATTTGGTGGAGCTCGATATTTCGACATTATCTACGAATGTCTCGTTCACGAGAGTTGAATTGAGTATTATCAGATATCGAAAGATCGAGCTCTTTCAAATAAAAACAAAAACATGGTAAATTTTGAATTACTGTCATTATAAAAATAACCATGACAATTTCAATCTTTCTTTCAAATTCCAAAATTTAATATAAAAAGAACTCTTAGTTTTGCTGTCGTTTTTAAGCATATCTGACCTTGGGTGTGTGTAGGTGTTAGCTGCGGGCGTGGGAGGCTCACGTCAGAATGTCACCCCTACATATTACACAACCTACGAAACTGAAACTATTTGTAACTGTACCATTTTCCATTACTTCCTTATGTCATATTCAGACCAAACGTTTTATTTGTTTATACACATTTATTTAAACTTTTATTTAGTTTAAAATTGAACCATTAATGTTGATGGAATGGATGACATGGAAAGAGAGCTAAATGGAGAGAGAGACAGTCATTGTGGTATGTCAATTCATAAATACACATTGAACAATACGTAGGAACAAGCAAGCATTAACGATGTCATGACGTCTTTTCGTAGTGATTTCTAAATTGCCTATATCTATCGGTATGATAGTGTACCATCAGATGGATCATTGGCCTGCCTATCTAGGCTATATAATATATAACGTGATTGCTAGGGCGAAGACGGAGTACATTGGCAGAATTGGCGAGAGACTGGTGCGTCTGCCTTCAGGAACACGAGCGTTCTGGTCTCTCGCTAAGGCTGTCTTAGGGAATTTCTGTCAGCCCTCTTTTCCATCTCTGCACAGGGACGGTGAGTCATTGGCCCATACCGCGAAAGAGAAAGCTGATCTTTTAGGCTCTCTCTTCGCGTCGAACTCGACTCTGGATGACCAAGGAAAATCTCCACCAACAATTCCGCGGTGTGATACCACGATGCCGGAAGTTAAATTCCGGCAAAGTGCAGTTCGTAAAGCACTTCTTTCCTTGGACATTCATAAGTCGAGCGGACCCGATGGTATCCCTCCAATCGTGCTACGGACATGTGCTCCCGAGTTGGCACCGGTCTTAACGCGTCTTTTCCGGCAATCCTACACATTAGGCGTCGTCCCGAATTCCTGGAAGACAGCTTTGGTGCATCCGATCCCTAAAAAAGGCAACCGCTCAGACCCGTCCAATTATAGGCCTATAGCCATCACCTCCTTGCTCTCCAAGATAATGGAGTCCCTTATTAACTGCCAGCTCCTGCGGTACCTAGAGGAGAATCAGCTGATTAGTGACCGCCAGTACGGTTTCCGTCGGGGTCGCTCAGCCGGTGATCTCCTAGTTTACCTTACTCATAGGTGGGCTGAAGCAGTTGAGAGCAAGGGGGAGGCATTAGCAGCCAGCTTGGACATAGCGAAGGCCTTTGATCGCGTATGGCACAAAGCGCTTCTTTCGAAGCTTCCTTCCTATGGGCTTCCCGGGAAATTATGCAATTGGATTACCAGCTTTTTGGCAGATCGGAGCATCAAGGTCGTTGTCGACGGTGCATGCTCTGACTTAAAATTCGTCAATGCTGGTGTTCCACAAGGCTGCGTTCTATCACCCACTCTGTTTCTTCTGCATATCAATGATTTGTTGCAAATCGGGAACATTCATTGCTATGCAGACGACAGTACCGTTGACACCTTATACACCGGCCGCGCTAATATTTCTCGGGAAAACGTCGAAGAGAACCGGAACAAACTTGTGTCTGAAATCGAGTCTTCATTAAACGAAGTCTCGAATTGGGGCCGGCTAAATCTAGTCCATTTCAACCCCAAAAAGACGCAAGTTTGCGCGTTAACCGCTAAAAAAACACCATTTGTCGTATCTCCACGATTTGAGAACATTCCGATAGCCGCTACAGGTAGTATCGGAATACTTGGCGTTGATATTTCGAGCCTCGTTCAGTTCCGCGGTCAATTGGAAGGCAAAGCCAAATTGGCTTCAAAAAAGCTGTTTGTGCTCAGCAAGGCGAGACAGTATTTCACGTCGGCCCATCGCCTAAAACTTTACAAGGCGCAAATTCGGCCTCACATGGAGTACTGCTCTCACCTCTGGGCGGGTGCTCCCCAGTACCAGCTCCTTCCATTTGACCGCATCCAACGTAGAGCGGCTCGAGTTATCGACGATCAAGCCCTTTCCGATCTCCTTGATCCTTTGGCTTTGCGTAGAGATGTCGGATCACTCTGCATCTTCTACCGAATTTTTCACGGGGAATGTTCCGAGGAATTGTTCGGATTAATCCCGGCTGCTGAATTTCACCTTCGGACATCTCGTCAAAATTCTAAGTTTCACCCGCACCATCTTGATGTCCGAAAATCCACAACAGCGCGATTTCTTAGACATTTTCTGCCTCGCACAACCACTTTGTGGAACCAGCTTTCGCCGGCGGTTTTTCCGAACCGATACGACATGGGAACCTTCAAGAAAAGAGCCTACTCCTTTCTCAAAGGCCGGCAACGCACCTGCAAGCCCCCTGGTGTTGCAGATGTCCATGGGCGGTGGTAGTCACTTTCCATCAGGTGAGCCTCCTGCTCGTTTGCCACCTATGCCATAAAAAAAAAAAAAAAAAAAATATAGTTTACATCACTCACCTATTTGAGTTTTTCCCAATTTTGTGCACACACCACAGATCACATGGTTTCAAGTTCAATATCATATGATAATTAAAATGAAGTACGTAATTCAAATACATGAAGTCAAAACGAAGCATAATGTCAATGACTATTTATTGTGATAGAGACTGAATTTAATTTTAAGTACGAACGAATGTCCATTAAACTAATTAAAACTTAAATCGTTTATTCCAGCAAACCAATTATAATTTTCATATCGTTCAATTTATTTCGTTTCATGTTTTATATTAGCCGAGATGAACCAGTTCACATCTCGCTGTTACAAGAGCTTATTAAAATTCTCACACTGACCTACTGGCATGACAAACAAAGCAAAGGCCGAAGCAACCCCTAAACGTATATAAATATAGTAAGAAATAAAAATTCTGTCACATATATACTATTATTGTAAATTCGAAAGGAACTCTGTACGTCATTTTCACGGCTAAACCAAAGAATGAAATGAAATTTGGTACGGAGCAAGCTTTAAAATCGACGATAGACATGGGATACTTTTTTACCCTTTAAGGGAGTAAATTTGTAGATTACGATATGGATACGATTTCTTGGTGGCACAAACTGAATTTCGCGAGATAAATGTCGAGCGTTGAGCTACTATTTAATTAAATGTGAAGTATCAAAAGATATAAGTATTGTATAGGAAATATTCGATTTTTGAATATGACAAAATCTTAGTCTGAAACAAATAAAAATCAACAATCGTATCTTCAAACTGGCTCTTAGAAATTCTTTAAAAACCTTATTAAAATATATAGAAATAGAATGAATAATACAAAAGGTTTTTTTTAAAAATATTAAAATTTTGCAAAAGATTTTCTTATATAAAGTACGAGAGAGGTCTAATAAAAGATTTGAGAAACTTTTTCTTCAAAGAGGTGATGTAAATTTTATGGGGATTTTTAAAGTTTTCGATCTGCTAACGTTTGATTATTGGAAGGAATGGAACGTTTTTAAAGTTTAAATTGCCAGTAAATTTGTTGAACCCAGTTTGAAAATATCATTTTGATATACTAGCTGAACCGTGAAGTTTTACCTGCATGAACTGTTACTGCTCCGCACCCATGGGTCATGATATAACGGTCAATAGTCAAGAACCTTTCTCAATAAATTGACTATAATTTGTGTTATTGTGATCAAGATTATTACACTTAAAACTAGAGATTATTATAGTACGTTCTCTAATTATATTGATGACAGTACACACTATCAAAATATAAAATAATAATAATATGGAATTATATTTTGAATTTTATAGAAGTAAAGTTTTTTATACACCTAAACAATCCTATTTATTTTTAAGATCGTGTGAAACGTTCGAGCGTTGAGTCATTGTTACGTTCTCTTTTACTGCGATTTATTATTATATATACGTTATATTTTATAACAAAGCAGTATTTCGTAAGCGAGGTCAATGACCTTCTCATTGTAAATTGTATTTAGTCGTTTGACTTTGTAAGGCTTGTATATCCTATCGGTCTTAGCATTGCAACTATTATTTCTTATTCCAGTTTTTAGATCGGCGGTATAATATTTCTTACCCATACAGTAAATATCATTTATATGCTAACTTTTTCTTTATACTTTCAAGATTATAAGATTGGCTAGGGTAAAAAGCTGCAACTTCTGCAAGAAAGATTGTCAATAGTTTTTTGATAACGAATTCTTTAACGAAAGTTTATAGTAGTTATGAGTACACACCTGTGCCAAGAGCCTGTGTGAAACACACCAACAGAGATGTATGTACATCTATACATATAATAAAATTGGAGTGTCTGTTTGTAATATTAAAATAACCTTTTTTACTCAATGCATATATATGTTACTCGGTACATATACCAAAATAATATTTTTTACAATTTTTGTCTGTCTGTCTGTTTGTTCCGGCTAATCTCTGGAATGGCTGGAGCGATTTTGACAGGACTTTCACTGGCAGATAAGTGATATAATAAGGAGTAACGTAGTCTACAATATTTTTTTTGTTAAATTCAAACACGTTTGTACACGTTTGAACAATGTCGCGGGCACAGCTAGTATTAAATACAATTATCAATTATTCTAGTAGTAGAATACAAGTTCAAGGTAATATTCTGAATGTAGTATTTAAAAAAACACATACAGACATACAATCGATATATTATCAAAACAATCGAAGAAGTCGTACGCACACATACACAAACCATTCAATTCCGTACAATTGTTCGCGGGTTTTCATTGCAGATGGTAAACAAATGGCTACACGCCTCATCTCTCGTCCACCAGGTGATCATATTAATTACTATGACGTAACAATAGAACATAAATTCCACGTAAAGATAAGATTAATTAACGCAATTGTTGATTACTGATAAGTATTATTTAAATTAACGTTAAAAATCAATTCGATTACATCCTGAAAGATTTCATACGAAATTATATAAGGCAGTGTTAATAAATTCGATATCGCTCGACTTTGATTTCTTTGTATATATATAGCAACAGCCTGTAAATTTTTCACTGCAGGGCTAAAGCCTCATATTCTTTTGAAGAGTTAGTTGTTCCACCACGCTCTTCCAGTACGGATTGGTGGCAAAATTTCGTTGAACTATTATCTATTATAAATTAAGGACATGCAAGTTTCCTCACGGTATTTTTCACCGCCGAGCTCGATATGATATAAATACAAATTAAGCTCATGAAAACTCAGTTTGTACCCGCATTAATCGGTTAAGATGAACGCGTTCTAACCACTGGGCCATCTCGGCTGTATAACGATATGACATCCACTGACAATAACGAGACGAATTAAATATCAAAACGTTCTTTTTTAATTTTCAAAACTTGCCAATAGAGGGAGATGAAATGCATAAGTGTTTGTTTACACACACATATTGCAGGTTTTTAAAGCACACTCATAATCCGACCGGACGGCAATCGGACACGAACGGAGCGGACACGCGTTGGATCGATGGCTTTACGTGCTTACTGAATCACGCAAGTGTAACACGGCCTAATCCAGCCTGTTAAGAGTCGGCGGCAATAAAAAGTAATCTTGTAATAGATACTTTAGGAGCAAAAGGGTTTTTATTTTTCCATTTTAAAAAACGATTCTGAGAGGCCATACTATTTTTTTTTTGTTGAATGCTTACATAGAAAAAGGTTTTAATGCAACTCACGTGACCATATCTACTAACTAACGTACACACACATCAGTAATTGAGAATATGGTCAATATTCTCAATTACTGATGTGTGTGTACTGTGATTCTCAATTACACGAATCATACGTTCGATATTTGAACACTTGAATATTTTCTTCTACTATTACATAAATATATGTTTTAGATTCGAATTCGATATTTAAAATCTAAAATAAGTAATAAACGAATTATTGAAAAAAAATAATAATTAAAAGAACGCGTTCTAATTTTAAATTATCAAATTAATATATATAACAGAATAATAAACTGCCACCCCAGCCCACCTACGTCTCTCACTAATACTTTCTTTTAGTGCGTAACTGCTTTCTCATGTTACCTTCCTCTGATATTGATTTTCATTATTTCCTACTAGTAACACCACCCACCTTACTATTATTGAATCGCCAAGTTGCAATACTTTATTAAATTTCAGATTAAAAAATTTACAGAGCAATTTACTGGACGAAATATTAAAGTCTTAGCAGACATAATGAACTTGAGATTACAAGGTCATTTTTAAATTGGCCAATTAAAAAAATTAATAAATATAGTATTGGCATAATACTCTTGTATTGACAAGGTTGTATCCATGATAAAATATTTCTCGATTTCTAGGCAGGATATATAATTGTACTTTATTGAAATACTGTAATTGAATTGGTGGAAAAGAGTGACTATTGGGTTTCTTGCCGATTCTTCTAAGTAGAATCTACTTTCTGAATCGATGGCCATATAATATTTAATTCAACACTGGAACTTAACTAAATTCAAAAGATCATATGTGACTCTACTTGTGTAAAAAAAATTGTTTCTGTTACAATAAAAAGTGACATAAAAAAATTTCATAGCCATTCTTAATAATGATAGATTTATGTATTAATAATATTAAGTAACAAATGTACGTTTAGGTATCGAAACGGAGATCAATAATACCCTTTTCAGGAAGACTATTGGCAAGTAACGTTTTGGGTCAAGGTCATCTTGAAGGAAAACAACCAGAAGAACAGGCCTGGAGCCAACGAATATTAAGAGAATATAATTAAAATCCATAAAGTCAACAGTATTCTTAATACAATAACGATAACGTATAACAAAACATTGGAATATATACACACTTACGTCTGTTTAGTTTTGTTGGTAAAAGATATAATAATAATGTCTAAAGAAAACGTCTTGACATAGTGGTTACGATTCGTGAATATTAACCCAATTGGGTAAGTACGATTGAATTTACGTGCTTATCTCGTGTTTAGAATTCATCTCGTGCTAAGCGGTAAAGGATATCAGCATGTGTCTTATTTAAATGAAATTCTGTCAGATGTGTATCCAATAACCGACTTGGTGTATTGAATTAAACTCTTAGTCTTCACCACAGATGGAAGAGAAGGCATTTGCCCAGCAGTGGGAAATTATTAAGCCGCTACATCATTACATATATATACATCATTACCAAATCATCATGAAAAATAATTAAATAGTACTTGGGTACAATATAACTTGTACTGTCTTGTAATATTTAAATTGGAAACTGTTAAAATATTTGTGTAATTTTGTTTTATACGTACTAACTTATCGCCCTGCCAAATAAGGAACTAAGATAATAAAGTTTGACTACTTTTCATTCACTGTACCAATTATAGTCTCGATATATATTTCAAGTCTGTAATTACCTAAATATTGGAGATAAATGACAATATTATTACAGACAATAAATTCACTAATTGAGTAATTTTTGGAGGTAGGTTCAATTCCGATTCCATATTTTTTATCATAAGTGTATATTCATTAAAATTTACATGTTTAAACATAACTGTGAAGGAGTCAGTACACTTGAATCTTAACGAAAAGTTACGGAAACAAATTTTAGTACGAACAAAATATTATATGTAAACATCCATGAGTCAGATAAAATCGAGTCACGTGTGTATTTAAAATTACATTGGAACAGTATAGTATGATAAGCTTGAATCTTCCAAAGAGGAAGGAAAGAAAGGAGGTCTCATATCACGGGCAAAATAATTTTACACACCACTTCCAACAAAATATTTATTCTGTCATCGACAAAGGAAAGAAAGGAGGTCCTATATCACGAGTCAAATCAAAATAATCTTTATTCAAGTAGGCTTTTAGAAAGCAGTTTTGAATCGCCATTTAATATTTTATATTAAGTGAACCTAAATTCTACCGAGAAGAACCGGCAAGAAATTCAGTAGTTACTCTTAATTTTTCAACATTTAAATAATAAAGTCATACGTATTATAATATTATTATACAAGTATTATAATAATATGATAAAACACAGTACTTCCAACTATATATTTGTTCTGTGATCGTAAAATTCTGTATTACTTCATGAATCGGCATTAAGTACCGTAAGAGGCATTGGCCGGTTCACGGAAATGTTAAGTTTACCGACATTCGTTACGTAACGTTAACTAGTAAATATTTAAATAATAATTAATAACTTTTATACATATAATAAAATTGGAGTGTCTGTTTGTAATATTATAATTGCCCTTTTTACTCAATGTATGTAGTTATACACGGTACATATACCAAAATAATATCTTTTACAATTTTTGTCTGTCTGTCTGTTTGTTCCGGCTAATCTCTGGAACGGCTGGACGGATTTTGACGGGACTTTTACTAGCAGATAGCGGGTATAATAAGGAGTAACTAAGGCTACAATATTTTTTTTGTTAAATTCAAACGCGTAAAACTTCGCGGGCTAACTAGTTAATTTAATAAAATTGTAATTATTAGAGAGTCCAGAGAGTCGAGATGATTCATCACATGTGACAAATTTCATAGAAATTCTGTCACATGTGTATTCCACCAACCCGCATTGGAACAGCGTGGTGGAATACGTTCCAAACTTTCTCCTCAAAGGGAGAGGAGGCCTTTAGCCCAGCAGTGGGAATGTACAGGCTGTTGTTGTTGTTGTAATTATAAGAGGACAAATTAAAACAAAACAGTTTTTTTTTTATTTACTTTCTTGTATGTCATCAAGCGTTAACTTTGTTGTGCTTGTTATCTCTAATAAAAGTATGAATAATAAAATCTTTATTCAAGAGATAACAAAGAATGAGGACGTCGTGAACAAAGAGAAATAAATACGGAAAGAAAATCTTGCAGAAACCGGTGTGATTTCGTAAACCAGAGATCAAACTGTAAATATCGTATCATAGGTCAAAGAACTTCAACGCTGTGTGAAAATGGTCGTATATTTATGATAATTGTGAGAACTGAACAACAATTAACAATATCGTCAAAAATATTTATAAAACTCAATTTCAAAATATATGTAATTTCTCGTATAGTTTCTGTCGAGAAGAACCGGCAAGAAGTTTAGTTGTGTGTAGGTAATCACTACATAGAATCAAACGCTTTTTCTGTCTTTAAGTCGCGTACCTACTTACTACGCAATGGCTTTTGGTGCGGTTTTGTTTTAATAGATAGAATAATTCGAAAGGAAGATTTTTGTATATAATACATGGACAATGTAGTAAAGAAACACTGATAATTTTAGAAGTTTGTAATGTAATGTCGTAAATTAATAAATTCTGTAGTATATTTAGTATCAGTATTGCACCCGTGCGAAGAAGGGGCGGGTCGCTAGTAGATAATAATTTTGAAACACTATGAATTAAATCAGGAGAAGAATCACATTACCGATAAGGTTATCACTAATAAGTAATTAACAGTAGTGACCTACTAAAAACTAATGTTGATCATAAAACTTAGTATCAAGAAAGAGCGAACAGGCACCAAATAAAATGGTCATCTATATGCTTTTTACTTAAACCGAATTAAGTACTATCTAAATTTGACAATGTAATATAACTGTCTATTTGCTAACGAGCATGCACATAGTCACTAAAATACTTTTATTTAAGAATTTCACGTGTCGATCTATCGACAATTTGTCCTAAGAGCAAATTACACATACACAAAAACTAGTCTTGTGTGTGTTTGTTAATACACAATACATAAAATATAAACGTTTCTTGTCTCTACGTACATACTATAGAATATTTTTCAGTATCTATAATAAAATATTGAAAAAAATATCTCGTGCCATTGGAAAGAGCTAAGTACTCGCAGTAAAATAAAAAAAAAGTAATGTTAATTAATTTATCGAAAGAATAAATATTTTTAATAATTGATCCACAATATATAAAACGTTTGACGTCACCGTACAAATATATAAAACGAGCTATTCGACACACGTGCTTACGATACTAATATCGAAACGTCCACTTTTGATACCATTATAAAAACCTATTACTAACAATCTTATCACGCACTATTTTCACTAATGATCAAAATTGTTCAACTAACTTTAAACATATTTATGTAATCGTGCAATAAAAACAATATATCCATACCTGAACCAACGTTCCGCTCAAATTCGCCAACATCACGGCGAGGCGACCAGCAATAGCCTGTATAATACTTATACTGATTAACAAAATAATCTACTGACAAATCATAATGTCGATTTCGTAATTATCAGTGCCTGCTTACGATGTGAGCTAGCAACAAATCAATGAATAAATAAAAGATAATTTACGCTTTGATTTTAATAGGCATACTGCGTCCTGGTCACTCGTAATGAGAAATATCTACAGCGAAAAAGCACTTGATAATATTCAGCACGTTTACGATGAAATGGATAGAAGAAGCGACGAATGATTATGAATTATCATCCCATAGAATTTTCCCAACATTCAGATTACAAATAATGTACAGCAATACCTATCTATTGATATAATTATGACTATAATAAATTCTTAATATGATAATGTTTCTATTACGGAAATTAAAAGTATGATTGTTATTTTTAATAAAATTTCGTGAATAATTTAAATAAACACTATCTGACGATGTTTTGTTTTATTATTCCATGATTGTAAGTGATTAATACCCTATAGACAAACCCTTATATCACCAACGCTCTACCAACCATGAGAAATAAGATGTATCTTGTAACTAGAACTGAGATGGCCCCAGTAGTTAGAACATCGGGCATCTTAACCGATGGTTTTGGGTTCAAACCCAGACAAGCATCAATATATATAAGTGCTTAATTTGCGTTTACAATTCATCTCGTGCTCGGCGGTGAAAGAAAACATCGTGAGGACACCTTAATGTGTCTAATTTCATCGAAATTTCGTCACATGTGCATTCCAACAACCCGCATTGGAACAGCGTGATGGAATATGTTCCAAACCCTCTCCTTAATGGAAGAGGAGGCCTTAGCCCAGCATTGGGAAATTTATAGGCTGTTACCGTTACCGTTTGTAACTAGAGCTACACTGACTAACTCACATTAATATACATACAATTGCGTTCTCTTAAAATTTAATTTCAGCTAGCAGAGCAATTGTTGATAATACGAATCTTAAATTTCATGAAAAGTTTTAGAATCGAACTTACATGAATTATTAGTTTCCATTGAAAACTATTAATTGAAATAGTTTTCTCGGCAAGGCAATTTGATTACTTGGATATTGAAAGTTTACTTCGAGGTTTTACGTTACTTCGTTATAATCACGCAAACCAAAGAGAACCTTTGAACCTTTCGCTTTATCGAGACATAATCACAACAAATCACTTTGTAATTAATACGGTAAGCTAAATATTTAATGAGTCGAAAAACGAAAATAGAGGTCACAAGTTCCAAGTTCAAATTTGAATATTAAAAAAAAATGACGTTCCAGTTTACAAAATTTTCCTGTTACTTTTTTTTTTAATTCAATCACCAATTTTTGTTTTCTTGTCTTCGTGACTTGTATCATTACTTTTACTATTTACTGAGCCATCATCATCATAAACTTCTCATTTGACTTTTTTGATATGACGAAATTAGAATACATATTTCTCTCTTCCCTACATTTCTTTCTCTAGTCACTCTTTCCTTACACATGTCATCTCTTCTCCATCTATCTCGACATTTACAGTCTTTACAAATCGATCGACTTTTCATGCATCCTTCATCCTTGTGAATACATTAATATTTTCAACGGAAACAACCTTAATAAGAGACCTACGTATTAATATTTCGGACAGTAAAATTAAAAGAGAATTAGCCTCATAATGTGCGCTAAATCTGGCTGTATTTCGTCCTAGATTCGTTTAAGCGCCTAATCCATGCTGCTCGAACTAGGTTAGGTCGGTGTTAAATCTCCGTAAAATATTTACCTTTATTACTTCGAATGCTAATACAATACTAATCCTAATTTAACTCGTGATTCATGATAAAGTCTTCTTAAATACGTTAAAACATATCAATTATGAACAGCAGATTGGAACGTCCGCTAGTAATCTACATTTAACTACAGCTCACAATGATAAAAAGTTGAGTCATATTCCCAAATTAATACATATCAAATTAATCTTTCAAAAATATTCGTACTGTGTTATCGTGATCTCATTTACAAAATGTCATAAGGGAATTATTAAATACAACAAACATTGCCGTTTTAATAATTTTGGGTATGTTTACCCAAACTTACGATATAATCGTTTACAACGAACTGCTAAGTTACAAGCAATACATTATCCAAACTGCGTATGCAGAGCGAGGCAAATAAATAGAATGAAAAATACTGAGTTAGCGACTACAAATACTGCATGAGCGATACAATTTAAACAACGCTTATTTCATCATAGCCTAAATAACAGGTCTTTAAGCAAAACGTGATCTAGCTTTAATTCTTGCGGATTTATAAGATAAATAAATGCACTTTCATTTAAAAAATGTCTACTGTTGATTACAATATTGTTACTTATAAGTTAAATTTATTTATTATATTGTTCGTTTATAGATATAACTAGCGACCTGCCCCGGCTTTGCACGGGTACAATACTGATACTAAACATACTACAAAATTTGTTTATTTACGTCACATCAGAAATTTTTAAAATTGACAGCTCAGAAACTTCTAAAATTGACACCGTTTTTTTACTATATTGTCCATGTGTAACAAAAACCTTCCTCTCGAATCATTCTACCAATTAAAAAAACTGTATCCATTGCTTAATTTTAAATATCTAAGCATAGGGACAGACCTCGGTAAGCGACTTTGTTTAATACTATGCTAAAATAAGTAATGATTAGATACATTTTTCCGGCATAGTAAATAAAAATTATAACAAAAGGAAAACCGGCTTCAAACAAAACACTATTTTAAAACAAATAAATATGCACTAAAAGTAATAAAATAATTGCCAATTCAACGTATTTTTTAGAGTCCTCCCTCTCGATTCATGATTATATAACGTAGTTATAGTTATTGTTATATTTGGAGCCGGTCTCAGACAAGATAACCCTACAGTAGTATCTAGTACTAGCTTTCACAGCACTAGCTCAAACAAAAAAAAAAAAATAAAATCGGTCTACACAGTAAAAAGTTATGAGGTAATAAACATACAGACGACTTGATAATCACCTCCTTCTTGAAGTCGGTTGAAAAGTACCCTATGTGCTTTTCCAGACTATAATCTCAGACCCCAATTACATTCAGACCTATTCAAACTTTCGCATTTAATATTAAGAATAGGTTATTTAATTCGTCAATAATTCCTATCAATAATTTTAACCTTGAGTTACGAATTACAATCGATCGTTTATCTCAAAATATTCAAATTTTCGAACGCATGTCAAATTTAATCAATCGATATATATGCATAAAAGATTATATTTCTACGTCACAATATCTTTAATTACAATGTGTTGCTGATAAAACTGATACAATGATGTAATCAATGTAATTACTCTAGCGTTTGTGCCAGATTGATAGCAATCGCCATTATCATATTCGAAGGATTTATATTATTATTTAATAGCTACGCATCATATAAGCCGAGTCGAATAAAACTACGTAAAATTTTGGTATCGTATAACGATATTGGTTTAAAGAGTCTGTCTAGTACTTACTTACTTGGTGGTAGGGCTCTATGCAAGCCCGTCGGGGTAGGTACCATCCACTCATCAGTTATTCTACCGCCAAACAACAGTACTCAGCGTTGTCGTGTTCCGGTTTGAGGGGTGAATGAGCCTGTGTAACTACAGGCACAAGGGACAACCTCTTAGCTCCTAAGATTGGAGGCTTTTAAATATTAAAGGTTCGACACTCCCAGACGTTAAACCGGTATCGAGAAATTCATACGGGCAAAAAGAGTTTAGTTTTTATTCTACAGTAATTTTTATGAACGCTCCATAGGATTAAGTTTCTGACTCCTGTAGACTGTGTTTAAAAGGCCTTACTTAATGATTTACACGCGATAATTAGAACTGAGATGGCCCAGTGGTTAGAACGCGTGCATCTTAACCGATGACTGCGGATTCAAACCCAGGCAAGAACCACTATATATATATGTGCTTAATTTGTGTTTATAATTCATCTCTTGCTCGGTGGTGAAGGAAAACATCGTGAGTAAACCTGCATGTGTCTAATTTCATCGAAATTCTGCCACATGTGCATTCCACTAACCCGCATTGGAACAGCGTGGTGGAATATGTTCCAAACCCTCTCCTTAATGGTAGAGGAGGCCTTATCCCAGCAGTGGGAAAGTTACAGGCTGTTACTTTACTTTTTTTATGCGGTAATTATGATAACCGTATCGTATACGTATGGTACCGAGACGTTTGTTATATATTGTAACTTTAGGGCGCTATAGCAGCTTCTATGCTGTTGTATGCAATCAGTTTTTATAACAATAAGCATAGTCGGATTTTTGAAGTAATTTAAGATTTTTAAAACGACATTTTGTAAAGCTTATGGAATAGAAGCATAACTTCTTCGAATACTTCATATTATAGTTATAAAAGATTAGCTATTATTATTTTTATTACTTCTTATCAGGCATATAGTCAATAAATTACAATGTTAATGCTGTAAACGTCAATGATTACTGCAGGTATTGTTTTTAGAGATTTATTACGAGACACATTTCCTAGACATAAACTGATTAATGTTTTTGCTATTGTATTGAAAATTTCAGGATTTTCTATTAATTTATTTACATGTTTTAAAATATATACATGTATATTTTTATAGATAACAATTTGTGGTCAATAGGTAAATAATCGTTTGACAAACAGTGAAAAAAAAGTAAAGTAACTTTTTTGTATTGCATTTTTAAATATAGAATGCATTCCCCAATCAAAAAGGTTATCTCCTTGTTCAAAGTCCACACAAATGTTTTAATACTCTTTAAAAATAAACGAATGCACCGCAGCGATATGCTGCATTATTCTCGGAAGGGTTTTTAGACATTTGTATACATGTTCAAAGAATACTTCGGTATGGTGAAGCTTGTGTTCTTAGTATAAACAACCCGTATATGCGGGCTGTGAGAAGCGAATACCACACACGACAAAATACTCTTTCATCTGATCAGTCTTACACAGTGGGGGTAAGAAAAGGTTCGTCACATTAAGTTCTATTTTCGTGTGTTCAGTATGAGATAATCTGCTTTACCGATCGAGAATGACATATTGCGTTGCAATGATTTCATGTTTAGATTCAAAAGGTACTAAGAGTTTAAGACTTGATAAAGGATTTAATTTGAAACTTGACGAAGGTTACTTTGACTGTACATATGTATGTTTCATACAGCGTTGACGTAATTCAATTGCCTCCCTACCAATTTATTAAGTAAAGATTGACAATTAAATGCAAGACTATTTTGGCTTTAGCTATAAAGAATGTATAGAAGTTATTAGAATATTACTGTCTCCTTCTTTGTAGCCTCAATTCAATTATGTCAGAAAGAGAAAGACATTGTTTAATTGAACGCAAAATTCACAACAACAGTTCGATATTGCCTTTGTTTGTGATGTTTTTATGTAATAATTTATTGGCAGTAAGTTCATTTCGAATTATATTTACCTTAAAGATTACGGTAAAATTTTTAATAAATTGGCTTGCATTTTACTCGCTATAAATATTGTATGCAACGTTAACCATACACAGACATATACAAAAACGAAGTCTACGTAGGATCAAAACGGCTTATGTTAATATACATTTTTTTAATAACATATGATCCAATTTCTCGCCTTTAAATTTCCCACTGCTGGGTTAAACTCTCTACTCTTGTTTGAGAAGAAGGTTTGGAGCATATTCCACCAACCTGCTTCAATACAGGTCGGTGGATACACATGTGACAGAATTTCGTTGAAATTAGCCACATGCAATTATATGAATATAAAGAATTATAAACACAAAATAAACACATGAACATTCAGTGGTTACCTGGGTTTGGAACCGGCAATCATTGGTTAAGCACGCCATCTAACCACTGGGCCATATTGGCTCTTATATTGTCGATATGTTTGTCTTAAATGAAATACTATGATTAAAATCAGGAAGAGAACGTCTGTGACGTGAAAAAGTTCTATGTTAAACCACGATCAACCGTCCTAAGGATGTCAAAGATATCTCGATAAATAGCCTAACTGAACCGGAATAACAAACTATAATAATATTATAAATTTGAAAGAAATTATGTCTATCTGTCGCTCTTTCACGACCCAACCTCTGAAACGAATTTCATAAAATTTTATTTTACTTACTTTAACTAAGATGTTATGTCCCTTGTACCTGTAGTTACACTGGCTCACTCACCCTTCAAACCGGAACACAACAATACTGAGTACTGTTATTTGGGGGTAGAATAACTTGTGAGTGGGTGGTACCTACCCAGACGGGCTTGCACAAAGCCCTACCACCAAGTATGAACTCCAAGAAGTGACATAGGCATTTACCTAACACATGACAACCAATAACCTAGTACTTGCGAAGCCACAGGCGACTACTAGATTACAATATATTTTTCAATTATACACTTGTAACGTCACATGCCAGTTGACAACTATCGTACATAGAATCTTTCCGTGTTGTAATGTACGTAATTATGCACATATGAGACGTTGTTTCCTGTGTACGCTAAACCTGTGATAATGATAATTGCAAAATATCGCTTTGTCTTGGTTTGATAATATATCTGGTGTTATATTTTACGGAAGTTTGTTATTCTGAAATGTTAGTATTTATGCGTAACTTTCCTCACACTTTCCTGCATTCTATGGGAGTCTTTTTTTCCAAAAAAGGCGGAAGTATTTAAGTATAGTCTTGAGTTGGACGTCAAGGGGTTCCAACCCATTTTCCGGAAGGACATTATGTTAATGTTGTTTATATATATGTAATACCAATGTAATAACATATTAATTCATTTTTCGGTTTTCACTATGAAATATGAAATAAGGTATACGGAAATAAGTAATCTGGCTAAAGCGCCTCCTCACTTTTGAGGAGAAGGTTTGGAGCATAGGTATGGAGGAGAAGTTTGAACCCCCAATGTTCGGTTCGATTCAAGCGTTCTAGCCACTGGGCCATCTTGGCTCAAAATATTATTCATACGTAATTACCAAATCAGTCGTTTCCGAGATGTTCTAACCGGACCGAGTCTATAACAAGTTATGGGAGGGGTATTCTTTGTTAATATCCATCTTTTTCTATCATCTTTTCATTTGTTTCAAACAGACAGACATTTCCAATCGTCTGGGGAAATTACTCATCGTATGGACATTGGAATGAAAATGAATGAACTTTGTGATATCGATGCGACAATAACGCTGATAAATTAATTTTATTACCGATTTGTATTAATTAAACATCATACATAACACAGTTATTTGTATCCAAATGTTATAAATATACTATACTAATATTATAAATGTGAAAGTAACTCTTGTCTGTGTGTCGCTCTTTCACTACCGCTGAAGCGAATTTGATGAAATTTGGTATGAATTTGAACTCCAAGGAAGAACATTGCCTACTTTTTTTGACTACACGTGACAACCAAACCCCTAAAACGCAAACGAAGCCGCGTGTGATAACATAATATTACGTATATTTTATGAAATATATGTTTTATAAAATTAATCAATTCAGAAAAGTATCTATACATAAAAGTGATCTTTCCAGAAACAGAACTGATTTTTTAGAATATTTTGGAGCTAATTTCACCACGCTGCTTAAATGCGAGTTCGTATGTGACCGCATTACATTGAAATTAGATACGAAATTAATTTATAAACACAAATTAAGTACTTTGAAATTCAATGGATTTATGGTCTGGTCCCGTCTTTGAGTATGCAATCATCGGTTAAGATGCATGCGTTCTAGTAGAATATCTCGGCTCTAAGGGGTAATTCAATTTGGCAAAGTTATACCTTATCACAAAGCAATACCATCCTGCATATTTTTTGTATACTATTGGTTGGCGGATATGGGCCACCTGGTACATGGTCACCACCACATAAACAATGGCGCTATAATAATCATTAACCATTCCATTCGTCACCAATGCGCCACCAATCTTGTGGACTAAGATATTATATCCCTTGTGCCTGCAGTTACACTGGCTCACTCACTCTTCAAACCGGAACACAACAATACCAAGTACTGTTGTTTGGTAGAATATCTGATGAGTGGATAATACCTGTCCAGGCGGGCTTGCACAAAGTCCTACCACAAAGTAAAGCCATACATATGCCAATATCTTGTAATAGACAAAAAGATATATAGGTACTTAAAAAACAAGTATGTTAATAACATAAAACAAACAAAATATTCAGTTTCAGTTTACATAATAAACTACGACCTAACGTTGCGTCAGGTCGGAGTTTGCTGGAAACCCTTACGTAGACTCTATGCCACTTGGAATAAAGTCGAAAATTGTTGTATTGTTTTGTGAAAACTTGGATCAATACGATACAAAACACGTACTGAGAATTCCAATTCGAAAGTCATTCCACTGTTATTAAAACTAAAGCCTTTGGTTCAGTTCTCTTTGTGTTGTTATAAAAATGTAGTTTGAATTGAAGAAACCTGTTTCTTTTAGAAATGGAACAAACTTTTCTTTTAGAAATATAATTTAATTCAACTGAATCCGATATGAGCTCCATTGATTTTTTTTAATATATTTTACAAAAATCAAATAAATATTTAAATCAGGAATATATTTTCAAGAATATATTTAAATAATGATTTTTTTTTTTATTTATTGGGTTAATTTATTGGATTATTTCGGTGATATACTACTTGGTAGGAATTTGTGCGACAATTAAAAGTAAAAATTCAACCGTCGAACATCAAGAGTAAGTATTTTGTCCTAATTTAAGAGATGAATAAGCCAGTGTAATTACGGGCACAAGGGCCAAAATATTTCTCTCCCAAGTTGGTGCCCAATCTCGCCAATAGGTCATAAGAATATTTAATTCAATATCTATGGAAAGCGACTGCTTGCCGTCACGCTTAATCAGCGATTTTCATGTTACCAACTTAAGAAATGACTTACCCATACCCTGCTTAATAAGATTTCTTATTAAAAATCCTTCCTTAGTCATCACTTTTGTTCCATACGAAATTTCTTATACAAATTTATATCCTGTTAAATCAATTTCGATTGTTGCTATCCAAGACGTACTTGACTAAAAATAAACAAACACAAACCACAAAGTCATTGACACAACGCCACGTAACCTTCGTCAGACTGTATTGGTGTATCATTGCCATTACAAACACAAGGAAGATGGTTTTAATGTACACGGTATCACACGAACAATGTAACTCGTGTCCCACTTATTTGAGGTCGTTGTTTTGGCCGACAAAGTCCTGTTATGCGGATTACATAAGTGGACTAGCAGATATCGTGACCTTTCTCTCTCTTTCTTTTCTATATAGTTTTGCTTTAACAACCCGCATTGGAACAGTGTGGAAGAATATGTTCCGAGTCTTCTCCACAATGAGGGGGACCTTGCCCAGCTGTGAGAAATTTACAGGCTATTGTTGTCCTTTATTTAAATAATTTTATTTATTGTCATTGGCTTATTCACATGTTGTCAATTAATAACCACATACTACCGAACCAATATTTATCAACCTGATTAAAACTGGAATCGTTCATACCAATAATCGAATTATTCTCATATCGTTCAATTTATTTCGTTTCATATTGCGTATATAGTAGGCGAGATGAACCAGCTCATATCTCGCTGTTATAAGAGCTTATTAAAATTCTCACACTGACCTACTGCCATGACAAAGAAAGCCAATCCAGACCTACCCCAGAAGTATATCTTACGAGACGTGTATACAGTAAGAAATAAAGATCCTGCCACATCTATGTAATTAATATCGTAAATTCGATTCGACTCTGTATGTTTCGCTTTCACGACCAAACAAATGATAAGAACTGATAAGAAATGATAAGAGATTCTTATTAGAACTAGATCATTGGTTTTGATGCTCCTACATGTCAACAGAGTTATATAAAATATAAATTATATATACGAATTTCATGACGATTTACGCATGACTTCAAGAGCTGGATGCGAGTAGCCGCAGAAAGACTACAGTGGCGTGCATTTGGAGAGGCCTATGTCCAGTAGAGGACAAACATGGGCTGCTGATGATGACGATGATGATGGTACGAATTTTACCTCTTCATTATATTAGTACATATCAATTAGATGAGAATCTCAGAAAATATAGATAAAAAATCAGATTAATTAAATCTTGTAAACATTCTTGTAAACATTAAAATTAAATATGAGACAACATCACATACATTATTCTGATCCCAGTGTAAGTAACTAAAGCACTTGTGTTACGGAAAATCAGAAGAAACGACGGTACCACGAACACCCAGACTCAAGACAACATAGAAAACTAATGATTATCTACATTGACTCGGCCGGGAATCGAACCCGGGACCTCGGAGTGGCGTACCCATGAAAACCGGTGTACACACCAAAATTGGATTTAAATCGTATTGAACAGAAATACGAATAATTGAAAACAACTAGCTCTTTATAATACAGGACTTTTAATGATTACATTTAGTTAAAAATTGAACAGAAAATCTGAAGCATTTAAACAAACAGTTACTGTTTCAATTGATAGCATTATCTAAGACCTTAAGCATAATCAGTCAATAGTAAGGTAGCAATTACGATAACAGTTTAATGTAACGTGATTTTTGATAACGTTGTCGTATAGAGATAAAACTGACCTTACGCGCGGTATTTACAGAATTATCGAAATACACACCGACACCAATAAAATTATTTATCTCTCCATTAATATGATTTTCTTGAAAGGTGAACAGTATTTTTAGTGTTTGTTAAGATCTTTTGGATTTACTACAGGATTAATACGTTTGAAAAAATTGGAAAGGTTCTTTGGTCGAGTACTTTTTATATATTTAATAGTAATATTTAAGATAAAGTTTTTGGTATTACGTAGGTTGTTGGAATATATAAAGTTCGTTTATCAAAATATCGATCAAGCAACTTTTTGGTGGTCATTGAATTTAGCGCATATTTCATTAGAAGAAAATAACCGAAGAACGAAATACAAATTTTGTCTAAATCAATACCTTTTATATATTTATGAAACATTTATATAATAGTTACTATGAAATTAGACACACGCAGGTTTCCTCACGATATTTTCCTTCACCATGTGCACGAGATGAATTATAAACACAAATTAAGCACATGAATATTCAGTGGTGCTTGCCTGGGTTTGAACCCGAAAGATTAAGATGCACGCGTTCTAACCACTGCGCCATTTCAGCTATAATACATATAACATGAATATTTCTTAGGAACAAAAGCTGACAAGGAACAAGGAATAGTTAAACATTCAACGATAAAACACAAAGTGGTGCATTGTGAAGCAACAAGGATGCTGACGACATTAGGCTAAGGAACAATGTCGAGCCTTTGAAAGATAACCTCGGACAACAACGATATCACACGCTACGTTTTCTTTATCACGTTTCATTTTAGCTAGACATTCTTTATTTGAGCTGAGATGGCCCAGTGGTTAGAACGCCTGGTTAACCGATGATTTCGGGTTCAAACCCGGACAGGCACCACTATATATATGTGCTTAATTTGAGTTTAAAATCATCGTTGAGTTGAGGAAACCTGCGTTTTTCTAATTTATAGAAATTCTGCCACATGTGTATTCCACCAATCTGCATTGGAATATGTTCCAAGCCCTCTCCTTAATTGGAAAAGAGGCTTTAGCCCAGCAATTGGAAATTTACAGACTGTTACTACTGTTTGTTTATTTTATTCACGTTTAACACACTCGAAGAAATTTTTGATCAAATTTTAGTTGCACTGCAATTCAATTTTAAATATTGAAAAATATAGCTAATTTTATCTCGTTTATTAAACATTTGTGCGTTATCTGTGGTCTATGTCATCAGGGCAACGTTTAAATTCAAACAGATATCTCCACGGTCACTTAAATGTTATTATATATGTACATTAAAGGCGCACGTATCGTCTACACTGCCATAAATAAAATTAAAAAAAAAAAAAACTGAAGAGCCTTATACACATATGATGTAACATCTGACATCTTTCTTTACTTACTTTACTTTATAATACACACAGAGAAAATAAATAAATACAATGTGGATCCAGCTTAATAAAAGATGTGTCCAATTTTGGCGACCTTATCGCTACATAGCCTCTCTTCCAAGCGACCCACGATGTAGGATTACTACAGTTCATAGAATTTGAGACGAGTGGTACTGTAATAATAAATAAAACAAGATTAATCTTTAACTAATAAAATGTAAAAATAGCCTTAATAAACAACATTAAAATGTTATCCTCTCGGAACATGGGTAGGTGCCATATGACCAACTCAAGCACAGCGCGCTCTCATTGGTTAAATTAAATAGCGCGCGCTCCCTCGATTCGCTGTTACAAACATCCGTTCTTTTTATGAAATAACTACTCCATCTGATAAGATGTTACACACCAATAAAGTCAATTCAATGTAGACATGACTGGAGGAAAACAGAGCAGAATTTTATGAACAAAAAAAACGTGGAAGTTTTATATTAGGAACTACAAATTTCCGCCATTGACTTGCTGCTAAATTTCACCAAAAATATACCAGTCCAAGTATATGAAGGCTTGTTAACTAAAAATTACTATTTGCTCAGCTTTAAAGTAAGTAACAGTCTGTAAAGTTTCCACTGCTGGGATAAGGCCTTCTCTTCCATTAAGGAGAGGGTTTGTAACCTATTCCACCACGATGTTCCAATGCGGGTTGGTGAATTACACATGTGGCAGAATTTCTATGAAATTAGACACATACAGATTTCCTCGAGATGTTTTCCTTCACCGCCGAGCACGAGATGAATTATAAACACAAATTAAGCACATATGTATAGCAGTGTTGGGCACCAATTAATCAATTGTCAATTATCTTGTTAATTGACTAAAAAATTAATTGCAATTAAATCAATTGCAATTAAATTAATCGCAATTGAACTTTTAATTGCACCTTGCAATTAAATTAATTTGATTAACGTATGTCAATTGCAACTTACAATTAAAATAATTGCAATTAACTTTTTTAGTTGTTTTATAAAACAATTAAAACTAACAATTAACTTTATACATCAAAATGTAATTAGTAAATTTTTAGGAAAATTAAGCTATAAGTATTAGACTTCAGACGAATAAAAATGTGGTCAAAGACTCTAAGTTTTAAGCTTATTTTATCTAAATGTCTCTTTCCACAGAAAAAAAAGTGTTTATTTTTATATTATATAATATAAAGTTGCATTAATAAATATTTCTTCAGCGTAGGTATAAAACAAAAACATTTCAAGTCGTCGTTTTCGCTCAAGTCTTTATATTTTACAGCAGTATTTTTAATTGTTATTTTTAATTAAAATTAACAAAACAATTAACAATTAATTAATTGTTAATCTTTAATTTTAATTGCAATTAAAATTTGCCCAACACTGATGTATAGTGGTGCTTGCCTGGGTTTGAACCTGCAATCATCGGTTAAGATGCTTGCGTTCTAACCACTGGGCCATCTCATTTCAATGTTCAGCTTAGCTACCTATTAAATGTATACGCGTACTTTTGCCAACCTTTTTTCGACTCTACGTTGTCTCGTTGAAACGCAAAGGTCAAAAGGGTTAGACGAATAGTATTATGTCAAAGTCAACGCAACCATTTTCAAATTGAAGTTAATAAGTGTCAATTCTTCTAAATTGAATCGATGTCTCGGAAGCTAATTTCAATCGAATAAACCTGAATGATTTTTTCAATTAAAATTCGAACGTTTTACTAATATTTTTATGGAGAGGTAAAATATATTCATCTTTTTTTACCACTTAATTTAAAACGCTAAGCTGATTACGTTGCAACTTTTATACTCTATTTAGTATATGTGTAATATGCTTGTTTTAATTTTTGAGATACAGAGTACTTATTCATGAAATACTGATTATAAAACCAATGCGTTTCTTTATGTATGTAAATCTGAGGTGCATTTGACGGAATTACACCTTAATGCTGGACTGACTTCAATTAACATATTATGTCCATTCGACTGAAATAAGGTTGATTTTTGTTAAAACGATACTTTGACACAATCCATCCATCGTTTCCTTGGTCGTATATCCGTCCACATCCATGCTCAAGACTTTTCACACATAATGTTCCTCATTCCTCCGCATTACATGCCCATACCATGATAGCCGCCTTCCACATAACTTCTCGGCAATCGGTGTCACTTTCAAACTTCCTTCCTTCCTTCCAAACTTCCTCTTATGTACTCATTCCTTACTCTTCACTTTCAAACTTCCTCTTATGTACTCATTCCTTACTCTCGATATTCGTACATCCAATGTTACAAATAAATAAGACAAAATATCGACGTTCGTTATGGGAAGGCATGTCTTGACACGAATCTTAAATAATTGAAGACTGCTTGAAGATGGATCGATACTACCAACTCGTGTTAAGCAGTGGCTAAGGTATTTCCTGAGTCTCAGTAATGAAACGGTGAAAAACTCGAAGGTTTTGTATAACTATGCTCATTTTTCATTAGTATTCCTTGATTATTTTTGCATTTTTTATTTATTATGTAGAGCTGAGACAAATTCTTAAATTTTTTAGAGGAATATTAAGCATTTCTCTTAATAGAAGTTACGTCCATAGCATCATCTAAATAGATGCATCCTTTCTCATATGCATATGAGAATATATTTCATATATAGTTTTTATAATTTCTTTTTGATTAATGTTTCTTCGTAAGTAGTTTTAAAATTAAGAAGTTGTATTAAATTAAGATGTTGTTTTTGTTGTATTACATTATTGTAATTAGTGTAGGTATACATTGTTGAATTAAATAAAATAAGCCCAACAATACCAAGTATAGCTTACACAATAAGTCTAGGGACTTATTGTGTAAGCTAAGCAAAGAGTCAATTAATAATTATGCATATTATTACATAATTTGATAAGCTGATGACGCTTGCATTCCGATTTTCATATACATTACATTGAAAACTAGCTGTGCCCGCGACCTTGTATGCGTTTTAAATTAACAAAAAAAAAGGATTATTGTAGCCTAAGCCACTCCTTATTATATCAGTTATCTGCCAGTGAAAGTCCCGACAAAATCGGTCCAGCCGTTGCAGAGATTAGCCGGAACAAACAGACAGACCGACAAAAATTGTAAAAAAATGTTATTTTGGTATATGTACCGTGTATACATAAATATGAATTGAGTATAAAAAGGGCTATTTTAATATTACAAACAGACTTTCCAATTTTATTATATGTATAGATTAAAAAATGACAGTTCATAAATCATTACTCAGCTAATTGAATAAAGTATATTTCGATCCACTCGATAATCTCGTCAACATAACAAACAGCACACAAATAATTTAATTAAATATGTATTACAGTGAAATTAATATAATTCACTCATTCACATAGTGGAAACCCTACTAAACTTGTTTTGTAAATATATGCAGACTTTTATTGGCTTCTAAGCATTCACTTTGAAATTTATACCAGGAACACATAAAGGTACGATACGCTTTGTTTAAAATACGAAGGCAATTCTGAGATAAACTTATATCATGCATATGATTCGAAGAGAAAATTGGATACATTTTCTTTACATAGTACAAAACAAATTTGCTTACCGCTGTTTATCCCTATGTATGCTTAGATCTTTCAAATTACGCAACGGATTGAAATGCGTTTTTTTTTTCTATATTCTTTTATTTTTTTAATATATGGCTTTTATTTGTGCCAAGAGAGCACAGAATACTTCGCCAATGTCGCGTGCGATGGAGAAGACACGATGGAGATTGAACGGTGCGGTCGAGATTGCAGGCTTTTGTCTATATTCAGAGAGATTTTATATAGATAGAGTGATTCGATACAATAAATCTTTCTTGGGGCAATGCATCCCTTTCTATAATAAAATTCCGACGACATTTTTAACTTTGCCATTTCGTAAATTCAAATCGTTCGAAAAAAAATACATTGGTAAAAAAGACATATCATTCGATACAAGATTTTGTAGAAGATAAAAAAGCTTGGAATTAATACCTGTTGACTTCCAGGCAGGATACATTATATACATATATTATAATTATATTATACATAATTGTATTAAACTAATATGACTGTATTTTTATTTTTTAAATGTTGAAGAGTAACTACTGAGTTTCGTGCCGGTTCTTCTTGGTAGAATCTACTTTTCGAACCGGTAGTAGCTTAACTTAATTGCTAAATGACGATTCAAAAGTGCTTGTAAAAGCCTACTTGAATAAAGTTTATTTTGATTTTGATTTTGAGAGGAAAGATTTTGTACATAATACGTGGACAATATATTAAAGAAACGCTCAATTTTAGAAGTTTCTAATGTGATGTCGGAAATGAACAAATTTTGTAGTACATTTAGTATCAGCTTTGCACCTTTGCGAAGCCGGGTCGAGTTGGTAGTTATTTATAAGTAAACATTTATTAAAAGGCTATTGACCTTTGACCGTTATATAATTATATATTTCTAAGCAATTATAATTACTGACATTATCTAGATGTTTGAGTGACTCATTTGGGTTATTCTGAGTGATATGAAGTTATCTTTATTGTAAGATAAATATTTTAATGGAAATAAAACTCTACTTTCTAGAGATTATTCGAGGCTGACACTCAGTCAACATTTCTCTCCTCTTCTTTATGTTACTAAGGTTAAGGCGTGCAAACACAGCCTTATCACTGTAGCGATCTTTGCAAGCAATCTTTGTACCATATAAGAATATGGGAATTTAAATATAGTTACAAATTTTGAAATTCGAATTAATTCGAAAGAAATTAGTGATTTATAAAATGTGAGTTTGTAAGCGAGTCAATAGAACTTCAAATTGATATTGACAATAATGCTGAGATTATTTTTATAATTTTATGTAACAAATAAAGGTAATATGGCACAAAATTTAATTTTTACAAGATGGTACATATCACCTTCATCCACGAATGCCTTCCATTATGTTCGAGGTAACTTAACCATAATAATAATAATCGCTCATACACTCATTACCAGTTGAGTAAATTTTTCATAAAAAAAAAATTGAGCTACACAGTTGGTTATGAAAATATCACCAATCGTCATTTTTTATTTGCTCGATTGTAGAACAATATTTAAGAAAATGCAATGTATTAAAAAGGTAATTATTTATTAAGTATATTTCACATTGCACTTTAGTATCAATAGCTAAAACAATTCGCCAATACGGAATATAATAACAATAATTAACGGGCAAAAATACGAATAAAAAAATTACATACTCACATATTAAACCCTCATATTATACACTAACGTCAGGTTATCACAAAAACATAAGTTTTTGTACTTCTCTACACGCAAAATTATGGTTTATGAAATCAATTTACAATTAAGATTATATTCATTGAGTATTTTTTTAATATACATATGTTTAAATTAATTAAACATGGTTTTTTCAATATTCTTAATTAACATTTGTTCTTAATATAATTAGAATTATAATTATGGTCATGCGAAATCCGTATTACACATTATTATGTTTCAAATAAAATAATATGTCCTAACTAGCAACCCGCCCCGACTTCCCTTGGGTGCAAAGCTGATACTAAATATACTACAGAATTTGTTTATTTACGACATCACATTAGAAACTTCTAAAATTTCAGAAAACAATCAATCTACTAAAGAAACAGTGTTTCTTTAGTAGATTGTCCATGTATTTTATACAAAAACCTTCTCGAATCACTCTATCTATTTAAAAAAAACTGCATCTAATCCGATGCGTCGTTTTAAAGATTTAAGCATACACAGGTATATTGGGACACATAAAGCGACTTTGCTTTATACTATGTAGTGATGCAGATGTTATACAAATTAATGTTAGTAGATTTATGCAAGACATAGTTATTTATTGCGGGGATATCCCTATGCAGAACAAATATAAGCTAAGTTATATAAATCAACGTATGAAATTAAATTAGTTTATAATCAAGCGTAAACTGATTTCTCAGTATATTGAAAACGGCCCCTTAAAGGGTAAATCCATGAGATTTATAAGATAATTTGAATAATTATGTTCGAAACACATTCAAATAAAATAAACTACATAAACAACAGGCTGTAAATTTAACACTGCTGGGCCAAGGCCTCCCTTTTGAGGAGGTATCTTACATAACAAAAACAACAACTAAACTACAAACCAATCAATACACAGTACCATAGTTATTGACTATTGCTATTACTTCGGCATTATACGAGTAACTTTTAAGTCTAAGCAATTGTATCAAAAACATTATACAATTCTGAAAACTGATAGTATTTTTAAAAGTGATTATTTCGATCTAGCCTTATGTAAAGTAAATGTGCCTTGTAAAATGTTTACGTCAAATTGGCAATTTATAGACGATATAAAATCACGCTATAACCCACGACGGTGAACCAGTTACGTTAAATGCGGGATTATATATAAATTGTCGCATATAAATTTAAATTGGAATAAGTTAAAACAAATACAATACAAATAATATTATGTTCTCAAGAATACGTATTTAGAATCTCCTTTTAGGCTTGCTTAACACACAGCTTCAAAATTTATATCAATGGTTTGGGTAAAAGTAACAGACAAACATACAGAATGACAGACAGACAGAATTACTTTCGTATTTATATTAGTAGAGCTGAGATGGTCCCGTTGTTAGAATACGTGCATCTTAACCGATGATTGCGGGTTCCAACCCAGGCAATCACCACTATATATATGTTCTTAATTTGTGTTTATAATTCATCTCCTGCTCGGCGGTGAAGGAAAACATCGTGAGGAAACCTATATGTATCTAATTTCATCGAAATTCTGCCACATGTGCATTCCACCAACCCGCGTTGAAACAGCGTGGTGGAATATGTTCCAGACATTATCCTCTAACATTATCCTTAATCGAAGAGGAGGCCTTATCCTAGCGGTGGGAAATTTACAGGCTATTACTTTACTTTATATTGGTACAGTATAAATCCTTATAGTATATGAGCCAGTTTGATAAATGTGATGCGGCATACATCGTGCTAGTCCAAGACTACTTTATTTGTTAACCGGTATTTTAAAGGTCAGCCATATCAATTAGTGATGCACTGAACATCAACCATGACTCTGAGTCATCATTAAACGAAATTATTGTTATACATAAGAAGATACGAATGTATATACTCGATTTCTGAAAGCATCACTAATACTGATGATGAAAATGATGAATCCTTATCACAGACAAATGCACCAATTATTTTTTATAACTAGGATTTTTTCGAATTTAGAATTCAAAAAAAGAGACAGACACGGTTGTCAATCAGTGTCATCAAAATAAAGAAGGGTCTTACAAAGGAGGTTACATATATGTATTTTGAATTTTTTCTTTTTTGACAAATGTCTTTAAACTTTTTGGGACACCAGAAAAAAGTCAAACAGTTGATGCAGAGAATGTTGAATGTTCTTATAGCGATGGAACTATTCACAATCAGGTGGCATCTTTCCGTCTGCCTGCCCAATTCATCAAAAAAAAGTTACCAGACTTAATAAGATTGTCAATCAATAAACCCCACCGAGACAAGAACAAGCAAGTATAATAACTTCAAGACTGAAATGAAATTTAAATTTCGAATACAATAGTTCATTTAATTTGTCGCATTCAAGGGTGAAAAGGTTCCTAATTATTTCAAATATATTAAAACAAATTCATATTAAATTCAAAAAAAGAACCAACGTTGTTTTTGCAGACGAAATATCGCACTTAAATACTCCACGGTTTCATTTAAAAAAGAGAAAAATATTACGCAAAAAAATAAGGAAAGAATAAAGGGATAAGTATGGTATTTTAAAAAGTATTAAACATTAAAAAGTTCGTTAGCGAGATATATCCTACTTAATTTGATAATGTAACCAGATAATTCATATTTAAATAAAACGACTATACATAACGGTATTAGACCAAGCACATTCTATTCTTATTTTGTTGAGATATATTTAGATGCTTTTATAAATTGATTCTCACATATATCACTACAACTATTCTAGGAATTAATTTAGATATTATATATATCAACGCTCGACCTTGATTCCGCAGATTTACACCTACAATATGGCGCTTTTTTACACTTGGGCACGTTTTATATTTTGTTTATCGAGTAATGACCACGTGAAAAAAAATCTCACGTGGTGATTTCTTAATATATACTGACTATAATAATAAAATCTTCGTAAGTCCAAGTTAAGAACTAGTTAAAGACAAAATTATGTGCAAATAAATATGGGCAATAAATCCCCAATCCCCATTATTATTATCAACAGCCCGAAAAAATGTCTAAACCGCCATTCGAATGAATGCATTCCTGATACATTTTTGGCGTTTTGCCTTTTACTTTGCAACACCAGTCAAATTAACGATGTGGTTAACCCATTTTGCTATGAACCGGGTTTCATCGGCCAAACTTCACTTGATACAACAATATTCACAATATCGTCAATATTGGTTTACTTAAATTTCATTTTTTATCAAGAAGTATCTCTTGATTTGCGTTAATGTAGAATATAATTATGTGTATTTAACGCTTACGTGTCAAATGCGAGTTACTTAGAGCCGAATTAGCAAATGCCTCTCAAAGAACAGAAGTGTTCATTTCATGCCTATTGGCGTGTGTTGCATACAAGTAACACGTGCAGACTTTAGCTCGGTATGACTGGTATTTCTTGCTGTCGCCTCTGCCAATCGCCATTCGTACTATAGTTTTATTTATGATATGAATAGCCTCTAAGACAATAATATATTATGCTAAATGTCTTGTTAGTCTAGGTAGGATTATAAGGCCCCGAAATCTAAAGTTTATTTTGCAGGTATCTTTTACAATTCAGATGACATAAAAAATTGGTATCATCCAATTAATTTAATGGTGGATACTGAAGATACAAGATTTATTCATGTTTTACTGATAATATAATTATAAATTTTCTAGACATAAATATAAAAACTAATAATAGATAGTAATAGATTATAATAAATATAAATAGTGTAAATTATTTGTTATTAATCGCTTCACAAAAATCTCAACTGATTATTCTGAAATTTGCCACCGAAAATGTCGTAGATTTGGATTACACATAATATATATCTACTATAGACTATTAAAACCAAAACATACATGTTGATTTAAGCAAGAAGAAAATATGTATGTAATTGTATAAAGCATACTCGGTTGTTAAATTTTTTATCAACTAACACGAAACGGCAAAAATTCTAGTAGCGTAAAAGCTTATCAATATCAAATATTAAACAGAAACTATTATCGTATATCATATTATATACATATCATTGACGTTACGAAACCGTTCTTTTATGGTATCGAAATGCTCATAATAAAGCCTCCCTAACGCCTTCAACTGTTCTTTACGTTAATAAAAAGAATTTTAGAGACAATGGAATCTATGTCACAATTACGTCAAACGGTGTGACTAATACGGTGTTTACAAAGAAAATTCACGAGAAGCTCATAACATATTCAAATGTACACGACCTTTTAAGCATTTAACCTGATTTTACAGATTACTGTATTTGTTGAATTTTCAAAGAGCACCAAGGATGTAGATAGACGCCATCCGAGAGGGATGAGATTTATCACTAGATTTTATTTGTGTTTTATTTTTTGTTAACTTCCTTAGACGAAATCTTTCTAGCTGAATTAGTAGTAACTCTTATTCAATATAGTTTCTAATGTTTCTATTATTTAAGTTCCGATGACACTTTTATGATAAGCATTCTCCAATTCTACGCCTAGAATTGGGTCCAGTATGAAGAAACTCTTAAACAATCAACAGCCAAAATTTTATGAAAAAAAAACTTTAAAAGTTTTTTATTGTATTATTTTAAAACTGATACAGAGAGGCTGGGAATGAAGCATTTAGATTAATTATAACTCAATTACGTATGTTAAAACGACACATTGATAAGATTCGTTTTATATCTATTATATCATAGATATGATTACGTATTCCTATTCATAGATCAGATGATAAATATTAATTGATAGCGCTTGGAATGTTGTCACGTGACCTATACTTAATGCAATTTATAGACGATGCGTAAAAAGGTCATATAGTACATAAAATTGATAGTAATTTATGATGGAATTCGGAACCCTTAATCTTTTGTATAGGATATTTATTACTGGTTACAATGTTGCGTCACGTGACGAACTTCGTTTTTTATACCAAGACAGTGAAGATGAGTTAGGAACACTGGTGATGTAGGTAATATTAATAATACTAAAAATATTCTGGATTTCAAATTCAAAAAGTGATCCATAGTAGTGATGATAGGATTATAAATCGTCTGGTCCAATATCATTCAGACCGTTCAAGGGGTCCTAAATCCGTCGAAGATCTTTATAAAGGATTTCCGTATCAATGTAGATAATGTCAGGACTCTATCACTTATAATACAACTTATAATGCAGATTCAGAAGAAGCAGCTCGTTTCAGAGAATCCATGTCAACAACGACGGAGGATGGTTTTATAATAGACCCTTGGCATGTCTCAAGGAATAGCTACTGCTCTAAGATGTCATTTTAAAGAAATGTGTGCAAACATAAGTAGACTCTGTTTTCATTATTCTCCGACTCCAATAATCGAATGGAGATGGGCAAGCTAACTTCTAGAAGTGTTACGCCAAGTGCAGGAGTGTGTTACTTCCATTATTCTAAGCCGAAAGTTATTGAGCCTCAATTCAACAGTAACGAAATTTATAATTCTTGATATAGAAGCTTGAAAAATTGAATCTTATTCATTTGTACATTCTCTAAGCTATGGCACAGATCTAAAATTTCCGTCTCTGTTTACATCAACGTGGAAAGAGATAGCAATTTATTGCTTACAGATTAATCTACAGTTTGTGTACAACAATATCGGCGCTATTGTCTGCGGTATTTCGTCATCGTAACAGCTTGTACGTGAACTAGTTTAATATATGAAAGGTGTACCTAAATAATCAAATAATGCTATACTTTCAATTTGTGAGGTTATGTATACAGCTTCGTCTTCATTTGTTTTAAAATTACGATAAAATGTCTTTAAAAATTACGTGAATATCACAATGTTGGAAATTATTGTCAATGTTGAAAGATTTTCAAACAGTTTTTCTTTAGGGAATAGGTTGGCGTACGAGCATTTGGGCCACCTGATGGTATGTGATCACCATCACCGATTGACAATGACGCTAAGAAATATAAACTTTTCCTTACATCGTCAATGCACCACTAACCTTGGGAACTAAGATGTTATGTACCTTGTGCCTGTAGTTACACTGGCTCACTCACCCTTCAAATTGGAAAACAACAATACTGCGTACTGTTGTTTGGCGGTAGAATAACTGATGAGTGGGTGGTACCCAGATGGGCTTGCACAAAGCTCTACCACCAAGTAAATTATATCTATATAATATTGGATCAATATACTTAATTGTTAACCTATATAATTTTCAACCTGGCATTATAACTTGAAAAAATGTCATTGTCACCGTTTTAAAAATGTCGTAAGGAACAATATGTTTACAATCATGGAATATTTATTACAAAATAAGTGGAATCCCTTAAACGTATTTCCTAAGTCGCTTAAGGCGTTGCTTAAGGCGATATAGAGAATAATAAAACCGATAAAAGATACCTTTTGAAGAACGTTGTCCTTATACAATTCGGGAAATATTCATTTTAAGAACTTGTTTAAAATAAGACAAAATCATGGAGAACACACACTTATGGAAAACACTAAATTCCTCCCAAAGGTTTAGAAGAATTGAATATTAGACGATAGTGGGTTGTTGGAATGGAAATAATATCATATAATCGAATAAATCGAACACGAGGAACAATCAAAACGAATTATTTGACCACGATATTATACACGATTTAGGAGCCCAAAGTGATACAATATTTTCTCACTTATAATTCGATAGAGCAGCGAGGTAGTCAAATATATACATAAAAAAAAACTGTTAAAAAACATCGAGTTATATTTTGGTACCAGTTTCATTTCTACCGAAGAAGCATGATATTATTTAATATGTTGAGGTAGGTAAATAATACAGCTATATGCACTACTTTTGTATATAACGTAGAACAAAACGATCTATTAACTCGTGTTACATTAATATTTAATTCATAATTCACTTACTTCGTATAAATATATAAAAAATTTGAACTATACAATTTAGTTTGAATTAAAAATATTTGATTTTATTTGGTCATGTAATATAACATACATTCTCAGAAAACGTTTTGCGATAATCTTTATAAATATATGAACAAAAAATATCTAACGTACCTACATAATATACGAGATTGAACTTAGTCCTTATAAAAACCAAACCAGTTATTGCAGCAAGCGAGCCTTTGTGATATACAGACTTATTATTATATATGTATTTTTTATTCTCATAAATCAAATCAAATGTGTTATAAATGTGAATGAAAATCAGCAAATCATTATACATGATTAATGGTAATAAAAAAATTCGACGACTAATTATCAAGTTATGAATTTAATTGCGATGCTTAAATGGTTCATATGTGAATTACATGCATTTGTCATATTCTTGATACATGATTTTTTACCTATTAATTCAACTTTACAAACGTTGTGCCACAGACTTAAAATGACAGTATTACCAGTGCAGTCTAAAACTGCGGCGTTATCTTCATCACTAAACATCAATTAAAATATAAGAAACAATACATTTATACATTTTCGCTAACAATGAAAACAATGAAATGAATAATATTACGATGAAAAATCAATAAATATGGCTAAAGACACTGAAAATGTTGAAATAAATCAATGAAAAAAAACCGTCCCATAAATTTTGTGTGAAAAACGAACGTCGAACGAAAATATACACAATTTTGACACGACTATGTAAATATTCCTTCATTTTCAGTCGCACCTAAAATTAAAAATACGTATAAAACGAAATTAAATATTACCTGACTCGATCACAAATCCAATTGAACTGATATAAATCACTAGCACAACTTGACACACTTTATTTCAATGAGTACAAAAAAAAATAATACACTGGAAGCTCTGGACAAATTTTATTGTTATTCCACGGACGGGCGACGCAACCACTCTTGTCAAGAATTTGTATTCTACTGATTGAACAACGGTGAACGGTCTGTCTGACTGCCGGGCCGTGGTGCGAGAGTCGAGAACTGCCAACGTACTCGAATACCGTCTGTACTCTATAGAGCTAGTAGATGTTTTGTGTAGCTATGTATGCTCTTAGTCCCTGGCTCCGGACAAAGACGATCACGCCCGAATCGAGACAGCTGTTTAATGTTTATGAAGCTTAAACTTCGCGATCGTAGATCGATTTTATTTTTTTTAATTTGACGTAACAAGTTTTTATACCTTTTTTGAGCCATAATATCAAAATTGTACGTAAACATTTATAGAGTAGAGCCGCCATACATTATCACAAAATCAATGGAACAAGCATTACTGGCCAAAGAGTTATTATTGAAGAAAAATTGGATAATAACAGACTCTGTAAATAACTAAATGTAAATTTATATTTACATATATAAATGTATTTTTTTATTTATGCCATCAGCTCATAGAACGTGTTGGAATAGGGAAAACCTACAACCTGCATGTAATCTATTTTTTCCACTTCACAGAAATGTCGGAAGAAATTCCTCTATAATTTATCATTAACATGATTACATATGTTTGCGGATTTTGCTTTCAGATTCAAACGGTGTGAATCATTCAGTATTTTAACACAATCGCGAATAAATAATAACAATGTGTTATTTTTTATAATTTACAAACATGATAATAGAATGTTTAAATAAAAACATAAATGAATCAAAAACAACACATGCTTGAAAATATAATTAAATATTTCAATATTAATAAGTTACAGGTTAGTACTTGTTGTGCATTTCATAATATGTTGCTTTTTAAATATGAATAAAATAAAATGAAATTACAAGTACGTAATTAAATCGATAGTTACAAAGTAGCGTAATATATGTATATCTTAATTTAATTATTAAGTGATATTGAGATTTAAAAAGAAATTTGATATCAATAATGATAAATAATAATGTATTATACGCACTTCCTCTAAAAACAATTACGTTACGTGAATGCAAAATACGCGACCGATTGATAAGCTTTAGTGCACCGAGTACACATGCACTGGCAAAGAGGGAGACAGCGAACATCATGCCATTTCATTCTAACATCGATTTCGGTCATGCTTTCTCTACCCCTCTAACGTAGACCTCTCACTCGCACACACTGCGCTGCAGACATAGAATAACTTTAGCATAGAGTATTAACCTATTTAAAGAGTACAGTATAATTTTATAAACCAATAAATAAATAACCTAAATTTAAGACATGATCATTGTGACACTATAAAATCGAGTTTTTTCCTAATGATTTAATTAATACATTTGCATATTTCAATTTGCATTATCTTGCGGCAATGTGTCATAGCGACTCGTCAGTGAATTAAGTAGGTAGGTAGTTTCTTTGTTTCGAAATTGAATTTCGGTCTCTTGACTATATAAGATATTATACTATTATACATACTAATTTAATATTAAGAGATAGGTCTCAATTCGAATTGGTACCCGTGTCTGTGAAGATACGATTAATTGAATATTTAATATGAATTTTTCCGAGAAAAAGTATCAAGAATATTTATTCGCGATATAAGCATCGTACATTGCTTGTTTCTTTCAAACAAATCCAATGTTTTCATTTGTTTTATCCATTGTATTAATAACTAGCTCCGACTACCGACTTCCAATGTTTTTTTTTTGTATATATTCGCGATATCTTTCAAGAAATAGCAAGGAATCGTTTATTTACATATATTAAACCACCGAACAGTTACTAAATGTTTCTGTGTTCCGGTATGAAGGGTTAGTGAGTCAGAGTCACACAAAGAAATAACTTACTACCCAAGGTTGGTGGCGCATTGGCAATGTAAAGGATAGTTGATGGATGTAATATGACAATGTCAATGACAATGAACAGTTTGGTCCACTTACCATATTCTCGGTAGAATCTACTTTCCGAACCGGTGCTGGCTTCACTTCATATCGTTGTTAAATGACCATTCAAAATTGCTTCTAAAAGCCTACTTGAATAAAGAATATTTTGATATTTTTTAGCATAAGTACCGACTGATTTAAATTGGAATTTAGATATAAGCGAAGTCTATAATAAAATATATATGTAGAGTTATTTATTAAGTGTTAGCAAGAAGTAATGTTTCCAATTAGAAACCGATAAAATCGTGCAATTGTTTTCTTGGTCTTGCAAAGAAATGTGAAAAAATAAGACAAAGAGTCAACTACTTCGTAGTCGTGTCTCAGCATGTCGAATCTGTCGAAACCAGCTTTCATATCTTCATAATGTGTCAAATATTCTCGAATGACACAAAAAACCGGAATTTTTCTAAAACTGGTATACTAAATTTGTCAAATGTCAAATTTAAATTTCGAATCATATAGAATAAACAATAAATCTACAATGTCAAAACGAAATATAAAAATAAACTTCGGTTAAATATAGGGTTTCGTCAGATTTACTTTAACTGCTCTGGTCTACTTTAAGATGTGAAGTTTATACAGCTGTAGATCTCGAGGTCGCGAGTTTCTATTCGAATTTGGCCCATAAAAAATATTCAGAAGATCTGTTCAGCAATTATCAGTGGAATTCAATACCCCCATCTAAGCATTTAATCTTCAATTTTTCCAGTCACGTCACAGCCGTATTTTTGGACTGTAAGTCTATATATGTACATGTGTGTTAAAACACACACACTTGTGTAATATAAAACGTCATTAATATGTGACCATATTATGTCTGATCAGGAGGTAATTATGACTGTAAAATGCAAATGGCACAGCATTCTATATCGTACCAGAAACATTACTCTAATTTGCATAAATCGTAATCAGTGTAACGAATCAATTTTTATACGAGCTCAAATCTGCATAGATTTGTTCAAGCTTTGTCTGGCATAGTATCCAATATTAATAAGTAATAATAACTATAATGTATATTCGTTATCAATGTGACGTCATCAAAATGACAGACAGCGTTTTTGCGGGAATGAATGAGGTTTAAAATTTAATTTAATTTGATGACAAGAAAACGTATTCATTTTGCCGAATTGTATTTTTTTGTGGCCCGTATTAGGAGCTTGTAATTGGGTTGTCTAGAAGAAATGGCTAATAAGCCATAAGTCCACCCGTTGTACAACACTTTTAATGTACTTCTTTTTTTTGTATTTTATTAATTTTGTGTTACTTTCTTTTTTTTTGTTTTTTGTTTGTGGTGTGCAATAGAGTATAATTCATTCATTCAAAAGTTAAATTTTGAAGTAATTTTTAAAACATATTAATGAATACCTTGTTATAATATCTGCCTGACCATTTTTCATCATGTCAGCCATTCTAAAAAAGCAAGTGCACAGAATATATAAAATTGCACAAGTGCGTGTGAAAACAACGGTGAACTCTCTTATGTATTCCTTACCATAATCCTATGGGACTGCAATTCAAACAAGATCGGAAAGGAGGTTGAGGTTGGATATGGCACGTAATTTGTATATTTAGATGCCATATACAACCTCAACCTTCGTTGTGGTTTCTAATCAAATTGCTCAAACGTATCAGTGCCTATTAAAAAAAAACAGCCTGCCACCAATTATAAAGAGTTCAATAAAAAAAAAGAAGCAAATGAATCCGAATCGATAACCTAATTTTGAAGTCAGCTAAAAATAAAGTAATGTACATCATTCTTATCTCCGGACATGTATCTATGGACGATCGTGTACTGAAGCAGTTTGCGTGTTTGGACGATTTCATACTTTACCTTTAAATTTAACGAAAGAATCATGAAGTTCTATTTGATGTACTAAGTTGTATGTCAAGCCTAATCTATACTTCTATACTAATATAATAAATGTGAAAGTAAACGTGTCTGTCTGTCAGTCGGTCTTTCACTACCAAACCACTGAACCAAATTTGATGATTTTTTGTGTGAAGCAAACTTGAACTTCCAGGAAGAATATAACCTACTTTCTTCCATTAGAGGGCTGATTATCGTGTATAATCATCCCGAGAGAATACTAGTTACTTAGACGTATAAAAAAATAATAAAAAATAATTTTACGTAGTTGAAGGTATACAGGGCCCGTGCGGCAGAATAATCCCACATAACCCAGTATTATTTATTTATTATTTATTAAACCAAAAGAACAATACATTAATAATACACAAAACGGTACAACAAAAACCGCAGTCGGTTTTCCTGCGCACCACGGATTCAAACGACGATATCAACATATTAAAATGATAACGAATTAACAATGAGTATGAGTAAAAATAATAAGTGTAACAGAAATAAATAATTGAGGGTAGAACCAAAATAATAGCTTTGTAGTCATAGTCGACGCTCGCGCACTGAACTAGTTCCAGGAATTTACAATTTGAATAGCTACACTATACAGCATGTTCCAAATAGAATTTTTTTAATTTGTTTTTATAATTTTTTATGTTTAATTGTTTTTTTATATCAATAGGGATTTTATTAATTAGAGTAGGAATAACATATTCCAACACTCGCTTGCCGTAGTTATTATTGTATTTAGGAATATTTAATTTTTGATTACTGACATTTCTTAATTGCATGTTATAATTATTAGTATTTATTGTTTGATTTACATTAAAATTAAAATATTGATCTGTTAGTAGCATGAACTCAATTATGTGGGATTATTCTCAATTCAAAAGACTGAGAGGGAGAGGCTGCATGATCGTATCGATATAAGACATCTGCAACCTCAACTGTTATGCCATTTCTGCTGGCTCATACATACTTCAGTCTAGTATTCAAAAATACTAGGTATTGATATTTGCTGAGTGAGGAGTATCTAGCCAAATAGGCTTCCACAAAACTTTACCAACAAGTAGAGCTGGTCCAATTTCAGATAAAACAACTGTGTGAATTTTATTAATTCTATTTTGGAAATCTACAGCGACGAATTATAAGAGGGAAAACATGAAAACTCACATACACATTAATGTCCGATCTATCAAAATACTTATTTAAAAAAAGAACATCGTTACGTATTAAAAAAAATCTAAATTAAATAGTATCCTTCACCAGCCAGTCTCACGTCAATTTAAGTAAATTTTTCGTCCGTTCTTTATTTGAATCGGACGGTATAGTAAATTGTCTTAATATATTATATAATTATTAACCGGCAACACAAGTTATTCCTATATCGTTAGTAAAGATTAATACACGTCAAGTGGCACTCGAGGTTATCTGAACTGCCAGACTGAGAGACGCCTGGTTTGTTGAATAGCTTCTCTTAATTTATTAACTGGCAACTTTTACTTTAATATATGACACATTAATTTAATATTACAATTTACATAACTTGTTGCTTATATGAATTTGTAATTAATTTCATTTTTTATTTCAATTTTTTACATAATAAATCTTGACAATTTCTGAGAAAATATGTGATTATTATATTGACATTTATGAATAAAGGATTATGGTGATTTATATTTATGTTATTGTGATTTAGAGATGGTAACACTGTTGCATCGGGACGACTGCAGAGGCGGCGAGGCCGTGGGCGGTTGCCCACACCGCCCACGGCCTCGCGGAGCAATTAAAATTATTTAAGAAATTTAATGGACCAAGAAAGAATTTCAGCTTTGGCATTTTTGTTATGGAGTAACAGCCTTTGAATTTCCTAAGGCCTCCTCTCCCACTAAGGAGAGGATTTGGAACATATTCCATGCTGTTCCAATGTGGGTTGGTGGAATGCACATATATCAGAATTTCGATGAAATTAGACCTATGTACGCCTTCTAAGCACTGGGCCATCTCAGCTCTAGCATAAATTACCAATAATGATTGGTTGTTAATTAATGTTAGATGCGAAAAGGAACTCCGTGAAATCCAGAGTGGAAAAATTGTAATGTGATAGGAGCCAGAAAAAGAAGGGAAAACAAAAAGAAGGTCGGTCGCTGGTCAGAATTCCGGCTTAGTGGGGTTATTTTAAAAATTAAGGATGATTGATTGTACAACTTGAATAATTGTGCCGATTGAACCTATTGCGTTAAAATAAAAATATTTATATCTAATCAAACTGAGTTTGGATTTGTAAAAGGTTATTAATTATAGGTTAATGACTTAGTGAGCAGACTTTCAGGTGTGGAGTTCAACTGACTCAGCGCTGCGAAATCTACTGATACCGGTAAGAACCGGTGATTTATCCACACCTGCGTGCTTGATTTTAAAATAATCAACTTATATTAATCTTTACTATTATTTATAACAGTCATAATACATGTATACTAATATTATACATGCGAAAGTAACTCTGTGTGTCTGTCGGTCTTTCACGGATTCATTTGTGAACCAAATATGTTGAAAATTTGTATGAAGAAGCAACCAAGCAAGCGTGTTCAAGATAATTAAATATGAGACAGCATCACATCATACATTACTCTGATCCCAATTTAAGTAGCTAAAGCACTTGTGTTATGGAAAATCAGAAGTAACGACGGTACCACAAACACCCAGACCCAAGACAATATAGAAAAGTAATGATAATCTACAATGACTCAGCCGGGAATCGAACCCGGGAGCCTTGGAGTAGCGTACCCATGAAAACCGGTATACACACCACTCGACCACGGAGGTCGTCGTGATCAAGTGGTATGGACAAGAAAGATCATAAGCTTGGCTACACTAAGACATTTTCATGAATAATACCTGACGATAAACCTCTAAAACGGAATAAAGTAGCTCTTGAAAACGAATACATAAAACGTTATATATAAATAAATACGTCTATAATTTACTTCAAATTTTAATAAACGCTTATTTTAGTACCTTAATAACGGACCATAGGCACGAGGATCAAAGATAAACTAATAATATTAGTTTCCAACTTAGCTAAGTTAATACGCCCTTCCTGGGATGGGTTGCGTTTCTATAACAAGATACCACAGTTATTTATAACTTGGCCTGTTGATACATAATCTTGTGTCAAAAAAAGGAATTGTATAAGGCACAATACTCAATATAAGATTATATTAATTATAAAAAGCGTGGTAGTAATATTTGCTGAATTCCAAAGATATATAAAAAATTTAATTGTTCTTGATTGACATCAACTATGTAATTAATATGGTTTAATTCAGTAAGTAAATTATGGTTAGCCTGAAACCTCTCTAAAACATGAGTGAACGAGTTCCCAAGTCGAAAATTGTAATGTAAATATTTGAAGTAGCTAGAGTTATTTAAAAAACAAACCGTTCGATTTTTAAAATATTAAATATTGTCTATGAGTCCATCGTCTACATTTCGTTTATATTATTCGATTGAATGTTAAATCACATCAGTTAGAGCCAGGCCTATTAGGTTCGTATATTTTCTTCGAGATATATTTTCAACAGTTGGAAAAATCATTTCAAAAATTATGAGCACAAAGAGATCTTTAAAAACTCCTTGTCCTACAACAATTATATACAGCTGAGATGGTCCAGTGGTTAGAACTCGTGCATCTTAACCGATGATTGCGTGTTCAAACCCAGGCAAGCACCGCTATATATATATGTGCTTAATTTGAGTTTATAATTCATCTCGTGCTCGGCGGTGAAGGAAAACATCGTGAGGAAACCTGTATGTGTCTAATTTCATCGAAATTCTGCCACATGTGCATTCCACCAAACCGCATTGAAAAGCGTGGTGGAATATGTTCCAAACCCTCTCGTTAATGGAAGAGGAGGCCTTATCTCACTTTACTACGACAATTATTATCGAGCTCGATACGGTTCTAAATTCGGTATTTTCTAAAGCGTCGTAGTTTAATTAACAATATCTTCGATATAATCTTCATTTAGATTAATTAGATTTTACAATAACACCTAACCACCTAAAATAACAAAATCGTTTTTGCACATATTTTCAAATTAAATCGATATCAAAATACTTACTATATGTAATGAGACCTTCTTTTATAAAAACTATATTGACTTCAGAATGATTATTATTATATTACATAAAAATAATTACTGTACAGTCAGAGTAAGAAAACCTTCGTCAGTTTTCAAATTAATTCCTTTATCAAGTCTTAAACTCTTAGTACCTTTTGAATCTAAACATCAAATCATTGAAACGAAATATGTCATTCTCAATCGGTAATGCCAATTATCGTTCATAATGAGCACACGAAAATAGATCTTAAGGTGACGAACCTTTTCTTTTACCCGTTGAATCGCAATTCCTATTATCTGGACAAAAAATGAATCAGCCTCCTGTCACCAGTCGAGGCAATAAGGCAAGGTTTTTGTACTAATACTCCAAGGACTAAGTTTTTCAATATATAATAATTCTTCCTAAAGTAAAATGTAATTATAGCTTTAACACAGTCCAACATACTTTTAAAAAATCCTTTATGATCAAAACATGATTGAATAATTTGTACAACCGGTTTTTTTAGAATAAGGAAACACGTGCATTTTAATACCTGTAATTATCATTAAGAAATCTTTTAAGCTAGGAAAATTTATTCATTATATGTAAAAAATATAATTGGATATTGGATAAAGCAACAATGAATTCGTGTATCCAATATCTAATCTATACTAAAAGTGGTAACATTTTATTTGTTTGTAGGGGACAATGTGCTACTATGTGATACTATATACATAATCGGGTAGAACTTTGTGCAGGGGCGTCTGGGTAGGTACCACCTGCTCAAAGATTTTCTACTTCCAAACAACAGTAATGTTATGTTCCGGCTTGAATGGTGAGTGAACCAATGTAACTATAGGCACATGGAACATAATATAGTAGTTCCCAAGGTTGGGGCGCATTAGCGATGTAAGGAATGGTTAATATTGATAACAGTGCCATCTATGAGCAGTGGTGACCACTTAGCAACAGGTTGCCTATGTACACTGGTCACCACTTTTTTTCAGATAAATATTTATATAATGTCTATTTGAAATCGTCAATATTTCAATCCTATCATCACTGTTTCAGCATTGGACAGTGTATTATTTATTTATTGTCATTAATGCATTGAAAATCAGTATTAATAATCAATTATCAATAATATCAGTTTGTCCATTTGAATCATGGATTTTGCAGACACTGTATTAAATTAATTGAATGCAATTTCGTTTGTGTGCCTTTATTTCGATCAAACTAGCCATTTATCCGATGATCCCATCGGAAACATTATACGGAAACACATCGAAGTTTTGTATGTAATATTTTAAACCTACGTTGCCTATATAGTAATTACCATGCTTGATCAAAAATGTTTAATTCTAAACGTGAACTAATTATCTTAAAGAATTAATATTGCTACCTATTTCATCCCTTAGGTGATGACTTTGAAATAATATTTTCTTATACTTCATTAAAGTTCGATATGCAAATTCTGTGTAAATTTTCATCTCTTAGATAAACCAGTAGGGTTTGGGCTGTGAGTTATATGCCGAAAAAAATATAAAAATTGATTAAGTAGATTTGCTTAGAATTACATTTAAATTTTCAACTTATAAACTTTTCTTGTAAACCGGTTTCCGAATTTCTTCTTTCTCGAAAACATATTTGTCTATAAATAAAACTATGAATATGCAGTCGGAATTCAGTACACGCACTTTTAAACAATACAGACTCCTGAAAATGCAAGTGGATGTCTGCCAGCGTCTATCGTCTGAGTGGTCTCGCAGGTAATGATGATTGCGACGCACTTTTCAGGGTTCTGTAGGAAAATTGCTAATGATAATTTCAGCACTCACACACTTTCACGCCACACAATCTATGTTAATATTATAAATGTAATAGTAACTCTGTTTGTCTGACCCACGATTAAACTGCTGAACCGAATATATTGAAATTAAGTTGGAAGTAAACTTGAACTCAAAGAAAGGACATTGCCTACGTTCTTTTGCGTAACACCAACAACCAACACTCTAAAACCTTAGCGAAGCCGCAGGCAACTACTACTATTCTTTGTTCAATAAAGAAGCATTGCTTACTGACAGTCATAAAACTATAACTGACACAGATTTGGAAATGAAAACAACCTGACCAGAGAACCGGTGATAGAAACTCGGTAATAGATTTAATGATAGAATTTTTTTTAGCAGCAGAGGCTATTCGAACGCTTTCTGCGATCCCGTTGTAAAACTGTATACTTACCTACATTGTCTCATAAAAGTTACTGACTCGTTACAGTCGAGTAACAGGAATGATAATTTTGTGTTAGTCCCTTCCAAATATGTTATGACTACCATATTTTGTCACAAGACCATTAATATATTTGTCGTACATACATAACATTATATATAGAGAAGAAACAGCTTATATCTTGAATTCTCCTTACACATATGTTACACAAGCAGTTACAATATTTTCTAAGTTTTTTTTTTACATAAAATAATTTCTCAATAAAAAAAAACAGCCAACTTTTCTATGCAAAACACTCATCTACATACTAGATTTTGGCTCAAAACCAACGTCTTGTAAATTATCCAGAATATTCATAACAAAAAATTAATTGATTAACAAGCGAAGTTATACATTAAAATCGTTATGTTATTGTTTTTAATTTTTCATGCGTTTTACGTAAACACGTAATATATCTGATGACGTTATCATGATGCTGAGAACAGTGGATAAACATTTGCTTATTATAACTTTATAAGAGCATAAACAAACTATTTGCAAATCATAACAAAGGCATACGCGAAATCTATTAACTTAAACATTAATTATAAAACTGTTTTCAATTCAATATTATCTTTAAAAAAATTTAAGTGTTTTCTCTTTCGTATGAGTATTTTCCAGGATAAAACTTTTATAGTACGAGTAATAAATTTAGAAAATATTAATATAACGCACGTAAGCCTTTGTCTTTCGTTCATAATTCTTAATAAAATCTTTATTGTGACCCATTTAAAAATATATACATATTATATTTCAATAGGCACTGAGTTGTGAACTAGTGTGAACCGTGTATTAGGAACCAAATCCTCCTCGTACGAACAAAATTTAAGAAATAAAAAATATGTAGTTAACACTTTTTTAACTAAATTTAATGGATCATTTTGAGCGACTCTACGTATATGTTTATATGTGTGCGTAAGTGAGAATTGGTGGGTAGGTGTTACATTTAAGAATGAGCGTGGTATTCGTCTTTTTAATTTGACGGTTCTACTATTCAAATTGAAGCTGATTTCAATGCTTCTTGCCAGAGTATGACTTAAAATCATCCGTTAAAATCCATGTGTTTTATTCACACACGTGGTAAATTGATATCTAATACCTCTTCTCGAAAGGTTCGGTGAAGGTAAAAAATAATTGGGCCCCTTAGACAAGATGCACGCGTTCTAACCACTGGACTATCTCGGCTACTTAATATACTTAGTCTTATTTATAGATATAAAACTATTTGGTTTTACTTTTAAGCCGTAAATGCTATCCTAATATATGTTAGGTATCTTAAAACGCCACATGCCATCAGATTATTATCCATCTAGCGTGATTGTTATTGTCGGTACAGACGTAGAGATTCTTCGTTCCACCTAAAAGAGCAACGGTTTTTTTTTTAAATTTACAAACTTTTTTATTATTATTTTTAAGGGACACTTCTGAAATATTCCGACAAGATGTCAAAGATTAGTTTGGTGAAGGTAAAAAATAATTGGGCCCCTCAGAAGTGCGGCTGTTATTTTTTTGTAACATTTGATCTTTGATCCACTCTACACATGATTCTGTGACCATGAAGTTATAATACAATGACTTGTTTTTAATGATGCCGAGTCTAATCCAATCCGAATATATATAAAAACTTTTTAGAAGAATTTCGAAAAAAAAATAACTTATAAATAAATTCATACTGAATATTTTTTTATTTTTAATACCACAGATTGTTGTGATGTTGAGAATCATCTAATGTAATCACTGACATGCATTTTTATCCAAGGCCGGCATTACAAAGAGACTTTGTTTAGTTCGCGATCATTATTAATACAAAAATCGACATATAAATACATGTATTTATATCCTATTACAAATTTATTTATATTGTACATATATTTTCTGAATTAGATTTGAATTTTATATATGTCAGTGGTTAGAACGCGTGCATCTAACAGATTATTTCGGGTTCAACCCAGGCAAGCACCAACGAATAGTCATGTGCTCATGTGTTTATAATTCATCTCGTGCTCGATGGTAAAGGAAAACATCGTGAAGAAACCTTCACGTGTCTTATTTCGTGGAAATTCTGCCACATGTTTATTCCACCAACCCCACTGGAACAGCGTGGTGGAATGTGTTCCAAACCTTCCCCTCAAAGGGTGAATAGGCCATAGCCCAGCAGTAGGAAATTTACAGGCTGTTGTTGTTGTTGCTTATAGCAGAGCGCAAAGCTACTAGACGATAATTTTAAGTATGCTGAGTGTTCCTATTTGTTTAAATGGACATTTTCAATACCATTCAGTATTTACAAATTTAAACGTTGCTATGAAGATGTTTGAAGATGATGTCCTGATCGACGAAGTGGCTATAAGTCTCGAGGTAGATCAGGTTTTGACAAGTGCACAAGTGTGTCCTCAAATACATATGCAATATCTGTTACCCCATTCTTATAAGCTGATGGCAAATAAGAAAAGACTGAAAACAGTATAGAGACACGAACAATGGGTTGACATGTTCTTCGAACGGGACACACAATGCCGGCTTCTATTACCGAGAATTTTTGGAAAGAAAGTCCCAATAAATCTTTGTCAGCTATAGTCAAAGTCAAAGTCAGAAACCTTTATGCAAAATAGAAGTGTTTACACTCTCTTATTGATTGTCGAAAATCTACCACCGGTTCGGAATATAATACCTTAGACCTGAGAAGAACTAGCGAAAGAAACTCAGCGGGACCTCTTTTTTTTAATCATTTACAATATACAGTAATGAACATACTCTTGTTATTTGAAACAGCCTGGAGGCGATCATCTCATTCCCAAGGTGTGCAGTCAACTAGAAAGTCATTAGTGCTGTAATACCCTTTAGCAAACAAACGCTCTTTAACGATTCTATATACATACCTTGGGATCTTTGATATCAAAATCTTATGAAATAAAATTGGCAATTTTAGTTCAAATGTATTTCGTATTGCAAGATTATAAGAAAAAAGGTTGGCACTCGTCACTCGATTCTCTCATAAATAATTGGAAACCAGTTTAAAATGATAGACTTTGATGCTTGAATTTAATACATATTAAAATAAACACAATATCTCATATCACTTGTGAAATAACACGATGTTGTTTTATCGAGTTTGAGTTTTTTGAGAACACTTGATCCTCAGTCAGGTGCAAAGACAACAAATAAATCTCGATTTTATACAACCGCTTGAAGACCTTTGTAAATATAATCAGTGTTTGTTATCAAATATCAATAATTAAATGTCAAAGACCTAGTTTTTTGTTTTGTTTTATAATGGCGTATGTACCACGTTAACAAAACCATCGACGTTATTAAAAAACCTGGAATCGAAAATCGGTTTATACAAGACCAGATAATATTAGCAGAGGATTATTGTGTTTGTTTGAAAGTTTTGTATGCAAGTTTAATCAGTTATTCTACCGCCAAATAACAGTACCCAGTTGTTAGCACTCGTCGAACACAGTTAGATTTTATTCAAACACACGATTCTTTCAATACTTATATTTTCGTATTCTCACAATATCACTTTTTCTATAAACACTTTGCTAAACCAGTATTTCAGATGATTACTGAGCAAAATTCAGAGATCGATTGATTTTACTTTTACATGACAACCATTTTTATAATCTACCTTCAACAGTCAGTCATTTGACTACAATTAATACTTTTAACATTTACAATATCATTTTAAGATTTCATATATCTTTCTATAAATTAAATAAATCACAGGTTCTATATAATTACAATAAAATTTATAAAATATAAACAGAAATAAATATGTGATGTTTACTACTTCATAATGTTTACACCAGTATTGTTGTGTTCCGGTTTGGAGGGTGAGTGAGCCAGTGTAACTACAGGCACAAGGGACATAACATCTTAGTTCCCAAGGTTGGTGGCACACGGACGATGTAAGGAGTAGTTAATATTTCTTACAGCGTCATTTTCTATGGGTGATGGTGACCATTTACCATCAGGTAGCCCATATGCTCGTCTGCCAACCTACACTATACAAAAAACAGACATAAAGGTCGGTTCCCAAGGTTGGTGACGAATTCCCGTTGAAATGGATGATTAATATTTCTATTAGGAGCTAAGATGTGCCTGCACACTCGAGCCCTTAAAATCTGAGCAGAATATTTGATTATTGGATTATACCTACCCAAAGAAGGTTTGTAAAAATCAAGTACTTTTATAAATTAATATTATTTACATTAATTTATAAAAAGACCTCTAATTCACATTAACAATAACATGTTCTTAATGATGGAAAATATACGAGATAAATATTAACTTAAGTTAAAAAAAAATCTATTCAAACTCAAAAACCCCTAAAAAATTACTAAGGTATAAATATATTATTAACTAGCTGTGACCGGGACCTTGTACGCGTTTGAATTTCACACAAAAAAAAAAAAAAACATTATTGTATAAGTAGTGAAAGTCCCGTCAATATCGGTCCAGCTGTTCCAAAGATTAGCCGTAACTAACAGACAAGCAGACAAAAATTGTAAAAAAATGTTAGTATGGTATATGTACCGTGTATACATACATACATATGCATTGAGTAAAAAGGGCTATTTTAATATTACAAACAGACACTTCAATTTTATCATATGTATAGATTCAAACTACTTACATTGAAGTTTTTGTTGTCATAAATTACGACGCAACAAACAAAGGAAGGCCTTTGGACTCTGCACGTGAGGCTGTGTAATATAGTTAAGTGTTTTAAGAGTAGATAAGGCTTTATTCTATGTACTATGTTTAATGTTAATAAACTCATGATTATCTTTAGCCTTTCTTGCTTTATTATTTGTTACTTAATATACAACAATAACAACAATTTCCCACTACTGGGCCTGGGAATGGCCTTCTCTTGAGGAGAAGGTTTGGAACATATTCCACTACGCTATTCCAATGCGGGTTGGTGGAATACACGTGTGGCGGAATTACTATGAAATTAGACAAAGGTTTCCTCGCGATGTTTTCCTTCACCGCTGAGCACGAGATGAATTATAAACACAAATTAAGCACATGAATCAGCGGTGCCTGCCTGGGTTTGAACCCGCAATCATCGGTTAAGGTGCACGCGTTCTAACCACTGGACCATCTCGGCTACTTAATATACTTATTATATTAAGTAGCCGATATATTATTTATAGATATAAAACTATTTGGTTTTACTTTAATCCATAAATACTATCCTAAAAAATGTCAAAGATTGTTTCGAATTATCAATATCATCATTATATAGTATGAAACAAAGTCGCTTACCGCTGTCTGTCCCTATATATGCTTAGATCTTTATCAAATCAAATCAAATCAAATCAATTTTATTCAAGTAAACTTCACAATGAAGCGTTTTTGAATCGTCAATAATCAAATACTACCACCGTTTCGGAAAGCAGCTTCTAGCGAGAAGAAACGGCAAGAAACTCGCATAGTTGCTCTTTTCAAATAAACACATTTACAATGCTGTTATTGACAGTAATTAGCGTCCTATGATGGAACCCGAGCCTAACTCCAGGCGTTTCTTTCTAAAAAGTACTCTTTTAATGAATAGTATGATTTATTTATTAATTTAGTCTTAATAATATTTTTAAATTTTGAAAATGGTAAATTGATTATATTTTCCGGTATCTTATTATATATGCGTATACCATTGCCCAAAAACGTTCTATTTACCGTATGCAAACGGATACTGGGGGTTACAAGTTTATTCTTATTTCTTGTATTAATAGTATGTATATCAGCATTTATAGAATAATTTTTAATATTCTTTTGTATAAAGATTATATTATCATAAATATATTGTGAAACAGCCGTTAATACACCTATTTCTTTAAATTTTTCGCGTAATGATGTCCTGGAGCTAATATTGTAAATAGATCGGATAGCTCTTTTCTGTAGAATAAAAACAACTTCAATCTCTACTGCATTATCCCATAACAACATTCCATATGACATAATACTGTGAAAATTACTAAAATAAACTAGTCTAGCAGTACTTATGTCCGTAAGTTTTCTAATTATTTTTATTGCATAAATGGCACTACTTAGTTTTCTTGCCAGGGCATACAAATGGGTGCCCCACTGCAGTTTGGAGTCAAGGGTTATCCCTAAAAAGACCGTCGACTCAACAAACTCAAGCCTTTCATTTTTCAAAGTTATTGCAGAAGGATTTGATTTGACATTTGGCAAGGAAAACAAAACACATTTAGTCTTTTTAGCATTTAGTACTAAATTATTTATGTCAAACCAACCAAGAACCCGCGACAGGGCATATTATTAGATCTTAGATCTTTATTAAATAGATATAGTCAATCGAGAGGGAGGTTTTGTATATAAAACATGGAAAATATAGAAATGAAGCACTGATCATTTAAGAAGTTTCTGATGTGATGTCGTAAGTAAACTAATTCTGTATTACATTTAGTATCAATATTGCACCCGTGCGAAGCCGGGGCGGGCCGCTAGTTTCTTATAAAACATAAAAAAATATTTATTGAATACAAACAAATTGTTTTTCCATTATAAAGTTAGAACAAATACAATCCCAATTATATAATCATAGTCACTCAACGCCACAAATCGGGCATCTGAAGCGTCCTCAATTCTTTATAGTATGTAATTGGTTTTAAATGTATTGTGGCAGTGCGAAACCAATGAACCAGATAAAGTACAGATACTTTAATTTATCGTAATTAACAATGAACAGTGAATGAATTGAAAGTGATTCCAATCATTTCATGAGAAATTTTATTCATTGAAAGAAAGAAAGAAATGTTTATTAAGACAGAATACATAATAAACACACATAATAATAGAAAAAGAATTGCTTATAAAAAATTTAAAAGAAAAAAAAACAAAAATATTGCAAAACGTGATTCTTTTTTTAAACCTAAATTAAAGTAAAATTTGTGTATTCTTAGTTTTTTATGTGTGCGTGTGTAAGTTTGTGTGAAAACTATTTACCTTGCTTCATTTTATCGGTTCACATATGAACTGAATTAATGACGCAAATCAATTCCTTACAATGGATTCATGGTATGCAAAACTATAGCAGATTCTGTTATCGTTTTATGAAAAATATTTTTTTAATAAACCTGATGAATGACACAGAGGCTATTCATTTATTATATAAGACGATCTATGGGGAGGGAGGCCGACCGTTTCTCATGTTTTCTTACAAGCTACCTCGCGATTACCGAGGTTCGCTCGAATACCTTTAGAGCCTTTGAAATGTTTTTTTTTTTAGGATTAGGTTGGAGGACGAGCATATGAGCCACCTAATAGTAAGTGGTCATCATCACCCATAGACAATGACGCTGTAAGAAGTATTAACTATTCCTTACATCGTCAATGCGCCACCAACCTTGGGAACTAAGATGTTATGTCCCTTGTGCAGTTACACTGGCTCACTCACCCTTCAAACCGGAACACAACAATACTGCGTACTGTTGTATAGCGGTAGAATATCTGATGAGTGGATGGTACCTACCCAGGCGGGCTTGCACAAAGCCCTACCACCAAGAAAAATATTTATTTTATAAGCGTGATGAATGATTTAACACATGGTCCATTCACTTATTACATAAGTCGATCTATGGGGAGGGGGGCCGCCATGTCTCATGTTTTCGTACAAACGACCTCGCGATTACCAAGGTTCGCTCGAATACCTTTAGAGTCTTTGAAATGACAAAAAAATTGTTACTATGAAATTAATATTAAAATAAACGAAACATTTATTATCATTTTTATTTAGATTCCTACGTCATAAATATTATTCAGGGGGAAGGGGTCGCCCCATTCTTATTTTCTTTTATAATAGGTAGGGGGTCAAAAACTATTGAAAATAGTCTTAAATAATAAGTGAATGGTCCCACATCCATCGAGATGGCCCAGTGGTTAGAACACATTTTAACCGATGATTTCGGGTTCAAACTCAGGTAAGCACCACTATATATATATGTGCTTAATTTGTGTTTATAATTCATCTCGTGCTCGGCGGTGAAGGAAAACATCCAAAAATTCTGCCACTTGTGCATTCCACCAACCCGCATTGGAACAGCGTTGTGTAATATGTTCCAAACCCTCTCCTTAATGGGAGAGGAGGCCTCAGCCCAGCAGTGGGTAATTTACAGGCCATTACTTTTTACTTTTTTTACATCAATCGAAAATTGAAAATTCTATTCGAGTAACCTTTAATAGTGTATGTACACATGTGTGTATTGTTAGTGCATGTGTGTGTGTGTATGTGAAAACTATTGTTACTAAATTTTTTATCTCATACATCAAACTGATGTCATAGGTCACTTGTACAATGGATTCGTTCGAACGCGGCCGTTAAATTATATCAATTGACGTTCGTTAACATGTTTTACATTACCTACTTAGCGGCAATCATATAAATTGATATGCATCCAACTGAAGCACTGGGGCTCAGTGATCATTATTCATTGTAACAGACACAATAAACGTAAAAATTGGTATCGAATTTGTGATAAAATACTCAATTTTTGGCTTGGCTTGACTATTTTTGGTTTGGGTTTGCACGGATGCAATACTTATACTTAATATATATACAGATTTTTTTTATCTCCGACATCATATTAGATACTTCTAAAATTATCAGCGTTTCTTTACTATATTATCCATGTATTATATACAAAAACCTTCCTCTCGAATCACTCTATCTATCAAAAAAAAACCGCAACAAAACATGTTGCGTAGTTTGAAAGATTTAAGCATGCATAGATACAGGGACAGAGAAAGCGACTTTTTTTTATACTATATAATAATGAACTTGGAAATTGGAAACAGCTAATGAACTAAAACTAAGAAATAAACTGAAACAACTATATCTACTATAGAGGTTGGTTATCATATGTTAAGCAAAAAAGGACATGTCCGCTCTTGAAGTTCAAGTTTGCTTCACACTATTCACATATATCACACTTCACTTGGTGGTAGGGCTTTGTGCAAGCCCGTCTGGGTAGGTACCACCCACTAATCAGTTATTCTACCGCCAAATAACAGTACTCAGTATTGTTGGGTTCCGGTTTGAAGGGTGAGTAAGCCAGTGTAACTACAGGCACAAGGGACATAAAATCTTAGTTCCCATGGTTGGTGGCACATTGACAATGTAAGGAATAGTTAATATTTCTGACAGCGTCATTGTCTATGGGTGATGGTGACCAGAGTCAGTCAGAGACAGTCGAACATTAAAATATTAGCATACATTTAAGTAATAATAGGGAAACATAGTATATGTAAGGATGTAAGATTTCATTTCGAAATAATTGTACCTCTATACATGTGTGTATGTAGTATAGTATGTGAACGTCCTCTTATAACAAACTTGTAACAAACAGTTTGACCGCGCAGACGAAGCAAACACAAGCCACAGTAATTTGTTTATAATCTGTTTGAAATATCAAAGTCCAGATATGTATAAAGTACGTGTTAATGATATATGGCGGCCCTGGCAGTAATAAAATGACTGCATCTTAATCAGAGGTGGTCGGCCTTCGAGTGCATTTGCACTCAACGCACTCGAAACCAACTAGAACCTTTGTTGCAATATTTGCAGTTAAAATTTCAACTTAGATATGTAAGAATGTAAAAAGCCTCGTCATTTTATTACTATTTACTCTTTTTTAGGGTTCCGTAGTCTACTAAGAACCCTTATAGTTTCGTCATGTCTGTCCGACTGTCTGTCCTGGCTCGTTCTGCACCCATTGCCACGAAAATTGGTGGAGAGATGTATACTGATAAAATGATTATTTTTTATCATATATAAATAAGTAGGAATGTTACATACCTACAAACAGAAGTGGGCCAGGGTAGAAAAAGAGATAGCTATATTTCCATCTTATGGCTACGGAACCCTTTCATGTGCGTGTCCGACACGCTCTTTCCCGGTTTTTTGTAAATATATTTTAATGGAATAGGCGTTTGTCTTCCATCTCAGCTGATGAAAGTGTAGTTAACGACGAAGGTGATACACACCCATCCAAATGCAAACCTGTTCTTTCTACTCTTAAAGGCTCCAGAGGTCAACTTATCTTGGAAAAAAAAACGAAGGCAGGTCGTTCCAAATCTTGGCGACTCTCACCAAAAACGAGATGATAATATATGCATGGATCATCTTGTTCATACTTGGGGTTTCTTTTTATATTAAAAGTAGGTGGAGGTTTAATTCGTCACAGTATTGCGAAAACTGTCTGTGACGCCTGCTGAAAAGGTGAAGAGGCTGCCGCTGGTTTTATAGTGGGTATCCGGTGTACTAAGGTGCAGTCCTGGGCACCGGCGAGTCCCATATGGACCCCATTTGAGACGGGCGAAACGCGTAATGCGTTTTTGCAGCAAGAAATAAAGGTGGAGGTTTTATTAGGACATTAGCACTGTAAGAAACATTAACGATTCCTTACATCATCAATACGCCCAGAGTCGGATTTAAAGTTCTAGAGGCCCTAGGGCCACGAAGCAGTGGAGGCCCTAGAACAACAGGAGCGTGGAGACCCCAATAATTATATCATGGGTTATTAAGCTTTTTAATTTCAATCAGTAAACTATGATTTATTTACTTGTATCGGTGAATTTTAAAACATTAAGATGTATGATTATTATAATTTGACTATATCTCGGTATTTGTTAACTCGCTGAAAAGTGTGGCCCCCACTCATGTGGAGGCCCTAGGGCAGTTGCCCCGGTTGCCCTCCCCTAAATACGGCCCTGAATACGCCAGTAACCTAAGGCACAGCGATGTTATGTCCCTTGGTTGTAGTTACACAACACACACACGACAGGTTTGAAGGGTTAGTGAACCAACTAACCCTTCAAACCGGATCACAACAATACGACATAAAGCCGCTTGACGTTAGAATATATGATGTGGGGGTACCTACTCAGGCGTACTGGCATAAACTCTACAACCAAGTAAGTACTATTTTCATTTGTTTAATTTTAGTAGTACAACCAACAGTAGATTAATAGTGATTAGATGTTTATTTAATCGTTTTAGGATTTTCTACCCCTAAGGATTGGAACTGAAGTTGAAATTTCGTATATATGTAGGTTAGCCTTGAGGTCCGTTATTTTTAAGTTAGAAGATTGTCGTGCCAATAATATTACTGAGGGATTTATGACCTCCAAAATTATACAACGGCACCAGACTAATAGTTACGACACTCCATCGGAATGTCAGAGAGGCTACAGTTATCACTTGATGATAGATGAGAAACGGTGTAATATATTTTTTTAATTTAAAAAAAATAGTTGTACAGTTTGCTTTTAAAGTCAATTAACAAAGCACAACGTCAAATCTTTAAAATGGGTTGCCTGGAAATGAATGAACCGCCAGTGTTCTTTACAAAGAACTTAAATTAAGGTAATATTTTAAATTGGTCTGTTATGTTATTTATAACTATGTTTCACGCTGGCAAAGCCGCGGCTAACAGCAAATAATAAATAAATATTCATTCTACTGGAGTATTCGTCGTAAATATATATAGGTATATTCTTAAATTGTTACATTACGGGCGAACGACTGTCCTTATAAACGCGAAGGGTATGAAAGTCTTTAGATCTCTCAATATAAAAAAGAATAATTAGGAAGATTATAATTATATTAATTATACATCACAGTGTTGATTAGCACGAAGGTGAGGAAAGCGTGAGCGATCTTAATGTTAACAAAAATTTGTATCATAAAAAGAACTGTCCACAGCCATCTATTTTTAAAATTTTATTTAAAAAATAATAATAATTTGACACGTTGTACTATTCAGTTTTTATTAAATACCACATACTTTTTTTAATAAATCCCCTGGATCTATGCTTTCCATATACTGCCTTATAATACATAGAGCCTATATTACTCGGGTTCCATAAAAGGACCGATAGAAAAATAATTGAGAATTAAATAATTGTAAAGCTGTTTCTTTGTAAATGTTTTACTATGTCATATTAGTATTAAAGTTCTAATTAAATACAACACACATATTTTTTTGAATAAAATAATACTTGGATATGTTGGGCTCGGGATTCATCAAAGAACAGATCGAACAATAATTAATTGAGAATAATGTTATTGTAAATCAATTTAATTGAAAATCTGTGACTATTCAATATTAGTATATATTTGGTGAATACTTATTAAAAACTTAATTTTGAATCTGCTTGCAAATCGTTCATTTTTGAATTCAACGCAGAGCATGGTATAGATAGGTTACAAAATTTAGGACTTCAATTAATAGTTGTAGTTAATACCTTAGTAGTTGTATTCCTTTTATCCTCTATAAAAATTGTTTTATTTTAATCAATTCTCATCTTATTCGATATACTACATGAAATCTCATCAATAATGTTACTACAGTAATTGAAGTATGAAGACATTAGTCAAAAAAAGTAAAGATATAAAAAGTAAAAAGCTTCCCCACTGTTGAACTACGAACTCCTTCAAGAAGTAAGATAGGAACAGTTACCAGGCTTGTACAATTATAAACCTTTGGCAAATTTTCATCCTCACGATCCTAAAATGCTGAGATGGCTCAGTGGTTAGAACATGTGCATCTTAACCGATAATTGCGGCTTTAAACCCAGGCAAGCACGGCTAGATATTATATCACCACTCGGCGGTAAAGGAAAACATCGTGATGAAATCTGCATGTGTCTAATTTCATATAAATTCTGCCACGTGTGAATTCCATCGACTCGTATTGGAACAGCATGGAACATGTTCCAAACCTTCTCCTCGAAAGGAGAGGAGGCCTTAGTCCAGCAGTGGGGAATTTACTGACTGTTGTTGAACTTTTTCCTAGTCCCATACGAGATGTATTATAAAAACAAGTACCAATTTAATTTCAGTTAATGTACTAGGTTATCTCGGTTACTCGCATTAGTCATGTTATTTAATAAAATTATTCTTTTTAGTCACATTTGATACGCGTTGACCAAAGTTCATTCGTGAAGGATACAACTATATGGAACAATGATAAAGTTCCACTGATTATGTGACGCCCATATTTAGAGCATGTCATTGCCAATATTTAATCATATAATATTTTATTTTGAACCGAGATGGCCCAGTTGTTAGAACGCGTGCATATTAACCGATGATTGCGGGTTCAAACCTAGCCAAGCACCATGGAATTTTGTTGTTTATAATTCATTTCGTGTTCGGCGGTGAAGGACAACATCGTGAGGAAACCTGCATGTGTCTAATTTCAACGAAACTATGCCACATGTGAATGCGGATTGGAGCTGTTGGAATATGCTCCAAACCCTCTCCTAAATGAAAGAGGAGGCCTTAGTCCAGCAGTGAGAAATTTACGGGTTGTTACTTTACTACTTTACTTTATAACTTCCTCCGGAAAATCAAACTGCTTCGTTACGTAACGCGTTACGGCGCCAGTCTATCAGACTTCCCTTTATCTTCCGCGTACGGAATATATATAAATAGTTAAAAGTTTATTTTGTCACTTGTCGTGAGACGCACACGTATTTTATTTTATTGTACATTGAAAAGCATCATATATATCACCAAGGCCTTAGGGGTTATGTGAGATTGCGATCTGTACGGTTCGGTGAGGCTACGGGATCGTTTTGATATAACACGTCGGACGCGAATTCTCCTCAGGGGAAGTTTATCTCGAAACTTTCCCCCAGTGCTAGCTCTAACGTGTCGCCCGCATAACACACGATTCTGACACCTATGTGGAGAGCGACGAGACTGCAGAGCACGCGTTCCGTGATAATACGACATGTTTTTAAGGCCAACAAGAATATAATGATTTATACAGTTTTTAGCAATTCAATAGCTAATAATTCTTTCGGGAAATTCAAATTTTTTTTTATATATATATTTGGTTTTTTATTTATATCGGTTTCTTAGAAACGACCTAAAGATATTCCAACCACAACAGGAAAAATTAAAATAAACAACATTTGTCATTGAAAAATCTATGATATTCATTATGGCTTTACGAATAAATAGGCTATTTGACTGGTTTTTAACCGACTTCAAAAAAAGGAGGAGGTTCTCAATTTGTCGGGGCCTTTTTTTTTTTTTTTATTTTTTATGTATGTTACCGAATTACTCGAAGATGGCTGGGCCGATTTTGACAATTCTTTTTTTGTTTGAAAGGGCATGTTTTACAGGTGGTCCCATTGTCAGGAGATCAGGATCTGATGATGGGATCCTGGAGAAATCGAGGGAACTCCTCAAATTTTATAGGCACACCTATAGTGATTTCGGTTTTCTTCAAAGTACCTTGGTTATATGCTCACGAAAAGTGACATTTGATGAAGTGGAACTGATGATGAAGACCACAACTAGTAATCAGAACCTATTAGTAAGTAACTATTTTACGGGCTTAGTTCTATTTCTTTAAGATAGTCAATTCTTTTTTTGTTTGAAAGGGCATGTTTTACAGGTGGTCCCATTGTCAGGAGATCAGGATCTGATGATGGGATCCTGGAGAAATCGAGGGAACTCCTCAAATTTTATAGGCACACCTATAGTGATTTCGGTTTTCTTCAAAGTACCTTGGTTATATGCTCACGAAAAGTGACATTTGATGAAGTGGAACTGATGATGAAGACCACAACTAGTAATCAGAACCTATTAGTAAGTAACTATTTTACGGGCTTAGTTCTATTTCTTTAAGATAGTCGTCAAGCAATTGATGTTAGTAAACATGCCTATGATGAAGTCTAGCTGATGGTGGACTACCAGGAGAACTCCTCAATGATTAACGGCATTAAAGTGAATGACAAACACTACCAATTGTAATTATAAATAACAAAACAACACTGAAAAGCAGTAAATAAATTTTTATAAATAAAAAAAAACCGCCTTCAAAAATTAACTAAAAAGAAAAAAATAATCAGTTACATCCATATCCAATTTACGATTTTTTAATCACCTTTTGAAGGCGGTGCCAACAAAGTAAATAAATTCCTATATTGAAATCATTTAATTTGTATCGATAGTAAGGTTTGTCTAATGGTGTCATCTATACAATAAATAGATTTAGTTTTTGTATGGCAATGTTGGCACCGACTTTGAGAGGTGATTAAAAAATCGTAAATTGGATATGGATGTAACTGATTATTTTTTTCTTTTTAGTTAATTTTTGAAGGCGGTTTTTTTTTATTTATAAAAATTTATTAAAATCCATTTTATATTATTTAGTAGAAGTTAAGGAACCTAGTAAAGGTTGTGTTTTTTTTATTTCTAGTACATATTTGCCGAAAAATATCATATTAAAAATCCCATATTTAAATAGCGCGCATAAACGTTACTTGGACAATATGACGACGCAATGGTCGGTGACGTCACTTTCCTGTATTTTAATCTGTGGTGGTGACTTCATCATTAGCCCGGCCAATCAGGAGCGTTTTGTGTCACATGACAAACTTTTGAAAAAATGCATTTTTATTTATAGATTTTTTAATAAATTAAGTATTATTTTCAACTTTCGTTAGTAAATAACCATTTTTTAAACTCATAATATACACTGATTACAATAATTCACAATTTATTTTTCACATTGTGAGTTGGGTTATGAACGTTGACGAAATTGTTTCTAGAACATTGTTAGTAAAAAAAATATATTAATAATTATATGTATACACATTTACGTCTGTAATCCGTATACTCGCCACTATATAGCGAGCTGGAGAAATAATCTAGTAATTTACAAAAATATCACCTTGTTCATAAACATACTAATAACGGGAAAAAGTCGATGTAATGCGGACGATAACACAAACGTATTGAATTTAAAAAGTCAGTAGGGGCGGCAAAAATTGAATAGACTACTAGCCTACTAGCGCAAATTTGTAAATCCGCCACTGCAAATATGCATTATAGAAAATCAAAAACAAAGCCAATATGTTCGAAAACCGGTCTCATCGCATAAACAGCTATCTCTTGTGTCTTCCAAGCGACCTTTGTCAACTTGAAATTAAATTTTCGATGAAATGTTCGACATTTTATATAAACAAATAAAAAATTAATATGTACAAAAAAAATAACTTTACATACACATTCTTCTTGTATTCTTATATATTTACATAATTTGAATAAAGACACTTTATATTTTAGGGATGTTATGAGATACTTAACAAAGTATAAAAATGCCCTTTTTTCCTTAGATTCGAGTTTTCTGATATCATTTTGGCCCCAATTGTAGATTAATGATTTGCAATCAAATTTTAAACTACTGAATCGGAAGGTAACAACTACCATGTTATACATATTTTTAACCGACTACAAAAAAAGGAGTGTTCTCAATTCGACCGTATATTTTTTATTATCTTTGTTCGCTGATTACTTCGCCATTTATGAACCGATTTTGATGATTTTTTTTTAGTTAGATAGAAGATACTCCTGGTTTATTATTCGTCTTTTATATTTCTTATCACTCCGTTATATCTTGTTTGCCCGTTGCTATCGCGACCTCCTTCCTTTCTTTCTGTTACTGCGATTGCCATCGGCAATAGTCCCGTAGTATAAACTAGCGAATGACGTTCCAAAAGGAATGGTATTCAATTCCTCTCAGTGATATGACGTCGCTAATAGTCGTGGCATAACTATGGCTTTGGATTTGGCTCTGGCTGGGTTCGACTCAGCTTGGCTTTGTATAAAGTTAGGCGTTACAGTACAATAAAATTAAATCAAAATAAAAATTGTCATAAACCTGTTTCGAAATTTGTAAAAAAAACTTTTGAATAAACGTGAATTTTCACGGGAGACTTACTAGTGCACGTTGAATACTTAAGTATTCAATGTCTTTAACAAATTACGAACAACAGACACAGAGAAATCGGTGTGTAACTGATCTGGCTTTCAGTTATTATAATAGTAAGGTTTGAAAATTGTAATTTCGAATTATGAAGCATGTAAAATTGATTTGTTCATTACGATATTCAAAAACATATTCATATATTTTTATTTATTAGAAAATATCTTATTAACCATATAAAAACATATTTCATTTCAAATATTTATGTCTTGGGTAATTTACGAAACTAGTAAATATCACAACATCGACCAAAAGTGATTTAATTTATTAATAAAACGAATTTGAAATATAAATAATTTTATAATCTCCAAATAACACTCAGTAATAGTTACTGCTTCAAATTAATAATTATGTGTGTCGGCGCGGAGCCACGAATTTAAGAAAAACACCTGTCCAGAAATGATTATTTTAATAATTTAAAACTGTTTCATTGTTAAATGAATAATTTTTAGTGAATTTTGAAATGTTAAATTACTCTGAAATATTTTAATGTTTGTAAACAACTGTTATCTTGAGTGAATAAGTCTACCCACCTATTCTTGTTATAAAAGATTAAGCACCCGCCGGTATCGACAGACGTGGTCGAGCCGTTGGAGCGATCGGACCGTCTCATATTGGAATAAATCAGAGAGGATTAATTCCTGAGTTTTATTTCATACCACCGAAGATGGTTAAAGATCGAAACTCTGACACTCGTGACGTCAGCTATGCTGACGTCATGTTTTTTAAAAACGGGCTCGGGCATGCCTGCTCCGTTATGTGTTTACTAACACTCAGCGATAACTGGCTGGAGGCTATTTGTTTTATAACAAAATTTGAGTTACGATATTATTATTTTTGTCAGTAATACATAGATACCGGAAAACCATTATCATGATACAAATAACATTTCCACATAGTTTCAATAAAATCAAATTAAACAAGTAGACATAAATATACAAAATATCTTTTGAATTCGACATAAGGCTATACGAAATGTAAGGCTTTTTATTTTATTATTATTTTTATTTTTTACTATTTTCTAATTTTTTTAATTAGAACATTTTAAATGCCGAATTGAAATATTGTTACAATGCAAAAAGTTCCTATAAACAGTCAACATGTAATCTGTTTCATTCAAATATTAACAGAGAGAATGTTTGTGACATTGGTTGTTTGTTTGTGGTCCTGGATTTTCCCTTACGTTAATCGATCTCTCCATTGGAGCCGCGCCAAAACTATAATGATACATTCGGAAACGTTATAAAAGTGATAAAATCACAAAAATATTTTCATTCTACTTAGTGATTCTTTTATGTATACGTATACTAGCTTCCGCCATCGATTTCTCCTTGCTTGTACCATATAACTTATACCAATCTTATACCACAACACATTAGAAAAGCTTCCTCTTAATTTACATTTAATACTCGTCTACGTGAACACATATTGTCAGAAAACCTCTTATGACTTATTTTATGCACTATTATTATTATGTTATATTATGCATATGATTTTACGATAGACAGTATAGATCTATATCTATTTTGTAGATACTATATAGATATGTATATATATGTTTTTTTATATAGTTTTACATAAGTATATGCGTATATTGTTATATATTGTTAATTCATTTTTAATTACCGCCTTCGTGGTTTTTGACTCTCTGAGAATGCCTTCTTGCATTAAGTCCGCCTTTTTTGCCACTTACTTTATGATGGTCAATAAAGTTTTTAAATAAATAAATCTTGTAGGTATAAGTTAGTTAATTTACATTCCAAATATTATTCAAATCCCTTCAGTCATTTTGCGTGGTACAGATATTTCTATCAAACTATCAAATTTATTATATAAATAGGATATTATGTAATTGAAACGTTGATTCGTTAACCGATTTGTTAAGTCCTACTAGCCAGAAAATATTTTTCTTATGATATAGATATGTAGGTAAGCAGACGAACCAATGGATCACCATATTGACGCTGTAAGAAATACTAACGATTCCTTCCATGGCCAGTGGCGACTATTGTAATTATAATGTTTTATGTCCCCGGTGCCTGTAACACTGGCTGATTCAACATTCAAACTGGAATACATCAATACTTTATTATTGTTTGACCATAAAATATCGATAATTGGTTCCTTCAGATAAACTTCCACAAAGCCCAAGAACATAATAATACAATATACACCTTCTATAATTACACAAGTTTCAAGCGAAGTTAAAGTTACTACTATTGTAGTTCGAATCGCTTTTGTGGCACGCGAAAATCGATAGCAAGTACGTACTTATTACGTGTAAGTCGTAACATTCGGTAACAAACGTCGGTCGTAGACTTGGTAACAAATGCTTCATCAGTAATTTACCCTTCATTTCAGATAGGTTAGTAATGTTACAACATAATAGTTATAAAAATAGATATGTCAAAAAGATAAAAATATAGGAATAGTACTTATTTTGTCCCTGCTTCGAACGGGTGCAATACTGATACTAAATAAACTAGAATTTCTTTATTTACACTACATTAGAAACTTCTAAAATTATCAGTGTTTCTTTACTATATTGTAAATGTATTATATACAAAAGCCTTCCTCTCGGATTACTCTATCTATTCAAAACACACATCAAAATCCGTTGCGTAGTTTTATAGATCTAAGCATACATAGGGACAAACGGCGGTAAGCGACTTTGTTTTATACTTTGAAATGATAGTCATATTTTTTGCAAATATGGCTATCATTTCATAGTATTGACGACCTCCGTGGTCGAGTGGTGTGTACACCGGTTTTCATGGGTACGCTACTCTGAGGTCCCGGGTTCGATTCCCGGCCGAGTCGATGTAGATTACCATTAGTTTTCTATGTTGTCTTGGGTCTGAGTGTTTGTGGTACCGTCGTTACTTCTGATTTCCATAACACAAGTGCTTCAGCTACTTACATTGGGATCAGAGTATTGTACGTGATGTTGTCTCAAATTTATAAAAAAAAAAATTGAAATTGAAAATATTGCTTATTAGTTTAGTTATTCTCAGTTTATAAAACAAAACCGATAACAACATATAAGTATCTAGTGTGTATCGTAAGTAACAATTATTACTTGTTAAGACGTCAATAATTAAAAATAACTTATCTTTATTACGAGAATTGTTAATCTCATTGGTGAAATAAATAAAACGAATACAATACGTCATCAAAATCCACATTTAATCTTTTATAATAACAAGCACTCGTACAGCTTCGCTCGTTTCAGATCTGGTGTTTGGAGTTCAAGCTTGATTCATACCAAATGTCATCAAATCCGTTAGACCGTGACCACAAACAGAGAGACAGAGAGAGTTACTTTCACATTTATAATATTACTAATGAACCGCCCGGCTTCGCAAGGGTGCAATAAAAGTAACAGCCTGTAAATTTCCCACTGCTGGGCTAATGGCCACCTCTTCCATTAAGGAGAGGGCTTGGAACATATTCCACCACGCTGTTCCAATGCGGGTTGATGGAATGCATACGCGGCAGAATTTCGATGAAATTAAACACATGCAGGTTTCCTCACGATGTTTTCCATCACTGCTGAGCACGATTATAAACACAAATTAAGCACATATATATAGTGGTACTTGCCTGGGGTTGAACCCGAAGTCTTCCAACCAACCAAAAAACCAACAAACCAACCATTGGGCCATCACGGGTGCAATACTGATGCTAAATATAGCTACAGAAGGTAGATCCATAAAGGATAAAAATGTTTATTATGAGTTATTCGTAAGAGATAGACAAATACCAACGCTTTTAAAAAAAAATTATAGAATACTGTTGCACATTATTATCTATCTCGTAGGGTTCAGCCAGCTTTACAATGTAAGCGCAAAAATGTGTTTATTTATGGCATCACTTTAGAAACCTCTACAATTATCAGTGTTTACTACATGTGCATTTTTTATACATAATTATATACCTTCTTCTTGAATCTAACGATTTTGTTTTATACTATGTAATGATGACTAAAAATAAGTAATGTGCGTTATCAATGTTTGTTTGACGTAAGATTTATTTTTTACAATACAAAGTTCGATATTATCATACCCAATATGTAAACAGGTCTCTTATTTAGAGATAATTTTGTTTTTATTTTATTAACAAAACTATCCGTTTTGCATAATTGTATGAAGTTTGATGTTTGGAATGGTTATAAGTGCGACTTCGGTGCACATGCACTGAGAACGCACTCACATCGACCGGTTGCCAGGTTAGTACGAATTCTTGGGCATGCCTTAAGTTAAAAGAGATAGGATTCGATGTTCAATAAACTTTCGCTGTATTTTTATCTCTTTCACGCAGCAATGCCATAAGAGATTGAGGTAATGTTTTGTCATAGATATCGTGCAGAGGATTCTCTTCAGAATATTCGTCAAATCCCTACGTCATCTATATTGCAAAACTTGAAGATGACGTTGAATTAAGATCAATTTTTATTCCGTGGACTTGTTACTATGAAGTATACTTAATGGATATATTTAGAGATGAGAAAATTGGAAAAAAGATCGAGAATTATAAAAATGGTTTGCTGGATTGTTACATTAATAGGATGATACCAATAGCGTTTGGTTTTAAAGGACGCCCTATTCGCGAAAACACTCTACAGACACTTGAATAATTTTATGATGTTGGCGATATTTTAATAGATAGGGAAGGTTGGCAACTGGGAGATATGACGCTCCGTTTGGAACACCTATAAACTAGAATGGACTACGAATCCTGGCTGACTTTGACGATTAAATTCTTTTTGGATTGAAGTTGTAACCTCATACTGATGTAAACTAGAAGAAATAATATTATTATAATCGTATATCCTAGAAAGCAGACAACATGACATTTTTTCATTTTTTTGTAAGACATGACTTTTTTTTATTTTTTAAGTATAGAGTTGAAAACGACCTTACAAAATGTTGTCATGTAACTTATGCCATTCCATTGAAACTTTTTACAACTAGATTAAAGTAGAAAGGTCGTTAAAGTTTATTTATTCGATAAAACGACTTCGCACACTATGTACTTTTATTTTCGATTGAAATTTACGAGATGTTTGTGCTCATTCATATCAGATTTCATCTCAAAATATTTGGTTTCACATTAAACAATAAGGATAATTTAATATATATTTTAATTTTAATGATAGCTGACAGATTGTTGCCTTCAATCACTTGGTTAATTAATTTAAAAAAAAAAAACAAATTTCAATCCTTTGTTATCTTCTATCTTAGTCGTCTCACGCACACTAAGATATCTTGCACACTGGCATCACTCACTCATGCCAATGCACACAGATACTAATTTGTCGTGGAGAGGCGCTGTACAAGCGAATAAATCTATAAAAACTTTGAATATTTTATTTAAAATATTGCATTAATTTATTACGTAAGGTATTGGTTCTGGTTTTCGGTATAATTACTCGTTTATACTAAATCCTTTAAACATATTTATTCTTCAGATCGCATATGTAAGTGGGAAATACCCACGTGATCATACTTCAAATCGATAATGTAATACAAGACGTGAATCTTGAGTTCTTATCCGGTTTATTTTTTGTGTATTTCATCTCTTACTCGTTAAGGAAAACATCGTGAGGCCGCACGTGGCGAATGAGTCTGCTACGAGTATACCTGTATTTTACCCACTGTCTACCTGTATTGTAGCGAGCAAATAAGCTCGAAACCCTATCCTCAAAAAATGTGAGAAGGCCTTTGTCCCGGTTGTTTTGATAACGTGATATTTACTAGATATTTGGCAAATACGTTAACGTGGTTACGTATGTATGTATAATGTATATGTGTGTATATAACATCGCTAATGAAATGTATTGCTTTTCAAAAAAGAGAAATACATATATTAAGCCAAACAGAAGTAGCGACGCGAATTTTGTGAACGTACGATGATTTCGCAATAATTCTTAGTAATAAAAAAAGTAGTTGCTATGGAAGATAAATGCGAAATTGATAGTTCAGCAGACCGTTCGTAATCATGACATGATTTTGGATTAAGTTCAATCAATCGTATGAATAGATTTGCAATCTTCTCTTATTAAGCAATAAAGTCCTTTGAAAATAATTGGGTCACCTACATTTTGTTGACATGTTAAATTGCATATTTGTTTTTATTTATTTATTAAAGAAAAAGTAAGCGTACACGTGTTAAGACAATTAAATTATAAACATAAAATGTTATAAAACATTTCCAACAAATAACTCATTGGTCCACCAAGGATAATGATAAAATTGAAAGCGGTCTTAGATTGGTTTGTATTATAATTATTATAGTTAACATCGTATGGTTTACTTGATATGTTTGTGCCAGGTCCTTTGGGTCCGTACTACTCACACATATTTTCTACCGCTAAGCAACTGGCACCACATCATACATCTTTACTGATGATTGCAGGTCCAAGCCCAGGCAATCGCTACTGAATTTTCATGTCCTTCATATGCATTTAAAATTCATCCAGTCTGGCTGTGAAGAAAAACATCGCGAGGAAACCTACCAAGCAGCAGGAAATTTACAGGCTGTTACTATTAAACAGCAACAGATATTTTCTGTATTCGAAGGGTGAATGAGCCAGTCTATTTTCAGATTTTAAAGAATGGTAATATTCCTAACAAGCTAATATGTATAAGCGAATCAGAAGATAGCCATCTGTCAATCTCCCTGCCTACATGATATAAAATGTCACTTTCTGATTATAGTTGATTACTAAAAGCGTTTCGAGTATTCTTACTTGCTAGTTGCTATGAATACAGATTCAAAGCAATGCGGCCGCTATAAATTGTATCAATTGACGTTTGATTACATGTTTAACGTTACTTAGCGGCAATCAAACTAATTGTTGTGCATCTATATGAGGAATGGAATGTTGGAAACGAGGCCAAGAGGTCGCTCTTATCAAATTAATCGAGACTCCTTGTCTTCGTAAATCATTTTCTTTGAGGAAGAAGATTTAATAATAGATTAATTTCGTCCTTTATTTAGTCACAAATATATGACACATATGACATTCTCATCGTAAGAAGTTCCTTTATTATATTTCGTTGTGTTGTATTATGGCTTAGGTCTATTTTCATTTGTTTTAACATAAACGTATTTGTATTGCTTCAAATGCTCCCATTTTTTTCTTATAGAATTCACACAGTCAACATAAAGAATGCGTGAACATATTTAGTATTCTTGTTACTAAGATCTTCAAAACTAAGTCTAAAATTGATAATTAAGGTTTACTTCTATTTCGCTTAGGCAACTGATAAAGTTTCATCAACAAACTGTATTGTTACTTTTAACATATTAACTTATTATGAATGTGATATTTGGTCTAGCGGCAAGATTACACAGACGCTGATCCTAAAGTGCTTAAGTCCGGGTTATGCCCATAAAAATATTTTGGGATTATCTGTCAAAATCTTATTGCAGCCCAAAGTTTGTCTCGATTATAAAAGTGAGGGAATAGGAAATGCACCTTTGTGAAAGTGAGTGCGCACTTGTGCATAATGTCTCCTACGCTTACGTGACGGCTCATGTCCCTTTAGAATAGCTGTCGTGGTCGAAAGGAACGTTATGCAAAGATAAAAGACAATAAAATTGACGTCGTTGTAATATGCAAATACATCGCTATCTAAATAAATTACAATTAATATTTGTATAATTTTGCTCAAACATATCAACTCATTTTGGAATCTGATTGAGTCCCGCAAAAAAGACAAAACTTTATATACATTACATAACAGTAACTACATTATTTATTACTACATGATTATAAGAAGAGAGAAATTTATTAAATACATGTAATTTTTGCCCAAAAATTACAATCACGAGGATCTAGCAAATAAAATTTCCGAGACTATTTACTTCAGTAATTATAATTTACATCGCAGTTCCTTACGAATTACCATCTTCTCAGTTTGATCTACGATCCTCATACATAGATTATTTATAATTGTAACTCACACAACTTTAAGTACAGTTGTTTTCAACGTTTGAGAATAACTATCAATGATTAATGTTTTATTCGCACAATTAGCACTCACCATTACGAACATTCCTGCTCTAGTTCTTTTCAATAGAATATTTTGAAGTCTTCAATGAAAAAATCATTTATTCATATGCAACATATTTGCGCATTTGCGGAAATACCGACCCGCATGCCATTACAGCAATTGGCATGACTCTTTTGTGCCGTTATGCCCCAGCGCTCTCTGCCAGCACAGACAAGGGATTGTGTGTGTGCTGTGCAATCAATAATAATAAAAAAGATATGTGTCCGTAACTCTATGTTTTCTTTTTATTTATTTTCTTATTTATAGGATAAATTCTTACAATAAATTCGGACGTCCGGTAATAGCAATATTATTGATTTATTTACTTGCTTGTTCATTATATAAAGCTTATATTGTCTATTTGTATAAAACCTAGGATAGGCGTGAGTCAAACAATGTACTTGGAAGTTCAGTGTACTTTGTACACAATTCCGATAAAGCGTTTAGTAAAAACAGACAAAGAAAAATGTCACAAAGGGGTAACCAAATGTCCTAAAAAAATATAATAAAACCGTTACTTTATTTTCTTGTTAATAGATGGAGTTACTAGTTCTTTAAATCGCGCTATCATTGTCTTAAATTATTATATTGAGTATATTGTTACTCAAAATTAAAATATAGTTTCCAAGTACTGTGGTTCATTTCCAACAGTGTTTGAGAAGTCATAGTACAGTTTACGAATCTATTCTCTAAGAATTTGAACTTCGGAGTGCTCTGTGATCTCCAGTGTGATGTAGGAATTCATTTTGTACCTCACTCAACTTACGAAGATACGCCATTTCTATATATGTATATGTCCTATAATTTAAGAACGTTAATGTCGCAAAATATATTCTGATATTTCACGCTATTTATCTGCGGTGAATATGAATTTCTTGTTTCAAATACCATTTCTGACCGCAGAACACGTTTGCGAAATCACAGAAAGTGATTTGCGATATCGACTATTATAATTATTAAATTAAATGATACGCAGAAAAATAGTCCACTCCTCGGTTTCCAACGATTCATGAATGACATACAAAATGACAATTATTTTAGAAAAGCACGGTAGACATGCTGGGAAGTATGGTTTACAGTACGGTATGATACATGGTCAGCTTCGTAAAGAGAGTTCAACTTAAGAGGGTTTTACACTATCACTATTAATGTACAACTGATATGAATCATATAGAGTTTCATTTTTTAGCATTTTAGTGTTCATTTTTTTCTTACATTTCTCGTAACTACTCAACTTTGATTTTCCCACACTACCCATGTCCCAAGTTGGAATATGCACGAAATCTTAAATCTACCTTTTCATGTATTTGTTATCTAGTAATCAAAAACTAAATAGTGATTGTGACAATAATGAATGGTCTGGTTATTTACATTAACAGCAATCAATAAAATCAAGACTTTGTATAAAAATATCGTTAAGGAAACTTGCATGTGTATCCACAGGCCTGTATTGGAGCACCGTGGTGGAAAAAACTTCAAACCTTCTCAAATGGGGAAGAGACCATTACCTAAGCTGGCAGGCTTACAGGCTGGAGACGAGTAGATTAAGAGACAAATGATCTGATTTTAAAACGAACCTGCCTAATATTATAATTAGAACGAGAGCCTAGAAGATGCTTTCTCGCTCTAACTTTACGGATACCCGGATTGTAATGCTCTGGTAACACAATTCAAACTAACAAGTGTAAATAAGCCTTTAGTCAGAGGTGGTCGGCCTTTTAGTTCATATGCACTCGGAACGCACTCGATCCTTTGTTGCAACTGTTAAACAATTAGAACAAAATGCTTGATAAATTAAACAAATATCAATTCAAAGGAAAAACATCTCCAACATTTCAAAGAAGGAATATAATTTGCTAAATTACTTTCCGAAACGGTGACAGCTTCACTTAATATAAAAAAAAATGGTTGTTGAATGACGACTCAAAAGTGCTTGTAAACCTACTACTTGAATAAAGTATATTTTGATTTTGATTTAAATAAATAATGTTTGTGAATTAAGTTCATTTGAGACATTCTTAAAATGTTACGTCGCTTCTCGTAATGTATGTTGTAGGGATTCGTATGATTTCAGAATTTCTTCTGACTTGCAAATTTTCTCACGATGTTTTCGTTCAACACAGAACATGCCATGAATAGTGAAAACAATTTAGCATTTCAAAATCTGTTCAGTTGTCGCGATTCTATCCACTACTTCAAAACTATTCTATTTACATGTAATTCGACATATTTCAAATGATAACCTCATCATTACATGTTTGTGTCAATAGTATACGTTGGAGTTGCACGCAAATTTCTCAGATACCAGATAAAAAATCGAAAAAAATTGTATGTTACAAAAATTTAAATTCGAATAAAAATATTCATACAAATAATCATTACATCAGATTATTCCGTTTCGCTGGTCGGACGGTGACAATAAAACTGCTCATTTAGAGCATGTCGTTGACGTTTTGATTTATTTGTTTAATTTCAGAATTTACAAACAAATTTCATCTTCTATACAAACAATGAAATTGGAGTGTCTCTTTATAATATTAAAATAGACCTTTATTACACTATAATGCATTTATACACGGTACATATACCAAAATAACATTTTTTACAATTTTTGTCTGTTTTTTTCCGGCTAATCTCTGGAACAGCTGAACCGATTTTGACGGGACTTTCACTTGAAGATAGCTGGAAGATAGATCTAATAGGGAGTAACTTAGTCTACAATAATATTTCCTTTTTCAATTCAAACGCATACAAGGTCGCAGGCACAGCTGGTACACAAAAAAGTTCCAATGCTTTTTGAAAATTTAATTGGCAATGCTAGGTTAGTTGATTCGGACATATAGGTGTATAGGGATAGGCAAATGATCCACCTGCTGGTAAATGGTCATCATCACCATAATCAAACGGCAGTGTAATTCATATTACTTAACTATTTTTACATCGCTAATGTACCACCAATCTTGAATACCAAGATGTTATGTCTCTTCTGGCGGTAGTGACACTAGTTGACACGTAGCACTGGTACCTAACCTAACCTACCTTTTAATACTATATTATGTATATGTTCCAACCTAACTAATATAATTATATTGTTTCTCAAATGGTAAGAAAGGGTTCGTCACCTTAATATCTATTTTCGTGTGCTCAGTATGAACGATAATCTCCTTTACCGATCAAGAATATATAACACTGACAAACGTATTTTGACAATTCAGTAGAAGATATCATATCCAATTTAAATTTGTAATAACTTATTATGCCATTTCATGTTGATATAAAACTAGACGTAGTCCAAATATGTTACACTACTTTGAACCAAGTTATCATACTATGTAAGTTTAATTTTATATGCAGTTTAGTGTTTTAATTTGAAAAGGTACTAAGTTAACGATTTGATAAACGAATGCATTTGAAAACTGACGAAGGTTTTCTTACCCTGACAGTACACAACGTATATAAAAATAAACCGATTCATATTTTTAAAGGTATGTTCGTAAAATGACATGATCGGCAATCATTACTGGTAGCAGCGCATTGTGCATTCGTCTGCGTTCGACCCACTGCTAAAACGAAACATCAATACTTTTATTGCTGAGTTCCGGCTCGAAAGGTCAACGAACCCACGTAATTACAGACAAGGGATGTAATATCTCAACTCCCACGGTTGGCGACGCAGTGACGATGACAAGGCTAGTTTGTATTTCTCGCAGAGCTAATGATTATAGGGTCTGTGGTGAACTTTGGCATTTTTTAAACAGACATCTGAATGTAATTGGTTACAACTCTCAACTCAACAATCAATCAATCAATAGAAGTATTAATAGTCCCTTAAATACCCAATGCGTTTCCATATAACCTGACTATTGTAAGTGTCGCTGATTGGAGCTAGAACGTATGTGATAAGAGAGTATATACACGTACGTACATATCCCGACTACATATTATAAAAAAAAAACCGAGTTTAGTGCATTTTGCAAAATCATCTCAGGTCCTAGATATTTATTTATTTTGCTATCAACTCATTTAAAATCATAAATTATTTAGTTATAAAATATTTTTCATTAAAATATAAAACAAAGAAATGCAAGTCGCAGTAGGTTCGTACGTGTAATTTGATTTTATTGATTTGTTACATAGTAGTATCATTAACTTTTAATATTGATTTTTTTGAAGATTATTGTGTAATGAAGTATGCAATACATAAATCTACGGAATTTGCTAAGTGGCCTAAGCTATCAAGAAACATAAAACTATCTTCGTACATGACAAACACACACACACACACACACACACACACACACACACACATACACACGCGCGCATGCATGCATATATTAATTATAGGTAGTAAAACTTACTTTACCTCATTAGTTAAACATATTTTTTTATTTTTTTATTTTGTGTTCCTTTTTCTTCTCTTTTTATTTGTATACTATTTATTTTGGCATTAAATTTAAATGTTTTATTGATTGAAGCATTAAATTTAAAGTTGAACTAAAATACTGATTGGGAAGTCACTGGCCCCTAAGATACGGGTTTTCCTAGTTTAGGGGTACAGGGCCTCTGTGAGATATGTACTTGATATGAGAACAATAAATATATTTTGATTTGATTTGATTTTCGATAAATAACAATATTATTATGAATAAACATATTTATTAACATAATTTTTAGGTATGAATAAATATTTAAGATAGTCAAATAATGAACTATTATAAGAAGAATTAGTGTGACTTTCCGAACGTCATGCGTCAAGCTGACAGATGGCTTATAAAATTCTTTGTCTTTTTGGCGGGAGGTGGCGCGAAATACGGTCAGGCGTATCATTGTTTTACTGTTTTTGTAATAATATTAGAAAACCAGAAATTGATTGAAGTATTTTGTTGTTAATGATTATTATTTTATACCCTTGCAATAATTTTTTTATAAAAAAAAAAGTTTTAATAATAATATGTATTCTTCAAAAGGTATTAGAAGTCAATCATAATCAAAATAATACTTTATTCAAGTAGGCTGTTTTTGATTAACCAATTACAATTATTCATTTAATTATTAAGTTCTACGGCCGTGTTCCTTTGTCTAATTTTCCCATTCAGATTAAAATCATTAGCTTTCAATGTCAAAAAACATACAATGTGTTTATAAAAACGATTATTATTATTTTAATTATTGAAAGATATTTTTTATAGATGTCTTGTTTTGTCAAAATACGATTACATCTTTAAACGTAATAAGAAGTCAAGAAACAAATGTGACCCAAGAACTAAATACGTCACTAAATTACGTACGTTTTGAAACGTCAACAATAACAAAGCGTTCTTAGCTTTTAATAAATAAATACTGATGAAAATAAACACATAATTAAATATTTATATTGTTCTGTTCATAATTTAACGCTTTTTCTGGTGTCAATGAAATAGAACTCGCACAAAATTTTTACTTTTAAGACTATATATGACTTTTACTGCAGAGAAAATCAAAGCAAAATAAACTTTATTCATGTGGTCTTACAACCACTTTTGAATCGTCATTTAACAATTAAGTGAAGCTAGCTTAGCTACCACCGGTTCGAAAAGTAGATTCTACCGAGAGGAACCGTCAAGAAACTCAGTAGTTACTCTTTTCAACATTTAAAAAATACAATCATATTAGTTAAAACAATTATATATGTATGGTATGTATTGTATCCTGCCTGGAAGTCAACAGGTATTAAGAAGATATTATGGTGCACAAGTTTGTGCGCAAACACAGAACATGCATTACACTCTCATAGTGTCATAATCCAATAAACAGTAGCAGTAACAGCTTGTAAATTTCCCACTCCTTAACAAAGGGAAAGGCTCTTTGGGAGAAGGTTTGGAGATTATCTGCTCCAATGCGGGTCTTATTTATATACATATAATTTACCTGATAAATTAGACATGTAGACATTACGGTTTCCTCGCGATGTTTTTCCTCGCCATCGAGTACGAAATTAATTATAAACACAAATTAAGTATATGAAAATTCAGTGGTTTTTTGCCTCGGGTTTGTACTCGTAATCATCGGATATGATGCACACGTTCTAACCACTGAGCCATCTCGGCTCAATAGCGATAGTCCAATAGCAATCCCATACAATCGGAGATTGGTCTAGTGCAGAAATAATTAATTGAATGTTTTCCGAGGACCAATTGCCTCACTGACAATTTTTTGATTCGGAGTTGTTATTGAGTATCTTTGGACATCCATATACTTATACCTAGGTATAATTTCTAGAACTGTTCTAGAACCTCGGGTATTTGCAGTTTTATAATAAAGACACTAGATTAACGAGGCAGTTTTTGAAAGCAATTATACATATATTGTACAATAATAATAGTTATTGTTTACTATAAAATGCTCTCATTAAACGCAATACACAATACACACCCAGTCTCTTATCTTAACTACTGTTACAATAACCTTAATATATCTGATCTCGTAATATATATTAGAGAACGTATCAAAAATGAAACAATCTATATTTATATTAATATTACATATGTGAAAGTAACTCAATCTGTTTGTCTGTCTGTCGCTATTTTACTGCCAATCCGCTAAATCGAATTTGATGAAATTTTGTATGAAGGAAATTTTAACTCCGAAAAACGACATAGGCTACTTTTTTTTCTGACTAACTACTAGTAAAAAATAAAATGACTCAATACGGTTTCTTTGTTTTACTGTAACAAATAGTTATTCATTGCTATGACCTTTTGCAGAAAGAATATGTTTTTTATCTTAATGTCTTATTAAGTTTCATATATGTAGGTATGACAAACTACTATATTATCTACATCTAATAATTATTAGAGCTGTCATATTGAACAGTCTACTTATGCTGATTATTTTTATGTCCTTATTTAATTAAATTAAATGTTTGTTTGATCCCGCTTTCCGCTTTTTCACATTAACTCCTTCACGCTGGTTGTCTGGAAGAAATCGCTCTTAAGCAATAAGACCGCCTGTTGTACATTTCTTCTTTTTATATATTGTGTTATTGAATGTAATTTTTTTTTAGTGTGTGTGTACAATTAAGAGTTATTATTATTATTATTATTTATTTATGACAACACATTAAAGGCTTCTATTTGATAAATCAATTTATTTAACAAACCGTTTTGCAGAACTGGCTGTATGGAGTTCGGACTTCGGTCTGTTTTGTGTGGTAAAGTGACGCTTCGGTACGCGTGCACCGAGAACGCACTAACATCGACCCGTTCGTAAGTACAAATTCTGGGGCGTGGTATAAGTTAAGAGAGTTATTCCAAAAAGTATAATTATTACTCAATAACCAATAGTTATGAATTATTATATATTCTATGTTTATAAGCTTATCCCAATTGTATTTGGGTTCAATACAACATGTCTTTTTCTTCTATATATTTCTGTATGACAAGTCCTGTCACAAGTAACATTCTTTCCATCGTTTCATTGGTCGTATATTCTATCTATTTAGACGATAAATAGATATATTTATCATTATAAGGTAAAAATAAAATAAAAAGCTTTTAAATGATAAATCTCAATTCATTTGAAATAAAAAAAATGTATTGAGTTTAAGATTCTTTTATAAAATGTTATCTTTTACAAAGGCCGTTCCAATCAACAAGAAATACGACAAAAAACAAATGGTAGAAGCGAGAAGAAGCTTAATACGTGTACTTAACAATTACAATATATTACATAAATGATTAGAAATATATTATTTAACAACTGAAATAGGCTTTTCAATGCATAATCTAATTACTCCAAATTAAAAATTGAAGTTATAAAGTACCATTCATAATTTAGGTTATTCTTTCACGCAAGATAATAATTTTTAAAAAATTCTGTATTAGTTTAAACCCGTTAACAGATGTCCTGTTTGCTCATATAATATATTAGTATGTATATACTAAATCTTCACCAAAAATAGATGCATCTTTTGGTATAATATGTTTTATAACATACATATATAGTTTAACGTTGTTACTGACTCTATAAAACGATTTTCTTTTTTAGATCTCAATAGATTTTATTGCTACTTCTGCGGATTGGTACTTGGTATATTTCTTAAAACCAATTTAAAATGATACCGGCGATTATTACATTGCCACGAAGAAGGTATTAAAAAATTATTAACATAAGAATTAATAACATTAAATGCTTAAATGTATACAAATATGAACTAAAACTAGTTACTGTATAAATCTTGACCGCGTGGAATGCTGGCAAGAATGCTAGCAACATTTCCCCGTTGAATCACAATTCCGATCCTCTGAGCAAAAAACAAACCAGGCATCCTATCACCAGTGGAGGCAATGAGGCGAGGTGTTATACTTTTGATGAAGCTTTTTGCACCACTACTCCAAGCGTTTCGACAGCAAACAAAGAAGAAGGTTGACTTGCGTTTATGCATGGGCGATATCCGGATTTCGTGACATTGGTTGTGGAACGTCTATTTGCATTAAATATCGGTATTGAAATCCGATTTCAGATGTAACCCTGTCTTTGTTTAACTTTACATTGTACGATACGTGTGAAAGAGATGAAACGAATATGATATTGATATTTGACAATTCACTATAATTATAATATAAAGAAAACTATTGATACAATTACTAAATGTTAGTTTATAAATACATAATAATTTGAATATGACTTGGCTTCTATATGATCTCAAAACTTTTTACGATGGAAAGACTCCATAGAAAGGCTTGGCATTTTTTTACATTTAATGTTTTTGGTGGGATACATTTTTTGTTGAATTCAAACGCGCGTAAAGTCGTAGGCACACAAACTAATATCAATCTTTTCCGCTTGACGCTTTCATTTGTGACCCCACAATCGATGAGTCAGTTCCGTTGTAAAGGGGCTTACGAACACATGGAATGAATGGTCTACAATCACATTATATCCCATTTCAACATCCCGGTTTAATATTTAATATAAATAATAAATTAGATTTTGTGTTAAGCCTTATGTAATGTAAAACAAATATTATAATACTTTAGTTTCATAATTTTCTTCCAATTGTAAAAATTTTTGATATTTTTTTTTATTCATGTGACTATATATTGATCGCTCATAATTGGAACGTAAGTGTTTTTTTTTTTGAGACTCAGAGAAAATCTCGACAAGATCAACGCAATTATAACGATAGCTTTATAGGAATAGGTACTTCTTGTAATTATTTGTTGCCATGTGCCTGTGATCGATTCGAGCCTTTCATTGGAAATCGCCAAAACTTCTGTTACATTAATCATATTAAAAAAAAAAACAACTCAAAATTCAAAAAAGGTACTTTTTTTACTTTCCTTATATTCTTGAAAATTTAAACTCTTTAGACCTGACATGGCCAAATGCATTACTTCTACTAAATCTACGAAGTACGTAACCTTTATTCTAGTGAGATAGGTCAACATATGTAGTTCAATACATATATGTAATGTAAATAGTAAATATGTAAATAGTTTTGGTAAACAAAATATAAATGTATATTTTCAGATTTATTACACTATGTTTATAAACTTTAAAAAAAAAAATTACGCTAAAATCGGATTACTTCATTGGTTTAAATCATGCAAAGCTATATTATTCGTGTAATTACACATTCACAGACCGTATAATGAATTTTTAGTGACATCATAAGGTAATGAACATATGAGAATAAACCTTACACGTGTTTTCATGTGTCCCCAGCGAGATGTATTATGCACAGTACCTAAGTACGTGCTAATTTGGAGGCACGCTATTTTCCATGAAACTAAAACAGCACTCGAGCAAATTAAAAAAAAAAACTTTACTTGAGATAATCTCTGGTACACGAGTAAATTTTTTTTTTATAAGTGGCAACCAAGTAGGATTCTCTACTTGAAAGTGATATCAGCAAAACCAGGGGTGCAGGTGCATTGCAAAAGCTGGTTCCACAAAGTGTTTGTGCCAGGCAAAAATTGTCTTAAAATCTCGCTGTTGTGGATCTCCGGACCACCAAGTGGATTGAATTATCAATTGTTAAACTTAAAATATAATACGAAATTAAGAGGCGTAGCTATCGTAGGGCCAGGTGGTGCAATGCACCAGGGCCCCGGAGTTCAGGGGACCCCCTAAACTAAACCTTAAGCTTCTGAAACTACAAAGTCACGACCCTGCGCACAAGATTTCTTATTTGGCATCAATATTTTAAAGGGTAATTATTAGTTAAAGAGGGATGAGAAAGAGAGGTCCGATTCTTTTTCTATGCACCGGGCCCCTTTCTCACCTAGTTACGCCACTGGTCATTAACATGTGTGAATACAATATAACTGAGGAATCAAATGTGTGTATATTATAAGGAGCAGAGTTTGTTACAACAACAGCCTGTAAATTCCCACTTTTTCCACACCAATGCGGGTTGTGGCAGAATTTCTATGAAATTTGTCACATGCAGGTTTCCTCGCAATGTTTTCCTTCACCGATGAGCACGAGATGAATTATAAAGACAAATTAAGTACATGAATCAGCGGTGCTTGCCTGGGTTTGAACCCACAATCATGCGTTCTAACCATTGGGCCATCTCGAACTGTTACAGTTCGAGAGTTTGTTATATAGAACAAATTTAAACAGAATAATGTCCACTGAAACTATCATAACGTAAAAGTTCTCCAAATTATATTGCTAATATTAATGAGAGCATAATGGGAGCTGTAACTCGCTCGTAATGTTGATTAATTATTTAAACACAAAGTTGCGTTAAAATTAGCAATAAAATATGAATATGTAACTTCTGAAAACGCCGGTTCTTCTCGGTAGAATCTACTTTCCGAACCAGTGGTAGCTTCACTTGATTGTTAATTGACGATTCAAAAGTGCTTGCAAAAGCCCACTTGAATAAAGTTGATTTTGATTTTTGATTTAGAAAATATCTGGGATTATTGATAGAGAGTAATTTAACCTGGAATACTCAAATTGAACATAAAAGAAAAAAACTAACATCAATTACTGGCTCAATTCGAAACCTAGCCCGATGTATTTCGCGTGAGCTGCGTTATACCATCTATAACACTCTAGTCAAACCCCACATACTATATCTCATTGAAGTTTGGGGAAGTGCGACTAAAACAAGACTAGACAACTTACAAATAGCACAAAATAAAATAATAAAAATTCTCCTCCGATATCCCTTTCAAATATCTACTACAAACACACTATCCACACTAATATAAAATTTACCAAAGTAAAGGAACATCTTAAACGTAGCGCCCGACGAGCTAGATTTCTTGTATTACCTAAAACTAGAACAGCACGCAGTAAAAAAGCCCTCACATATGAAGGAGCACAACTTTATAATAAAATACCTGCTCACATAAAAAATGTAAAGTCATTCAAAGCATTTTAGACCAAACTGGCTAATTACATAAAAGCACATTTATTTTAAATAATAATAATAATATAATATCATCATCTATAAAATCTTGTATCGAATAATATGCTTTTTTTACCTATGTATTTTTTACAAACGATTTGAATTTACGAAACGGCAAAGTTAAAACCGTCTGCGGAATTTTATTATAGTCGGAGATAAAAGTTTTAAATTAACATGGTTAATTTAATTATTACAGTTTTTAATAACTGTAATTATACAATATTTGTTGAGCAATGAGCATAGATTATAACAAATTTTATTGATGATGGGTATAATGTTCTGTTTCCGCTGCACGGCATTTTAATAGTGTAGTAATTACTTTTGTATGGTGAAATAGTCGTCATGGTAATTTATTTCATTATTTAAGGTATACTTATATTGCTATAATGATTAACACTGTACTTTGATTATATAACGATGTTGTTACAATTAATATATAAAAATATGTCTTAATTTACACGTTACACTTTTATTTAACGTAAAGATTACATATTGATATTTATATCAATTTCATTGAGCATATCTAACTAGGTCTCAGTGTGTTTAATTAAATTTAAAACGTAGACCGAATTGTTTTAAATTTATCGAAAGGGCGATACGCATTTCGCGTCTATTATGTATTTTTTTCTATTAAAAATTTAAGAAGGTAACTTAAATCATACATTAATATTTTTTAGAAATAATAATTAAATATTGCTAAAATTTAAACAAACGCTAAAAGAACTATATTTGTTAATTTTAAAAGTATAATATAAGCATTATTTTTTTCTTTGTTGCCTGGATCATTTTACAACACTGTCTAACTTGCCTTTCCGTCATTCACAAAACTAGCATAATAAAACTATTGAAATAAATGTGTGAGTGATTTTGAATAATTTGTTTGACTATTTAAACATTAGTAGAAGTTATTTTTTGTGTGAGTAACAATTATTTTATTTTATGGTTTTCATAATAATGTTTTTTATTTATTAAAAGTTGGACATTAAAAAAACATTTAGTTAAAAATGTTAACATAACTTCATTTATAAATGCACCTTCGTACTTGTATTGTGTTGGCAACATTACTATTGGTAGCATTGCGATAGTATTACCATATAAAGATATATTTGCCATAAATGTGGGATGTTACAGTTATATCATTTGCAACCAATTTATTATTATTATCAAATTTAATATATTTAAATAAATTTGTTTGTAAAACATAAAACGATAATTTAAAATTCTGATATATGTTTGTACAGATACAAACGCAATTGAAACAAACCAACTTATAACGAATAATAACTTATTTCAGTTACAACAGATATATTTCGTAAAAGAACTTAATTTAACATTTTAAACTTTACTACTTATTCTATTTTTTTTTTCAATACAAATTGAAATATTATCATGTCATTTGCATTACATTATTTTGCATTATTTATTTGTAATTTTAATTATAATCAATGTATTATGACGTTATAAATGAGAAACTAACATTAATTTAGCTATTTACTATTAATTAATAAATATATGCCATTCATAACAACTCACACATATATTTATTTTTTGTAACACAATTAATAAACTGAATTTGACTCTTCGGAAGATATTAGCTAAATATGTACCTGTAGTGTAGCAACATTTTAAAAAGAAAGTGAAGTGAAAGAAATGAATTTACGAGAATAGGTCGCAAGTTGCATAGATTTTTGGTTGATTTCCTTTTCACTTTACTTTAGTATTTTCTATAATATCTAATAAACTAACGTTTATTTGTGTTTCTGCTTACGTTTTGATTCAACGGACTTGGTACTGTACCGCCTAAAACGGGATAAGTACGAGAGTGAACAGCATCTTATTGATTTTCTTTCCTTGCATATGCTTTCAACCAACGCGAGCTGAAGTTCATATTACGTGTGAGAAATCTATGTTATAATTCAGATTTATCTGTTTTAAACCTTCTGGGCTCCATTCCGGTGACATTTCTTTCATTTCGGTGTAAATATTTTAGTGAAAATGATGGCTAATACACTTGATGCCGTAAATGCAAATCAGCCTACGCAAAATGGTAGTAAAGTTCAACCATGCAATAATGAATCTAAGACTAATCTTATAGTTAATTATCTGCCACAAACAATGACTCAAGAAGAGATAAGATCACTATTTTCGAGTGTAGGTGAAGTAGAGAGTTGCAAGTTAATAAGAGACAAGGTTACCGTATTTCCCGACCACATTCTGAATGGACAAAGTCTGGGATATGCCTTCGTCAATTACCATAAGCCTGAAGATGCTGAAAAGGCAGTGAACACACTGAATGGTCTTCGATTACAGAATAAAATCATAAAAGTGTCTTACGCCCGTCCGAGCTCCGATGCCATTAAAGGCGCCAACCTATACGTTTCTGGTTTGCCTAAACACATGACACAGCAAGATTTGGAGAAGCTGTTTAGCCCCTATGGCACAATAATCAGTTCCAGGATCCTGCATGAGAATGTAAATGTAGGGCATTTACTGCAAGCAGGAATTGATGAGCAAAGTCTTCAGGGACCATCAAGAGGTGTAGCATTTATAAGATACGATCAGAGAATTGAAGCTGAGAGTGCTATACGTGAGCTGAATGGTACTGTACCACCAGGAGGTACAGGGCCTATGACAGTGAAATGTGCAAATAATCCGAGTAACCAGAACAAGGCACTCGCTCCATTAGCTACATACTTGGCTCCACCTACCGTTCGCCGTTTCCTTGGGCCTGCTGGTAAGGCTCTTCTTGCTATTAATAAAGGTCTCCAGCGGTACTCACCATTAGCTGATCCTCTTGTACAAGGTAATGCATTGGGGGGTTCGGGTTGGTGCATCTTTGTGTACAATATTGGAGCTGATACAGAAGAAAGCATCCTTTGGCAATTATTCGGCCCATTCGGTGCCGTCCAGAGTGTTAAGATAATAAGAGATCCCACTACCAACAAGTGCAAAGGCTATGGTTTTGTTACTATGACAAACTATGACGAAGCCGTCGTAGCTATTCAGTCATTGAACGGCTACTCCTTAAATGGTCAAGTGCTGCAGGTCAGCTTCAAAACCAATAAGAGTAAATCCTAAACTATTTAAAATCTAGTCAATAAATTGTAGTTAATGCAAAATGTTGATCTTAAACTCTGTCATGGTTTGTCATCTGTTTGATTAATCTAGCATTGTTAGGTAATAGTGATGCAAATCATGACATGACACCAATTCTAAACCAGTGTTCATTATAAAAGTACAAACAAACTTGTCACACATAAGAAACATCACAGTAATGGCTAAGGAAAGTATTATTTAAACGACGATAAGGACAATTCAAACATTAAACAGCTAAATCATTTAAATGTCCAACTATGTGACTAAGCTGGTCTATATGTCACTCATTCACTTGTCTTATTCCATTAAATTTCTAATAGATTAACAGTGAATAAACTATAATACTCTTTAATTGTAAAAGGTCATATGTTTGCATAATTATGACAAAATAATCTTGTGACTTAAAATGTTGAGATATGAATGCTAGCTACTTTTACAATGATGACTCTTTGATTCTGATGTTTATGACTCCATGACATTCATATAGTCCTAAATCTAATGTGTAAAGATGTAAGGAGGATGTAAGTAATTTTAAATAACCACAGATAAAACATAGTGAACATCAGAAATATTGTCCACATATTACCTTTCCATAAAGCTAATGAATAATAATTGACATAAAAAATAATGTTGATAGATCATTATCTGAAATAAAAAGAAAATATTTATTTTTACAAATATCACCAGTGCAATATTAAAATTTACTATAAGTAAAAAAAATTAAAATATATATTATGATAACAGTGCAATTATAAACATCTATTTATACATGGAAATAGTAATTCAGCAATAATATATTGTATATTTAAAAAACAAAAATGTACACCTAATGTGTTTTTGTGTAAGTCTACCAAAGATGTCAAAAATGTGACTGATTTAATCATTAGATTAAATATTCATGAATACATTATGTATAAACTACTTCCATAGAAGCTTCTATTTTAATTAAAAAATTAAATAGAGATCTATCATTAATTAATGATTATCTGGAGCTTGACTCATGCACAAAGTCCTATGTAAGATTTATTAAAAATCACTTATATAGAGCCATATTAATTAAATATGTACCTAATTTAAATTTTAACTTTTGTTTGCTTATAAAACTTCTATGGATAACAAAATGTTTGCTTTGACGAAACGCATTTCAATCAGCCAAATAACTGAATCAAAATTATGATGTTGGAGGACCATGACGAAAAATTTTAATCGATCAACATTTTATGAAACGAAATTTTGTAATCTTGAATATGACGCATTCTATTTGCGACCACATTTGTATGTTTATATTAGGAGTCAAGTTGTTTAAAATGTTTTCTGGAGGATACCATCTCGAATATTTTGCTTCAAGCAACTCCTGGTTATCCTTCAAGAAAAGTCTTATAAATAGATCCCGGTGACATAGAATTTAATATGAAAAAGACTAGCTCTCATCGGTATCTAAGTATAATGGCTATGAGGCTTTTGTAGTGTGTTGCAAAGCATAGGAAATCTGATATGACCTATGTTCTTGCTATTTGACTTTCATGATATTGTCTCTCTAATTCATTTGATTGTATAATCGCTATTTATTATTACATTTAAGTAATGTATAATTAATAATTTATTATCGTATTAGTAAATAGTACTATTATAGATTTCTTTTGATGTTATAATTATTAATATATTGTATTAGCGTAAGTTCAAAATTAGTTGGGTATAAAATAATCAGTAATTCAACCTTATAATATACCTTATACCTTTCTCATTATTTATATTTAATGCAAACTATTCATGTTTAGTAGTTTTTTCGTCATAGCTAAATTATTTCTAGATAAATGATAAACGCATATCATTGACAAGTACTGCTGTGGTCAGAATTTCTCAAATGTATGGGGCTTGTATAATGCATTTTTGTAATAAGTATTTTTAATTTCTATGAAAGTTAACGCACATCATTCACGTTGCTGAGCCGGAATATGTAAGATCTGAATTAATTAAATAAGTCGATATTCTCGCGATTTTTTATAGAATAATGACTGACTATTATGTCTCTATTCATATTTTTTATGAACAATTAAGTGGACAGTCAACGTATCTGATGTGAGTGTATTAAGGTTACTACTGGTAAGTATAAATATTTCATTAAGATAAATAATTATTTATTAAAGTACTTAACTTCATCGTACTAGTCACTTATAATTTGCGCAACGTTAAATGTTTAAGTACCTTAAGTATTTAAAAATAAAACTGTGTTCTGTAATTTAAATGTAGCTTAGGTTTTGGTTTAAAATTATGTTGGTGTGGTGTTTTTACATAAGTATAATACGAAGCACACGAAATTATAACGAATGGTGTGTACAAAACTAGTCACAGGTAAATGTACCTCACAATAGATATATTTCAAAATATTTTGGGTTGTAAACAAAAATTTTGCAATACCGCACTTTAAATTAGATTTTTCTTTATTTTATTTTTATTTACAATACTTACTAATCACATAAATGTATGCAATACTCGCACGAAATTTCAAATTAATGTAGTACAAAGTAGATTAATTGCTATTCTATTTTATTTGTTTTTATTTTTGTCAATCACAGCGCTCGTATCACTCATTATTAGTACATTTTGTGATCGATATTACAGTTATATTATTATAAGAAATTTCGTAATGTCCCTTTTAATTATATAAGAAAATATAAAGTAAATGTCCCGAACAAATACATTTCAGTGCATGAATCTCAAAAGTAAATTTATAACCATTTAAATTAGTTAAATATAAAGTTCTTCCACGTCTTAAACAGTAATGTTAAGTAATTAATAAATGTTACCGATATATTTCTTACACTAAACAAACATCGAATTACTAACTCAGACAAATAAATATTAATGTGCTCAAAATAAGTAAATGTTAACGCCCAAAATATTTTGGATTATGAATTTAAAAGTATAGCATAGTTCGTGTTGTGTTGTCCCTGACTTGAATATATGCTTACAATTGAATGAAGAAGCACAGCGTTATATGAGAATGTTCACGCCAATATCGTTTTTATCGCCATCCATACACCGACTGAAATGGCTAACACCATTTTGGCGGAATCGATTAAAAACGCACCTGACCCATTTATTGTTTTGTTTTTAATTTTTTCGTGCTATTTATTTGTTTAGTATAGTATCAGTTATTAACTAACATATTCAATTTTAAGCGATTATTTATCCCTAACATTTAATAAATTTTGTTTTTTTTTTTTTTTTTTTTCGTTCTGGGCAGGTTTGGGTTCTGTAACGTAAGGTTTGGCCTAGGACATAGATAGAATTGTAAGACAGAGTACAAATCGCCGACAATGTGTTGAAACGTTTGGCTTACAATACATTAATCTTGAAATGTCAACGAATGTAATCTGAGTAGGGAATATTGATATAGACATTAAATATCGACATTAGCAATAATGTAAAAAATATTCTTTCATTTATCCCTTTTTATTAACCATTATTAATAAAATACATACAACAATTTTTGAGATGTTTGGATGCTAATAATAAATAGTTACCCATTAGTCGTATAAGAGAAATCAAGTTTCTATAAACTCGATACATATTATTTAGAATTTGTGTAGAAGATATCATTAAGTTAAATTTATTCTGTTTATTTTAATTTTTTTACTACCAACAAATCCATTATAGTAAGAAACAAAAACACCGATATTATTTAATAAAGTAATATACGTACGTATCGTAAATAAGATCTCATACAATTTTATTGAAAGAAAAAAACAAAATGGTGAGGCTACGTGTCGGTAATGTATACGAAAAGTTATCAAAATCCAAAAAATAAATCTCGATTGATATTAAACAACTGCTGGAACACGAAATAAGGGAGCAGGATATATTCGGTAAGTCATATTTACTACGATGTTACTACGAGGGGTGAATGTAGCCATGTCACCCTAAATCAAGTTCATTGAACCCATACTAGGCTGCAATAGATAGAGGGTTGTCCGATGTTGTAAATTTAAGTCACCCTGCACCCCATCGAGAAAAGTAGGTCAGATTTTGCATCAAAATATGTTGCAGTTTTGTTCTTAAACGCTATTTTTTTAATATAATTTTGCTAGAAATTAATTTAAGCATAGTAAGCAGGTACCTATTTTATTTTGTTACAAACGCGATTTGAGATGAATATTTTATGATTAGCGAAAGTATTTTAGTTTGTTTTAGAAAAACGGAAGCGGTTTTTATTTCGATTTTAATAATTACTTTCTACATTTTTTTTTCATGGATTTCTCTATTTAAATTATTGTCATACAGCCGAAAAAATCAAGTCATCAAAAGACATAACCTCAAATGATATTCGGACCATGTAGCTGCTTATAGAATTTTCAAGATTATATTATTTTAGTACTAATTTCTTATCCAGATTTGGGACTAGATTTTTTAAAATAAGTAGACACCTAAACAAATATTAAAATATAATCAATAGGTGGTTTCAAGCCAAGCGATCTATCTACCCTTAGTGTGTGTCATACATTTTCCCCTACACCCCAAGTATTTTTTGCGTTATATCTTGGTAATAATAATATAATTTTCGGGTAGTATGTCGCAACTACAAATAAAATAAATAGCTATTAAAAAAAATGTTTTCAATGAATTTAAAAATTGGTACTGGCAGTTTTTATTTAAAGAAACATATTTGAACGTTTTTCGTTACGGGAGGGAAACATATATAACTGCGAAATAAATAAACTGTTCTCAAATTTTTTAACAATTAAAATGTTTGTCATTTCGTATCTGTATATTTTTTTATTAAGTTCGCGGACCAGCATATGGGCAACCTGATGGAACGTTATCTTTGCGCAAATAAATTGGAGCAGTAAAAAATGTTAACCCTTCCGTACATCGATAATGGGCTATCAACCTTGGAACTAAGATGTTAAGTCTCTGATGCCAAAGTTACACTGGCTTAACCACCTTTAAAACCGAAACACAACAATTCCAGCAGTGCCGAATAGATGATAAGTAGATCCTACGTAGAACTTTTGGAAAATCTTTATAAGAAAAACGTATTTTTCTGAATTGTAGAGTATTCTAAGTATTATCTATATTTAATGTACTATTCTAGAGTAATTTAAATCAATTACTCTAGCTTATTTTTTTTTCAAAAAATCATTCAGTTATTTGCCAGCTGATGGTCAAGTCGCATTATTAATAAGTCGAATTAAACATTTATAAAAAAAAAAACTTTTATTTCCACGTCCTTTAGAATAACACACCGGTTATACTGACCAAAATCAATGGTCCCGGCTGAATGCTGTATAACCGGGTTATTAAAAACATTTATTTTTACAATATTGCTTACATACCATCTTGAGCGACCACATTTGACTACTGTGAAATGACCAGGTCAGCAGTATTAGAATTCAAAGGTAAAATGTCAAAGGATATTACCGTAAAAGAAACACGCTTATTGAGTTTAAAATCTTTTGTAATTCTCAAAACAAAATACGTGCAAGTCGTAGAGTCGAGAATCTCTTTTTCATTTATCTTCAGTCAGTTTTTATAATCTGTGTACAAGACGGATTAAAATTAAAAGTTGAGTTAATTATGATTTTGTTTAACAAGTAAAGAAAAAGAGAACAATTTAATTTTGATCAAAAATCATTGATCAAAGTAATATTTCAAACTCAGAGAGAGAAATTCCAAAGACTTGGCAAAATAATGTGGTTTATCACAATTTCAATCATTTGGAAAGAGAAAAGAAATTTGAATCCTTTGTGACATTTTTTTTCGAAATGAAACGAACCGGAATTACGAATTATGCGATATATACAAATCAGTGGATAAAGGTACTGTATAAAAATGGACGACGCAAAATTTACAGCGTACATAATTTTATTTGTAGCCTTCTAATAAGAATATCTGTAATAGCAATTTTTACAGGAAGACAAAATTCATAATGAAAAAAGAGAAATCAATCTACATACTAATATGTTTTTTAGTGTTTGTACTTATATATGTACTAAGATTATACTCAGTTAGATTTTATAAATATGGAAATCGGAAAATTTAGGCTTGTATTAATAATAAGTGAAAAGTTGCAGTGATTTTGTGGTACACGGTTAGTAAGAAAATAAAAAAAAAACTGTAAGTCTTACTTATTACGGTTACAGTATGCAGCATGCAATGTTCGATATACTTTATTCATTATTATGAACGTATTTTTTAATTGATTTGATATCAATCCGAAATAAGTATTTGATTACAAAAGTTGCTATGCTATATATGTTTTTTTACTAACACATAAATTGTTTTGTTTGTATATGGATTAATAATGTGAAATAAATGCTTATCAGAATATTAAGCATTTAAATCAGATATACACGTAATAAGTACATCTCTATGAGAATGACACAAGTCATCGTCAACACGCTTATGACAATTTGACCATTGACAGATGTCAATATCAGAAAAATGAATACATACATACCAATAATTGTGATTGTTGTGATATAATAATATTTTAGAAAATAATATGATTTTTATAATATTTGTGTGATATTTATAATCAGCCTTATGTGAATTGAAATACATTATATAATATTGATACCTCGCGAACAACTTTCATAAGGATTTCAATTGGGCTATAACTTTTGAAACATTAATTCTTTGATAATATAATGGAATCATTATCAAAACAAGAACTTATTTCGACAATAACGAAACAAGCAGATCAAATTAAGCGTTACGAAGGTCGACTAAGAGGTAAAACAATATTTATTTCGGTTTTACATAGAAATTTAAAAGGGCATATGGTTCGTTTAATTTTAAGCTTTCTCATAATTTTTCTATCACTCATAGATAATAAATGAAATATTTCTAAATCCGCAGATGTTGTGGCTGCATATAAAGGTCTTGCGAAAGAAAAAGAGGCCCTGGAGATAAGTTTGAAGGCATTAAATAGGACTGAAAATAATGAAGATGGTATGTTTGAACCAAATGTTATTTACACATTAAATTGACTTACAAAATCTTTCTGCTTTACGTAATTACGTCTGCCGAGGTTAATAACCTACCTATAAATTAACAGTAGTATAATTATGACATTCTAATTTAATTATAATTATTATTGTACATTTAGTTAAAAATGTTATATAAAAGACAATAAGTCCGTTAATATTGTATGTATATAAATATTTTTATGTCTACAGATATTATTGTTGATTGTGGTGTGTTTCTTATCTAAATAAGTAAACAAATATTTTCAGGCTCAAAAGACTCCATTGCAGCTCTCACACTGTCACTATCGACACTATCAGCAGAAAAAGCACGAATGGAAGAGGCCTTCCAGACTGATAAGAAGTTGACTAGGGATAAGGTAAATATTTAGATTGTAATCCATTTATTTTACTATATAAGAATTATTTACAATCAATATTTAAATACAGAAAAACAAATCAAAATGAATAGTCACCAAATGGAATTATGGCAATGCTCCCATTTCTATATTGTATTAGATTATTATTATTATCATAAAAAAATATTAAACATGTTCTTCTCGGTTGAAAGAGCTTATAATGATCTGTGGTCAAATCCTGAGTATCAGTCATACCTTGTACTTTGTTAGCAATATTCAAAAAGCTTTTATGTTGAATTAATTTTCTTATTCTGAAATAAATGTGTACCACATTTATATTGATGCCAATTCTTTGGCTGGTAGGGAAAAATGTTAGTAACAGATGTCTGTAAATAATTTATCTTGTTGTACTTTATTCATTTTGATTATTTTTAGTACGAGAACATGTTGGCTTCAGCAAGGGAAGATACAAAAACATTGGTTCAGCAACATTTAGCAGAAGTTGGTAATCTTAAAGCTAAGATTGCTTATGAAATTCAAGAAAGAGAGAGGGAGAGGGCTGATCATGCCGCAATGCTGAAGTGAGTATACAATATCTATTAAGAACAAAATTATATTAAAATTTTGAAGAAAAAGTTATTGTTTTCTTTTGTAATGTTATTCAATTAAAAGAAACACTCCTCAGAGCAGTTAAGGTGTTCTGACACAAAATATAAAGTTATATTGTTTATAAGTTTTCTTTTGTAATGTTATTCAATTAAAGGAAACACTCCTCAGAACAGTTAAGGTATTCTAACACAAAATATAAAGTTATGCAAGGTTAGACCAGACCAGACCAGAGGAAAATTGGGATTTAGTGGGATGTCAATAAAATTATCAGGCCAATAGAGAAAACTAATCAAAAGCATAAAATGATAAACTGCAGAGATGTGTTTGTTTAAAATGAGAATTTCTCAAAATATTAATAACTTTTTTACTAGTCATAGGTCTTAGCAAGCCTGCCTGGTACCATCTATTGTAAAGAGTTGGTACTTGGTAGACAAGAACCTATAAGTTACATATTTTTTGACTTATTAACATTCCACTATTAACAGTTTAAAAAAGACTTTTTATTACTCAGTAAATTAATTAAGAAAATTTGCTTGTTCGTAAATTCAAATTCTGTTACTAATTAATATTAATTATATATAACAAATTTCAATCCTTTTCCAGGGAATTACATATGAAACTAAATTCTGAGAGAAAAACCAAAGAGAAGCTAGAGGATAAAGTTGTACATAACACAGAAGCACAAGGTGAGAATTAGTAGGTTGTGTTCTTTTTACAGTAGTATAACAGTAATGGCCTTAGCCCAACAGTAGGAAATTTACAGGCTGTTGTTGTTTAGCTGTTATTCTTTTTTAATAATCCAAGACTAAATTACTACCTTGAACAAAAAAAATGTATTTTTTTTTTCAATATGTAAATAATCAAATCAAATTTAATACTAGTTGTCTTTGGTTTGCTCATGTTTTGTTTCATAAATATTAATTTAAATAATTGTAATAACTAACATGACTTTGTATTTTTAAATGTTAAAAAGAGTAACTACTGAGTTTCTTGCCGGTTCTTCTCGGTATAATCTACTTTCTGAACCGGTTGTAGCTTCACTTAATTGTTAATTGACCACTTGAATAAAGTTTATTTTGATTTTGATTTTGATTTTGGAAGTTGGTCATGATCAACCTGATGAGGTATTAGGCATTAGTAGTAGCCTATGTCCATTATTTGGAGTTCAAATTGCTTTAAACCAAATTTTGGGTGGTTTGATCGTAAGAGAACAACAGACAGATAGACAAAGTTATTTTCGTATTTGTTCTATCAGTAGAGATATATAAAACATTAATAGGCTGAAAACAAAAGACTTCAGCATATTTTGCTTATCCTATCTGTACACAGATCCTTTTTTTTTGTTGATAACTTTCAATAAGCTTTAATGTAACAACTAAAATTGCTCACAAACTTTAACGAGGCTATAGCTAATTAAATACAAACGATGAAGATAAGAAGCAATTGTTTGTTTAAAACGCGAGCGAAGCCGCGGGCGACTAGTAATAAATTATAATGTTGATTATAGGTTTTAATTTCTTATAAAAATATGTTCCAGCATCTCAGGCAGAATTGGAGAAGCGAGTTCGTGATCTGAATAGTTCCCTAGAAGCTTCTCAGAGGAGATTACAAAGGGCCGAAGCGAGGACGGTCGAGACGCCGGCTCTGCTTGTTAGGCTGCAACAGAAACTGGCTCTGTTGGAGCAATCGCATTCCATTGCTATACGAGAGGTTTCTTTTTAATACTTTTACATACAAACTCTTCTAAATATTTATAATCTTATAAAGGTACCTTTGACTTTTAACTGACTGACTTTTAACTAGCTAGTCTGTACTTGTGGCAGGAATGTTGTATCAGTGAAATGTGAAAGCCGTGATGGTCCAATGTATAGAAAAATCATAGGGAGGCAGCCTGTATGTGTGACCTAAATAAAGAAAAGTGTTCTTCATTCAAATTTGAACGAAACAAAACTTAGAAGATAAGACTAATCTCATGGGATATAGCCTATCCATGAATATTATGGCTAACTAATTATAGAGAAAAAAGTTACTTGCTGGTTTTAAAAAACCTAATGTATTTTAAATTGAAAATGATATTTAAAAAAAGGTTTCATCAGTTTATTGTACATATAATATATATTTACTATACATATAATAAAATTGGAGGGAGTGTCTGTATGTATATACTAAAATAGCCATTTTTGCTCAATGCATATGTATGTATAAACGGTACATATACCAAAATATTTACAATTTTTGTCTGTCTGTTTGTTCCGGCTAATCTCTGGAATGGCTCGACCGATTTTGACGGAACTTTCACAGGCAGATAACTGATATAATAGGGAGTAACTTAGGCTACAATATATTTTTTTTGTTAAATTCAAACACATACTAGAACGCGGGCACAGTAAAAAAAAAATCTGTCATAGGATATGAAATACCTAAACAATTATTTCAATGAAAATAAACATATTTATCTTACAAAATTAAAGGAGCAAATAAAAGCGAAACGCGCTGAGGAATCGGCACGGAAGATCTGCGCGAGGCAAGAGGAGAGAGTCGCGCTGCTGGAAGGAAAGCTGGCAGAACTCTCGCAGACCATCGGGGAATACGACCTGCTCCGGAGACGAGACCAGCAGCTCATACAGCAGCTCAGGGACTCGCTCAACGGGAGAATCCTCGACAAAATGGCCGGTAACAGCGTGATCGGTGAGTCATTGATTGATTGCGCTGTAACTAGCGCGCACTGGTAACATTTGTCACGATGACTGTTACGTCACTCAAACTCAAAACTCAAACTCAAATTCCTTTATTCAATATAGAAGCATTACACTTACTTATTGATTGTCAAATGAACACTACCACCGGTTCGGAAAAATGAACACCCTGACCTGAGAAGAACCGGCGAAAGAAACTCAGCGGGTCTTTTTTTTTTTGTTTTTTTTCTGTCAAATTAGTAAGATACATAGTAGTATATGATTAGAAATAGCCAGGAGGCGATCGTTTCATTCCCAAGGTGTGCTATCAAACATAAACTCGCTAATTGTATAGTAACCTTTTGCACACAAGCGTTCCTTAACAATTTTTTTAAATTTGGCAACAGAAGCATTTTGAACGCTTTCTGGGATCCTGTTGTAGAAGCGTATACATTGCCCCACAAAAGAGTTACTGACTCTATGCAGTCGAGTAACAAGAGTAACAAGAGTGTGTTTGTTCCTTGTACCAATGTTATGAGAATCACATTTTCTCATAAAAACATTAATATTTTTCCGTACATAAAAAACATTACAAAATATGTATTGAACTCTTGTCGAGTCCATGAATATGTATGGAAGTGCGCGCACGTTACGACGTGACATTTGTGTCTGCATCTGTACATATTCACGGACTCGACAAGAGTAACGAAACAGTCACCGTGACAAAAGTTACCAGTGCGTGCTAGTTCTAAGACTAAGGTGTAGTACGACACAACTTAGATGTAGAATTGGCAAATTCAGTAAAACCGATTACTGCCGATTTACACAACCAATAGAAATAGCTCTCTATCGCGCCATTCGACGCTATTCGTCGCTTTAGATTCCCGCGTCAGTTCGACCCCGAAAGCAAGTACGTGTAAATCGACGTGTTAAACATTAGGTTATATAATATTACTAGTTATTACGTTTGTGTAAAGATCATATTCACATAAGTAATAAATATTGATAGTTTGGGATAGCGTACTTAATTCGGATGTGATCGGTTTTGTTGATGCTACATCTAAGTTGTGTTGTAATATATTATTTTTTCTATACTTCTACTGGATATTGGGAAGCTTAAAGAGAGAGCTGTCTTAAATAATGAGATTATGTATCAGCATGACATTTTCTTTATGAATATTTTTTATGCTGTATATTTCCATTATATTCAGCTGAGATGGCCCAGTGGTTAGAACGCGTGCATCTTAATCGATGATTGTGGGTTCAAAACCAGGCAATATATATATGTGCTTAATTTTTGTTTATAATTCATCTCGTGTTCGGCATTGAAGGAAAACATCGTGAAACCTGCATATGTCTAATTTCATCGAAATTCTGCCATATGTTCCTGCCACATTCCACCAACCCGCATTGGAACAGCGTAATGCAATATGTTCCAAACCCTCTCCTTAATGAAAGAGGAGGCCTCAGCCCAACAGTGGGAAATGTACAGGCTGTTACTTTACTTTACTGTACATATTTCCATGACATATTTATTTATCTTATCCTAATTTAGTAATAACACAGACACTGCCTGAGTTCTGTGAGAACTCGAAACTTACTACAGAACCTTCACTATAATCATTATGAAATTTATACAATATGTTTCGAGATACTAAGTGACGACGGTATCACAAACAACATAGAAAACTAATGAACTTTTTCTTCATCGACTCGGGCAGGAATCGAACCCAGGGCCTCGGAGTGGCGTACCCATGAAAACCGGTGTACACACTCTACTCGACTACACTTTTAAACCGTCGAAATATATTGTAATCTATCGAAGTTAAACTGTCAGATTACGACAGGAGGGCTAAGCCCAGCAGTGGGAAAGTTACAGGCTGTTGTTGTTATGTATATAATAAAATTGGAACGTCGTTTGTGATATTAAAATAAGCTTTTTACTAAATTAATTTATATGTATACACGGTATATATACCGAAGTATTCTCTGTTCCAATTTCGTCTCCTTGTTTGTTCCCTGGCTAATCTCTGCGACGCTTGATCGATTTTGATGGGACTTTCACTGACAGATAGTTTATGTAACAAGGAATAATAATAATAATAATTTTGATAAATCACAATATATTTTTAGATGAAAATCAAGTAAGCGAAACAGATAACGAGAAGTTAGCGGACAGCGAATACCTTCAAACGCTGATAGACAAGATACACATACTGAAGAAGGAGCTGATAGCGGAAAACGATAAGCTTGGCAACCCGATCGATTTGTCAGCGGTATTCAAGCTGGACGGCTACGAGAACGTTCACAGCAAGTGCCGATCGGAGCTGGAGAGTTTGAAAATCGAATTCGAAACTTATAAATTACAGAATGCCAAGGTATCAATTTTTTTTTTTAATATAGTGTCGGTTTAGTCCTTTTGCCACTTTTGGCTCTGATGGATTAATCTCTAGGAATTTGAATGGGCAAGTAATCACCACCCATCCATTAGGAGATTCGCTTCGAAGAAGAAGTTCGGGGAGAAGATACGAGCGCTTTGCGTACCTTCTCCCCCCATTGTAAGCGTCGCTGAGAGTAGGGGGTTCTCTGTACCCTTGGAGTTCTAGCTTGGAGACTCATTTTTGGCCACGGTAGAATGCATAAGCGATCTCGTGATGGCCAAATAAAGACGGAGTAGGTAAAGCTAGTTCTTTACTGGGTATTCTGGCGCCTTCAGTGCCGGCCTTCAGATAAGGCCACATAATGGGGGTATGAGGGGCTCGCCGCTTCATGTGGTGAAAACTCGTAAGAGTTTCAGATTAAATAATGAGTGAATCTTGTGTATACTGTCAATAGGAAATATTATAAATTATAAATAATTGTATTAACTAACATGACTTTGTATTTTTTATATGTTGAAAAAGATTAACAACTGAGTTTCTTGCCGGTTCTTCTCGGTAGAATCTACTTTACGAACCGGTGGAAGCCTCACTTAATATAGTTGCTAAATGACGATTCAAAAGTGCTTTTAAAAGCTTACTACTTGAATAAAGTTTGTTTTGATTTGATTTGATTAGTGCACTGTTTGTTTTTCGCCAGTCAGAGAGCTTAACTTCATTTATTCTTTATTTCCACTAAGCGTAAATCAAATTAGTGGTAATAAAATACTTTAAAAATATATCTTTCATATAAATGATCTAAATTGATATTCAATTTAAAGGTCTTTTTTCTTCCATTGTAAGGTTAAAGAGAGCGGGCAAGAGGTTGAAAGTGAGATGGAAGATCTGAAGAGTGAGATGGTGGTGTTGAAGGAGAAAATCGAAACTTATATACTGTTACTGGAGGATGAAAAGCAGGACAAACTTGACTCCCTAAGACTACACGAAGAGGTAAGATTTCATATTAATCTGGTGTTGGTACCATCCAACCTGCATATATTGTATTGACAAGCGTGTGTAACTGAAGGTGTGACGGATATATTAACATCTTGGTGGCATTGGTTATTTATTTTATGGTTTAGGTTGGCGGACGAGCAGATGGGCCACCTGATGGTAAGTGGGCACCGTCACCCATAGACAATGACGCTGTAAGAAATATTAACTATTCCTTACATCGTCAATGCGCCACCAACCTTGGGAAGTAAGACGTTATGTCCCTTGTGCCTGTAGTTACACTGGCTCACTCACCCTTCAGACCGGAACACAACAATACTGAGTACTGTTGTTTGGCGGTAGAATAACTGATGAGTGGGTGGTACCTACCCAGACGGGCTTGCACAAAGCCCTACCACCAGTAAATGTAAGAATTGGTTTCAATAGTATTTGCGCAGACAGTGGCGGATTTACCAATAGGCTAAGTAAGCTGGAGCCTAGAGCGGCAGATTTAGAGGGGCGGCAAATTTAGCACATATTTGTTATTATCTTACAGAAATAAAAAATAAATTCTGATTATATGTATACACATTACGTCCGTCATCCGTATACTCGGCACTACATAGCGGGTTGGAAAAATAATCTAGTAACTGACAGAAATATCACCAAGTTTATAATCATACTAAAAACGGAAAAAAACCGATGTAATGAGGACTATAGAACACAAATCATAAATGTTGAAAAAAAAGTAAGATGGCAAAAATTGAATAGCGGCAGATTTGTAAATCCGCCACTGAGTATTACTCTCTTGCGTTTAGTTTATTTAGTCCAAATTTATTATCTTACAGAAATAAAAAATAAATTATGATTATATATATACACATTATGTCCGTAATCCATATACTCGTCACTACATAGCGGTTTAGAAAACTAATCTAGTATCTGACTCTCGGGAAGAAGCCGATGTAATGACGACGATAGAACACAAATCATAAATGTTACAAAAAAAAAGTAGGAGCGGCAAAATTGAATAGCCTACTAGCGGCAGATTTGTAAATCCGCCACTTTGCGCAGAGGTGACCACTTACCAATGGGCCAATTTGAAAACAAAACTGCTAAACCGGCCTAGTAATATATTATACAGAAAGATGTATATGCTCTAGCGTCAATGGTCATATAAATGTTACTCTGGATGCACTCAAACGTTAATTAATTCCATAATTCTATAATCCACAAAAATCTCCATTTTGAATAATTCAGGAAGAGTTTAAAGTTCAAATTTCGAATGTGAATTATTCCATTAAGATGTGCATGTATAATAATAATATATACCCTCAGAATAAATTATACGTATTGTATATGTCATCGTAAGATTACAAAAATCGCTACGTTACAATATATCTCGCGAGATTATAAACTGTTGAAATATTGTGAACCGTGAAATATGATTGTGATTTGGGTTATATTCACAAGGGACATAGCATCTTAGCTCCCAAGGTTGGTGGCGCATTGACGAAGTAAGGAATAGTTAATATTTCTTACAGCGTCATTGTCTATTGGTGATGGTGACCACTTACCATCAGGTGACCCGACCGCCAACCTATACCATGAAATAAAAAAAAATAAAATCTATATACTCTAATCTATAAACTGTCGAAATATTGTGAACATTTATATCACTTACAAAGTTTCAATAGTTCATAATATTTCGATTAGCAACAGTCGCGGTCAGGTAATCTCGCGAGATAGTTTATAATCTAACGGTATTTACAATTTTACGGTAATATTTTTAAAAAGGCTAGTAGACTAAAATTGAAGAACTATTTGTCAATGAAAAATTACTTCTAGACACATAATAAAAATACCAGTATTCTGCTTTATGGTATATTATATTTCATGAATAAATATGTAAATATATTTTTTTTTCAGAAACTAAAAACCGAAAAAGAGTATCACAAAGAGGTCGTATCTGATCTGAAAACAAGGATACAGAGTCTTGAAAAACAAGTTCAGACACAACGTGACAGATATGCAACCTTATTGGAAGAAACCGATAACTACATAAGATCTAGAAACGATCGCTCGAGGAAAGTCAGTACTGAGGAAGGGAACTGGAAGGATGGCCATGGAGTATTGAATGTGAGTTTAAACTCATTACAATGTGAAGGTTTACGCGTGTGTTAATTTTTTTTTGAATATCAATTAATTATTTTTTTAACCTTTATAGTAACTAGAAATCGTAATATTATATTTTTAACAAAACAAAGTTACTTTGATAACAAAGGAGATGTTCCAAGTTTGTATGGAGCTCTGGACATGTCCTTGAGCACATAATTAAAGGTTACAAAAAATTAATAAAACTTAGATTTTACGTGTTTTTTCATGAATTACACTTTGTTTCCATGTACATTACATTTTTCGCGATAGTATATAGCAATTTTATTAGTATGTCAATAAATGGCGTTTATTATTATGTCAAAATATCTAATTGACAAGTTTAATTAATTATGTAGTGTTATTACTTTGAAAACATTAACCTAAAACTGTAAATGTTCCTAATTTTTAATATCAATATATAGTAATGATTTACATCAGAAGGACACTATTGAGGTGTACAATAGGTATACAATACACAAAAATAATAGATATGTACAATAAATGTATATTATATATAGTATAAAATAAAAAAATAATACAATTATATTTTATAAGTGATATAATAGATATTAATAGTTGTATTATTTTATTACATACGATAAATAATTTTTCCGAACGTTTCGTAAACATGGCGCGTCAAATTGCCATATAATACTTTTTTATAAGTAATCTAATATTTTTGTACGGCGTTATTTCGAAATATAAAAAATGGTTGTTATTTTTAAGGACTTAGTATGATTTTTTAGCATTGATTTATACGGTGCTCATTGACATGTCCAAATTTGGAATATCTCCTTTATTGCAAGTATATAAAATAATAATCATTAACAACAAAATACTTCAATCAATTTGTTATTTTCTTATATTATCACGAAAACAGTAAAACAATGATACAGTAGACCGTATTTCGCGCCACCTCCCGTCAAAAAGAGAAAGAATTTTAAAAGCCATGTGTCAGCTTGACGCACTACGTTCGAAAAGTCACACTAATTCTCCTTATAATATTAAATATTATTTACATAAAAACTAACTATCTTAACACTCCTTTTTTTCTTGAAAATTGCAATAAACAATTCATATATTTTATCAATAATTTAACCAGCAATAACAATTATACTTTATCACAAAGTTATTATCTTAAAAATGAATACGTTGCTGGTCCAGGGAAATGAGCCCTCTATAAGTAACTTCCATTACTTATATAAGCCTCACTATACATCACGTGATTCACAATAATGAATCACGTGATGAATTTGCGTACACGTGCGTATAGTATGACACAACTTAGATGTAGCGTCGGCAAAATTCGTAAAACCGATCACATCCAAATTAAGTACGCTATCCCAAATTAACAATATCTATTTCTTACGTGAATATGATCTTTACACAAACGTAATAACTTGTAATATCATATGACCTAATGTATTCGTCATTTTGACACGTCGATTTAAATGCACTCGTTGTTTTGGGTTGAACTGACGCTAGAATCTATAGCGATGAATAGCGTCGAATGGCGCGATAGGGTGCTGTTTCTATTGGTTGTGTAAATCGGCAGTAATTTGCCGATGCTACATCTAAGTTGTGTCGTACTATACGTGTCTGTATAAATGAAAGTAAGTTGAAATAGCTTATACTACTATTATAATATAAAAGTTTGTACTTTTGGGAAATTCTGAATTAACACCAACGTAGTCATAAGTCAGAATCATAAAAGTTCCAATTAATATTATAGAGGTCATTTCACAAACCTATACTAATATAAAAATGTGAAAATAACTGTTAGTCTGTCTGTCGCACTACCAAACTAATGTACTGAATTTGATATAATTTGGTGTGAACGAAACTTAAACTCCAAGGAAAGACATAGCTTACTTTTTTGTCAAATACATGATAACCATTTGTCAAATACTATAACGCGGTTTTATAAATAGCCATCAGTGAAATAAAACTAGTTTTAACGGATTTAAATCGCGTTTATTAATCATTTTTATCATCTCGACGTTTCGAGCACTTTACAGCGTTCGTGGTCACGGGTAGACTGAGGTGACATTTATCTATTTATGTCATTCAATTAATGAAACGTCGGGATGATAAAAATAATTAATATACGCGATTTAAATCCATTAAAACAAGTTTTATTTCAATGTGTAATCATCGCGAAAATCTAAGACAACATTAACCATCAGTGGTTACACTTAATGCTTTCACAAGGTCCTACCGTCAAAAAGTCCATACAGCTCCTTTTGTAATATAAAATAAATGAAGTTTTAAAAATATACTGACATTAAATCTACTAATTTTCCAGACAGGAAGTCATGGTAATATCGTATAACGTTGTAATGCTTGTTGTACAGGACGGCAGCGCCCCGCCGCACATGCTGCACTACGCGCACGAACTGGCGCGCAAGGACCTCGACATCACGCAACTCAGGCGCGAGAAGCACATACTGGAGGGACAGTACAGGTAACGCTATTTATTTCTCATTTTTAATCTGCATATTATTCGATACAAGATTTTATAGATGATAAAAAAGCGTGATGTTAATATCTGTTGACTTCCAGGATACATTAATTTAAATAATTATATTTAATTAACATGACTTTGTACTTTTTTAAATGTTAAAAAAGAGTAATTATCGAGTTTCTTGTCGGTTCTTCTCGGTAGAATACTTTCTGAACCGGTGGTAGCTTCACTTAATTGTAAAATGACGATTCAAAAGTGCTTATAAAAGCCTATTTGAATAAAGTTTATTTTGATTTTGATTTTTGAAATGAAGGCATTTTTATTAGATCAATAAAACAGATTTAAAGTTGTAATCACCTTGTAGTATGGGTTTATGCAAGCCTGACTGTGTAACCATCAAACTAATCTTGGGATATTCTACCGTTAAACAGCAATACTTGGTATTGTTATGTGCGGTTTAAACAGTTAGAGGTGGTTTGAATAATCATCCGCGTCTGACTGTTTGTATGTTCGCTATAAACTCCAAAACTACTGAACCGATTTTGATACAGTTTTACTTAATAGACAGAGGTATTGAACGTGAAGGTTTGAACGTGAAGGAAGGTTTAAACATGTCGGAAAAAAAAACAATTGAAAACAGTTGAAAAATATAATAATGTTAGTACGTTACATTTTAATGGTGTTGTGTTAATTCTCCAATAATAATATCAATAGATATCAACACGAAAATATCTAAAGATTAGTCTAAACGGATTTTCGTGCTATGTATCCAATCTATTTCCATCTAGATCAAACCATTTCCAGTTTCTATATATTAATAATAATTACAGTGAAACTTGGTTAAGTGGGACCTGGATAAGTGAAATACCTCCATAACTGAAACTCATGCTGCGGTCCCTTCACTTTGGCATTGAATCACCTCTGTTAGTGGGACGAAGCAAACCTCTATAACTGGGATTTGTCATTTTGTTTTATCATTACAATAACCTCTAAAAGTGAGACAGCATGTGGTTTTTTTATGCATAAAGTTCTTTAACTGAGATAACATTGTTTTGTATTTTTACTATTTTATTCTTTTTCTACCCACAAATTCCGCACTCAACTATCTATGTAATTTGATGTATCAATGACTCCAAGTTATAGTTTTTCTTTACTCTACCAAAGGTGTTTATTTGCAAAATGTCAAAGCGCACCTCTATATCTGAGACAGGTATTTATTTATACCTGGGTATCTGAGACAACGTGTTAGTGGAATACCTCTATAAGTGAAACAACATTGCAGGTCTCTTGAAATTTTACTTAACCAGGTTTCACTATACCTTGTACAATATCTTATATGACTTTATTTTCTAAAGCTTTATGTAACTAAAACATGCTTTTTTCAGAGATTGTCAGCGCGAGGGAACGATCGAGAAGGAGCGATTTAAGGAAGTGATAAGAACACTAAAGGAAGAAATTGACAGGTATAAACTCATTTCTCGTCTCGACTTATTACTGAACTTTCATTTGTGTAATCTATGGTTATAGTTCATTTTGTGCTCGTATAACGGTTAACATCGTGAGGAAACCTGCATGTGTCTAATTTCAACGAATTTATGTCGCATGTATATGCATCAAACTGCTTTAGAGCAGTGTGGAATGAGCTCCAAGCCTCCTCAATGGGAGTTAGGTCTTAGCCCATCAGTTGGGAAATTTACAGGCTGTTGCTTTAACTTTTATATAATAAGATAAAATAATATACTTTACAAACAAAAAAAGGTATTTTTTTTATTGTATAGGTTGGCGGACGATCATATGGGCCACCTGATGGTAAGTGTTCACAATCACCCATAGACAATGACGCTGTAAGAAATATTAACTATTCCTGACATCGTCAATGTGCCACCAACCTTGGGAACTAAGATGTAATGTCCCTTGTGCCTGTATAATATAAATTTGTATAATATATATGATAAATAAAATATCCTTGATGGAATATTTCATGATGTATTATACCATTAAGTGTGAACTACCTACAGTATATCGAAATAACATACAACCTAGCAGATCTAATCTAAATTGTCCATACTTAAAAATCAAATTTCTTTTAGTCGGTAGAGTCGCTAAGAACTTTATTTAATATAACATACAGAATAGTTCTGTATTTATCTATATGTGTGTTAAATTGCCGAGATGGCTCAGTGGTTAGAACGCATACATAAGCGATGATTGCGGGTTCGAACCCAGGCAATCACCATTGAATGTTCATGTGCTTATTCTGTGTTTATCTCGTGTTTGGTGATGAAGGAAAACATCGCGAGGAAACCTGCATGTTTCTAATTTCATAAAAAATCTGCCACACGTGTATTCCATCAACCCGCATTGGAACAGCGTAATGGAATATGTTTCGAACCTTCTCCTCAAAGAGAGTGGAGGCCTTAGCCCAGCAGTGGGAAATTTACAGGCAAAATCAAAATCAAAATAAACTTTATTCAAGTGGGCTTTTACAAGCACCTTTGAATCGTCATTTAACAATTAAGTGAAGCTACCACCGGTTTGGAAAGTAACTACCGAGAAGATCGGCAAGAAACTCATTTGTTACTCTCAAACAGTCATGTTAGTTAATACAATGATTTAAATTAATATAAATGGTTGTTGTTGTTGTATTAAATTCTCATTAATTCCAGGCTTAGAAGGATCCAATCAAGGGAAGGAGCTAATTTAGAATACTTAAAGAACGTAGTGATGGCTTACCTCATGTCGAGCGACTATGCGGGTCGCAAGCACATGCTCAACGCCATCGCCGCCGTTCTGCACTTCACCGACAGCGAGAGGAAAATAGTCTTTAGCACGCTGTGAATAAGGACTGTTTTAAGCCAACATGATTGTTTAAAAAAAAATTAGAGAATTAAACTCCACTTGAAAATTGGCAACCCTTTTCATTTGCGTTTTACGGGGAATCCCTTGATTGTATTAGTCTGGTCGTCATTATTGATTTGTTCTCGTTGGCAAACCTTTTTGTTTATATTTCACGGGGTAATCACTGTCTTAGCTTGAACCCCAGACAAGGCTAATAACTAAAACCCGAGGAAAAACCCATAGAACGCAAGAAACACGGCGGGTAACAAGTAATGTCAGAATTGTTTTCTGAGACGGAAAACCATATTTGCCCAATTGTGAGACTAACGTGTTATCAAAACAATCTTTGCTGTTAATTTTCTTTAGCGAATGAAACAGTATTAGAGTTATTTATTAATAATATATACCAGTGTCCTTTGGATTAATTGTTTATTAACTAAATTATTATATTTTACTATTAAATCATCTGTAAGTACTTCTAAAGTTATTGTCAATTGTTCCCTTTTAAATGTACATTTATTATCAACAAATAATATTTAAACGATTTTAAACCTTATCTACATAATAATAATGCTTGACTTTTGAGCTATAGTGAATCGAACAGCAAAACCATGTCCCATACAAATACAAAATAAAAACATAATTAGAATTATTAAAAGTTAAGTCGTTAACTATGTACAAATAAGAGTTAAAATTTTATTTACTATTATTAATGTAAATTAATCCGAATTGTGTGTGATTAATGGGTAATATGTTTGGGTGATGTATGAACTTTATTCACAAGACGCGTTTAATATTTTGTTTGTATATTCAACGAATGACTTAACGGTAATCGTTACTAATAGGCTATTTGACAATGTGTAAAATAAAGTGACCACCTCCATGGTCGAGTGGTGTGTACACCGGTTTTCATAGGTACGCCACTCTGAGGTCCCGGGTTCGATTCCTGGCCGAGTCGATGTAGATTACCATTAGTTTTCTATGTCGTCTTGGGTCTGTGTGTCTGTGGTACCGTCGTTACTTCTGATTTCCATAACACAAGTGCTTCAGCTACTTACACTGGGATCAGAGTAATGTATGTGATGTTGTCTCGTATTTATATTTATTTATATATTTATAAGTGTTAATTATTGTAATCTGTATGTATTATAGGTTTAAAAATGGTTATTTATTAACGAAAGTTCTTTAAAGCTTAATTTATTCGAAAATCCATATAAAAAAATGCATTTTTTTAAAGTTTGTCACGTGACACAACACACTCCTGATTATGATGCCAGGCTTATGATGAAGTCACTTGCTTGGTTACCTTGTTTGCCTACTATATGTACCACAGATTGAAATACAGGTAAGTGACGTCAACGACTCCACTGCATCGCCATTTTATCTAAGTTTTTCGCGCGCTATTTAAATATGGAATTTTTAATATGATATTTTTCGGCAAATATGTACGAGAAATAAAAAATCATCTTTTACTAAGTTTCTTAACTTCTACTAAATAATATAAAAACCAGTCAAATAGCCTATTGTATAATTTTTAACGAGCTGTTAATAGTCACAAAATAATGCGTCTACGAAAATTACGAAACGTTCTTAATGAATTTTAAGTAGATAGTTTTACAATTTTTAAGAAAAAAACAATAGCTTTTTAAATATTGGAGAAATATGTTGTGATGTTAAGTGAAATCGAAAAAATAGTATAATGTTATATTATTTTTCTGGTGATAAATATAAGAACATCTATTATTACATTTAATAAAATTGGAGTGTCTGTTTGTAATATTAAAATAGCCCTTTTTTACTCAATGCATATGTATGTGTTTATACACGGTACAAGTACCAAAAAAACATATTTTACTATTTTTGACTGTCTGTCTGTCTGTTTGTTCCGGCTAATCTCTAGAACGGCCGGACCGATTTTGACGGGACTTTCACTGGCACATAACTGATATAATAAGGAGTCACTTAGGCTACAATAATATTGTTTTTTGTTATAATCAAAGGCGTACAAAGGCCACGGGTAAAGCTAATAAGACATATATTACAATGTTTTACAGGTCGCCTAGCAATGTAAAAGTAGCTGGAACGATTCTGACCCCCTTGGGTTATTGTCTCCTAACACAAGTGATAAGCGTAAAAAGAGGGCGTTTTAATAGTTTTAGGGCATTGCTTCTATTCTTAAAAAAATATGTATAGTGTTTAAGTATTTATATTTTTAAATTTTTATTACATTCCTATAAGCGTTTTTGTTTTATATAATCAATGAAAGAAAACTTACATCTATAATTATTTTAATAAATATTTGTAAAACAAATTGATTTTTTTCATTTCGTATGAACACTAGGTACCACCCACTCATCAGATATTCTACCGCCAAGTAGTAGTACTTAGTATTGTTGGGTTCCAGTTTGAAGGGTGAGTACCAGTATAAATACAGGCATATGGTACATTACATCTTGGCTATCAAGGTCGCTGGTGGGTGTGGCGGTGTCATGGTATTGGGCAAGTAAAAAATTGGGTAATATTGCTTATTGGGCCATTTTTATGGGCGGTGGTGACTTCGTACCTATGTCATAAAAATGTTAGTCTTTTACAAACTTTTTTTTTAATCACGTAAATACTACTTAACGTATGAAACTGATCAATCTACTACGTCATAGGCTATTTTTTAATTTGAATGTATCCCTTAATTTTCAGTTTTATTTAACGCCTAGTGAAGCAGTAAGGTAACAGCTAGTGATTATAAATTTAAATAAATATAACTCAGTAAAATATATACCTATACTATAATCGACCATTCAATTCGCTACAGCGTTTATAATAAATATGGATGGACACCGATTATCAAGTTTTAGTTTATCACCAAGAACGCAACTGACCAGTGGATTTACAAATCTGCCGCTAGTAAGCTACTGTCGGCGATCAGTAACTGATGTAAATTACAACCTGTATCGCAACGATAAAACAGTAATATTTTGTAGGTACTATTTAATTAATAATTAAATATTACAAAACTAAGGTAGCGTTGTGCAAGTTCGCTTGATCAAATACCTCAATTTTCTATTTAATTTTTATCAGTTAAACTTATCAGTTGTGATTAAACTACAGCAAGAGAGTAATACTCAGTGGCGGATTTACAAATCTGCCGCTAGTATGCTAGTAGGCTATTCAATTTTTGCTGTCCGTACTTTTTTTTTCAACATTTATGATTTGTGTTCTATCGTCCTCATTGCATTGGTCTTTTCCCGTTATTATTATGATTATAAATTTGGTGATATTTCTGTCAGTTACTAGATTTTTTTTCCAACCCGCTATGTAGTGATGAGTATACGGATTACGGACGTAATGGGTATACATATAGTTATTAGTTTTTTATTTTTTATTTCTCTAAGATAATAACAATTTTGGGCTAAATTTGCCGCCCCTCTGAATCTGCCGCTCTAGGCTCCAGCCTATTGGTAAATCCGCCACCGCAACTGACAGTCACAATTTTGCAATCACCGTGATAATATAACGTGGTGTCTCTTTCTTTTCAACCGACTTCAAAAAGGAGGAGGTTATCAATTCGTCTGTATTTTTTTTATTACGTCTGAAAGGTGACGTCACTTCTTTGACCACGTCACTCAGTTTTCGTCTACGTGGAGTAAAATCTTTAATTTTCATATATCAAGTATGATAAAAGAATTGTGTATAATTGTCATACTTATATAATAAATTTGTTGGAAGAGTTAATAGTAAGTTAGTTATTTTTTTTTTAAATCTTAATTCTGATCCTGCTGTAACTTATCAATTGTTAACTTCCCTGTTATTACTGAGATAGCAAAACGTTAGATACATACATATCTCATAAATTTCACATATATGTATAATACATATATTGCAACCCATTAATCCCCGAATACGATGAAGGTAATTTCGTTAGATAAAAATGATTATGAATATGCTCATTTCTTCACTACAGAGATGATTTGCTGAATTACGGTTAAAAACTTATACGTTAAAATGTTTTTAGTTATCGTAGATACCGCGATTCATTGTAAGCATAGAGATGTACAACGACACGTATAAAACACAAAGAGTTTTTTTTTTATTTACTGGTCGAATAAATGGGTTTACTTGGATATATTCATTAGATAAATTGTACAACGTTATTTTGTAATCAAGCAGCGGATATCGATAGAATACAGATAGGTACTGTGAGCTGGTTAAAGGGACGGATAAAAGTTTTTTTTTATTACATATATATAATCTAAATATTCGTCTTTAGTTCCAAATTTTCTTTGTTTCTTTCCATCAGTTCCAACACTTGCACTTTGGAGTAATAGAGCAAAAACCTTTACTAAAACTATAAAACCAAGCCTTGTTACATCCACTTGTGACAAGAGGGCTGGTTCTTATTTTAGATATTAATAATTTTGAATATCAACATTATTGCCAATATTGCACGTGATCATAATTTGTATCAGTATTAGTAACTTAGAACTTAATATAATTGAGGACTTAATGTAAATAATTCTCTTAGTCTTTAAATATTTTTATCGCAACTAAAAAAGATTAAAAACGTGAAAATTTACTCGGTGGTAGGGCTTTGTGCAAGCCCGTCTGGGTAGGTACCACCCACTCATCAGTTATTCTATCGCTAAATAACAGTACTCAGTATTGTTGTGTTCCGGTTTTAAGGGTGAGTGATCCAGTGTAACTACAGGCACAAGGGACATAGCAGCTTAGTTGCCAAGGTTGGTGGCACATTAACGATGTAAGGGAAAGTTAATATTTCTTACAGCGTCATTGTCTATGGGTGATGGTGACCACTTACCATCAGGTGACCCGTATGCTCGTTCGCCAATCTATACCATAAAAAAGTGAACGCGGTTTATTATTAGTTCTTTTATTATGAAATTTAAAAATCGAACGAAGAATTACTTTGTGGCCAGGAGTTTGTATCGTTTTATTATAATTAGGTATTGCCATAAAAAGTTCTAAAAGTACAATTCAAACTCAGGATATACTTACAAAGTTAGAAGACTCTTTCAATGATCGTTAGATCGTATCGTTTCTGTGCCATATCTGTCGAACCTCAGGTGTTGCAGTATAAACTTTTTAGTACCGCTATTAAGACCTTCCCAATCGTTTCAGCGACAACACTATGTATATAATACGTATACTATGTAGGTACATTAAGTTATTTCGTTAGTTTTATTAATACTTTTTATCATTTTAGTAAGAAATAGTTACATTCAACAATAAGAACAACAACAGCCTGTAAATTCCCATTGCTGGGCTAAAGGCCTCCTCTCCCTTTGAGGAGAAGGTTTGGAACATATTCCACCAAGCTGTCCCAATGCGGGTTGGCGGAATACACATGTGGCAGAATTTCTATGAAATTTGTCACATGCAGGTTTCCTCACGATATTTTCCTTCACCGTTGAGCAAGAGATGAATTATAAAGACAAATTAAGCACATGAATCAGCGGTGCTTGCCTGGGTTTGAACCCGCAATCATCGGTTATGATGCACGCTTTCTAAACACTGGGCCATCTCGACTCATAGTTACATTCCCTATGTCTAAATCTCAGTCTTGAGACTCTAGATCCATCTAAGACTAAACATTTTTTTTTTCTTTAATTATGAGCTTTGTCGCTAAAGCAAATATGTCGTCCTGTTATTAAACACTTATATTGATTCAGCTTCTTTGTACACTTTCAATCGATTTGTACAATTACTTTGCCGAGACAGAATCAGGTATGGACAAAATAATGTTTCATTCTCCAACGTTACAAGAAAACAGCTTATCACAAAACATTTGTCGTCTTATAGTTTCGTTCTTGACACACTGCATCAAAACATGATAGGCATCCTCTACAACTCCACAAACCGAACAATAAGGATGCGGAACCACTCCCATCAGATGCGCAAATTTTCCAAATGGAATGTCTCCAGATCGCAACCGTAAAGCAGTAAGACTAAGAACTTAGTAATGATAAATAATTATTCACCTATTGCTTTGAAATACTGTTAATAGAAACGGAATTCCATATAAGGTTTAAAAAAAAAACAGTCTACCGCCTTCCTCATAATAACGTATTCCTAAGCCTTATATAACCTCTACCTTATTTTGAACCAATTTTTTTCTTTTATTCAAATTGATACATGTAAGCAATTGTAAATCCCAGTTCTAAGTTAAAAATTTTCTTTTGATGAATATAACTGGTCAAATTATTTTCGGTTCTTGAACAAGCGAATTATAATTAATTTTACAAAGCGCGGCAAAACACACTGAGTTTTATTATTCTTCTGTATTGTCAGATGTCATATTGATACCAACCAAACTGCATTGGAACAGTGTGGTCGAGTAAACACCAAACTTACCTCAAGATTCTGATTATCTGACCTACTTCTATGTGTAGACGTACCTTAATTATTTTGAAATAAATAAAATTTACAATACCAATAAAAAATGATAGCTTACTTTAAATAACAATGATTATTTTTATAAATGGCAATAATATTATTTTTAAAATAAATTTCTCATTATCATTACAGCGTCTGTGAAATTTAAATAATGTTAAGATGACCTGAATAACTAAGAAGCTTAACGTGTAGTGTTTTGTAAGTAAATGGCAAGTTTAGTAACATTAAATTTAACTTCAGAATTGATACTGGCGTCCCGACACCGTCTTAGAAGCGCAAAATATGTTTCATCTATCATACTCCTTTGAAAATGACGTTTCGTAGGGTTACCATATACACTTAGGATAATTTAATTAAATTATTTTAGAATAATAAATTTTGTCAAATATTTTTTAATATAAAAACTTCTTTTATATTGAAATTAGCGACCTGCTCTTGCTTCGCAAGGGTGCAATACTGATACAAAATATGCTACAGAATCTGTTTATTTTCGACATCACATTGGAAACTTCCCAAATTATCAGTGTTACTTAACTATATTGTCCATGTATTATTTACCAAAACCTTCCTCTGGAATCACTCAGTCTATCTATTAAAAAAACCGCATCATATCCGTTTATTTTAAAGACCTAAGCATACATAGGGACAGCGATAAGCGACTTCATTTTATACTATGTAATGATAAATATGAAAATGAACGGAAGTTAAATTATCAGTCAATGATTTAAAACTTTATATTACTTGCATCGTCAATGCATTCCAATTATGGGGAAGAAGAGGTATTACGTCGGTAATAATGATGGAAATTACATTATGATAATATTATGAAGTATTTATTACCAGTGGCGGATTTACCAATAGGCTAAGTAGGCTCGAGCCTAGGGCGGCAGATTTAGAGGGGTGGCAATTAGCCCAAATCTGTTATTATCTTAGAGAAATAAAAAAAAAAAAACTTATAACTATATGTATACACATTGCGTCCGTAATCCGTATACTCGTCACTACATAGCGGGTTGGAAAAATAATCTAGTAACTGACAGAAATATCACCAAGTTTATAATCATACTAATACCGGGAAAAAACCGATGTAATGAGGACGATAGAACACAAATCATAAATGTTGCAAAAAAAAGTAGGGGCGACAAAAATTTAATAGCCTACTAGCCTACTAGCGGCAGATTTGTAAATCCGCCACTGAGTATTACTTTCTTGCGATAGTTTAATCATAAACTGATAAGTTAAAATAGTTACAATAGCAAATTGAGGTACTTAATCAAGCGAACTTGCACAACGCTACCTTAGTTTTGTAATATTTAACTATTAATTAAATAGTACCTACAAAATACTTATTGTTGTATCGTTGTGAAATATACAGGTTGTAATTCACATGAGTTACTGGTCGCCCTACCGAACAGAAGTGGGGTAAAGCTTTTCGCGGTAGCGCTATTATATTGATTGTCTCAACTCTTTTGTGCGGCCACTAATGGACTGCCTAGTTGATTAATGTCGCCTTACGAGATATTGTTCAGAAAATTACTTCATTATAAACTCAATTTCACTTGTAATTCTCTTTTGTTCACGTTCAATGTAGTTGTTTGTTAATTTTTATTGAGCTAGATGACCCAGTGGTCAGAACGCGTGTATCTTAACCGATGATCGCGGGTTCAAACCCTTTTTTTTTTTTACGCTGGAAAAACGCTTTACGCGCTTCCCCCACGTGATGGAAAGTGGGGGGGTGTGTGGGACTCCCCGGTTTCCTGAACGCCTAGTGCGTCCAGGTCCACCGGGTTTACCCACTAAAAAACCAGCGGTACCCTCTCCGTCTTTCGGTGGGCGTCACGGGATCGCTTACGCATGCTACCGTGACGCCCTGACGGTCGGCCCGCCTATGCGGCCCTCCAATACCTAGAGGGGGTTCCCAGGGTACTGAGACCCCCCTGGTCCCTGCGGCGCCTATTGGGGCGGGAGGAGAAGGTGCGCGTAGCGCCTCTTCCTCCTCCCCGGTCTTCTATGGCGGAGCGGGTCTGCAGCGGCGTCGTCTTCCCGCTCCCACTCCGCAGCTTCCTTCTGCGACATCACGCTTTCGCAGAAGGAGCGCATCTCCGACCAACACGTCTCGCTGCCGAGCATTTCATTGACGATGCTCGACAACGAGAGGTCTCCGCCCATAGACGCCGCCAAGGAGTGCCTCTGGGGCCCCCACGCGGCACACTCACTCAGGGTGTGGTGCGCCGTTTCTACTGGCGCACCACACTCGTGGCAGGAGGGTGACACCTCCCGCCGCGCTATTCCGTGCAGGTACTTACCGAAGCATCCGTGCCCGGTAAGTACCTGCGTCATCCTGAAGGTGAGCGTGCCCTTCTTCCTCGCGACCCAACGACTCAAGTGGGGACGTATCGCCTCCACTGTCATCAGGCCCGCCGTGGGTGACCCCAGGTCCTCCTGCCATCGGGCGATCAGGGCTTGCTGGGCTAGAGCCCTGATCCGCCCGACCTCCGCCGACCCTGGACGGTCGCCGCGGTTCCTCGCCTCAACCCGGAGCCGGTACACCTCCGCGAGCACCTCTGCCTGGAGCTCCCAGGGCGGATCGCCCGCGAGAAATGTCGCCGCAGTCCACGACACCGTACGGTACCCTCTGATGCCTCTCACCGCTATGACCCTCTGCGGCTTCCGCAGAAGGGCCCGATTGTCAGCGGTGAGGGCGTCGATCCAGATCGGGGCACCGAAAAGCGCCATCGACCTCACTACGCCGGAGTACAGACGCCGGCATAGCGATCCCGGCCCCCCCACATTCGGAAGGAGGCGGCCGAGAGCGGCGGCGGCGTTGATGAGCCTCGGGCCGAGGTGCACAAAGTGCTGCCCAAAGCTCCATCGACCGTCCAGGATGAGGCCCAGATACTTCATCTGGGCCTGTACCTTGATCACCGTCCCCCGGACGATGATGCTCGCCCCTCGTGGGGGTCCCTTCCCAGGACCGTGGAATAGAAGGGCCTCCGTTTTAGAAATGGAGACCCTCAGGCCCAGCATTCCCATACGGTCCACGGTGAGGGCCTTTCCGACCTCCGCAAGGCGAGCCGCCTCCCGAAAGTCCCGCCCAGTCGCCGTGACGAGGGTGTCGTCGGCGTAGCACAACACCCCCATCCCGGGTAGGACGGGAGCTCGTAGGAGCCAGTCGAAACCGACGTTCCACAGAATTGGGCCGAGAACCGACCCCTGTGGAACGCCGCAGCCTACCCGATGCCGGACCAACCTCCCGTCGACCCCCGCCCAGAGGACCTCCCTGTCCTGGAGGTACGCCTCCAGCAGCCTCCTCAGATAGGCCGGCACCCCATGGTATCGGAGTGCCTCCCGTATCGTCTCGAAAGGGAGACTGTTGAAGGCGTTCGCCACGTCAAGCGACACCGCCAGAACGACCTGCCCCCGGGCCACCGCTTCCATCGTCCGAGTCTTCAGAGCATCCAGGGCGTCGACCGTCGACCGGCCCGCCCTGAACCCGAACTGAGCCTCTGAAAGACCCGGACCGACCTCCTCGAGGTGCTGAACGAGACGGGCTGCGAGAATCTTCTCGAAAAGTTTTCCCGTCTCGTTCAGCAGTACTATTGGCCTGTATGTCGAAGGAGAATCTAACGGCCGACCTTCCTTCGGCAACAGGACCAATTTCCCTTCTTTCCAAGGATTCGGAAACTGCCCGCTGCACAGACACTCGTCGAACAGCTCCCGAAACCCTGCACCTAGGAATTCCAGGGCGTCGCACAGAACACGCCCTGGAACCCCGTCCAGACCCGGCGCCGTGTTCTTGGCCCTCAGACGACTGAGAGCCATTTCCATCTCCCGCTCCGTGAGCAGCGGTGGAGCCACTGCGTCTTCGATCACGGAGCGGGGAGCCATCTGCGGAGGGACACGCTCGCCTGGTTGGGGAAAGAGTTCCCCAACCAGGCGTAGGAGGAGTTCCGGTGTCACCCAGGCAAGCACCACTGCATATTCATGTGCTTAATTTGTGTTTATAATTCATCTCGTGCTCGATTGTGATGGAAAACATCGTGAGGAAAACTATATGTGTCTAATTTCAAAGAAATTCTGCCACATGTGTATTCCACCAACCCGCATTGGAGCAGCGTGGTGGAATATGTTCCGAACCTTCTCATTAAAAGGGAGAGGAGGCCTTAACCCAGCAGTGGGAAATTTGCAGGTTGTTGATGTTGTTTGTAAATTTGTAACTATTTAAACGTTATTTTTTTCATTCTCTCGTTTTTATTTTATTTTTTATTTATAGGTTGGCAATACTCCGTACTGTTGTTTGGCGGACCAGACGGACGTGCACAAAGCCCTACCACCAATTTTTTTAGAAGCATTGTCAATTTTTAAAGTATAGTTATGACTCGTAAGTTCAGTTCTAGGTTTAAAATCAAGGTCGCTTGGAATACTATGGGACGTGCTAGTAGTATCTTTAATAGAATTATAATCAGAAATTAGATTCTGAGAAAATCTGGACTCCTTGTAGTTTCATGCAAAATCAGACAATTAAACTGGAAGTGGGCTGGTTATTTGGTGCAGACGAGATCTAGAGTCAAAAGGTAGAGCGCCCTTCAGCCACGTATTTCGATAACCTGAAGTGGGTGAGGACCTTACCCACTTCAGTTAGCTCATCTCAACCACTCACCTCACCGTGAGTTATACGATAGACAATTGAAAATCGGCAATTGTTTATTTATTTCAAGCAAATTAAATCAGGTTTTATGTCAAATGCAAAAGTTTTCGTTTAATTCATTTATTAAAAGACATATTTCTTAAAGTATTCTCGTATTTATTTATTTTTAAACGGACTTTTAAGTAGCAGTAATATTTTTCAATTCATTTTACTTGGAGGACTCTAAAAAATATGTGGAATACGCAATTATTTTTATTACTTTTTAGTGCATATCTTTTCGTTTTAAATTAGTGTTTTGTTTGAAGTCGGTTTTTCTTATTGTTAAAATTTTTATTTATTGTATCATTATTTCTATTGAGTTATTGAGTCTCATTCAACTATTAATTCATTATAATATACTGATTTTAATAATAGAGTCGACCGGCATAGGCGCTCTAACATAGACAAAAATGTGGATGTAGAAAATGTTACTACCTTTTACTAATATAAATATCCCTGACAATTCAATTTACCATTAAGAAATTTAATATTCAATCAATATAAATCACGACAATATTAAAATAGGTGTACAATTATTAGTTGATATTATATGTAAAATGAAAAATGTTTTAAAATCAACAGAAAAGAAAATGTGGTGGAATGCACATGTGGTAAAATTTCGATGAAATTAGACACATGCAGGTTTCCTTACATGCATGCATGTTTTCCTTCACCGCCGAGCACGAGATGAATTATAAACACAAATTAAGCACATATATATAATGGTGCTTGCCTGGGTTAAAACCCGCAATCATCGGTTAAGATGCACGCGTTCTAACCACTGGGCCATCTCGGCTCACAGAATATATAAAAACTAAGTATTAATAAAACACGATTTAATAAAAGGAAATAAATTAAACTAGTATTCATAAGTGTTTCGTAGTATATCTTAACTAACATCTGTTCGTGACAAACACTTCACTTTGCGGAACAAAGGATGAATCTTTGAAAGCTCGCCTCGCCTCTTATTTGCACGTACATTAAATTAAATTCCATTTAAAATATCTCTACAGTTACCGTGTAATGAGTTTTGCGTTAAAACAATTTTAAATTAAACGACGCCATAAAGATAAGGATGTTTATTTTAATTTTTACGTAATACAAATTGTCGCGTTTACTTTGATTACTTGGAATCTGGAGTTCATTGTATCTATGATTTTTAGTTTAATCGCTTACAACTAGCGCGCACTGGTAACTTTTGTCACGGTGACTGTTTCGTCACTCTTGTCAAGTCCGTGTGTACAGATGCACACAAATGCCACGTCGAAACAGTCACCGTGACAAAAGTTACCAGTGCGCGCTATTTCTTACGCCTCAATAAAGTAAAGCTTATAAATTCGTAAAACAAAATAGGATAAAAAAAAATGTTAATTTATACGATGGATTGCTGGGTCTATTTTTCATGAAACCGAGGCAGTTGCATAATTTTTTTCAAGTTAAGGAAAAAGGTACGTAGTTCATGTTTAGGTAAATAAGCATGTTTTTGTAAAAAATTGCTATCTCAAGATTTTTGTTGATATAATAATAGTAAGACGATAAAGTGTTAGGATCCTACCAAGTTCCAGTTATATCTATTTCAATTTATATTCCCTGGATGTGTTTACATATGTAAGTTTTTTTGTGGTATAATTTGGTGGACGAGCATATGGGCCACCTGATGGCAAGTGGTCACCATTACCCATAGACAATGACGCTGTAAGAAATATTAACTATTCCTTACATAATCAATGTGCCACCACCCTTAGGAACTAAGATGTTATGTCCTTTGTGCCTGTAGTTACACTGCCTCACTCAACCTTCAAACACAACAATACTGAGTACTGTTATTTGGCGGTAGAATAACTGATGAGTAGGTGGTACCTAACCAGACGGGCTTACACAAAGCCCTACCACCAAGTAAATAAAACGGTTTTATAATATTTTACTGCCTACTAAAATATTGTCATAGTTTTACTTTGGATATATAAATTCTCGATCGTATATCAAAAATTCCTAATATCCAATATTTCGTTTGATAAATCGAAAAATAATTAACTTCCCTTTTGAAAGTCTTGTTTCGGGAATCTTTGATTAACTGCATTTTTGCTAAATATCGAAATCAACTGACGTTGCCTTGTTTATTTTACGATCCACATTAGAGTTCCAGAATTTAGCTCACCAATTAATATATGTTGATAGTGACCACTTACTGCTCGTCCGCCAACCTATTAAAAAAAAAAGTATAAACGGAATTAGAAAGTCGATGTCTTTTTTTAGAAGGAAAGGTAAGACGTTTGGTTAGGAGTAGTATTTTTTTATACTATAGGTAGGCGGATTATAGTTTAGTAGAAGATAGTGTTACCTATCCAAACGTGCTTGCACAAGGCCTTACCACCATATATAGAGCATCTTTATATTTATCATCATTATTATTAATCCCGTGGGGATAGATGAATTACGGAGGCTTTATTAAAATGAAATGATCACATAAAACGACTCAACCATTCGAATGGTGACGGAAGCTTAAATATTTTACACCTGAACAACTTATGAATACAATAATTTCTATAATTATAATTGTAAAATATTATTAAATATATAATTATTATTATAGACAATCATTAGAAAAAAAAACAATGACATAGACAATATTGTGATTGTGTTTATCATAAAGAAATATGTCGATATTATTTATTTATTTGGGAAACAAATAATTATAATTATACTTAATAGAAATAAAAAAATAATATAAAAAACATAAATCGATTAAGTTTCCAAATTACAGAGACAAATCAAAACTGGGATATAAAAAAATAAAAACAAAAACTGAAATTATAAAAAGCTAGCAAATCAGTAAAACAGTTATAATTTAATAATACGATGTAAACTAATTTTTGAGTTAAATATATCTATCTGCATTGCCAAGTCACTATAATTATAATATAAAGAAAACTATTGATACAATTACTAAATGTTGATTTATAACTACAAAAATAATTTGAATAGGACTTGGCTTCTATGAGATCTCAAAACTTTTTACGATGGAAAGACTGCATCGAGAGACTTGGTATTTTTTTACATTTAATGTTTTGGTGGGATTTATTTCTATACAATGTGAGTTATAATTATTACATTCACGTAACAAGAACACATTCTTTGAAATATCACACTCATACAATACTCACGCTTGTATTTCTTTTAATCGATCCAAATCAAATCAACCAATCACTGAAGTCAAGTATGCTATCTTACTACTGTGTATACTGTGTATAAACTGTTGTTTAATGGGATACAATGATTCCAGTATAGTACGACACAACTTAGATGTAGTATAGGTAAATACAATAAACCGATTACTGCCGATTTATACAACCAAAAGAAATAGCTCCCTACCGCGCGATTCGACGCTATTCGTCGCTAAAGATTGTCGCGTCAGTTCAACCCGAGACAGCAAATGCATGCAAATCAAATCAAATCAAATCGACATCGGTCATATGATATTACAAGTTATTACGTTTGGGTAAAGATCATATTCACTTAAGAGTTAAATAATATAATATTGTTGATTTGGGATATGCACTTAATTTGGATGTGATCGGTTTTACGAATTTTGCCGATGCTACATCTAAGTTGTGTCGTAATAGAATTTTGACATAATTGATTTGACATTCAAAAGGAGAAGACAAAATTTGACGACCTCCGTGGTAGAGTGGTGTGTACACCAGTTTTCATGGGTACCCCACTCTGAGGTCCCGGGTTCGATTCCCGGCCGAGTCGATGTAGATTACCATTAGTTTTCTATATTGTTTTGGGTCTGGGTGTTTGTGGTACCGTCGTTACTTCTGATTTACCATAACATAAGCATTAGCTACTTATATTGGGATCAGAGAGTAATGTACGTGATGTGGTCTCATATGTAAAAAAAAGCAATCTCTATTTAATCTTCCTATCCGTAACAGTATAGAATCATATTAAATCAGTTACAAATTAGAGAAATATATGTATTTTATTATTAGTGCTTACACCAAAGACAATCAAATATTTTGTCTTTAATTAATTAAGGTCGAACCACACTATACGTGTCTGGTTTGTAAAAATGTGCCGCTGACTCAATACATGCCTGCAACACGTGTAGCGCGGATTCTTGGCAAGCGACGATTTAATTACAACCGTCTAGCAGACCACAAACATCCTGTGGCAGTTTTGGCACACGACGGCTGTTAGGAAAAAACGTATCAAATTGTCTCTGGTAATTTGGACGACTCGCGATCTGCTTTCATTAGACTCTTGGCCTCTTTTCGAAAACATCTCGCTGAGCACTGAATTTGTAGGTACGTTTGTAATTGTAAACTCGTATACGTAATTTTGTTTTAATTTTGACTAATTCGAATTTCGAACTGTTTATGACATACGACACAATTCGAAGAATGATTTATTTGAAAGAGAAAAAAGAATTATCACTACATAGTATAAAACAAAGCAGCTTTCTCTATCCCTGTAACTCTTTGTATTCTTTAATCTTTAAAACTACGCAACGGATTTTGTTATTAGATAGAGTGAATCGAGAGGAGATTTTTTGTATATAAGACATGGACAATATAGTAAAGAAACACTGATAATTTAAGAAGTGTGTAATGTGACGTCATAAATAAACAAATTCTGTAGAATATTTAGAATCAGTATTGTACCCGTGCGTAGCTAGTGTTTAATAACAATTCTTCATAAATTGAAACCAATTTTTACTAAATTATATTTTTTTAAGTGATACTTAATTTTTACGTATAATACGTTTAAGTTACAATCAAATATATTCCACAAAGAGAACTCTCAAACGTTACACGTTACTAATGCTAATACAATGCTACGAAAACAGGGATCGCTTTCCTCATGATAATAAAAGCCGAATACCTGGCATTATCCAAATTTTATATTCCTCAGCCGTGCCAGAACACGTCGGGACAATGGCTGGATGAATGTACTGTCATCGGTACACAGGCTTGTGAAAAATGAACGAACATTACGAGGCAGCGTCTAGCCAGCGCGGTTAGCACTTTAGCTGTGACTGATAGTAACTGACGAATAGTGAGCCAAATGTTAAGTTTAAAGGCTTGTAGATAATGTTAGTGTTGATTTATTGTATGCGACGTTTATTTTGTGCCACGATTCGATCCTTTTGTTTGCCATTTAGTAAGCTCAGTGGTTAGAACTCGTGCTACTTGACTGATAATTGTGGGTTCACCCAGGCAAGCACCGCTGATTTTTTTATAAAATATTTTTTTTTCATATTAGTAAATCTGCATGTATCTAATTTGATCGAAATTTTGCCATATGTGAAGTTACCAGGAGCAGCGTGGTGGAATATGCTCTCACCTTCTCTTCAAAGGAAGAGGACTTAGCCCAGCAATGGGAAATACATATAATTTGTTGTGGGTAAAGGTTTGATAAATAATTGACTATAATATATTTCCAAGATTCTTTCCATCCGATCGTCCCTGACTAAATCAAGGCGGGCTAAGTCGCAGGCAAAACTAGTCTTATAATATTTTAAAAATCCATCCTCTATTTGAGATAAATCTTTCAAAAACGATATCAGTTGTCACTCAACGATATCCCAACTTTCTTATCATCAATACACGTTCACATTTTGTAATTCGTCGTAACCAAAAAAAAAACCAAAACGATTGAGATTCGTGGTTATTTTGAATACGATATATATGTATATATACATTTAGATAAAATTCCGCATGCAACGCTACTTCCAATACTTTATGTTAGTCAGACTACGAAACTACGTACTCTGGATGCAAACTGTTTTCCGTCTTAGCTTCTACGTGTATTAAGACGTCCGCCTCGGCGATATCTTTAAATTTTTAGCATCGTAACGATTTAGACATCATTGGAATCTATCGATATTCCCGTGCTTTTTATTATTTTCAACCGATTTCAAAAAGGAGGAGGTTATCAATTCGTGAAACCGGCTCCAAATATAACAATAACTATAACTACGTTATATAATCGTAAATCGACTTTTAAGTAGTCTAATATTTTTCATTTCATTTTACTTAGGAAGACTCTAAATATATGTTTCCTACGCAATTATTTTTATTACTTTTTAGTGCATATTTATTTGTTTTAAGATCGTGTTTTGGTTGAAGTCGGTTTTTCTTTTCAACCGACTTCCAAAAAGAGGAGGTTATCAATTCGTCTGTATTTTTTTTTTTATGTTTGTTACCTCATAACTTTTCACTGGGTGGACCGATTTTGATAATTTTTTTTTGTTTGAAAGGTAGTGCTTCCCGTGGGGTCCCATTTTTTTTTATTTTTTTCCGATGATGGTATCCATATGAAAACGACATAAGTCTTAAATTTGCATTATGTATATGCGCGACAAATAGGTGAATAACTGAAAATCACGTTAACCAATTTTGATAATTCTTTTTTTATTATAAAATATATACTTCAAGGGTAATTTGGTGAAAGTTTGGTAAGGTTTTGAGCACAGGATCCATGACAAAGTAACGGAACGGAAGGGAACGGAACAATTCTGAGGAGCACGTTAGCGATACTCAGTCGAATCTTTTATTTATAGGTTATTTGGATATTTGAGTCACCTTCCGTAATGTGGTTATGTTTATGTAATTATCATAGTCGAATATTATAATCAACTAGCTACCCACCCCGGCTTCGCACGGGTGCAATACTGATACTAAATATATCAACTACAGAATTTGTTTATTTACGACATCACATCGCAAACTTCTAAAATTATCAGTGTTTCTTTACTATATTGTTCATGTATTATATACACAAACCTTCCCCTTGAATCACACTATCTATTAAAAAAAACCGCATCAAAATCCGTTGCGTAGATTTAAAGATATAGGTACAGAGAAAGCGACTTTGTTTTATACTATGTAGTGATGGAACTCCTATACGGCTCGCAGTTAGGGTGCGATATGGGGCAGAATTTCTTACTATCTTTAATCAAATTTTGTGTATGTGATGTGATGTCATATGATGTACAAAATATAGTTGGTCTTTTTCAAAGTTTTTTTGCTGAGTTCGATTACAGCTCTTTCGAGGGATCCTTGTAGTTTACACCGCGTGACGTATTAAATCCGCATTTTCGAAAGTCTATTTTTGCTTTATTCGCAAGTTTTCTTTGAAATTGTCCTCGAAGTAGTTTCTGACTCATATAAACGGAACGCTTAATCTATCCATATTAAAAAAAATAGTTAGTCAACATCAGCTTCACTTAAAATCAAAAAATAAATAAAAATTTTAACAAAAAGAAAAACCGATTTCAAACAAAACACTAAACACGTGGCTGACACCGACTCCAAATATAACAATAATTGTTATAATTATTGTTATACAAATTACCTTTTACACAATAATATACTGGATCAATCAAGGGGCTCGTATCGCTTCTTTCTTTTGATTGTTGGGGCAAGGGCACCGTGGCTGACACAGGCTCCAAATATACCAATAACTATAACTACATGATATAATCGTTAATCGACTTTTAAGTAGTCTAATATTTTTCATTTCATTTAACTTAGGAAGACTCTAAAAAATATGTTGAATACGCAATTATTTTTATTACTTTTTCGTGCATATTCATTTGTTTTAAAATAGTGTTTTGTTTGAAGTCGGTTTTTCTTTTTGTTAAAATTTTTATTTATAATAGAAGTTATTGGACTTTGAAAATGTTTAATGTAGTAAAATTATTGATGTAATGGTTTTAATTGAATGTTAATTCTAGTTAATCCCTTAAATGTATTATAATTTCTGCTTATTTTTAATACTATAGGATTTTCGCTTATGACTCGCGCACTACTGGACCTCTTTTATACTAGTACACAATCATCTTTTATACGTTTTTTTACTATTAATCGAGCACGGCGAAGTATTAACCCATTCTCCTAATCTTTATTTACACACTAAAAATCTTATATGTTTATTGTATGTATATTAATATTGTAGTGTTTATTAAATACTACCATGTATTCTCACAGCCCGTCACAACCACACAGGGTACCGTTGAAAATCAGCGTTGGAACTGAACCCTACTTGGAAGCTGAATACTCATTACATTTTTAGCCTCCTCGGGTACCACCCATTTGCATATAGCAGTTGGTAGAACCACCAAACAGTAATATTTTACTATTATTGTAAAACATCACAATACCTAATTTGGTGGCGCATTTTTGTAAAAAAATGTAGACATTTTACACGACGTCAATGTCTGTGATCAACGGTGACCACTTGCCATCATATCCCTTTGATACTTGTGTCAATAAATTCCATAAAGAAATCTGTATTTATATGTGTGTGTATCCGCATACTTTACTGTATCTCTGCATGTGTACTCCAACAAAGGATATAACGTCCAATTTAATATATGAAAAATATTATCCAATATAAAAACTCATACTTTCGAACTAATAATACAGAATCAGAAATTCAATTTCGTTAAGTGTCGCAGAATTAAATCGTTTGACCGCAACTTTCCGATATGGTCATAACAAAACTGGTATGCATTGAACTGCTGCTGGGAACAGTCGAGATATGTAGACGGTGGTTTTATAAATTACAAAGTATAAAAATATTTGACAAAAATTTTGTGCAGCGGATTGTTAGCGAGCGTAATACACACGGGTTTATATTTTGATCGGAGACGATAATGGATTTCTGTTGTTCGTATTTATTATGGCTAAAACATAGTTGATACAGTAACACTTTTATTAATATGCGGAGTTTTTTTGATTGGATTTATGATAGGTGTATTGTTGTTTATAGTTCTTAAATATATGAGCTTCGTTTTATTTGGTTCTAGCTTTGTGCAAGCTCGTCTGGGTAGCTCGAATTATTTATTTTCTATTCTACCATCAAAAATCAATAAGTTATTTACTGTTGTGTTTTGGCTCGAAACGAACAGGGTCATATCATCTTTGTTCCCAACTTTGGTTCCGCATAGGTGTGATGTAAGGATTGGTTATTATTCCTTACATCGACAATGTTTATGGGCGTCAAGTTAATGTTCGTACACCTACCTATTATATAAAAAACAAACTTAACTGAATTGACTGACTTATGGTGCTAAATATAATTAGTCATATATCATAAAAAATAAAGTAATATAACATAACAGTCTAACAAGTGCCAACTATTGTACAGCGGCGTCCACTTCTCTATATGAAAATAATTGGAGCTGATACCACCATATTTCGTAATCGTTTATAAGTGTTATGTTTCTTATTTTCATAAAAAAATCATACTTTATAAAACGCTCGAACTTTCTCGTAATATTTTATCGCACGTATACTTCTGATGTGCGGCCGTCTGACATTCTGCGGTGGCTGAAAAAAACGGGTTCTTAATTAAAACGAGCCTTGCCAAGAAACTGTCAATAACTGTCGGCGGTATAATGGAGGGACCATTATGAGTTGGCAGGTGACCACTGGAGGAGAAAGACTATGTATTCGGTTTAGAAAGAATTCTTGATAGCAAGGTTGAATTTCGTATGACAATTGGATTTATCGATTTGTAATTGTTGTAGTTCTCAATGGTAATAATATTGAAGTTACGTTATGGGTTCTCGACATTTTGAACAACACTACTAAACTTTTCTATCGATGGAATTGAATACTATGAGTGTATACCTATAGAAAATTAGGGTCGAAAGCTTGATAAATGTGTAATATTCTGAATTTTTAATTTTGGAAGTGAAATTAAAATATAATTAAGTAGTTAAGTATAACAATGTTGTATTATAAATAAATGTATTTTAACCTTAAATACATTTATAATTATATTAAATTATAAACTCTTAGTGCACAATATAGTTGAGTTAATAGTAAATGGCATGAAATACGTAAATGTATAGTTGGGTGGAAATGGAATGGCGTTTTGGGATATGATTTTGAGGTTATAACCTCGTAGTTGAAAAAAAAAAATTTTTTTTTCAATATGTTGGTATACTTGATGATTATGAACAGAATTGATTATTATTAAAGAAAATCAATAAATAAATATAGAATAAACTGTCATGTTTATTTTAATAAATATAAAGTTCTGTAAAATAGCTGCAGGTCATTAGAAGATAAAATTTTTGTTCAATACGATTTTCGTCTAGAGTAAGTCGTTCCTCAGAGAAATGCGATCATACTCAATTCATTTGATAGCTCACAGAAAACTGTCATAGAAACGAATAAGTCAACTCAGCTCCATAGTCTTATCTGCCGTAGTACCAACTATTCTACCAATCATATCACATTATTCTGATAGTATTAAGACTCTTTTAACGTGTATTGTTTGTAAAATTACACTTTTACAAATAGTATATATTAAAAGAGGTCTTAATACTAACAGGGAAAATGTCTAAATTGCTGTGTCACGCGTCACATGTTTTGGGAAAATGTAATTTGATGATTTTGCCGTCAAAATCATCGACCATTCTTATAGGAGTCCAGACAACTGAGTAGGACGTAATATAGTAAACATCCGTGCGTAAACATAAGTGCACTCTACTATCTCATTCTCATAATCCGATAGAAAGGAAATTTTGTCACTACCGGAGGCAGAAGGTGGACTAACAGCTATACAAGCTTGCTGAATACTGGGAATGTTATACAGTAAGAAAACCTTCGTCAGTTTTCATATTTATTCTTTTATCAAGTCTTAAACTCTTACTACTTTTTGAATCTAATCATCAAATCATTGCGACGCAATATGTCATTCTCTATTGATAAAGCAGATAATCGCTCACACTGAACACACGAAAATAGATCTTAGGGTGACGAACCTATTCTTACACCGATTGTTCTTGCAACTTTCAGACGCCTGGCTTTTACTAAGAAATTATCGACAAAAAACCCAATGACCTTTCATCGACCCCACCTCGAGATTGAACACAGGACCTCGAGGTCTGCGCATTAGACCAACGAAGCCGTCCAAATAAAGTTATTTATTATCCAATCAACTGTATATTTTATACAAAGGTCAACATAACCTGGACACTGAATACATTTAGTGACTATTATTCAAGTTTAAATAAGGGCATTAGGTGATCAATCCACATAATTAAGGCGAGGCAATTAATGTGTCGATCTCGTGACTACAGTGCCTTGATATCCGAAGCACGATAAATAGTTGGTTGCGCGGGTTTTCGGATCGCGTTCATTCACCGTCCTGTAGATGGTTTTGAGGATTAATTGTGACCAAATGTAATGGATTGTTGTGGGATTGATAAGCGCTGTCTGTCCACGACTAGTCCACGGGGATTGTCCTCGCTATATATTCGTTTATTATTTGTTGAATTTCGGCTAAAAACTGAAAAATAAATATCGGAATTTACAAATTCCGTTGGAAGCAACAGGCGATTTTATCGTTAAAGCGATCTTCTAGACAAAGTTTCAACTTAGACAGATTATTTAAAAAAAAATAGAGAAGCACCATCAAGAATGGATGTGTTTAAATTTTTTTTAAAATAAAGCTACAAAAAATATTGCTAAAATTTCTTAGTTTAGAAAAGATTCCGTCCTTTATTTTGGAGAAGATTTGTAGATAATGAGTCGAGATGGCCCAGTGATTAGAAAGCGTGCATCTTAACCGATGTTTGCGAGTTCAAACCCAGGCAAGCACCGCTGATTCATGTGCTTAATTTGTCTTTATTCATCTCGTGCTCAGCGGTGAAAGAAAACATCGTGAAAAACCTGCATGTGTCGAATTTCATCGAAATTTTGCCACTTGTGCATTCCACCAATCCGCATTGGAACAGCGTGGTGGAATATGTTTCAAATCCTCTCCTTAATGGAAGAGGAGGCCTTATCTCAGCCGTGGGAAATGTACAGGCTGTTACTTTTGTAGATAATCCAAAATGTTACTCCACTGCAGGTTTGGTACATTAGGCAGAAGGTCGTTTGATATATGTAGCACATAAAAAACCAAGGGTTAAAATACAGACCAATGATCATTTAGATTAATTAAAATTTGTTTAATAAATAACTTAAATCAGATTAATCTTAACGAAATATTAGAAGAAACGATTGTTTAACAACTTTTCATCTTTCACTAGTCATATTTCTTTTTCTTTTAACTCTTTCAAGCGGTCGATGAAAGAGTCGTTAGAGGTTTTGCTGCCTTGATTGATTGCGGGCAAAGTGATTTAATACTTCTCACAGCGTCTCGACTTTAGAATCGTGATTATTCTTAGTTTAATAAAACATTTTTTTGGAGTAATTCTTATTTAGGCGTTAATTTTCATTTTCAAGGTCATGTTTAAGTGAAATACTGTTAACGCAATTTCGTTTTCACCGAGTAACGATATAAATTTTGTATTCTTTGTTATTAGTTACTATTTACTAGGTGGTAGGGCTTTGTGCAAGCCCGTCTGGGTAGGTACCACCCACTCATCAGTTATTCTACCGCCAAATAACAGTACTCAGTTTGTTGTGTTCCAGTCTGAAGGGTGAGTGAGTCAGTGTAACGACAGGCATAAGGGACATAACATCTTAGTTCCCAAGGTTGGTGGCACATTGACGATGTAAGGAATAGTTAATATTTCTTACAGTGTCATTGTCTATGGGCGATGGTGACCACATACCATCAGGTGGCCCATATGCTCGTCCGCCAACCTAAACCATAAAAAAAAAAACAATGTACGTAATATGTCATTTTTGTGATTTGAAACGTAATATTTCACAATGATTTGTTCAGTAGCTAAGTGAAAGTGAAATATTTGCTTGACAATTTACATTACTAAGTTAGAATAGTTAGGATTTGAGGACCTTTGTTTTTGTATTTGGCTTTTAATTTTTGTCTTGGACAATTGTTGGGTTTAAAGGAAACATGAAATTATATCAAATGGATTATAATAGGGCGCATCTGTGTGTGCAAACATAGATGCACTTAACGGATTATGTTGATATAGCAATCTATGTATACTTTTCAGAACTGTGTAAACAATCTTTCTAAACTGATTTACTAAGGAATATATTCACTAAATTAAACTGAATCTATGACCTTGATATCTGCAAACTATTCCCAAAAAGCTAATCAAAATAATTAAACACGATTATCAAATTTTATCAAAGCCAAGAACATATTTATAAATCAGACGTATCGTTTGTCAAAATCTATCGAACCAATTCGACCGTGTACACAAACAGAACAAACGCATTAAGGTAATGGTTACACTAACATCTTAATCCTGACAATTAGCATAACATCGAACAGGGTCTTAGTTCCAACGTTAGGTTAGGGGTTGAGTGAAAAAGGAAATAAACAGCCTGTTGTATGATTGACACTGATGCCATTTTGGTTTGCTTGGCCATAGTGGCAGATTTTCATCCGATAGATGATCTGATGATATTTTTTTTTAACATGAAGATAAATCAATTTTAATCACGAAAGTAATATTTATCTGAAATCTATACTAATACCAATATTATAAATGTGAAAGTAACTCTGTCTGTCTATCTGTCGCTTTTTCACGATCAAACCAATGGAGCGAATTTGATGAAATTTAGTGTGAAGCTAACTTGAACTTCAAACCAAGACATAGGCTACTTTTTTGCCTAACGCATGATAACCAAGAGATCTGAGAAGGCCCAGTGGTTAAAATGCGTGCATCTTAACCGATGATTTCGGGTTCAAGCCCAGGCAAGTACCACTATGTATGTGCTTAATTTGTGTTTATAATTCATCTCGTGCTCGGCGGTAAAGGAAAACATCTTGAGGAAACCTGCGTGTGTCTAATTTCATTGAATTTCTGCCACATCTGCATTCCACCAACCCGCATTGGAATAGCGTGGTGGAATATGTTCTTAATGGGAAAACCCTCTTCTTAATGGGAGAGGAGGCCTTAGCCCAGCAGTGGGAATTTTACCAGGCTGTTACTTTACTTTTTTTATGATAACCAACCCCTAAAACACGAAAAAGCTAGACAACTAGTAAAATACAAACGAACGCTTAAATATCCACATTTTAAAGTCTTAGGTATTCGCTCTGGAAATAAAACGTAAAATTCGAATATTATTCACATCAACCATATTTTCCCTCGGTGCCCAAAAACTGCTGAAAACTTTTGGAAGATCGCCACACGGACAATACGACGATTTACAACCACTCCGTGGCCTGTAAGGTGAGATTTAAATGTGAAATACATGACGTTAGCTATCCGATGATATATTGTGTTTTGTTATTCTCGGTAAGGTAATAATGCTTGGTTTATATCTACTAAATGGTTTTCGGTATTGTGATAACCGAATTCGTGTAGTGGAAAATTTAGTTCATAACTTTCATCTGTTACGTTTGCTGGTAATATCTTTTTTATTCGGATCTTATTTATTGTTTGATATTTATTAATGGTATGGTTAAATAAATGATAGATTTTATAAGTATGTATGCTTCTATGTTTTTACAAGTATAATAAAAAAAAGTAAAAAACAAAAAGTAATAGTACGGCAGCTTAGGACTCAGCTCCCATTGACGAGAAGATTTGTTCCTACTATAACCATTTATGTAATACGGGTGGTGAATTTAATTGAAATAAGACAGATGCACGCGTTCAAAAATCAAAATCGAAATCAAGAAATCAAAATAATCAAGTGGGCTTTTTTTTACAAGCACTTTTGAATCGTCATTTAATAATTAAGTGAAGCTACCACCGGTTTGGAAAGTATATTCTACCGAGAAGAACCGGAACTCAGTAGTTACTCTTTTTCATAAAAAATACAGTCATGTTATTTATATTACAATTATTTAATACAATACAATTATTTAAATTAATATTTATAATGCGTTCTAACCACTGAGCAATCACGACTCATATTATATGTAATAATTATTATATTATTGTGTGTTTCCATACGAGCATGTTTAGCAACATCATAGGTAAGTGGCTGGTGGTTTAGGGTAGTGGTGGATTCGTGATGTCATTCTCTAGGGGCGGTAGTGACCACTAAAGGTGACCATACATACACCACAGGTGACATAGACTGCATCGCTTTTTCGGTTATATTGATAGGGGAACATCAGTGATTATCGAACTTTTAGTATATATATGGATAGGATAAAAATGGGTATAAAAGTTTCTGGAGTCTTGGATAAATATTTTGATCCAATCACGTTTCAATAAAGACGAGTTTCGATGCGAAATATTCGTACCGCATTATACTGAGTAGTAAAGTAAAGTAACAGCCTGTAATTATCCCACTGCTGGGATAAGGCCTCCTCTTCCATTAAGGAGAGGGTTTGGGAACATATTCCACCACGCTGTTCCAATGCGGATTGGTGGAATGCACATGTGGCAGAATTTCGATGAAATTAGAGACATGCAGGTTTTCTCACGATGTTTTCCTTCGCTGCCGAGCACGAGATAAATTATAAACACAAATTAAGTACATATATATATAGTGGTGCTTGCCTGGGTTTGAACCAGCAATCATCGGTTAAGATACACCAGGTCTAACGACTGGGCCATCTCAGCTCTCTGATCTTATAATGAGTAATATTCTTAATTATAATAGAGATGACGTACTTTCATTGCCTTTATAGTCTCCGTTATTTCAGCATCTTGCGGAATCCTATGAAAATGCAAAAGCCGACGGCGTTATAAATATTTTTAATGACTATATTTAATTAAACTTGGCCGGTAGATCCTGTTTCGCGATAGTAATAGCTAATGAGAATAAACTTGATAAAGTAACCTGTTTTTCTTTTGGGATATTCCTGTTTCACTAAAATGCCTTCCATTTTGTGTGTAAATTTATTTAGTAGGTAATCTATTTTGATCTATTTGCTTACGTAGTGATATTCTAATAAGTCACAGTTTTTTGGTGTAAGTGTACCTAGACACCTATTACATATTCTACAGTCACACAACAGTATTTAGTATTGTTGTGTTCTGGTTTGAAGGGTGGGAGAGCCAGTGTAACTACAATCACAAGAGACATCATATCTCAGTTCCCAAGTTTATTGCCGCATTGAAGATGCAATGAATCATTAATAATTCTATCAGCACCAGTATGTATGAGCGGTGGTGACCACTTACCATCCAGTGTTATATGTAGGTGCTTCTCCACCAACTTATCTATCTGTATGTAACTGAATACACAATTTATTTAGACAGGTTGTGGTACCTCATAACCATCCCACCCCCATATCATAACCAAGGGAACTAGTGCTTAGTAAATAAACCTATGCTTAATGTTGTCTTAGATTTTCGCGATTATTATACATTGAAATAAAGTCTACCCGTGACCACAAACGCTGTAAAGTGCTCGAAACGTCGGGATGATAAAAATAATTAATATACGCGATTTAAATCCGTTAAAACTAGTTTTATTTCAAACCTATACTTGTGGACCGATCTTTACAATATATGTTCCAGAAAGACGTTAAAATTATTACTATTCAGGTGAAATGTAAAAAAAGTCTATTCCCCATGTATTCCCACATGTAATGTCGAGGGTGAAATATTTTTTCACGCTCGTCGTTGAATAGGACGTCGCTCAAAAGGTATTTAAAGTCAAGAGATTTCTTTAACCATTTTTCATTTTAAAACCTCCCTTTGGAAATATAGGCTTCGAAGTGGTTTGCGATACATGGAGCCTTGTAATATTGAGACTGGTTATTTAGGTCTCTTAAATAGGTTGAAAAATCGAAATTTAAAATTAGTTCAGCAACGATATGTACTAAAATTGCTCTGGCCCAAGAGTATTTAATCTTTTAATAGTATTGTAGAATTGTAGTAATTTTATACTATTGGAATTATTGATTGATTTTCCAGGTTCAAATGCGGGTTGGTGGAATACACATGTGGCAGTATTTCTTATGAAATAAAACACATGCAGGTTTCTTCACGATGTTTTCCTTCACCATCGAGCTCGAGATGAATTATAAACACAAATTAAACACACGAACACTCCTTGGTACCTGCCAGGGTTTGAACCCGCAATCGTCTAATAGATAAATTTTATAGCATTAAATTTTTATAAAAATATTAATGCTTAATGCTTTTGTTTTCATCGAGAGCCCGTGAACACTTGCTATTACATTTTTATTTACAAACGCACTTGACCTATACTCGTGTTGTACATTTTTCAACTGTAGTTCGATTTTAAAAGAGTATATTTCATAAATGCCTCGATTGCAACTAAATCAAAACAAGAGTGAAATTAATGGGAATATCCCATAAAAATCAGCCACCTTGCAAATCACAGTTTTTGAAAGATATTATAAATACTCCTGCTCGTTTGTCACCTATTAACAAATTAAAAAAAAATGTCGCGTCTTAATTTTTAATGAAAATATATTAACTGAAAGACCTTTATCTTACACAACAACAGTTTATTTAATACATTGGCAAGTTGAAGCCGGTTGCCGCACGGACTCGTACAAAAATAATCAGGAAACAACAATCAATATAAACTTTACTCCAGTAATCTTCTGCAAAGCGTATTAGAGTTGAAAGGTTATTTATTATCACGCAATGTTTAACATTGTTTATTTATATCGTTGTAATTATTTAAGCGAGAGGTTGCCGGTCCGAGTATATCGTTGTTGTGACAGACCCGGCGTTAAGCTTTGCTCTCTATCTGGATTGCTTGGGTTTTAACTGAGGCCACTTAGTGCTCACGCAATTCAGAGCTTCTTATCAATACTTACAAATGTTATCGTAATTTTATTCGTTCTTATAATTCAACGTAACCAATGGTTATCGGGTGTTTGGTGGATAATATTGAATTAGCCATGCATTAGAAATATTTCTCTTCCGGCTTAAACAGAATCGTGAGTATAGTACTTAAGTATGTAGGTAAGTTACTGTATCCGATTAATTGATAAGCCGTAATATTAAATACAGGTATATATAGATTCGATATATAGAGTCGAGATGGCCCAGTGGTTACAACGCTTGCATCTTAACCGATGATTGCGGGTTCAAATCTGGGCAAGCACCGCTGTTTCATGTGCTTAATTTGTCTTTATAATTCATCTCGTGCTCTGCGGTGAAGGAAAACATCGCGAGGAAACCTGCATGTGACGAATTTCATAGAAATTCTGCCACATGTGTATTTCACCAACCCGCATTGGAAAAGCGTGGTGGATTAGAAACCTTCTCCTCAAAGGGAGAGGAGGCCTTTAGCGCAGCAGTGGGAATTTACAGGCTGTTGTTGTTGTTTATATAGATTATAAAAAGCGTGAAGTTTGTATTCGTTGATTTCCGTAAAATAAATCAGAGTAAATTTTAATGTATACTTCTATATTGATATTATACGTGAAAGTAACTCTGTCTGCCTGTCGTTCTTACACACCAAACTAAGCAAAGCAAATTCGAACTCCAGGGAAGGACATAGGTTACGTTTTTGCCTAACACGTGACAACCAACCACTAAAACGCGAGAGAAGCCTCGGGCAATAACTAGTTGTATGTATTCGACAATGTTTGAGAAAAAGTAAGTACTGGTTCTTCTCTGTTATTACTGTTCACTTAATTGACTGGAAATGCTAACAGTGTGCTTCTAAGTATGTTTTATATTTTTATGAGTAGAATGCGTACGGGCTATATTTTTATTCTCTCCACCGCGAGAGTGACGAGGCAGTTCTTAAATGAAACTGTTTAATATATATTGTTACCAATATAATATAAACAATGTGGCGTTCTAAAACAGTAAAATACTATAATTTAACTTAGAAATTGTAATAAAAATGATATGAAATGAAATATGATATCTTTTAAGTCATAATAAACAAATCTTTATCAAGATCTGAAACGAAATTCTTGTTCTTAACCAAAGCTGACAAGAAAGCGGCTTAGCCTTGGGTGCAATATTTTGAAGTCCCATGATATTATGATACATAGGCGAAGGGACTCTCAGAATAAAATAAAATAGAAATGACATCTGATCAGGTTCGTCTTGACTCAGGAGTATAAGAGTACCGGAAACTCTTCGATCTTGGAGGCTCAAGTGAGCAAAGCGTTGGGGCGTTACAGTGGCACAAACAATCGTGAATCCCCAAACATTTTTACTAAGTATTCTGGTGAGTTGGGGTACAGCAGGCGTTCTTGCCAGCGGTGAGTTCCGCATACTCTTCCGAGCAGTTTTTCAGTCACAAAAAGGGATACAGTTGGGCAAAAAGGCAAGGCGTCTGAAGGATAAATGGTAACGTCTCAGATCATTAGTGAAGCGGCCAGAAAATGTAATAAAAGTATTATTTGGGTGGATCGCTAAACACTGCTTGCACCCATTCCTGTGATTAAGATGGGGTATAAACTATTATTTTTGGGTCGTTGTTTATTAAAATTCTATTAATATAACTTTCGAGTCAGTTACTGAATGACGAGTTAGTTTGGTTTGGTTTTAAGTACGAAATAAAAAAAATCAACAAATTTCAAATGCAATTATAGAAATATATATGGTTTAAAATCACACGTTTCGTTAAGAACTGAAAATGTAAAATGAAAAATATAATTACCATAAAAAACGGCGACGTGTTTTATTTTTATGTAATGTTCGATTTAAATTTTATATTAAACTGTTGGCATTTAATGTAAAATATACTTTAGTCAAGTAGGCGTTACAAGCACTTTTATATAAAATGTGATTAACCTACCGAATTCCTACTTTCAACTGTTTCACTAATTAAAATATGTATTTACTTTGGACTTTGTGTAGGTTCGTCTGGGTAGGTACACTGATCACATGCTATACCGCCAAACAGTATTATATTAGTTTCGGTTTGAAGATGGAGTGATTAATGTAGGCGCAAGAGACATGACGTCATAGTTCCTAAGGTGTGTGGAATATTGGTCGTGTATTGAGTGATTACTATGACAACCCATAAAAGAGCCGAGATGGTTCAGTGGTTAGAACGCGTGCACCTTAACGATGATTAGGGCTTTTTACCCAGGCCAGGACCGCTGAATATCCATGTTCATATTCTAAATTTGTGTTTATAATACATCTCGTGCTCGTGACGGAAAACATCAAAAAGTCTAATTTCATCAAAAATCTGCCACATGTGTATCCCACCCACCCGTATTGCAACAGCGTGGTGGAATTTGTTCCAAAAAAAGGAGATCCTAGCCCCGCAGTGGGACACGTATAGGCTGTTTTTTTGTTGTTGTTATGTTTTATATCTGTTGTTCTGTTGTTGTTATATTATATATCTTTTTTCATATAGTACTCAGGAATAATGTATCATTATATATTTATAGAGTTATATTACGAGCTTCGGACACTACCCTCTACACGACAAACATACAGAAATACAACTCTCAATGATATTAATATAAATATATATGGCGTTCAATTGTTACCAATGGTAAGAAGTTATTCAAATACGTGTCATTTCCGTTACATTTCTTATTCTATGATATACAAATGAAAATTTACGCATCACATATTGTTGTTTATCGCGCACTCGACGCGATTACCGGTTCTCGCTTCTAAACGCGATCTCTGGGACGTGACACGCATAAACCTGCATCATACAGTAATAGGGCAATCGAGTTTCCTTTTACGTATATGAAAACGTCAAAATACGAAAGAAAAAATAACATTTCTTTCCTCATTCCGCGCGCTTCATTTCGTTGTCCTGTTTCTGAAAATGTCACATTTGTTTGGAATGTATATTTTCATTATTATTTTTTTATATTCAGCTATCTTGAATAAATCTTAACGAACGAAAGCTGCATGCTACATAAACATTAATTCATCATCATCAACAATAGCCTATGAGCCTTCTCCCTTTGAGGAGAAGGTTAGGAACATTTATTCCACCATGCTGTTCCAATGCGAGTAGGTGGAATACAAATGTGACAGAATTTCCATAAAAGTAGACATATGCAGTGTATAATGAATTATAAACACAAATTAAGCACATGCTTTTCAGTGATGCTCGCCTGGGTTTGAACCTGTAATTATTGGTTAAGATATACGCGTTATAACCACTGGGCATCTCAGTTTGTTGCATTATTTTCAGAATTTATTCCTCAATAATGTTAGAACCAATTTTTATGTAGTATATAAAAATATTAAAGTAAGTAATCCGAAAAACAGAATCGTAAAGCAAGGAAAGCATACATTGTAAGTCGCTAAAGCGCTTTTATTGCTCAATAAAACATAAATATCTCACAGTACAGGCGCGACCCTCGATTTCAACCCTATGTCTCTCGAAACTCTGTCAAACAATTCCTTGTATTAAGCAACTATATACGCATTTTATTATTAATAAAAAAGGGCTGCCTTGAAAGTCGAAACATATCTTGAGATGAAGCTGTAGAAGTTTTAAATATCTGTTAGGACGCATCTCATACAATGAAATTTCGCATAATAATAAAATATATTTTTAGTTTGTACTGTAAACTGTAACTGAAAAAAACAAAGGCTATTATAATATGAAAAAAATGTTTAATTTTTTGTATGAAGTTGGATAAAATCACTTATCTGCTTAAGTACTCAAATGAGTAAGTTGTCCAGGCATCGTAGATTTCTTATATACAGTTGTGAAAAGGAAAGGGGTCGCCGGCCACTCTGTGCAAATGAAAACAAAATAAGTCTTTGGTTTGACATTATTCATTAAACATGCTGGTTGTCAAGGTCAAATAAGAAGGTAGGAAGCTCCTGCGTTAACGATCTGGGGAAAGTGAACGCGTTATAGTGGACCAGAGTTATATGTTTAATAAATTGAGACCGTTAAAGCATATCATATATATACGCTGTATATTTTACTGAAGTCTAGTCTTATTATGTTTATATTTAAGTATAATTTTATATTAAAATAATATTTTTAATTGTACATTACATAGTATAAAACCTTTGTATGCTTATATCTTTAAAACTACGCAACGGATTTTGTTGCAATTTTTTTAGTACATAGCGTGATACGAGAAAAAGACTTTTATAAATTATACATAGATAGTTTCGTAAAGAAATACTGATAATTTTAAAAGTTTCAACTGTGATGTGCATTCATACCCGTGCGAAGGAATTTTAAACTGAACAAATGTATTGTTTTAATTGGTTCCTTTGAATTAAAATTGTATTAAATACTATTTTTAAATCTTATCTGATATTCTATAGTTGGTATCATAGTTTTAGAATTCGCTGTCACGGTTTAATACGTTTAAATCCTTAACTATATCACCCTTTATGAAATGAGCGCATTGTCGACTCGCTCGCGCCGGTTTACGACCAATAACAGGTTTAATAACTCCACCAGTAAAACTGTTTTTATGTTCGCGAGCGAGCAACCACGCGCAGTTTATACGACGCCTTACAAACGCCAATCTCATCAAACAAGCCTTAAATATATTTGACGTCTCACTCGCAATACGCAATGTGATTACTGGTGAGCAGTATTGGAAATTACTCTAGAAAATTTTCAATAATTTTGTCGCAGAAATGTTGTCTAAATAATAATAATAATTTAAACGATGACCTCAGTGGTGGATTGGTGTTTACACCTGTTTTAATGGGTACGCAACTCCGAAGTGCCGGGTTCGACTCCCGGCTGAGTCGATGCAGATTATCATTAGTTATCTATATTGTCGTGGAGTGTTTGTGGTACTGTCGTTACTTATTTCCATAACACAAGTGCTTTAGCTACTTACATTGGGATCAAAGTAATGTATGTGATGTTGTCTGATGTAAATAGCTAAGGCTGCAAAATACCAACAGCCATTCTATTTAAAAAAAAAATATGATAGTAATTCGAGTTTTAAATAATCGTCTCAGAAAGCAATTTGTGAGTTACGTAAGTTAAAAATTACGAGAGTAATGGAAGCTTCTAAGTACCCGAAAGATAAAAGCCCTACTATAAATCTCGGAGAGAAGATTTAAAAGTAACAAGCGAAGAAATGAGAATCGTCCGATATTTGGCAAGTTCGCAGACACCGGCGAAGTCGGCGGCGATTTAATAGAACGTATTTAAGTTCGGCCATTCAAAAAACCAGAAATTTAAAAGGAAACGCCGTTCATAAGTTTGATCGGGAGCCAAAAATAATCCGTACCTGAAAGGTTCGCAATTCACCTCTCTTGGCACGGCTTCTTAAACTGTCCCGAGTGAGACTATAATGTGTATACGTCACGGCGCGGGGCGCGTCTGCTCTTTATATCGCGAATTTACTCAGGGAACTCGAATGAAACTCGAACGTTCGTACTAAATACAACTTAAAACTCATACAATTACTATAAATATTTTTACACATAACAAAATACGATACTTTTAAACATTGCGTTCGTATGTTATATTCGTGGCTAGAACGCGTGCTTCTTAATGATTGCGGGTTCAAACCCAGGCAAGAACCGCTGAATATTCATGTGCTTAATTTCTGTATCTAAAAAAAATTCATTTCGTGCTCGGCGGTGAAGGAAAACAACGTGAGGAAACCTGCATTTGATATATCTTTTATAACGTCAATTATAGACATGTATTATTTTAATATTTGAATTTAGAATACATTCGAAAGTAAACAAGACATTGTTCGATAGAGGATAAAAATATGTTTTTAATTAGTCAGCATACTTAAATAAACTGAGGCTACGGAGTCTCTAGAAAACGCGTTTCTCTTTGTTTCACCGTGTTTTTTATAAAACCAACTTTATCGAAGATGATTTTTTAAATAAGTATTTCTCACACTGTTATAACTTTAAAAAAATCATATTTTCTACAGTAGCAATATTTTTTAATAAGTAACTTGAAGTGCTTCTTAAACGTCTCTCGCTGAGCAAAGACTATCGCAACTATAATGGCGAGAAGTTTTCCGAATTAAAACGAAAATAGTATTACATTCGTTCAATCATTCATTCATTCACTGAAGAGCGTGTGAATGATTCATATGTTTCGATACTAAAACTTTTTTACTTGACAATTTTCTAGTTAGAAGGGTAGTTTTGCGTTGGCGTTGTATACCTACCTACAGGCATGTTGTCCATTTTATAATAACATTTATATTTATAATAATATGACATTTTTCACATCAATGTATAACATATTGTGATATTTAGTTAAAACATGTAACTTAATACTATAAGTTAACAATCTTGCAATAAATGAATTTAGGAATTTGAATTTTTCCATAAACTCACAATGTTTTCTTTCGCATTACAAATATAGTGCTTATATGCGGCTTTGAAGTCGCGATTTTACGAGGGCCACATTGTAACCGAGGTTTATCTTTATATTATGATATAAAATATATAATGATATACTTGATATACTTCTTCTATAGTAATGTATGTAGCAATATGAACACGGGTGGTCACGTGGTCACGGGTAGTCTACCCGTGACCACGAACACGTTTTATTTAAATTTTAAATACAAATTAAGCACATGAAACATCAGTTGTTCTTGCCTGAGTTTGAACCCGCAGTCATCGATCAAGATGTTTTATGTGTCTGTCTGTTTGTTCCGGCTAATCTCTGAAACAATTGAACCGATTTTGACTGGACTTTCACTGGTAGATAGCTGACGTCATAATGAGTGACTTAGGCTATTTTTATTTTAGAATTACAAATAAAATAGTAATAAAGTCATGCTGTAATGACCAAATACTATCCAGTACCGCGCGCAGCCTTCGCGCAGGCCACCACTCCGCCGTCACGTAGGGTGCCTCCTACCACAAAAGCTGCCTAATACATAATAAGTTACAGAAAAATCCGCGAACCGAATATTAAATTCTTTGTTAAATTATAACGCGCACGAAGGCGCGCATATAGCTAGTTACCCCATAAAGTCTGTACCAAAACTTCGGTATTATCTTATTTACTAAATTATTTTTAATCATACTTCCGAGTGTATTAACTGATATCACATATATATCGTTTAGGAAAGTACGAATTGGTAATCGTTTCGAGTGCGTCATAAAGAACAATATGGCTGCCAGTAAATATTCATTTGGGAACCGCGTACATATCATAATGCCATTGAAATATTGTCTTGCTGTCCAGGAATATTATTATTGTGAATTGAAGGTGTAATACCTTAAGGTTAATGATTTTTTTAATAAAGTCCAAGTATTTATAATAAATAAAACAATATCGCAAACATATACGTTTTAGAGATTTTAAAGGGTTCTCATAGAAAAATACTAATTAAAAAAATAAAATTATAATTGTATAGTAAAAAAAATATACATATATTATTTAATTTAGGAAAAGTATTTACATGTACTATGGGTACTGCAAATTATTCTTGTTTTGAATTGTGATTACATTCGTAGTAATCTTATCGCTACGTCGTAGCAAAGCTACAATTTTGTTACACCTACGAGTTTCGATTATTGACATTAATAAGATTAAAGTTTGAAGGGCTATGTCATTATTGACTATTATTGGATTTTAACGTTCCCATTCTTTTCATAATATTTACGCTTAATTAAAGAGGGAAATAAGAATATATCTTTTTTTTAAATAACCAAAAAAAAGGATAAATTCATTAATAATAAGTAAGATTAACTATAGTATCATTGGTATAATTGTGAAATACATTACTTTAAATCCTTATGCTGATTGTACCATATTTTTTGTTTTGGTAATCACCAGATATCTTACTAACTCCACAGAGGACCATGTAGCCGGTACACATTAGTGTTGTGCCCAACATGCTTGATGAAGCTATATGACAAGTTTCTTCACGAATATTTGTAAACAAAAGCGGAAGGAGGATAAATGTATTGTCGGGATACGAAAAGGTCCGTCACCTTAAGATCTATTTTCGTGTGCTCAGTATGAGCGACAATCTGCTTTACCGATCGAGAATGACGTATTGCGTTGCAATGATTTAATGTTTAAATTCAAAAGGTACTAAGAGTTTAAGACTTGATAAAGGAATCAATTTGAAAACTGACGAATCTTTTATTACTGTGACTGTACCTACTCTTATATTTTTCGTATGCTTGTTATGATTTTAATAAAAATTAACTTGATTAAATTTAATGAGACAAGTAACCAGATACCAATTATTCTTGGTTTTATAATGATGTTGTTACGTTGTGTTTATTTTGTGGTATTTTTGTTATTTAATAAAAAAATGAAACGAATAATTAATTTTTGCCTTTATAGCATTTTGAACTGATGGCTCAGTTAATTGAACAGTTAAATCTTGAATAAAGATCGCGGTTTTATCTGCATAAACGCCATTGTTTACGTTTGTTTAATTTTCAGTGTTGGTTATTTGGTCAGAAATGAATTAAAGTTCACGTTTTCTTTGGACATTGTGGAAGTAGTTGAATATTGTATTAAATTACATAACAACAACTATAACAGCCTATAAATTTTCGACTGCTGGGCTAAGGTCTCCCTTTGAAGAGGTTTGGAACATATTCGCTGTTCCATTGCGGGTTGGTGGAATACAAATGTGGCAGAATTTCCATGAAATTAGACTTATGCAGGTTACCTCACGACGATTACCTTCACCGCCGTGTGCGAGGTGTACCTAGTCATCTCATAATTTGTGTTTATAATTCATTATATATAATTCATTATAAACACTAATTATGAGATAATGTTACGTCAAAATTACTGTATTTTCGAATAGTCACAAAAATTATAAACCACAATGAGTCATCGAAACGCAATATCTCTCGACTTACTAAGCAACTGTACTGTACCAACTCTAAGCAGCCTCATGTATATATACGATATATTACATACATATATAATTGTATTTAACAAACGTGACTAACTTTAAATGTCGAGAAAGAGAGACAATTGAGTTTCTTACCGGTTATTCTCGGTACAATCTATTTTCTGAACAGGTGGCAGCTTCACTTAATATAGTTGTTAAACGATTCAAAAGTCCTTTTAAAAGCCTACTCGAATAAAGTATATTTTGATTTTGGTTTTTGATTTCTTAATATTTAGATCTTAATGACACTACACATATATGTTGTGCCAAATTTTATGATATAATCGATCAAACTGTCAAATATTGTCAATTTCAAATATAATATTTTTGCCAGTCAATTTGTTTTTAATATAGCAGTTTTGATAAACAAATAACACTCGAACTACTTTAAAAACCATTAAACATATATTCAAGAACAACGAATACCAAGTTGTAATGTTTCCTTAAAGTTTTAAAACACAATATCCTCGTGCAAACAATGCTTTAATTCAGTTTGCGTCATGTACGTTTCTTGCATAATGCCGTTTCGAGATTGCCACTTATCCGGAGGCTTTGCCAAAACGTTTCATTCGTATCAAAATCTTTGTTTTTTGAAAATTCCAGTGAGTTGAACGTGTGAATGTTGGCTGTGAACATTTTATTTGTAAAACGATTCGAGTAGGATTTATTCTGATTTTTTTTTCATTATGACGTCATACATAATGTTTTTGTTGAAATAAATTTTTAGGCTATATTTGTGCGACGTTTGTGTGTAACGTTCTATATTTAAATATTTTTAACGAATGGTTTCACTTCTGTTATGTGTAGTAAGTGTATTTTTGTTTATTATGTTCGTCCGTTTAGAAGATTAAGACCATTAAAAGTTATCTTACCAAAGTCCTTTATAAGTATGTTAAACAGATTACGTATAAAAAATTAGGTAAGTAGCTTATTATACTTAAATACTTCTTTGTGAAACAAGTACAATTTTTTTGGAACTCTTTTAAATTTCGAATAATGTAATTTAGGACCGCGATTGAGGATAATATGTAACTGTAATTGCAAACATTAAATATGGCCGCTGCAATGAAAACTTATGAATTGTTATCTGAAATCGACACAAGTTTTCAGGTTTACTCATCATTCAAATTGGAATAATGGTAAGTATTGCTGTGTATATGGGAATATATGATATGGTATAACTTATGGTGCGATTATCTTCGTCATGGTGTTACCAATATGCTTAAATGAAAAAATTAAAAATTATGATATCAATCATATCATGTGTCGATAAAATGAAATTCTGAAGACTATTATGATTTATAGAACTAAAACAATGAAGAGAATTTTATTCTTTTATATCTTGGTGTGTGTGATAGCTACGTTTCACAATACAAATATTATATTTCTACTTTACCAGTGTGCTTGTACTTAGTGGCCAACTATTGGTGAGTACTTTTATTCGACGCGTGCTTTGATAGTCTATAGAGATATTTAAATAATTAAAGTCTTAAGATATATATGTTACTCATTAGTTCATTAAATCATTTTATTTAGATTTTGTTGGGTTGGTCGAAATGTTCTTGGAAAACGTGAATCTTAACTCAAGACTGTTGATTTAAGCTTTGAGAAACTCTAAATAGTTAATTTGTGTTCATATAGTATGTAAAACATATTGATAAAATTCTACTACAAGTGCAAAAGCAGTTTGTTGGAATATGTTCCCTATTCAAAATACAAGGAGGTCATTGCTTTGCTCATCAGTGGATTACTTAAGACCTTTTAACTTTTCTATAAGTAAATTATTATCAAATTTGAAACAGAACAACGGTTCAATGATTTCAAACTACCATTACAATGATATATTACAAATTTTATTTGTAAATTCTGGGCGAGTCGTTCAAATAATTTACATTCAGTCTGGAAACAAGTAACACACCAGCATGCTAACGATACTTTAATTCAGTTTGAATCACGTGCTCGACTTGCATAAGTCTATCTCACGTACGTTATTGTTATTTGAACTCGAGATCAGTTTTTTTTAACATATACCATCTCTCTACATAACACACAAATTCGTATTCCAATGCATTGTCACTTAAGACATTTATTTATAAATAAATAAATAAATATGAGACAACATCACATACATTACTCTGAACCCAATGTAAGTAGTTGAAGCATTTGTGTTATGGAAAATTAGAAGTAACGACGGTACCACAAACACCCAGATCCAAGACAACATAGAAAACTAATGATAATCTACATTGACTCGGCCGGGAATCGAACCCGGGACCTCGGAGTGGCGTACCCATGAAAACCGGTGTACACACCACTCGACCACGGAGGTCGTCAATTGTCAATGTTAATTATTATAAAATTATTAATATGAATTAAAAAAACAAACACATTTTTTATGTTTTTGGATCACTGAATAATGACTCTACCATTAATAATAGTACCCATCAACTTCCATTGACATTGGACAAAAATAGTAACCAATTAGGAACTATCCTTTTTTTCAAGGAAGTATCCTTCAAACCGTTTCACAAAAATATTAAGTATTTCTGGTCATTAGTGAATGATGTGTGCGTGGTATGGACAGTGTTATAGATAACGTGGTATAGAGAGATTTGGACAAGAATCTGTCTCCAAATAATTCCAAAAAAAATAAACCGACTCCAAAACTAGTAACAGCTAGTGAACATAATTTAAAAAAATGATTTCTGGTTGAATACCACTTTTAGTTTTCGATAAATTCGTGGACAAACATACGAACATACACTTACGAAATGAAACACATGGGCTTGAAAGTAAAGTAAGTAATGTAAAGTAACATAATGGTAAAATTCCCACTGCTGGGCTAAGGCCTCCTCTTCCATTAAGGAGAGGTTTTGGAACATATTCCAAAACGCTGTTCCAATGCGGGTTGGTGAAATGCACATGTGGCTGAATTTCGATGACATTACACACATGCAGGTTTCCTCACGATGTTTAACTTCACCGCTGAGCATGAGATTAATTATAAACACAATTAAGCATCATAATCATAACCGAAATCATTGATTAAGATACACGCGTTCTATCCACTAGGCCATGGATCATCATACCGATATATAATTAAATTCTGGCAATGTTACATACATACTGAACTGATAACCTCTTTTTTTGAAGTCGGTTAAATTAAACACGCTTACAATCCTAGTTTTACATAAGGGTTGACACATCAATGTCGGAAACATATAGAGTGCTACGTGACTTAATTCATGCAGCTAACTGAAACCATTAAGCTATAACTGTAGAACTAGCTTTTCGACCCGAATACGTATATGTAAAATAAGTATTTAATTCCTTGATATATGTATAAGTTAAACGCAAGATTAATAAGTAATTAATTTAAAAAATTGAGACTTTGGAATATGTTACAAACCTTCTCCTCAAAGGCAGAGGAGGCCTTAGCCCAGCAGTGGGAAATATATTGGCTGTTGTTGTTGTTGTTGTTGAGACGTTCTGGAATAAATAAATTAAAAGATTATTTATGTTAATTATTCGCATATTGATAATCTATTGGATTTATCGGATGTCGTAAGTGTTTTACAAATAATCATAAAAGCTGTTGGAGGTCTTTAGAAACACACACACCTACATATATGTATAATAATATCATAAATGCGAAAGTAAGTCCTGCCTTTCACGCTTTTTATGACTTATGGAGCAAGCAAAACGTGAGCAAATCCGGATGATCACAATATTTGTATCTTAATATACTTAGATGTACTAGCATGGTATGAAGCTACTTGAGTATACGTCATAAATATTCATATCGCATATACTCTTGAGCTCTTGAGGCTTAACACTTTTAATGCATTTAATTTAAATTTAGAAAACAGTTTCAAATTCGATTCCTTTCTACATACGACCTTTTGCTAATGTTACAAGTTTATTATGTAACCTCTTTTCGTACAAACTTTATAGCCTTGAATCCGATGTATGAAACACTGTTTTGGCTAACAACAATGTTTTGCATAACACACAACAACAGGACAACAATTTCATAACTTATTTGGAAATTTAGTTATTGATGTTGTTTTGTTACTTATAATATTTGTGATACTTTTATTTAATAGAAATATTTTTATTATGTCCGTGCATGTTTGTATTTGTATTTGTGCGTGTATGTTTGGATGTTTATTCGTATTGGGTATAAAATGATTTTATTTATTTACTAGCCACCCGCTCGGCTTTGTCCGAGTGCAATGTATACTATAGAATTTGTTTATTTACGACATCACATTAGAAATTTCTAGAATTATCGGTGTTTCTTTACTATATTTTCCATGTATAATATACAGAACCCTTTCTCACAAATCGCTCTATCCACAAAAACCGCATCAAAATCCGTTGCGTAATTTTAAAGATGTAAGCATACATAGGGACAGACATAGATAAGCGACTTTGTTTTATATTACGTAATGAAGATGACTTCAAATTAATCGAAACGCTTACGATGAATGAAAAAGTATTTTCATGAAAATGAAACTAACAGAAATCGGAGAACGTAACGACATTCCGTTGAATTGTAGACTAGTCATAACGCCACGTTGAATTCGACTAAAAACTGCCACTTTACAGCCATTTCGCTAATAGCTGTTTAAACTTCTACAAATAGTTCGTAGTATTACGTTTTATATGTACGGGGTTATCTTGAAATCGTTCGATACGCCGCGACTATTTTGGAAAATCATAATATTTGTATATATGATATAAATATTATTTTTTATTGGTTAGATTAGACACTTGGTGGTTGGGCTTTGTGCAAGTCCTTCTGAGTTGGTACCACCCACTTATCAGATATTCTACCGCCAAACAACACTTGTGTTGAGTTCCGGTTTCAAGGGTGAGTGAGCTAGTGTAACTACTGGTACAAAGGATATACCATCTTAGTTCCTAAGGTTGGTAACGTATTGTCGATGAAAGGAATGGTTAATATTTCTTACAGCGCCATTGTCTATGGGCGGTGGTGACCACTTACTATCAGGTGGCCCATATGCTCGTACGTCCTTTATCAAAGATTTGTAACAAAAGTTATTAAATTTTATGTATTTTTTATATTTTTCTCAGATACAATGTGCATGATCATTTGGTAATTTTAATAAAAGTAATAGGGAATTTTTGATTAAAATTATCTTACTTAAAATTAAGTGTTATAATTATGTTACTAGCTATAAAATTATATATTCTAGAACAAAAATGTACGAAATATAAATTAGGTTGTTAAACATTTTATATAATTATTTAATGGACAAGTATTGGTGATATCATACTATCCAATGCTATATAAATCATAAAGCCGAAATCGCGTACTATCGAACGACTGCACCATACACCCTCAGCGTTTCGAAATTCTTGGCTCGCTGTACCAAGTTTCGTACGCTCTAAGTTTTTGTGACAAGCTAACTCGGTAACGCCTGAATGTATAAGTTGCAATTTCTCGTAACACTCGCGACACTTGTAACGCGTTCAAATGGAGTTTCACGGCTTGTGCAGGTTTATTATTAACAAGACAAGTTCGCGGCTTCGCGCGTCTTAGTCTGGCTTAATAAGTAAGTCGTTGTTTAATTCGGTTTAAGGGAATTCGCGTGACTTTAAATTTAATTTTAAGTGACATTCTGCGAAACTAATTATCACGAAATTTAGTATATAAATGTTTAAACTTTTTTATTTTTATTTTAAACAGAGGAATCCGTGCTAATATTATAAATGCGGAAGTGACTGTCTGTCTCACTTTCACGACAAACTAATGGACGATTTAAAAGAAATTTGGTACACAAATAGTAAAGAGCCTGAGAAAGGACATAGGCTACTTTTTTGGAAACAAAAAGGTTTTAGTCAATGTAATATTAAATATTTATTAATTTGTAAATATATTCACATTTTCTACGCGAGCAAAACCGTGGGTAGCAGCTAGTTATAAATAAATGCAAATAAATACGTAATACAAAAACCATTGTAATAAATAATTTCTGCATAAAATTATGACCGCGTCGAACACTAACTAAAGTGAGACCAAATTATTTCTTAGTTAAATCGCAATTCAAATTATTTGGACCAAATATGTACCGTTCTTCTGTCAAAGTAGAGGCAAGCTGTTTTTATTTAAAGTTGTATATTAAAGTAAGTTTATCCGATCTCCGTGGTCGAGTAGCGTGTAGATCGGTTTTCGATCCGAGGTTTCGGGCTCATTAGTTTTCTATGTCTTGGGTCTGGGTGTTTCTGGTGTTACTTCTGATTTTCCATAACACAAGTGCTTTAGCTACTTACATTGGGATCAAAATAATGTAAGTGATCGTTATTACTCACATTATTTTGATCCAATATTTAATATTATATATTCATCACATTCGAAAGTAATAATCGAAATATAAAATTAATTAAAGCGTGTTGGTGTGTTTGTTGAAACAGAGTGTCGTTTTTTGTTCCGACTTTCAACCAATCTTTTCAATCCAAATTTCCCTTCATTTATTCAAGCGCGCGTAACACCGATGAAGTGTAGAGCGCGATTTGAATATCTAAATTAGTAATCCGAACTTTCCTCATTCCGCATCTTACCTGCTAATTTTTTTCTAGGGTAGTTCTTTTTGTAATTTATCGACGATGCGTGACTAGGCGGTACGAAGTTTCTCCTGAAAATGCAACGTAAGATGCAAAGCTATTAACTCTCCTTGGGGAATTTCGAGCTGGTCTTACTTTTCACGACTTAAAGCTATACGTAAGGTAACCGGGCCAAGACTGCATGTGAAATATTTTGCTAAAAGATCTATCGTGGGATAATATTACTAAAACATAATATGTAAATATGTGAATATATTAATTGTTATTTTGTTTATATATAAAAGACTACCTGAACATATACACCCATAGGGATGAAGATTGGTATTAGCCGTTCTTATCAGATTTTACATCCGATAAGAAACCTGCCAAATTTATAATTTAATAGGTGTTATACTTTTTAAGATTTCGTCATTAATTGTTATGGGCTTGTTCTAATCCTACTTTCCTCTAAGTAATATTTATTATAGACGATACCTCTCTATATTTGTAGGTATTTGGTATAATTTAATCTTACAACTTTGCTAGTATTAATGCTTGTTCTCGAGCACATATTACTTTTTTATTTCTATTATAAGTACTTATTAGTTGGTCTTTTGGTTATTTACTGTAAAGTTAAATAAATAAATAGGTCCTAATATCATCCTAAGGATGCTAGTAGACTCTTTGTATACAGGGCAACGTAGTTTTGGGCTCCAGTCTTGCAAACACAAATGTATTCATTATTACGGCAGATAATAAATATAAACTGACAAAAGAATAAATAATTTTATTATTATTAATGCTTGTTTATAGTCGTATTCTATGCGTTTACGCGTCTTTCATCTGATAGAGTTGAACATTTGTGCCCTTTACCCAGTGTTATAGTAAAATAAAAGCGTAGTTCAATTAATGTCCAATAGATGGCGGTAAAATTGCTTCCAAATTTAAAAGAAATTTAAGAAAAATCAAAATATACTTTATTCGAGTAGGCTTTTGAAACAAGCAGTTTCGAATCGTCACTTAACAACCATATTAAGTGAAGCTACCACCGGTTCGGAATGTAGATTTATCGAGAAGAACCGTAAGTAACTCAGTAGTTACTCTTTTTCAACATTAAAAAAACAGTCATGTTAGTTAAATAAGATTATATACGCATATAATATATCCTGCCGAAGTCTGTATAATCTTGTATTGAATAATATGCCTTCTTTACCAATGTATTTTTTAAAAAGATTTAAATTTATGAAACGGTAAAGTTAAAAATGTCTAACTGTTAAAATATTGGATAGCTAGTGAAAGGGTGAGTGAGCCAGTTTAACTACAGGCACAAGGGGCATAGCATCTTAGTTCCCAAGGTTGGTACCGCGATGTAAGGAATAGTTAATATTTCTTACAGAGTCATTGTCTATGGGTCATGGTGACCACTTACCATTAGGTGGCCCATATGCTGGTCCGTTAAGCTATTCCATGAAAAAAAAAATATGATAATTTTAATTTATTACACTTTTTAAGTGTCTTATAATAAAATTGAGATCAATATAAATTCAGAACGCAAATGATTCAATTAATGAACGAAATGAAGTAATTTTACAACCGGCGTCGTTATGGGCAAACAATTTTACGTTCGTTTTATGATTCCTTCGTTTCTCAACGACTTCATTGTAGTAATGGGTATTTGTATTCGTGTTCTTACGTTTAAGGGTTGTTTAATAAAGTTACAGCCGATATGGCCCAGTGGTTACAGCGTACATCTTAACCGATGACTGCAATTCAAACCTAGGAAATTCATTTTTCATTAATTCAAATTCATCTCGAGCTAGGCGAATCAAGAAATCATCGTAAGGAAACCTATATGTGTCTAACATCAAATTCTAAAACACGTGAATCCATCGACACGCATTTGATCAGTGTGGTGGAATATGCTCCTAACCTTTCCTTCAAAGGGAGATAAGGCCCTTAGTACAGCAGTGGGAAATTTACAGGATTTTGTTGTTGTTATTAATAATTTGTTAAAACAAGTGTAAGACACTAAGAAATCTTTTCAACCGACCTCGGATGAATAGCTTTTTCATAATATAAAAGGTAATGATTCTTTTCGAGAATATGGCAGATGCTTTCCTTACCTGATTTATTTAATTAATGTATATTATAAATGTGAAAGTGACTCTGTACGTCGTTCTTTCGCGATCAAACCGCTCAATCGAAATCAATGAAATTTGGTATGAAGCAAACATGAAGGGTTCAAACCCAGGCAATCACCGGTGTTTCATGTGCTTAATTTGTCTTTATAATTCATCTCGTGCTCGGCGGTGAAGGAAAACATCGTGAGGAAACCTGCATGTGACAAATTTCATAGAAATTCTGCCACATGTGTATTCCACCAACCCGTATTGGAACAGCGTGGTGGAAAATGTTCCAAAGCTTCTCCTCAAAGGGAGAGGAGGCATTTAGCCCAGCAGTAAGAATTTACAGGCTGTTGTTGTTGAAACATGAACTTGAAGAAAGGACATAGACTACTTTTTTGTCTAAGACATGACAACCAACACCCGAAAATGATAGCGAAGCCGTACTACTAGTTTTCAATATAACCAACATAACTAAATAACAAAAACATGATTATAATAATGATTAATGACACTTAAATTAAAGGCGGCTTTACTTAACCAAAATCGTTATAGAGCTTTATGGTTATAATGCTGATGTCTACGGGTGGTGACTGCTTACCAGGAGGTCGATTTACCTCTTTGACTACTTGAATAAACACAAATACAACCTTCGGCTTAATTAAATGTATGTTAAAAGCTTTATATACAGTTTAAAGTCAGCACGTACAACATTTATTGATTTGAAACTTTAAGAATACATCTAATTTATACCAGTGGTGAGTGACCTATAGATTTTTTATTTGTATTACCATGGATCACTATTTGAAACTGAAACAGTGAATGATTATTCAAAGGCATTAATATTTTATTTTTTTAGTAAATGAAAAAAAATATTACGATTCTTTTTTTTTGTAATGAAATATTAACTAATTTTTCGATCAGTATAGTGTCCGTTGCTTCACTTGTATCGTTACTCACATCACGCGTCGTTGTGTTGACGCATTGTAACTAAACAAAAATTTCGCCAATGACTTCGTGGACCTTCAAACATCAGCCATCAATAGTAATATTTCTTAACTAGCAGTGCTCCCGACTTGGCCCGCGTTTGAATTTAACAAAAAACCTTTTTTTTTAGCTTAAGTTACTTCTTATAACATTAGATATCTGTCACTGAAAGTCCCATTAAAATCGGTTCAGCCATTACAGAGATTAGCCGGAACAAAAAGACCGGCATAGGAAAGTTGTAAAAAATTTTATTTGGTATCTGCACCGTGTATACATACATATGTATTGAGTGAAGAAGTGCTATCTTAATATAACAAACAGACACTCCAATTTATAACGGATGAATCGCGTATATTAATTATTTTTAAACATCCCGACGTTTCGAGCACTTTGCAGTGTTCGTGGTCACGGGTAGACTAAGATGACATTTGTCTATTTGAAGAACAAAGGAAATATTATTAACAACTACCGCCAACGATTTCTCAATTGATGTCTTGAGTAACGTTCCGGTTGCACGCAGAAGGCACTAACTGTATCTTTAGGTCTTGCAGTCTGTTGGATTTGGGATTTTAAATTTTTTTTTTAATAAGTGGATCCCAGGTTTTAGAAAGTCTCCAACCATCTTCTCTATTGAAGTTCGGATGTTTTTGAATTTCAATAGCCTCGCGTATCATTCTAGAAATGAATCTGTGTTCTCTAGCGAGGATCTGTGGTTTATCAAATCGGATAAAATGGTTAGGTTTATCCAGAGCATGTTCACAGACTGCAGACTTTGAAGAACGCCTATTTTTGACATCTCCTATATGTTCCTTGACCCTGGTACCGATGCTTCTCTTTGTTTGGCCTATGTAAGATAAACCACACTCACATTCGAGTTTATATACTCCTGCAGTTTGTAAAGGGATATTACTCTTGATAGGTCTCAAGAACTGGCTCACTTTCTTATGAGGCTTGTAAACGGTTTTAATCGAAGCTCGCTTCAAGATGTTGCCAATCCTGTCTGTAACTCCTTTCACATACGGTAGAAATGCAGGTTGTCGCTCAACTGTGGGTGGCTTGGTACGGCTTCTGCGATGCTGGCGAGGCACGGGCAGCTTGTTCTGGTGGAGTGCAAGCTTGACCTGACGTAGCTCGTCCTCTAGGTGTTCAGCATCGCAGAGATGGTGGGCTCTCTGAAACAAAGATTTGCCAACGGTAGCTAACTGACTAGGGTGGTGGTGCGAGTCACCATTGAGGTATTTGTTGGTGTGTGGGTTTCCTATAAACTGTGTGACTTAATGTATTATCAGGATTCTTGATAATAAGGATATCAAGGAAAGCTAAAGAATTATTTGCCTCTAATTCCATAGTAAATTGAATGTTTTTATTTATAGAATTAAGATGTACTAAAAATGCAGATGTCAGATCACTAGGTAATATTGTGAAAGTGTCATCTACGTACCGTTTATAAAACCTAGGTGTTATTGGTCCGGAGCAAAGAGCCCTCTCCTCCAGGACTTCCATGAATAAATCGGCGACCACAGGGGATACTGGAGAACCCATGGCTACCCCGTCAACTTGTACATAGAATTCATCATTCCACAATAAATAACCTGATGTGAGGCAGTGATGTAACAGCTCTGCATATTCAATAGGCATGTTGTGTGTCTGTAGCTTCCTCTTAACAATTTCGATGCAGTCTTGTATGGGTAAGCATGTAAACAATGACTGGACATCAAAACTAACCATTTTCTCGTTGTTGGTTAATTTAAGGTCTTTAAGGTCCACAGATCCTCGCTAGAGAACACAGATTCATTCCTAGAATGATACGCGAGGCTATTGAAATTCAAAAACATCCGAACTTCAATAGAGAAGATGGTTGGAGACTTTCTAACACCTGGGATCCACTTATTAAAAATTTAAAATCCCAAATCCAACAGACTGCAAGACCTAAAGATACAGTTAGTGCCTTCTGCGTGCAACCGGAACGTTACTCAAGATATCAATTGAGAAATCGTTGGCGGTAGTTGTTAATAATATTTCCTTTGTTCTTCAAATAGACAAATGTCATCTTAGTCTACCCGTGACCACGAACACTGCAAAGTGCTCGAAACGTCGGGATGTTTAAAAATAATTAATATACGCGATTCATCCGTTATAATTAGTTTTATTTAAATGTGTAATAATCGCGAAAATTTAAGACAACATCACTCCAATTTTATTATATGTACAGATAATTGTGTTCAGTGAGCCAATATGGTTTATAATACAGGCCCGCGCCAAGTTTCGGTATGAAATTTATCAAGCCGGAACATGCTAGGCGATATTAATTAGCCAGAATCACAGCAAAGACGCATGGATCCTGTTTACAATGCAAGTCGGCACATACAAGGTAAATAAGCTTTGTTATTATTAGCCGGGCTTGATTTTGTGCCGTGGTCTCGTGTTGATTTTATGATATCCTGTCTCGCAGGCACAGATTAAAAATTAAAGTGAAAGCAAAGACGTTTAATTAAGGAGGTTTTATTAAAATATATCTTTATAATTGTTATTATGTCATAGTATAAAACAAAGTCGATTAACGATTTCTGTCCCCATTAATGATCTTTAAAATTACATAACGGATTTTGATGCGGTTTTCTTTAAAATATATGTATTGATTCGAGAGGAAGGTTTATATTTATAGCACATACATAATATGGTAGAGAAATTCTGCAAATTTTTTAATGTCATGAAACAAATAAATGGGTATCCCTGGCTAAACTCTTAGATAGATGAAAATAATGAGCTACAGTATTATACACCGTATAAAGATCTACCAAAAAAGTTCATAATTATATATGTCTATCTTTTAGGGATAACCTACAACTTTTGACCTTTAAACAAGAAATAATAGCTTAAGCACGAGCACGTAGCGGTTTGTATTATGTAATGACAAAAATATATTTAATTGATGTTGTAAATAAAGACAGTCATTAGTATTTCGTATCAACATTGCAATCCGTCACCGTGCACGAGTCGAGATGGCCCAGTGGTTAGAACGCGTGCATCTTAACCGATGATTGCGGGTTCAAAACCAGGCCAGCACGGCTGATTCATGTGCTTAATTTGTCTTTGTAATTCATCTCGTGCGCAGCGGTGAAGGAAAACATCGTGAATAAGCCTGCATGTGACAAATTTCATAGAAATTCTGTCCACATGTGTATTCTACCAACCCGCATTGGAACAGCGTAGTGGAATATGTTCCAAACCTTCTACTCAAAGAGAGAGGAGGCCTTTAGCCCAGCAGTGGGAGTTTACAGGCTGTTGTTGTTGTATTGCACGCCGGGATGGGTCGCTAGTGTTTTGTAAACGAGATAAATATAGATTATTTCCAAATACTATGCGTACAATATTTAGGATTGTCTCATAAAATTACGCAAAATACGATCATAGCAATCAATAGCATAGAGTTCTTTACGTTGCCGCATTATCAGATGTGCGTGTTTTGAGATAATACAGACGAAATTGCTACACAATAACTTTGTAAATAAATTGCTATCGATTTCCGAAAAGATATGACACTTACATATATACAGTAACATATTAATTATACCTATATTTGATACTGGGTTGGTTTATATTAGTTGGTTTCCTTTTTTTAAAGTTGGTGGAACTATCATCTCGGGTGCTAAGGTTGGAACTATACTCTCGGGTTCCGAGGCATGGGAATATGTCAATAATAGTATTTGGTTCTGAATCCGTTACTCCGGCGCTTCTGGTCATACAACCTCCCTCATAAAATACATTTGCTTGTAGGGCTTTGTGCAAGCCCGTCTGGGTAGGTACCACCCACTCATCAGTTATTCTACCGCCAAATAACAGTACTCAGTATTTTTGTGTTCCGGTTTGAATTTGAAATTGAAATTGGTGAGTGAGCCAGTGTAACTACAGGCACAAGGGACATAACATCTTAGTTACCAAGGTTGGTGGTGCATTGACGATGTAAGGAATGGTTAATATTTCTTACAGCGTCATAAAAAAAATGTACTTACTCATAGATATACTATACTGATTTGTATGTCCTTCAAATGTTATGTTGTTACAGGGAATAGCTCTACAGGTACTAAAAGGAAATATTAGAAATAATTTTATATCAGTTCATTAAAAGAACATATTCGACGTTATTTCACTAATAAGATTCCATCAGTCATATCATGTTTCACACGAAACTTAAGACACGAGCTAATGAACAAATAATACAAACAATAATTCAATCGGAAAAATATACTTGCTACGTTTTGAACCCAACCACGTTGATCATTGACATGCGTTCGGTTAGAAAAATTTTTAAAATACCACAATGACAAATTACTATACTGAATTTTCTTATGGACTTCAAATAACATATTATCTATCATGCTAGGCTTACATGAGCCCGTACATCTTTCACATGTTCAAGGCATCTTATGGCGTATTGCCAGCATCTGCTCATTACTCTAGTCTAGATCTGACAAGTTCTACGTTTTTAAATAAAGTAATTGTTTTTATTCACCGCAATAACTTTTTTATGACTGACCCAATCTACACTAATATTGGATAAGGAATTGTTTTATTATATTTTTTTATAGTTATATATAAGAGGCTAATTGGATTATATACATATCATAAAATATCAGTTTCGTTTTGTTCATTAAATACTAGATAGGTTGTGGATGTGTACTGTCTAGAGATATTGCGTTAAATCAAGGAAAGTACTAGTCACATTGTTGTTAAGATCGCTTTGGAATCTCTAAAGCATTCATTATTTTTAATGCCATTGGGACGCTATACCATTTTACATTTTTGATATTACCTTAATGATAGTTTGAATATAAACATATTTCCATTTGAATTATTACAAAATAAATAACAATGCTAGCTTATAGATGGTATATGATAATTTTTCCCAAATCGATACGACTCGGTAACCTTCAAGAAAAGAGTGTATACCTTCCTTAAAAGTTGGCAACACAACTGTAAGCCCCCGATATTGCGGTGTCCATGGACGGTAGTAGTCGCTTTCCATCAGGTGAGTCTCCTGCTTGTTTACCATCACATAAAAAAATTGCAAACATTTTCCTAGTCTTTACTTATACGGGTCGTTTGCTCAAATATATTTTTGTAAATAAAAATAAAGTTTTCATGAGTTTAAATATCCATAAGAAAAAACTTGTTTTCCAAGATTTCTATGACCACATATAATAGGACTTACTTTCGTCATTTTATAATTGTGTTTGTTGTAGTTGTCTGAGTGTATTTATCGTTCAATGACCTCGTTTTACGTAGTATTAATAAAATCCGTTACGCTATTTAAAAGTGCAGAGGGAATTACGGAATTATGCTAAATAGCTCACCCATAGGAATCGAGCAGTTTATCGGCGCTGAAAAGTATCCTGTACGCGACTTCAAATTCTTAAGCCCGTTAATAAAAAAAATATATTAAATTTCATTCACCTCGCCATTTTGAAAAGAGAACCGCAAAATCATAATAATACCACAGGGACATTGCATTTTCCGGATAAGATATCCTGTGTCATAATCTAAAACGGCAAATATTTTTATATGAAATTTCATCAATACATATTCAGTTGGTTCAGCATAAAGTAAGGTTATATGTATATCACACAAGAATGTCTCTTCTTTTTTGGTATAAAAAAAACATTCGTCTATTATTAGGTCGTAAACTTTGTGTGGAGAGAATCTTATCGATCCTTGCTTGCTTATTTAAGAAGTATTAATTCACTTTTGCTGATTAGAAGGATAAACTAAGTCTAAAAAAGTTCTCAAGCGCTAGATAGAGAGAAAGCGAGAGATAGGGAAGCTTGGAACTTCTTTTTCATTTTATAGCGGAAGGGGAGAAAGTGATTACCACCACCCATTGACATCTGCAACAGCGGGGCGCTTCCGGGTGCATCGAGGGCCTTCAAGGAAAGAGTATGATGTTTTCTTAAGGGTTCCGAAGTCGTATCAGCTTGGAAAACCTGCCGGCGAAAGTTGGTTACGCATGGTACGAATGGATGGCAAAATGAAATTAAATAGATGAATATGAAATTGAATAGAATGATAATCGTCTTATTAGTAGCAAAAGCATAACTATTATTATAAATGTAATTTCTCCACACAAATTGATAGATAAACAAGTTAATTTTGTAATATATATTTTTTAAATGAAATGAGGTGTAAAATAGTTGCAACTAGATATTTAATTGGCTGTATATCTAGCAACTTCTTCGTGTAAATTTCAAGTTGCCATCATAAAATGATCACAATCATATTTTCTAACAACAAGAACTATAACTGAAACAGACACATATGTTAGTAAGGATGTTATTAATATGATGAGTTATACTTACATTTAGTAAACAATTTAGCTTATCACATTCATACATATATCATTGGAACAGACGTTATCTGGCTCATTCTAGTTTGGTCGCAGTTTAAATCTATTTGGGTTGAGATATGATGCCATTAATTGAATAAATTTGATTTATGCGATAATTATCTAATTGTCATACTAGTTTTATTCACTTGTTATTTTCGTTTACCATAGAATTTTCAAAATGTAATCGTTTATATGATGACACCAACTAATCTTCAACACGTTATACTTATCCATACTAGTATTATAAATGACCAAACCAATGAACCGAATTTGATGTAATTTTGTGTGACGTAAACTTGAACTACAGGGAAGGGCATAGGCTACTTTTTTGTCTAACATTTGACAACTGGAACCCTAAAACGTCAGCCGCGGGTGACAACTCATGTATAAATTTGCATTTGTAATGCATATAGAAGTTACGTGATCAGAAGGGGTCCAGGGTGATCGAACTTTAATTGTTTTCTGAAGTACGAGTGTAAACACTGCTTGCTTCTTAAATATTTTTTTTTAATATTGGACAACATTACATACATTACTCTGATCTTAATGTAAGTAGTTAAAGCACTTGTAGTATGGAAAATAGCAGAAGTAACGAACAACAACAAACACCCAGACCCAAGACAACATAGAAAATTAATAAACCTTCTACATCGACCCGGCCGGGAATCGAATCCGGGACCTCAGAGTTTCGTACCCATGAAAACCGGTGTACACACCACTCGACCGCAGAGGTCGTTTCTACACTATAAAAAACAGAAATACGGAATATTGTTGGGTTTTGGCTTCACAAATTACAACAATTTTGCTCCCAATGTTGATAGAACATAACGTTGTTAGGAATTGGTACTTTTTTATTACCAATGTTTGTCCGCTGTCCACTTACCATCATTATAATAGTCCACCTACTTATTACAAGATAAGTTAAACTTTTGTAGTAGCTCTCCCAGTCATTAAAACAGGACCTCGGGATCTAAAAGTTTATTAACTGGTCATTAGACCTACGAGCCTGTTTCCTCTCTTTACGACTTATGGTTAGAAACTCATAGACAAATATACTTTCTAACATGCACTTACGAAATTAAGCACATGCGCCTGGAAGCCTAAATGGATCATCATACTTACTTTACCCTGCATGTTTAGATTGTATGACAATACACGATTAGTTGTGTTACGTCATTCTAAATTCAATATGGCGGACGATCCAAGATGGCGGAACAGTCATTTTTAATTCATTTCTACAATATGGGTATCAAATGAAAGGGTTTGTTGTGAGTGACTCGAAAAGTAATGTGACGTCATTCTAAACCCAATATGGCGGAATATCAAAGATGGCGGAACAGTAATTTTTAGTGCATTACTACAATATGGGTGTCAAATGTAAGAGCTTGTCTGGAGCTGAAAATATTAGTCAATTCTAACAATGTTACGTACATACGAGTATATGTCGAATTTATAACCTGGAAAATCAGAAGTAACAACGGCACCACAAACACCCAGAACCAAGACAACATAGAAAACTAATGATAATCTACATCGATTCGGCCGGGAATTGCACCCGGGACCTCGGAGTGTGGTAAACATGAAAACCGGTGTACACACCAGTATAGTTTGTAGTGTGTGTGTGTGTGTCAGTGTGTGTAGTGTATGTGTCGTCGAAGCTGAAATAAAAAATATTCGAATATAAAAATTATTATATTGAGCATGGACGTATCTAAAAGGATTTACATACGGACGAACGCCGGCCACTCAAAGTTCTTTTATGTAAAACCACTTTTATGTAAAACGAGTGCACAAAACAATAACACTGGTCCGAACATACAATATTTCGTTTCCATATAATATCACCATACTATCAATAAATGCGTCTATCTCAAAGTCAAAAATATTACTATTTACTGTTCGTGGAATAGAAGAAAATTTGACGTTAAACTATGATAAACTTTCTCAAAAGACTTTTTGATATTATCATCATCATTACATAGTATAAAACAAAGTCGCTTACCGCTGTCTGTTTCTATGTATGATTAAATCTTTAAAATACGCAACGGATTTTGATGCGGGTTTTTTTAATAGATAGGGTGATTCGAGAGGTAGGTTTTTTTTAAAGTTTCCAATGTGATGTCTTAAATAAAACAGTTTTTGCGATTACAATACATATATGTATTGTCTAATGATTGATAAGTTATGAACGATGTAAAATATTATGTGGCATGTTTAGTATCAGCATTACACCTGTGCGAAGCCGGGATCGGTCACTAGTTTATTACATACTAGCTGTGGTCGCGACCTTGTACACGTTTGAATTTAACATAAAAAAATTAGCCTAAGTTAGTCCTTATTATATCAGTTATATGCCAGTGAAAGTCCCGTCAAAATCGGTCCAGCCGTTCCAGAGATTAGCCGGAACAAACAGACAGAGAGGCAGACCGAAATTAATTATAAAAAAATGTTATTTTGGTATATGTACTAATACATATTATGCATTGAGTAAAAAAGGCCTATTTTAATATTACAAACAGATACTCCAATTTTATTATATGTGTAGAAGATTGGATTCTACGAATTGGTCAACTACCATGTGTACTTGAATCTTTGAAGTTGTAACCTTACCATCGCATTGTTTTATGTAAATTATTTTGACTACTTGGATTGTGATCTACTTGGGCTGAGATGGCCCAGTGGTTAGAACGCGTACATCTTAACCGATGATTTAGGGTTCAAACCCAGGCAAATACTACTATATATATGAGGAAACCTGCATGTGTCTAATTTCATCGAAATTCTGCCACATGTGCATTCCACTAACCCGCATTGGAACAGCGTGGTGGAATATGTTCCAAACCCACTCCTTAATGGGAGAGGAGGCTTTAGCCCAGTGGGAAATATACGGGCTGTTACTTTAGTACTTTTTTACTTGGATTGTGATCGAAGTGATTTCTTATCGAGATTCGATCGTAGTCTTTCGTTCTCGTAGTAAGCGCGGAAACTAATGCGACCTCCAACTTCCTGGAGCCGGCGTCACAGATTTTTTGGCAGTGATTCATGATTTGTTTTGGCTATAAAACGACTCTCAAACGAGAGCCTGCCTGACTAATGGACTTGCCAGTGTTTTAACATTAAAACGTGATCGTAAACTCGAACATGGATTACCGCTTCTGCTGTTTTCATTTGCTTTAAAACTTTTAATGGTTGATGAGTTGAATATAACTCAAAGAAATGAAAAATCTTCAAGTTTTACATCATTCACGTATTTTATTTATAAAACGTTTGATGATTTTCGTTGCGATACACACGTGCACGCAAATGTTTGAATTGGCTATGTATGTACATGTATATGATGAGATATATATAAGCCCCGCTGGGTTAATACTATTAGAATAAAATCAAAATTGTATGGACTATGTCTTTATGATAATATCTACAAACGAATATAACACTATCAGACCCTATCTATAGCAAACAAAATAAACACATTACCTTCCTTCTCAGTTCCACAGTTGGATTACAAAAAGAATTCGTCATGTGTAAATATTATGTTAGAATTTTTAGACAGACTTTATGAAATACCAGAACTACAAGACCAGAACTCCTGACGGAGCTAAAATAAAATTCTGAATTTAATAAAATGCAAATAGCTCGTCTCGCTACCCTGATGGAGAGACGGACGATTTCTATCTCCGTGATATACTAGTTTGTTTGTATGGAAATGCTCGTATATTTCTCGCTTATATATTAAAGATGTTTTATAATATAAATGATATAATCCAGAAGATTCTCTTTAGCATGTTCTCAGTTGTGTTCCTTTCCGAACTGGTAGTAGATTATTTTCTTTCTAATCATTAGGTAGGTGTAATGTTTTTTGCCTTTTATATTACATCCTACTAACCTTGGGAACTAATATGTTATTTGTGCCTGTAGTTATACTGGCTCACTTTATTTTGACTGGAATGAAACAATACGATGTCTTACAGGTTGGAGATGGTATATGTGATAAATGGGTGGTACCATTCAGACGGAATGAGGTGTAGAGTAATTCAAATATACTAATATAATAAACGTTAGCACCAGTTAGAAATATATTTGTGACAATTACTTTACAATTCATCGTTTTTTGAAATCTAAGTAAGTGATCTAGTATAGTACGACGCAACTTAGATGTAGCATCGGCAAATTCAATTAAACCGATTACGACCAATAGAAAAGGCTCCCCCCTATCGCGCTATTCGACGCTATTCGTCACTATAGATTCTCACTTCAGTTCAACCCGAGAAAGCAAGTGTATGTAAATGGACATGTCAAATTGACTAATATATTATAAGGTCATATGATATTACGAGTTATTCACATAAGAAATAAATATTGCTAATTTGGTAAAGCGTACTTAATTCAGATATGATAGGTTTAAGAGTTTTACATCCAAGTTGTGTCGTACTATACTTGTTTCCGTCAAATATTTAATGAATTTTGAAAGAAGTGTTATAAATGTATAAAAATCAATGTTATATAGATACTCGAACTTTATATAGATTTATTAATGGGCAGAATGATATGAAGATGTAAAGAAATTTACGGATGGCAGTTTATAGACTAACAGTAGATTCCTGGTTTGTTATTTTATTAGCAGTAAAAAGTTTTTGCAGTTAAAATATCTATGGGACAGTAAAATTTTAATAGGTTTGCCAATCCGTCGAGTTCAATGATACATTCCGAAGCATATAGTCTCACGAATCTACTATTTGTAATGCAGATTGATACTTATATTGACAGACATTTTTGTTACATATGATTGCCATACTACTTATAAAAGATAAGATGCCTTAAACTCACGTATAACATATCTGTAGATATGCATGTATAACAATAAAAGAGAGCGAGATGGCCCAGTGGTTAGAGCGCGTATATCTATAACAATGATTGCGTGTTCTAACCCAGGCAAGCACCACTGAACATTCAATTGCTTAATTTCTGTTTATTGTTAATTTTGGGATCAGCGGAAATGTGTCTAATTTCGATGAAATTCTGCCACATGTGAAGCGTGGTGGAATATATTCCTAACCTTTTCCTCAAAAGGATTGATCTCAAAAGGAACTTTACAGGCTGTTTACCGGCTATTTACCCTAAAAAAGTTGTTCTAATAAAAAAATATCTGGAATTGTTGCTTAAAAATTTTCTTCCTATAAATAACTCTATAAACAAAAAGAAAATATGTCACATATAAGGTTAGTCACGGGTTGCATGATGAAGGCCTCATGAGTAATAATGCGCTGTACTGGGAATCGTTGGCAGGGATCCATTGCTTCTCGGAACTTTTGTAGTTATTCAGAATGAAAGGTATTATTAACCAATTTAGTAACTGCTTCGATATTAAATATCTTCATAACAAGTGCACGAAAGTACATTTCATTAATTTGATTGTTAAAATTAATATTGTAATTGAAATAATAAACTCTTTGGAATGTAGTGTTTTAATAGTTCTGTATGTTACACTAATTCTTATAATTCGTAACACGTATTGTCAAACTCTATAATTTTTTGTACGGTTTGTAGACTGCCAAATGGATCACATGATGGTGAGAGGTTACCGTCTATGGGTATCGACAATATTGTGTTGTGTTGGATTACCTAAATTAGTATTAGATTTTAATGTACGTTTTAATGAAATATATGTGCATGTATATTTACGATAAAACAACTAGTATATAAGTATCATATACAGAAAAAAAATGCGGCCTTGTTGCCTATTACTGGTATTATTTTCCAAACATCCACTTCTAACTTTCTTTTTTTTTCAAAAATTTTAAAATTAGAATCAAATATACACATACACATATACCCATAATATGCTCGTGATATTACCTTGTTAATATTACACGGTTACGAAACTGAACGTATTGTTTAGTGAAGGGTTCTTCACTAAGTACTTTTGAATGGTCGTTTTACCTGAGAGGCGAAGAGTGCTTTAATATTACATTTTAACAGAAGTGAAAACAGTCTTTAATCGTATAACTAGATGTTTGTATACACGTGGTTTAAATGTCGATATTTAACGTTCATAAATTCAAACCATTTGTAAAAAATATAAAAAAGACATATTATTCAACACAAGATATAAACAGTGCAGTTATACAGACGATAAAAAAGCGTAGAATTAATACTTGTTGACTTCCAGCCAGGATATATTATAGTAAGACACAAATTAGATGTAGCATCGGAAAATGCAATGGAATGAAAATAAAACCGATTACTGCCGATTTACACAACCAATAGAAATAGCTCCCTAGCGTCAAATTGACGAATATATTAGGTCATATAATATTACAAGTTATTATGTTTGTGCAAAGATCATATTCGCGTAAGAAATAAATATTGATAATTTGGGATAGCGTACTTAATTCGGATGTGATCGGTTTTACGAATTTTGCCGATGCGACATCTAAGTTGTATACATACATATATAATTGTGTTCAACATGACTGTATTTTGAAATATCGTAATAGAATAACTACTGAGTTTCTTGCTGGTTCTTCTAGGTCGAATCTACTTTCCGAACCAGTGGTAGCTTCACTTAATGTAGTTGATAAATAATGATTAAAGAGGGCTTGTAAAAGCCAACTTGAATAAAGTATATTTTTATTTGATTTGTATGTTTGTGTGAAATATAATTCTTGATATTTTGCTTGTAAAACACCTGATTGATTATGATAACTTATTTCACGTATATCTTCAATGGAAAATTGCTTTTAAGTATCCAATTAAACCTTTTTTTAATTTGCAAATACGACGGCAACAAAGTGACATCCTGTAAATCAACCATTCTTGGGTTAAGGTCACCCCAATTATAACTGAACTAATCATATTCAAAATTTCATATAAAACAGTTTCATGATTTTGCTGCCAAATATGACTTGCATACAATGAAAAAAAAAGTAGGTTTCGAAATTTAAAAAAAAATGAATAAACTAGTTTGTATTAATAGTATTATAAATTTTGAAAATCGAACTCCACAGACTATAATATGCAGCTGCAATTAGAAAAAAAAACCATTCGATACGACATGCATTCGCGATACACGTGTATGATAAATTGTGAATGAGTTTATACATTTTTCAATGTAAAGAAACTCTATAACTCACTCAGTTGATACAGTATACATGTGTTCGCGGGGCAATGAAGTATGCATTTGTCATTTCGGCGAGACCAATCGATTCTATCTCAACAGTCTGTTTCGAATATAGCTATTGATATTTCTATATTTACGCTTTTGTAAATTTTTTATTGCTTCCGGTTAATACTTTTTACAGTGGATTTGAATTGCAGCTCGTAGGTCATATTTGGATAAATATATACCTTTTTCATGTATCTTTTTTGTAATTCATTTTGTACTAGGTGGTACTTTGAGGTATAAATCACGTACTAGATAAATTTAAGCCTCAGAGAAGGTTTGTGGAAGAAGTAGCAAAAGGGTTTCCTAGAGACATTCATTTTTCTTATGTGTATTCCATCAACCGGCATTGGCACAGTGTGGGAGAATATGTTCCAAACCTTCTCCTCGAAGAGAAAAGAGGTCTTAGTGCAGCAGTAGGAAATTTACAGCCAGACAGGTTTTAGAAATATCATTTTAAAGGTCGTAGAATTGATTTTTTTTAATTCAAGCGACCCCGTATTTTTTTAATTACATATTATATTACAGCACGTAGACAACGGCGTTGTAAGAAAAAATAACCATTTATTTCATTGCCAATGTGCTAGCGACCTTGGTTGCTAAGATATTATGTCCCTTGTCTGGCACAACACATATTTACACTAGCTTGCTCACCCTTCAAACCGGAACACAACAATACTAACTATGCTTCTTTGCGATAGAATATATCACAAGAGAGTAGTGCCTACCCATATTATTATTACAGCTTTATTTAGTTTCACACAAAAATATTGTATTATAATTTTGTGTAGAACCCACCCATATTATATTCTTACCCTAAACATCACCTCCAAGTAATTACGTTTTTGTAAGAGCACGCGAAACTACAAATAAAACGTTAAATTAAACATCACACTTAATTTGATAGGATTATAAATAAAATGTGTTCGAAATAATTCATGCAGTGACAAATTCCCCGCAATATGTCCGTTTCATGCTGAATTAATTATGTTTTTTAATAACAAGCTCTAATTGTTTTGTTTCGAAAAACACGGACGGTTTTATGTACGTGTGTAATTGCTAACGAGTTATACACGTTATGATGTTCCGGTTGATTTTGAAAATAGAATATAAACTTTCGATAAATATTTTTATACGTAAGTACGTACACACACAAATAAACATATTCACACATACGTACTATGATGTTCACGTTGATTTTGAAAATAGAATATAGACTTTCGATAAATATTTTAATACGTAAGTACGTACACACACAAATAAACATATTCACACATACTATGATGTTCTCGTTGATTTTGAAAATAGAATATAGACTTTCGATAAATATTATAATACACAAGTAATTACACACATATAAACATACTCTCACACATACGTAAACAGTTATTCATATTCGATTATAAGAATAATTTTGCTAGCTTTTGTTTTTCTCGTTACCTCAACTACGTTACATGACTTCTAGTGTAACAGAACACAGAGGGTTCTTGATATTCATGCTTGTCACAGTCGGAATTTAATGCGGGCGAAATTTTAAAGAGCAACTACTTATATATAATGCTATGTAATTGTATGGATGGATGTTTGGTATTCAATTGTATAATAATGGATGAACAAAATTGTATGAAGTATAGTTATATTCTGGTATGGTGCATACTGTATTTATCCCTAGCACCTGCGTACCTCTCCCGCTGGTAAAGTCCCGGTATGTAATAATATATTATGTAATAGAACTTTCTCAATTCATAACAATTTAATTAAAAAAAAACTAAACTGGAACTACGACATCAGAGACAGACACACACACGCATAGACAACCAGATGATTATCACGTTAAAATTATAACATCCTTCTAAGTCAGTAGTTTAAAGAGTTAATAAATAAATACGTTAAAATGTTTCATAAATAGACAGCAATAACGTATCTCAAGGCGATAACAGTTTTATAAAACTAAAATTAAATATAAAATATGACGTAACTTTATCCCTCTTTATCCCGGAAAATAAAATAGTTCCCAGGAGGAAGTCAGAGATAAAATAGATTTTTAAACTCCCCTCTAATCGCTTTAAAACAAAATATGCACGAGCTCTTTACTTATTCAAATGCAATTTTTTAAGTTTAATTAAAAATGCTAGCTTATATACTTTGATATCTGAAGTTTTAAAATGCCAAGTCCCTTGGGCCGTCTTAGCGTCTTACGAAAGAAAGTTATGAATAAGTAAGAAGGATTGAATTAATTTTATTAAAGGGCGAAATACCACAAAAATCTACCTGCTATATACATTATTATATTTATACTAACTGTTCGTACCGATTTCAAACAAGTTAAATGAGACTTATATTTAAGTAGTAGTTTACTTGGTGGTAGGATTTTGTGCAAGCCCGTCTGGATAGGTACTACCCACTCATCAGTTATTCTACCGCCAAATAACAGTACTCAGTATTGTTATGCTCCGGTTTGAAGGGTGATTGAGCCAGTGTGACTACAGGCATAAGGGACGTAACATCTTAGTTCCCAAGTCTGGTGGCGCATTGACGATTTAAGGAATAGTTAATATGTCTTACAGCGTCATTGTCTATGGGTAATGGTGACCACTTACCATCAGGTGGCCCATATGCTCATCCGCCAAACTATACCATAAGAAAAAAGAAATAGTCGCCCATGGCTTCGCTTGCGTTTTAGGTTGGTTGTCATATGTTAGACAAAAAAGTAACCTATGTCCTTTTTTGGAGTTCAAGTTTGCTTCATACCAAATTTCATTAAATTCAGTTCAGCGGTTTGATCGTGAAAGAGCGACAGACAAACAGAGTTACTTTCACATTTATAATATGAATATAGACAAAGTATTTGGTAAATAAAATAATGCAATCAAAACCGGTTCGAATATAAACGTTCATCCAGATACCCACCAAAAATATCATCAAAATCAGTCAAATCGTATAGAAATTTAGTGAACTCGCCAGTTCTATTACCTGAACTTGGCTGACACGCTACTACGTGTCTAGATATATACAAGCTATAAATTGTTAAAATTGATACATATTGTACGTAGATTATATTTTCATAAGGTATGCTAAGGTTATTCTAAAGAACTTTTAAGTCTCAGTTTTAAATTATTAAAGAGAATATTAGTAAAAAAAATAATATATCTTTGGTAATTATTTTAAATATTGTCTATGCTGTATCGATAGTGACCAGGGTTAATTGGAAAGGTCGTAATATAAATATAATAAATTCTTTTATTTTATTATAATTTGTTAATACTCTACTTTCTATTTTCAAATATAATATTTTTGTACATACATCAAAGACAGAATACCTGTATAAACTAGGAATTCCCATTTATTAGGGGTCAATGACTTTCCAATCAAAGCTTAATTATTTCGTTTTTTTTTTGTAATAGTTTTATAAGACATATTTTACATTGTTAACTATACCATCTATATGAAATAATTTTAAAAGATTATAAAGTGTTGTGATTGACTATAAAATTAAAAAATCAACGTGAGCCTGGTATCACTAAATTAATATCCCATTTATTACGCTAGAAAATAATTATCTAATCTCGCTTCTAATGGATGCATTACCGGATATAATGGAAAATGAAATTAGGTATGAATTTATTGAGCTTAATAGAGTGGCTTGGTGATCAGCATTAGTTATGGAATTACTAACGCCTCAATGAATGCCGTGAGGTACGAGAGATAGCGTGCCAAAACAACAATTAATTCTAATTCCATAATGTACAGTCGGGGTAAGAAAAGGTTCGCCACCTTAAGATCTATTTTCGTGTGCTCAATGTGAGCGATAATCATCTTTACCGATTGAGAATGACATATTGCGCTTGATTTGATGTTCAAATTAAAAAGGTACTAAGAGTTGAAGACTTGATTATATTTATTTATCAATGAAATATCTATCGTACACTTCAAATACTTTTTAAATACCAAACAAAAATGGTATAAATATTTTCATAGCATAAATTTATTCTTAACGTCCGAAAATCCAAAGTGCATAATTTTCAAGACATTTTCTACCCCGCACAACCAAACTCTATAAAATAAAAATAAAAATCTTGAAAACATCGTGCATCAATTTAATCCACTAGCACCAATAAGTACCAAAAATCACAACAAAACGGATTTCGAACATTTCTTAGCTCGTAGTGTATCTATTAACAAAATAATATCACAAGATAGTGTAGTAGATTGTAATGTAATTAATATAATATACCATCAAATAAAAAGATAGGAGTTTTAGCTAAGGAGTTAAAAATGTTAATTGATGTAGCATTACAATTATTAAATGGTTTAGTGAGCACAAATGTATTATTTTGGCTTATCTGTTCCATATAAAATTTCAACCAGCAAACGATCGTGTAACAATTAGCGTTGAATAAAATGAAAATACCGAAAAACATGTGAAGTGATAACTAAAAAAGGGTCTTGACAGGCGGACGGACGGACGGACAGACGGACAACAAAGTGATCTTATAAGGGTTCCGTTTTTTCCTTTTGAGGTACGGAACCCTAAAAGTAAGAAATAAATTAAAAGTAAATAAAAAATGTAATAAATTAACCAAGCTTCGCTTTCGCTAAACAGAATAATGTATTTGTTCACTCAAAAATGTTATAATACTCAATTTACACGATAAAAAAGCTTTTATTTAAGTACCCGTGTTTACTTCGTTTGAGGATTTAAAAAATGAGTGTCAATAATCTTTGTGTGTCGTAGAGGGGTGCGCCTTTTTAAGTTAATAGACGTACGAGTATACCATTAGTCATAACAATGTTCACGGTGTAGAAGTTGATATTCTTAAGTGCAATTTAAATATTAAAAACATCGGCATCATGGCTTTGGTTTTTCTGTCAAGAAATTCTTAGCAGCTGAAATTAAGAATCTGGCAGACTCTTATACATAAAGTAATCGTTTATGTAATTAAAACATCTGTTCGTTTTTGAAAACTCTTGATACACAGAATATAAAATATGTTTGCATCCCGAAATAAGAAATTAAATATCCTGCGCTGATGGCTAGTTCCAAACCTTTTCCTCAAAAGGGAGAAAGCCTTAGCTCAGCAGAGGGAAATTTACAGGCTCCTGTTGTAGTTATTGTTGTCGATAGCTAGTCTTTGAAATCGATAAAATCAAAATCAATATAAAGTTTATTCAGGCTAGGGCTAACTTTATTAGGCTTTTACAAGCACTTTTGAATCGTCATTTAACAATTAAGTGAAGCTACCATCGGTTCGGAAACTAGATTCCATTAGAACCCACTAATTATTCTTTTTCAACATTTAAAAATACAGTCATATTAGTTAAATACAATTATATATGTATGTAATGTATCCTGCCTGGAAGTCAACCGGTATGAATTCCACGCTTTTTTATCGTTTATAAAATCTTATATCGAATAATATGCTTTTTTTACCAATGTATTTTTTACAAACGATTTAAATTTACGAAACGGCAAAGTTAAAAATGTCTGCGGAATTTTATTATAGAAAGGGATACCTTGCCCCAAGAAGGGTTTATTAACTTGATAGACGAAATACTGTTGGGATGTTTTTCTAGCATAAAAATAAAGTACGATTTATCTTATCACTTAAACCGAACGATAAGAAGTTAATATCCCAGCATTCCAGATCGTCGAAAGCCAAGCACGCCCGGAACAATCTTGAGATACGAACGTAAGTTTTGCTTTTAATTAATTATTAGCATCACATGTCTTCAAACTTACACCGTTATTTTAGACTGGCTGGCTATATAGCTGATAGTTGAAGAGTTGCCTTAGCGGAAGTCTTGGGTAAACTTGCAATAGTTATATGGAAATAATTGATAATGATGATGATGAAATTTTAATCGAAGTGTTTAATTTGTCTATTTACAGGCTGTTCCGTTGCCAATGCCTTAAGATCCCAAGATTCAGTTCCAAGTAAGTACTGATTTTGTCCATCAAAAATCAAAAATCGTTATTAGTACTAGTCCAAACTTCCAAGGTTACAGAAATAAATCCTGAACCTGAAACCTTCCCATTATCCCGTCAAATTATTTGAGAGAGAAAAGAAACTTCACCAGAATTTGCACACACACGTGAGTACAATTATGAGTTATAATTGTTTAGATTCGTTCAGAATGACATCAAATCAATCAGATCAAAAGTAGAGTTAGAAAAATACTAAAATCAAAGAGACGTAAGGAAGTACAATGTCTGTAACTGTAAATCAAAGGAGTTGCCATTGAATTTACAAGTGCATTTGGAGACCTGCATTAAAATTTACTGAAATTTAGAAACATAATTATTCAAAAACTTGGAGCAGCGTGGTGGAATAAGCTCCACGATTTCTCTTCAAAGTGTCTTTAGCCCAGATATGGGGCCCTTACAGGCTGTTACTATACTTTAATTTTAGATGAGTTGCTTCAGGCGGTAACTTTATACTTGATAGATTAAAAACAGCAGTAGTCGCTGATAGTCTAGATCTTTTTTACTTTCCAATCGCAGCACCACCTACTTGGCCAAATTGACACCATACAGAAACCCACGAATACATACATAATAGTGTTAAACCACTAGTTAATGGTAATAGTGCATACCTTCTTTGTGGTTCAAGTATGCTAAATTTTGGCCTTGCGTAACCGATGAACGCTTTTATTGTTATTTTATTTAAAAAAAATAAAACATCATAGCACAGCCATGTTAATAGTTAGTCTACCATATTGATTTGTAGGTTTATTGTTTAAATGCTCAATAGTGTATCACAGGATTGTACACGTTTTGTAATATGTCTCTAAATCTATTTTAATATGAAGGACAATGTAGTTAAAACCTTATGCGTCTGAATCCGTCTACATTTACTAGTGTCGTCTAGAATGATTTTCTTTACGGTTTCGTGTGTTAGTGCTATTCGGTTTCTAATAGAAAAACGTGGCAATAAGGTTTTTTTTCAGCATATTTCCGACTGATATAAGAAAAATATGGCGACATTTACGCATGGAACTTACATTTGCATAGAAATATACCCCAGAGGGTCTTATTTTATTTCTTTGCGTCAAGTGTTCAGGATAATTATTATATAATATTTTGCTGAAGAGAGTCTTATAAAAGTTATCGTTAATATTTATTTAATCATAAAAGTTTTGACCTCTGTGACCGAACTAAAATTTATATTATAAATTAAAAAAAAAAATTTACACATATTATAATAATAGTATAGTATAATCAATTAATACTTACAAAGTGCTGAAGGACCACGTATGTTTAAATTAACTATAAACACGTTCTCGCTTCTACTCTTAATTCGAAATCAGAATTTTCTTTTTTAACTAGACCAGAAATAACGGTCACAATACTGAATTAAATGAAAATCTTCTACCGAGAATAATCACAATAAACTAAGTAACATTACAATGTTTGTGTCAAAAAGATTTTCAAAATTAGCTTAAGATATATACATTTTACTGTTACTTTATCAACAAATACATATTAAATAATCTAATAAAGTAAAAGTAGTAAAGTAACAGCCTGTAAAGTGGGAAATTTACATATGCTGGGATAAGGCCTCCTCTTTCCATTAAGGAGAGGGTTTAGAATATATTCCACCACGCTGTGCCAATGAGGGTTCGTGGAATGCACATTTGGCAGAATTTCGATGAAATTAGACACTTGCAGGTTTCCTCACGATGTTTGTCTTCACCGCCGAGCACGAGATGAATTATAAACACCAATTAAGCACATTTGAACCTGCAATCATCGGTTAAGATGAACGCGTTCTAACCTCTGGGCCATCTCAGCTCAATAAAAAATCTAATATTGTATGAAAATTTTGAGGACTCAGGTTAAATATTTTTAAGTGAATTTGATAAAAACTTACGAATAAAAACTCTTTCCACCATAAGTAATATCTGCTATACTTCTATGAATAGTGCGAATCGGAAATAAGTTGATACTTTGAATTTCATCTACAAAAGTGTAATCGTGTTAAAATCGTAGTTCGTAAAAGTTCCTTTCTTTTAAACTTAGAGGAAGAGGATCTCATAAACAAGTATCACGACTGGGTCCTGCCCACGTGTTGGCAAGCTTCGTTCCAACTCCTGCCAACTTCATAGGTCGCGGTCTCCGAAATTTCATATAATTTTTTTGCCACTACAAAGTTATTACGAAGCGGCTTGTTCGTACATAACAAACAAATTTCGATATTACTTTAGATAGCGCTGTCATGTTTCTTGATACCAACTTGGTAAGGCTGATGGCAAGGCTTTGTGCAAGCCTGTTGGGAAGGTACCAATATTATAGATTCCACCGCCAAAGAGCGATTCTTTAAAGAAAAAGTAAAGTAACAGCCCGTAAATTTCCCACTGCTCGGCTAAAGCCTCATCTCCTAATAAGGAAATGGTTTGGAACATATTCCAACACGCTGTTTCAATGCGGGTTGGTGGAATGCACTTGTAGCAGAATTTTAATGAAACTAGACACATGCAGGTTTCCCCCGATGTTTTCCTTTACCGTCGAGCACGAAATGAATTATAAACACAAATTAAGTGGTGCTTGCCTGGGTTTGAACCCGAAATCATCGGTTAAGATACACGCGTTAACCACTGGGTCATTTCAGCATAATTCTTAGTAATATTGTATTCTGGTTTGAAGAGAGAGCCAGAGTAATTACATGTACATCTTTGTTCCTATATCTAGTGGGTAGATAAACGGCCTTATTCAAAGCCTCCTCACGGATTATACAATAAACGTTATTTTAGTATGGATATCAATTCAGTTGCTGTCACGATGACTCGACAGTGATTTTCACTTTCGAGTGATAAAGTCGAACAATCGCGATAATCCTTAATAATAATTAATGAACCGAGCGTATTAATTGAATTGGTTCGAATTATATTAAGAATAACAGCCAATCAGTGCAAAGAAAATAAGATCCTTAATCGAAAAACCGAGCTTTTTTATAGGATAATATCTATGCTGTGTTAGCCCGTCTGGGTAGATAACACCCGGTCATCACTTATTCTACCGCCAAATAACAGTACTCAGTATTGTTGTGTTCCGGTTTGAAGGATGAGTGAGCCAGTGTAACTACGTTTCTTAGTTCCCAAGGTTGGTGGCACATTGACGATGTAAGGAATAGTTAATATTTCTTACAACGTCATTGTCTATGGGTGATGGTGACCACTTACCATCAGTTGGCCCATACGCTCGTCCGCCAACTTATACCATAAAAAAAAGGAAAGGAAACCTGCATATTGTGATGAAAGTAACTCTGTCATATGTTTTTCCTCTTACCTGTTTGTTTTTTAGTCCTGTAGTTTATCAACGATTATAATTAACAGTTATAAAATTTTATAAAATATTTGTTACTTTATGCAATTATACTTAAATACTTGTACGAAAAAATATTCAATTAATGTTATAAAATTGCTTTATGGGCAATTTGTCTACATGCACTGTGAAATCCCATTTATCGCACTTAAAAACCGTTATTCGTATATTTTCAGCAGCATTTTTATTAAAGGTAAAAATGTTGTAATCATTTTTATAAAAGCTGAATAATGTGTGTATACAGACGCGTTATTCAGCATTGATTAAACGCGCTTTCAAGAGTAATCATATAACCTTCCTTGTTATATGAGATTGAGAATTATTAAGGCTAAACTAGAATAAACTTAAACATGAGACGTCTTAAATCAAAAATCTACTCATATTGTATTTAAGTTACATTAATATTTTTTGTAATGAGCTGAGAGGGCTCAGTATTTGGAACGCGTGCATCTTTACTGCTGTTTGCAGATTCAAACCCAGGCAAGCACCACTGAATATTCGTGTTCTTAATTTGTGTTTATAACTAATCTCATGGTCGGTGGTGAAGTAAAACATCGTGAGGAAATCTGCATTGGAACAGCGTTGTGGGACATGTTCGAAAACTTCTCATCAAAGGTAGAGAAGACCTTAGAGTCCAGCAGTGAGAAATTTACAAACTGTAGTTATTATTATTGTATTCTTTTATTCCTAAATATTCGCAACCGAAGCTGCGAGGCATACTCTCTAGTCTCTAGTCTATAATGTAAAATACAAATGAAGTCGGATAGACTTTTTTATTCTTTTTAATCTCAATCTAATAGAGATAGTTCGAACCATTCCCCTAGACCTAGTGCAGCATCGCTAGCGGTTATTGGAAGACGGTGCCAAGAAATTGGCCTAAACGCTATCTAGGGACACCTACTGGAATTATTCAGGCTGGATTACGTATTGGATTGGCTGGTGCGATTCTGTATATTTTAGGTTAATACTAGCTGTGCCCGCGACCTTTAACATAACCTAAATTTATCAAAAAATAAATGTTATTATAGCTTAAGTTACTCCTTATTATATAGGTTATCTGCCGGTAGAAGTTCCATCAAAATTGGTCCAGTCGTTCCAGAGATTAGCCGGAACAAATAGACAGATAGACAAAAATTGTAAACAATGTTATTTTGGTATATGTACCGTGCATACATACATACGCATTGAGCAACAAAAGGCTATTTTAATATTACAAACAGATACTCCATTTTTATTATATGTATACATATAGATAGCAGCTTGTTAACGTTCCACTTAGGCTAAGGCCTCATATCCCTTTGAAGATATCCTTAAGATTAAATGTTGAAAAAGAGTAACTACTGAGTTTCGTGTCGGTTCTTCTCGGTAGAATCTACTTTACGAACCGGTGGTAGCTTCACTTAATACAGTTGTTAAATGACGATTACGATTGAAATACGATTATATTTTGATTTTTGATTTCCTTTAGTTTAGGGTAAAATACGAGCGACAGATTTTCATTAAAATAGACACATGCTGGTATCCTCACAATGTTCATATTCAGTTGAGCAATAGGTGAATTATTTTAATTAGATGAAAATTATGTGTTACTGAGATGGCCCAGTGGTTAGAACGCGTGCATCATAATCGATGATTGCGGGTTCAAACCCAGGCAAGCACCATTGTATATAAGAGCTTAATTTGTGTTTATAATTAATTTCGTGCTCGGCGGTGAAGGAAAACATTGTGAAGAAACCTGCATGTGTCTAATTTCATCGCAATTCTACCACAAGTGTATTCCACCAACCCGCATTGGAACTGCGTGGTGGAATATGTTTCAAACCCTCTTCTTAATGGAAGAGGAGGCCTTATCTCAGCAGTGGGAAATGTACAGGCTGTTATTTACTTTACTTTACTATGTGTTACTTTATCTGAACCCACAATCATCGGTTATGATGTACACGTTCTAGTGCACTTAACTACATCTGGCTTATATTTGCTTCGTTGATTTTGTTTGTAGAATTTAAAATTAAGAGCAAGAAGTTGCATTGAATACATAGTTACATAATACACTTCGATTCTCATTCCGATAAACGTGACTGAGAAAAATATTTATAACCGACATTTAAAAGAAATGGTTATTCATTTGACTTAGGCATTGGTATTTTTGGTGGTATTATCACTGCATGTAAATAGCTCTTAAAGAATTACATTAAAATCCGCCAATAGCGTGGAAGTCTATTTCCCTAAACGGCATTCTTATTTTAATAGTGTTTTGAGAATATTTTATATCTAATATGGAACCATAATTCTAATTTACCACTGTATAATTATTTTCAATGAAACTCGAATTTGTCTGCAATTTATATTATACATAACTAATATTATTTTAACACTAAATTTGAGAGCAATTCTTCTTTGGTAAAGTTTATTGCGATTATTTAAAGTTATTATAATAATGCTCATTACAAAAAAGAGTATTTGACATTAAAAACACGTGAATGGAAAAGAAAATCTTTTATTTTCATCAATAACAATATCAACAATATTTGATATGCACATAAGATGTTCATAATAAAATTTAATAATTGTTCAGAATTCCAAAAAACATATTCTCAAACGAATGAACGATTTAGCAATGAGGTTTTATTAAAAATGTTTCTCAGTTCCAATTTCGAATTCGCAATTTAAAAAAATCTATTTCGAAAATAGTGCATCATTGTCTTTGCAATTTCAAACTTTCCAGATGAATTTCCTGAATGCGAATTTGCAATAAATGAGCGTCCCGGGTGGCTCTTAGCTTAATCTGGATGGAATTATTCATGACGGCCATGGCGGTGGATGACATCGGCGCTCTAATGGCCTTCTCGAGGACTCTTCACGCCTTTTGGTGAATCCATGCCTGAATGCTGGTTTTGTTTGGAGATATCTTATTTATCTTAATAGCAATAAACGTGTGATATATAATAATAATTACATGTATTATATTTTCTTAGATTTTTTTAATGAAATTTATATTCGAGATTAATTAAAAACGTAACCGTGTTACGTGCATATCAAAGCTAAGGTCCAGATATTGTTTAGTTTTGTATTGAAACTTGAATAAGATTTTAAATTAACATGGTTATTTTTATTATTAAAGTTGTTAATTTCGGGATATTTACCATGTGAGTCTCGTGAACAAGGCATTCGTAGATAATGTTGAAATATCGAGCTCCATCGAACAAAAATAAAAAACATGGTAAATATCCCAAAATTAATAACTTTAACTTATGTTAGGTCTCAAGTAATATAAAAAACACTGACTAACTCACCTTTCAAACCGTAAACAACATTACTAAATATTGCTGCTAAGCGGTGGAATGTAATATCAGATTTCCGTAAATAATTAATTTATTAGTTTATATATTTATTAATGATTTTTTTTATTATTTAGTTTGAGCATATGGGCCACCTGATAGTAAGTGGTCACCATCACCCATAGATAATGAAGCTGTAAGAAATATTAACTATCCCTTACATCGTCAATGTGCCGCCAACCTTGGAAACTAAGATGTTATGTCCCTTGTGCCCGTAGTTACACAGGCTCACTCACCCTTCAAACCGGAACACAACAATATTGAGTACTGTTATTTGGCGGTAGAATATGATGAGTGGGTACCTACCCAGACGGGCTTGCACAAAGCCCTACCACCAAGTAAAATGATGTAACCATTTGTTTATCAAATAAATAAAAAAATCGTTCTGGTTTTGTGTAGTCAAAGATAATCGACTCATTTCAATCGACTGGTTTAAATTGTTATGTTTTCTTAATAGTTAATAATTTGACGACCTCCGTGGTCGAGTGGTGTGTACACCGGTTTTCAGGGGTACACCACTCCGAGGTCCCAGGTTCGATTCCCGGTCAATGTAGATTATCATTAGTTTTCTATGTTGTCTTGGGTCTGGGTGTTTGTGGTGTCGTTACTTCTGATTTTCAATAACACAAGTGCTTTAGCTACTTACATTGGGATCAGAGTAATGTATGTGATGTTGTCTCATATTTATTTAATAATAATAATTTCTGTGTCTAGTCAGGTGGACTGTGACCTTGAGAATGGCAGACGTAACTGAAATCATCTGATGCCATCACCATCATTTAATTTTCGAACATTTTGATGTCATGCCGCTTACAACATTAACTTTCTCAAATACTAGCTTCTGTTATTCTGTATTTTAAGAATACTCTAAATATTTATTTTGACATAACTTTACAATAAATAATTCCCTTTCAATCTGAAACGAGACGATTCTTAATTGAATTTTATTTTCTTTTTAATTAATTCGTTCCGTTTCGAATTCCGAAACAGCTTCACATTTCCTGGACGAGTTTTTGCCAAAGTAAACACTTTTCTAAATTGTGACGAACTTTATTTTAGTTGATCCTAAACACACTGGTTTCTAAAGTCGTTTATTTAAAAAAAAAAAAAAAATATAAACTGCAATTTTGTCGATCAGTAGACAGTAATTTATTCATAATTCGAGATCCGTTGCACGGCTTTGTTTAAATACTTGTGTTTGTCAAATGAATTACCTTAAGTAAAGACATTGATCGATGGATGACGTTCTTTTTGTGCTAGTAGTTTCTCATCACGACTCTTCGTATGTCGTGGTATTAAACAAAAGCATTATATTACGATGTGTGTTACGATGTTAAAATATTTAACGTCGGTGTAATCGCGGTACATATATGACGTCATCGAGAGTGAGCATTGGGCAGGATGCAAAGTGTGTTGAAGATACTAAGAAACCTCTTGATATACTATCGTTTTAGGCGTTTCCGTAAGTGGAGTTAATGACATGATTACATTACGAATCAAAGTCAAAGTCAAAAACCTATATTCAAAATTGAAGTGTTTACACTTTCTTATTGATAGTCGAATATCTACTACCGATTCGGCATATAATATCTCAGACCTGAGAAGAACCGGCGAAAGAAACTCAGCGGGATCTATTTTTTTTTTATATAATATCTATTTACAATATACAATAATGAACATATTTTTGTTATTTGTAACAGCCTGGAGGCGATCATATCATTCCCAAGGTAGGGAGGTACAGTCAACTAGCAAGTCATTAGTGCTGTAATATCCTTCAGCCCACAAACGAATCTTACTAGTATTATTAATGAGAAAGTATACGTTTTATATTCTGAAACAAAACTCAGGTTATATTTTATACGTATACAGGATGAAGCCAAGGATAAACACTAGTTTTTAATAAAATGATATAAAAAAACATTGCTACTTGTACTCTGAACCACCCAATATAGACGACGAAGTTTCTATCATTTAGTGGTTAGAACGCGTGCATCTTAACCGATGATTGCGGGTTCAAACCCAGGCAAGCGCCACTATATATATTAGGTGCTTAAATGTGTTCATAATTCATTTCGTGCTCGGCGGCGAAGGAAAATATCGCGAGGAAACCTGCATGTGTCTAAATTCATCGAAATTCTGCCACATGTGCATTCCACCAACACGCATTGGAACAGCGTGGTGGAATGTGTTCCAAACCGTTTCCTTAATGGAAGAGGAGGACTTAACTCAGAAGTGGGAAATGTAAAGGTTGTTACTTTACTTTACTGTAGCCATTGCTGACGTCTTCATATACACAATTACATTCTTCATTTATTCAATTATGTGTATAGTTTACACTAAATAATATTTTCGTACAATGTAATAAATACTTCTTTTATGTAAAACTTTTTTATATGAAAAATATGAATATAATACAAAATCTGAAACCGTTCCAAATGCCTTGATATCACGTAAGATCCATCCGTCTAGACCCAGTTACCTATTTTGTGTCTTACCAACAGCAGGTGCTTAAATGAAATAGCTACATAAGAAAGCAACTTATATTTTATGAAAAATAAAAAATAATACAAACCTTATTGGCAATTTCGTCTTCATTTAATATAAAAAATGATCACCAACAATAATCGAATCTTTTTTTAATTTTTCTTGACATATCGTACCCATTGTTTTTTATTTCCAAATACAATTACAATTAGAGTCGAGATGGCTCAGTAAGAGTCGAGATGGCCCAGTGGTTAGAACGCGTGCATCTTAACCGATGATTGCGGGCTCAAACCCAGGCAAGCACCACTGATTCATTTGCTTAATTTGTTTTTATAATTCATCTCGTGCTCAGCGATGAAGGAAAACATCGTGAGGAAACCTGCATGTGACAAATTTCATAGAAATTCTGCCACGTGTGTATTCCACCAACCCGCATTGGAACAGCGTGGTGGAATATGTTCCAAACCTTCTCCTTAAAGGGAGAGGAGGCCTTTAGCCCAGCAGTGGGAATCTACAGGCTGTTGTTGTTGTTTTTGTTACAATAACAATAAAGCTGGATATTTTTTGTCGTCGTTTATAATATTTGAAATCTCGTCAAAGATAAAATCAAAGCACGTGAATGTCTTTCACTATTTGACAAAAGCCCAACTCACCTCATCTCAGGAGAAGTTATATGAAATATTCGGTATCGCGGATGCCATACTGTCTAATAGTGGGTCAATGGATTGGACTGAATTTGATTCTGACTTGTGCGAGATTCCCTACTATTTTATACATATATAGTATTGTTATAGTTATTTTTTTGTTATACATTGTATAACTATAATTTATTAGAATAATTTAGTTAATAATATGTCGATTGACTATTTTTAGAATATGTTGTAATGTAATATTTTAATTGTTCACAATTAATACTGGCCGATTGTCTGATAATGGCCGGTAAGAAAGAGAATGTCAAGAAATCGAATGCGACGGCAATGTTTGGTGATATTTATATTATTAATTTGAAAATAATGAGAATGAGAGGCTAAATTTAGATATAAAATACGGGATGTATTGTAAAACATTAATTTGTGGATAACATGAATGTGAAAATAGTGCTAATGAATGAATCTGGAAGAAATATTAACTATCCCTTACATCGTCAATGTGCTACCAACCTTGGGAACTAAGATGTTATGTACCTTGCGCCTGTATTTACAGTGGCTCAATCAATCTTCAAAACGGAACACAACAATACTGAGTACTGTTATTTGGCGGTAGAATAACTGATGAGTGGGTGGTACCTACCCAGACGGGCTTGCACAAAGCCCTACTACCAAGTAAATCTATATGATAATGTGCTTACAATATAAAGGTCACATGTTCAAATTGGTTGAAATCCCCCGTCTGTCTATCAGATAAACAAGAGTAAACCATTGCCAGTAAATTAAATTCCGAAATCAAGCTGGATTTAAACCACGATCCGTAAGTTGTAGCTACTCTTACTACATTGTTTCGTTAGACCTCTTGGCTTGGACGCAGACATAAGATAACATGCACAGGACGTTGATTTAAATGAAATACATTGTTTAAAAATATTCAGACTCTATTGTTATAAACTCCTTGGACTTTGCTATTTAAATAAAATTATGTAAGTTTTACAATGAAAGTCCGTATATTTAATAGTGGGTTTCTTTAATACTCTTATAAAGAACGGTTGGAGCTGATTTCATCATGATGCTCGTGTGCTGGTTTGTATACATGATGTCCAAGTTTCATCTCATTATCTGATAATTGTATTTCTTCCTATGATGCTTTCTTTTAACGACGATTACAAGATTATATCAGGATGTGAATGTAGTTTCATTAGTCAAAATCAGTGTCCACTGTTTTAATCACTGGTCGGTCGATCTCTATTCTCCAAGACAACAATAGTATAATTTATGTATATTATTTCGTCTGAAATTATCTCATTATTAGAGTTTTCTTAAGATTTTCTTCTCGAACCAGTCCAGTTTGTTTTTTAATTCTCAGTCTTGATTTTGGAAGAAAGTGTCAGTAATTCGTGTTCCAAAAGCACGGAAAGCTATTGTTTTTATGTCTGCTTTTTCTACTGTTAAAGTAAAGAGTACACCATTGGACCTATAATACTATGAACTGTGCAATTGGAGCTAATATCAAAATATGATAAATACGAACAAACTGATATTCTTTAAAAGTCGCAGGCCGTCTTAATACTTTCTCGTCTGATGTTTGCACTAATCGTTATTGGTAGTCGTTGCCAAAATTTCTGCCTAGCTATCTAGGCGGGCCACTCGCCGCGATTTATAACGAAACTTGTTGGCAAGCCTACCTAAATTCGACCTGCACGTATTACCGTATATCGTGTTTACGTGAAATAAAAAAACATTTTAAGTGCACGGCGCAGACGATTTGCGAGGCGATTCGATTTTGTGGATTTATCGGTATGTTTACAAACAAATTAAGATTTTATACTATTTGATGTGCCAGCCTTTATTTATTGGGATCGATTCATAGTTTGTGTTCTTCCTCGAAACATCTATATTTTGTTCAGTTGTGTTAAAATTTGAAGATTATATGTTTTAAATCCCATTGTTCCATTCCATGTTGAAAGAATAGGTGATACTAACTGGTGTTGTGTGTCTTTTTTTTAAGGTATAAGTTGGCGGACGAGCATATGGGTACCTGATGGCAAGTGGTCACCACCACCCATAGACAATGACGCTGTAAGAAATATTAACTATTCCTGACATCGTCAATGTGCCACCAACCTTGGGAACTAAGATGTTATGTCCTTTGTGTCTGTAGTTACACTGGCTCACTCACCCTTCAAACCGAAACACAACAATACTGAGTACTGTTATTTGGAAAAACTGATGAGTGGGTGGTACCTACCCAGACGAGCTTGCACAAAGCCCTACCACCAAGTGAAGTCTATACCGTTATGGTGATTTGGTCATGTCTACATTCGCAATATAGATAAGAAAAGGTTTGAATGTACGGTCTGCGTAACAATTGCGAAATATACAATAAAATGATATTTTTGAGTGCGTTACTAATTATTTTGTGGTAAAGAATTGAGACTTTTATGTCCATTGAATAATGATACCCTACCTCGATTTGTCATAAATAATAAATACAATATTTATAAAATTATAACGTTTTCATAATATTATCTCGATTACATATTACGTAGCAACGTAGAACAATAAAATATGAGCATAAGTGAGGCTTCACGGTCTGCAGGCTAAAGTTGGTGTAGGAAGTATGTGTCAGGCGAACAGTCAATAAACTTATATCGGAATTCAACTAACTCGTGGGCACGTGTCAAAGGAATTTCCAACTGGCCCAGAAGTTCGGGGGAAAAAACTTTGTTCCAAGATAAAACTGTTTTATTGACTTATTACATTCTGTCTCCGGAAACTTACATAATGTTATTATGTCTCGTCATTATATCAGGAATACAATATTTATTGCATTTAATTAAATATAAAAATATACATTATTGATTTGTTAATAAAAGCACGTTTGAATCGTCACGTCACAGTGTTGAATTAAATGTAAGCTCATTTCATTTACCAGTTGGAAAGTAGATTTTACTGTAGAGAATCAACAAGAAAATTATTAGTTTCTCTTTTCCACTGTTTTATTCACTTAGAAAATTTAAACCATAAAATACCAATTCCACGCGTTTCTACAATTAATATATTTTTTTACTAATAAGCATAGAATAACTTAGCTATATAAGGTATATAACTCAATAAATCGAACAAGATACCATTTGTAAAAAAAAAAGGATCTCGAAACACGAGAGTGCTTATCTTGTTGTCAGTATTAAAGTTATCATTACACGAAATATTTATATTTATCTAGACAACTAGATACTTAATATACATGGGTTGAGTATATATCAAAAGTCTGTTCGAATAAACTCGGTCATTTATTACTCGTAATTAATTAAATATCGTTATCTGAAGCCCGCCACACGTCCTGCAAGTAATAAAGACTGGCGCCGTCTCTATTTATGCCTTACGCCAATCACCCTCACGTTCGAAGGGAGGTTAGGTATTGATATGCATTCTATATTAACATCTCTAACAATATACATTGACCATTGGTTATGTAAAACAAATATTTATATTAACAAATAACGAGTAATGTATAAAAAACTCGTAACAGATTTCTATGTGGATCTGATGAGACTGGATGATCATAAATCAGTTTAAATTCGAAGAACAAATAAAAGGATAGGTACACACAAATACGAAATGTTCAATGCGTGGTTAGAACCACACATTGATCAGTACCGGCGATTAGTATTCTGATGTATATATATCTTGGTGATAGGGCTTTGTGCAAGCTCGCCTGGGTAGGTACCATCAACTCATCAGATATTGTACCGCTAAACAACAGTACGCAGTATTTTTGTGTTCCGGTTTGAAGGGTGAGTAAACCAGTGTAACAAACTCAAACTCAACTCAAATATCTTTATTCAATATAGAAGCATTACACTTTCTTATTGATGGTCAATTGAAACACTACCACCGGTTCGGAAAGAAAATACCCTGACCTGAGAAGAACCGGCGAAAGAAACTCAGCGGGTTTTTTTTTTGTTTGTCTTATGTATTATATAAATAAACAATTTAATATGAGATGAAATAGCCAGGAGGCGATCGTATCATTCCCAAGGTGTGCTATCGATCATAAACTCATTAATTGTATAATAACCTTTTGCACACAAGCGTTCCTTAATAATTTTTTTAAATTTGGCAACAGAGGCATTTTGAACGCTTTCTGGGATCCTGTTGTAAAACCGTATACATTACCCCACAAAGGAGTTACTGACTCTACGCAGTCGAGTAACAGGAGTAACAAGTTTGTGTTTGTTCCTTGTACCAATGTTATGAGTATCACATTTTCTCATGAAATCATTAATATTTTTTCGTACATACATAACATTAGAGAATATATATTGAGAAGTAACAGTCAATATCTTGATTTCTTTAAATTTATTCCTTAACGATTCTTTAGCTCCTAGGTTGTAGATTGCGCGTATAGCCCTCTTCTGTAGCACAAATATGGTATGGATAGCGGCTGCATTGCCCCACAGCACAATACCGTATGACATTATACTATGAAAGTAGCTGAAATATACTAAGCGAGCCGTATCAACATCGGTACATAATCTAATTTTTTTGACCGCGAATGCCGCAGAACTCAGTCTACTCGCCAATCCGTCAATATGGGGGCCCCATTGCAACTTGGCATCAACAGTAAGGCCAAGAAACTCAGCAGAATCAATTGGATCCATCGATTCCCCATTGATGAGTACATCGGCTTTTACATTTTGTACATTTAGCGTACTAAATTTCACAATTTTAGTTTTATTATTATTTAGTTTAAGATTATTCACGCTAAACCAATGTACTATATCAGCTATAGCATTGTTTACGTCGTCGTACTGTACCTGTTTTCTATTAATTTTAAAAACTAAGGAGGTGTCATCAGCAAACAATACTATATCATGTTTGTTCCCAACAAGAAAGGGCAAGTCATTTATATATGTGAGAAACAGAAAAGGTCCAAGAATTGATCCCTGAGGGACCCCCATACCAACTGAGACCCCAGGAGACCTTTTTCCTTTAACGTCAACCCTCTGAATTCTATTGTTAAGATAGGAAGTCAGAAGGTCGAGCGCACATTCTCTAATTCCATAGTGATAAAGTTTCCTGACCAGAGTCTCATGTTGAACATAATCAAAGGCTTTGGATAAGTCACAGAAAATCCCTAAGGCATCCCGTGACTCTTCCCAGGCTTCATAGATATTCTTAATAAGCTCGATACCAGCGTCTGTAGTCGAGCGACCCCTCGTGAAGCTAAATTGTTTACTATGAAGCAGATTATGTTTGTTAAAGTGTTCTAATAATTGATTTAGAATTATTTTCTCAAATATTTTGCTCAGGGTCGGTAGAATTGAAATTGGCCTATAGTTGTTGGGGTCTGAAGAACTACCAGATTTAAATATTGGAATAACTTTACTATGTTTCAGTCAAAGCGTTCAGAATTGTATTTACTCAAGTCTAGTAGATTGTTCACGGCAGCAATATGACTAGATATTTCTTTTTGAGACATTTCATATTTTTTTGACATTCTATCTAAGGAATTATGTAAATATGTTATCTCAGCCTGAAGAGCATTCACGTCAGCCTCATAACCTTGTGTCATCACTTTAACATTCTTGGAATATTCAATAATTTTTAGTCTGAGTGTGTTTCTTTCTTTATAAATTTTTTCATAATTTAAGCAATTATTTCTTGATTTTATTAATTTTTGAGTTTTCTTAATATATTTATTAATTTTAACATATTTCTTTAATTTATTTTTACCTAATATTAGACTGGAGGAGCCCGAGTCATCACCAGTCAGATCAATTGTTGTGATGTCATTGGTATTGGTGATTGGGGCTACTAAGGAGGCTGCATTTCCCACCAGTTCATCAAATAGACACTGGGTTTGAGAGGCCTTTAGGTTGAAGCTATTATATTCCAATTCAGATATATATAGTTGGGCCTTATGTAATTTAATTTTTAACTCATTAGTGAGCATGAGGGCTTGCTTATACTCAACTCTGCAATTATCAAACCCACTGACTATTTGTTGCAGATTATTTCTTTGTTCTTCCATATCTAAGTATTGCAAATGTAACTGAGAAAGCTCAGTTTTTAGCTTATTATTTCTATTAAGAATTTGCAAGAATTCTTGTTCGTTATCATCCCTTTCTTTTAATAGTAAATCACACTGTATCCTGGATGCCTTTAGTTCCTGGAGCGTCAGCTGGAGTTGTTCCTTCACCTGACGTGCCTTGATACTACGGGTCATCATGTTTGATTAAAAAATAGAAGTTATATGATCAATAATATAAAAGTAAGCAGTGTGATCAATCGGTTAATAATATTTAGTATGTAAAAATGTCAAAAAAGGTTTCTAAAGTGAGTTAAAGGGATAACAAGTAGTCGAACAAGAAAACTTTTTCAAAATTGAGTTCGTTACCTGCGTAATGTCAGCTGACGAACACAACACAAAAGAAACACTATGCACAATTAACGCACGACACTCAGTTTATTGTTATATTTTGTATATAACTGATTAATACATTAATGAAAATGTAACATTAGAACTAATTATAATTAATTTAAAAAATAAAATAATTTTAAATTATTTTTTATGACATTTTGTAAGTGTTGCCACAGGAAAAGTCGAACAACAGGCACAAGGGACATATCATCTTAGTTCCCAAGGTTGGTGGCGCATTAACGATGTAAGAAATAGTTAATATTTCTTACAGCGTCATTGTCTATGGGAGATGGTGACCACTTACCATCAGGTGGCCCATGTGCTCGTCAGCCAACCTATTCCATAAAAAAAGTATTATATTTAGGTTTGAAGTATGATCTTCTATCAATACAATCAAAAAGGTTGTAACAGCTTTTTTGAAAGTGAATCGACAATATCTTTAGGAGAAGAAACACTTATCACATTCTAACGTATTCGTTGTATCATCCTAAAGTAATGACTTGATAATAATTTAATTAAATGTGTTTATCATTTAATTAAATTGGCAAAAGATTATTAGAAACTTAAACGAGTAACATTATTACTATGTAAACTGGTGGGCTAAAGTCTCTTCTCCATTTGAGGAGAAAATTTGGAGCATATTCCACCAAGTTTCTTCATTGCAGGTTGGTCTAACAAAATTCAGCCACGGAATACATATTGAGTCTGTCAGAATATTGTTGACATTAGACACATTTCTCACGATTTTTTCCTTCACAGCTTAACACGTGACGAATTATAAACAGAGAGTGAGGACATAAAAATTCAGTGGTGCTTGACTGGGTTTCAAACCTACTGTGTTGGGTCATCTCAGCTCTCTATATATGTATATATAATTTATTTTCACTTCTCACTTTAGTAATTGTGCGAACACAATCGTGAAACTCTATTTCGTATTGTTTTAATTACATAGTTTGCATGATGATCAGTGAAATCAATGGGATGTTAGACTTAACGATTAATCCATTTAATTTGTATGAACACGTTTGCACAGTTAAGTGATTACGTATCTGAGCAAAACAGTAAACACCTATATACCGTCAATACGCTTATATGCCAATCCTGGGATTTAGTACCAATGGAACCACACTAATTTATGTTACATACACACATTACATTAATAGCCTGTAAATTTCCCACTGCTGGGCTAACCATGCTTGGGCTGGTTGGTGCATACACATGTGACAGAATTTCATTGAAATTAGTTACATGCAGGTTTCCTCACGATATTTTCTGTCACCGTCAAGCACGAGATGAATTATAAACACAAATTAAGCTCATGAAAATTCAGTGTAGCTTGCCTGGATTTGAACTCGCAATCATCGATCTGGCTCATTTATGTTATGTACTTTAAAATGTTTGATCGTAGAATGATATTGATGGGCGCGGTACAACACCCTGATGGGACTATATTATTGATGCTAAGTGATATTAGTTCTTGAGGTTCTGGGGTAAGCGTTTTGGGATATAAAATATATAATATACATAAATTATTGGGGTAAAATCGACTCGTGAAACGTGACAGCAAACAGCATGAAACGCTGTATCGTCATGCCTTTTTCCGATCGCTCATTATTCCTATAAGTCATTTCGATTTTGTATTTTATTAGTTGTCGCTCGCGGCTTCGTTCGCACTTAAGATGTTTGGGTAGCCTATGCAATCCTTGGTATTCAAGCAACTCAGCAACAATCAAACAGATTAGGTTATAAATATATAACAGTGAAGATTATGATGTTAAGAAAAATGTATTTTTTTAGTTAAATTAAGTAGTCATTAAATGACAATCTAATTTCGATGCTTTGCATCTTTATTGGTAAGGTTTTATTATTGAGTTTTTGTTCAACAACAACAGCCTGTAAATTTCCCACTGCTGGGCTTTCTCTCCCTTTGAAGGTTTTGGAACATATTTCCTTACGATGTTGTTCTCCACAACTGAACACGAGATGAATTATATACACAAATTAAGCACACGAATATTCAGTGGTGCTTGCCTGGGTTTGAACCCGCAATCATCGGTTAAGATGCACGCGTTCTAACTAGCCACATCAGCTTTTGTTCTACAAACGTCAAAGTTTAATATTAAAATTTACGAATTACCAATTTGTCCTCTAAAAAATATATTCGCTCATATTTTGCACCACAGTGTCTATCGTGGAGATTGGTAGGGGGAATATTCAATTTTGATCCGTGCTCTATCTTTTCTATTAGCAAAGTTTGATGACAGTATCCAATACATCGGATGAAGCTTTCACTACAACTTCGAATTTTCAAATTTAAACCGTCTAAATACATATTTCTATCTATCTCTATCATTTTACATATAGTTAATTATAAAATATAATATATTACAATATTTCATTATTTCATAACACAATACACAACAAAAATAAACGATAGTAAAAACAATAAAATAAATAATCATTACAAAGTATAAAATAAAGTAACTTTTTCTGTCCCTATATCCCTTTGTAAGCTTAATTTTTTTAAACTACGCAACGGATTTGATGCGGTTTTTTTTATATAGATAGAGTGATTCAAGAAGAAGGTATTTATATATAATACATGGACAAATTCGTAAAAAAAAACACTTATAATTAAACACCCGTGCGAAGCCGGAGCTGATCGCTAGTATTTAACTAAGAATTTACTAAGTGCAAACCAAAATAATGGAAGTACGTATATATAAAAAAGTCTGACTAATAATAATATCAGTACATTTTTTGTGTCTCAGTAGCTCAAAAGCTTTAGGGGCTGTTTTGTAAAAGCCGGTGATTTCATTCTTAAACTCCAGATTAATGTCAGCCCAATCCTAACTCACGTTAAAATGGAGGGATCGTAGCGGTGTTAGTGAATCCTTGGAAACAGGAATTACAAACGGTTTTCTTTTGTTTTTATATTTAAATGCACTATAAAAGTACTAGGTATTAATTAGTAATCTGTAATAATGGTAATTGCGATAGGATTATAGTTTTTTCTTAAATATGACTATTTGTTTTTACTAAGAAATAATTGTTAGACAGCTTTAGTGATTACTGGTGTTTATTTTAATACAGACTAATTATGATTTATATACATATACTTGGTGGTAGGGCTTTGTGGATGCCCATCTGGGTAGGTACCACCCACTCATCAGTTATTCTACCGCCAAATAACAGCACTCAGTATTGTTGTGTTCCGGTTTGAAGGGTGAGTGAGCCAGTGTCACTACAGGCACAAAGGACATAGCATCTTAGTTGCCAAGGTTGGTGGCACATTGACGATGTAAGGAATAGTTAATATTTCTTACAGCGTCATTGTCTATGGGTGATGGTGACCACTTACCATCAGGTGGCCCATATGCTCGTCCGTCAACCTATACAAAAAAAACATTTTATTTTACTCTAAATAAATAATAACCTGTAAACAATTCAATATTATTGTATTTTATATATTTTTTATTGTCTGGAGAAACACAGACACACATACATTTATACTCTAGACAAAAAATTCAAAGTTCTATTTTACAAACAACCAATACATAGCTTTACATTTTATAATATCATATCAAGTAATATCATAATGATTTATATATTATAATTGCAACGAAGAGAGAATATATAATTGAAAAAAAAAAAAAACTTTAATATGCCGTACCTGTTACACGATATCGCTCTGCAGAGCACTGTACCAACTCAACTGTACCTAATTCTTTTATCGTTTCTCGTCTATACTTGAAACTCGACTCTTTTGCAAAACAAAACTTGTGTAAAACTTCCCCGGGTGGCTTATGGCTCATTTGGCACACGATGAGTTCCCCGAGTCTATTTAAATTTAGAACATGTCTATCTTTATACGTATGTCTTTGCTTTATCGGTTCGGAGAGCTGAAAGTAAATATTCGTTATGTTACTTTTTACTTTTCATTTCGATTTGTTGTTATTGATTTTATTTGGTTTTACTTCGAGGGAGTTTTAAAGCGTTCAACGTTAAGGAGGGAATTCGTGTATTGGAATATTAAGCTTCGAGAATGATTCATATTTCTTACGGACAATGATCTACTTATTGTCACGTGGACTATTTAATCGTCTGCTTATACCATATTTCATACATACATAGAAATAATCATAGCCAAATTAAAAAAAAAAAAACAAATTCCATTAACTAACAGTATTATAATTTAACGATGTATATTTAATCACCTGATATTTAATAATCGAAGCATAAATATTCCAATAATCTTATCTTATAATTACCATCAAGAAATCAGTATGAACTGATTCTATATGTCTTTTCTAAGTTGATGTAGTATTACATTAATTATTATTGCACTTTATTTTTATCGCATAACACAAGTAGGTTGAATAGTAGGCTGTTTGAAATACAACAAACTTTCAGTATGTAATATGTCAAATTATCGTTAATATTTCTTTTGTCTTATTTAATTTATTATTTATGTGTAGTTACGCCTTTATTCGTTTTGTGATTATGATTAAAATGTCACAAGAATTTAATATAAAATTGCTTAATTTGAATTAAAATAATCAGAATGTCATAAGCGCCAGTTTTCATTGCGAATTCCATGTCATCGCCTTAAAATTTAAATCAAACAACAGAGAAATAGGGAATGCAGTGACGTGTAATTTCCAGATAAATCTCACGAACTTGCTTGACTGCCAGTCGGTCTGGCCTCATAATTAATCCACACTTCATGATTACGTCACGCCAGTTGATTTGTGGCCGCCTTCGCCTTTCCACTGCGCCTAGTTAGCAAGAACGCTTTGTTGTGCGTCGTGGTTCCAATTACTGATTACATTCAATGATACGAAAATTCGCAGATGACAAGTTGAGTAAAAATTAAATCATCTTACTGGATTGGATACCTTATTAAAAATATCGAATGTTATCTTTTTTCAAATATCGAATTATTTTTGACATATCATTTTATCCACTTAATTTACCACTGATTCTTAAATTGTGAAGAAAAGAGGTTTCAGTTGTGTTTTGATTCAGATTCAGTGTCAGGGTTGGTGCGATTCTTCTTATGAGATTATTCAAAGCAGAATTCAATGAAATCTACATTCTATGCCATTAATTCTTTAAACAAAAGAAATATTAACGATAATTTGACATATTACATACTGAAAGTTTGTTGTATTTCAAACAGCCTACTATTCAACCTACTTGTGTTATGCGATAAAAATAAAGTGCAATAATAATTAATGTAATACTACATCAACTTAGAAAAGACATATAGAATCAGTTCATACTGATTTCTTGATGGTAATTATAAGATAAGATTATTGGAATATTTATGCTTCGATTATTAAATATCATGTCGCTACCGGTAGCGTAAACATTGGCTCCGTACATAAAAATCAATAAAATTGTAAATATTTGTTTTCTTGCCACTATCAAGTGATTATCGGTTAAATTATTGTACAATTATTCGCGATTACCGTTTGTAGGGGGTTAACTTGGTGATTTTTGGTGTTTGAGGTCTAATTGTTATCTTCATAATATTAACCTAATAGTGCATATCAGAATAGTATTTTCTGTTTAAACTGTAGAATAATAAGTGTTTGTTAGTTTTATTGCTGTCAATAGTGCTTAAAACATTCAGTGCATTAACTTGGAGAAGGTGATTAAGTGTTTTTTTTTTTTAAATTGCAAGGTAGAAACCAGTATTTTTATTCAAACGCTCAAGAGGATTGCGTCCTTACTCCTGATTGGTCAAGAACCAAATGATAAAACCCAGCTGTTTTAAGTAAATCATCTTTTTCACAAAAAACTTCAGGAACAAACTGGCCGAAAGGTGTTAACGCAGCGTTATACGCGTGGAAACGAGAGTTCGATCCCGGGCGTCGCCTGCGATAAAAAACTTGAATTTTTTTTTTTTATTTTTTTTATTTTTTTTTTTTTCTCCTCATTTTGAAATTACACAAAATTAATTTGTAAGACCATGGATGATAATATGAAACATCGTAGAGGTGTACGAGCGAACATTGCTTCATCCAAAGTGGATTCAAAAGTTATACCAGTCTCTAGTGAGGAAGTTCAAGATATTGTATCCAAAGAGTTCGACAAATTGTGGCTTAAATTGGAAAATACTATATCCGATATAATCTCTGCGCAACTCAAACCATTAAAGGAAGAAATTGCAAACTTCAAAAAAAGTGTATCTTTCATTAATTCCGAGTTTGAAAATATTAATAAAAAAGTTGAACATATTGAAAAAGATGTCAAGTCTTTAATATCTACTAAAGCGATTATCGGCGAGTTAAAGGATATAACAGATAAAATTCAATCTGATAACAATGATCGTGAGCAGTGGGGAAGGCGATCCAACATAGAGATCTATGGTGTTCCCGAAAAGAAAGGCGAGAATCTATTTAATATTTTTAAGGACATTTCACACAAGGCAAACTGTCCGGTAAATATAAGTACTGACCTAGACTTCATTACTCGTGTAGCATCTAAGAATAGTTCTAAAAAGTGTAAGCCGATTGTAGTTCGTTTCTTGGCGCGCTATAAAAAGGATGATTTCTTGAGTAATGTGAGAAAGCTGAAATTAAAAGCATGCGACTTAGGTTACAGCAATGTCAATACTCCTATATTCTTTAATGATCATCTCACTAGTTCTAATAAGATTCTTTTACAGCGGGCTAAGAATAGAGCTAAGGATAACCATTATCGTTATATATGGGTAAAAAATTGTTCCATCATGGTCCGCCGTAATGATACAAGTCCTATTGTGCACATCTCAAGCGAAAAAGATTTAAACAAAATAAAATAAGAACTATGGTATTTATAAGCCTAAAATATATGGTATTAGGCTTTCGTTATTTGTTTATATCTTTAATTTTGTTATTCATGAATGGCTACAGTTTTTTTCCCATAAAAGTTGTCGTGACTTTAACATATAGTTTTTTATATAGCTACGGCTTTGTATTAGTTATTTTTTCAATCTTCAAATATTTATATTCAATAACAAACGATTGTTTTCTTATTATTAATAATAATGTATTTTATTATTATTATTATGTTGCATTTTGGCAGAAAAATCAAAAAACCCTTATAAGAGCTTTTATTAAGTGTATTGACTCCTTATTTTTCAATGGCTGCAAATAATATTTCTATTTATTATCAGAATGTTCGTGGGCTTAGAACGAAAACCAACGACTTTTTCAGGAATATGATGATGTCTGATTTTGATGTAATATGTTTGTCTGAGACTTGGTTAAACTCTGGTGTTTATGATGCTGAGTTGTTTGACTTCAGATATAATGTGTATCGGTGCGACCGAGATTATGACTCGAGAGGTGATAAAATGGGCGGTGGAGTACTCATAGCTGTAAAACGCGAGTTTTCTGTCTCTTCATTTAAGTCTATTATGTTATCTGGTGCAGCAGCTGAAGTACTGGAAGTAATTATTAATTTTAATAGCCAACCTAGCTCCAACTTGCGTATATACTGCTGCTATTTTCCGCATTCTTGCCTCCAATCAGATGCGTTGCTTGAATTTTTTGAAATGATATCGGATACATATACGAATAAACCTTGCGATACATTTCTGATTCTTGGTGACTTCAATATTAGTAATGCAAAATGGGGCTTACCTAATCTCTCTGGAAATATTAACTTAATTAATAATAATAGAAATGACCTCCTAATCAGATATTTGTATTGCTTTCTTAGTTTTACTAATTTCACACAGTTTAATTTGACATCGAACGTAAACGATAGACAATTGGACTTGGTGATGAGTGGAAATCAGTGTACAGTCTGCCATTGTGCTGATCCTCTTATTAAGGAAGATGATTATCATCCCGCTTTGTTGATTCATACCTTTACTCCAAGTGTTAGTTCACTACGTCCCCTTTCAAGTACTATACCAATATTTAAGGCTGCTGATTATGATTCAATTAACAACGAACTTACGCAAATTGATTGGACCGATACCTTAGATTCTGATGATATTGAAATTGCTGTTAGTAAATTTTATGAAATAATAAATATTATTATTATTAAATACGTTCCTTTTAAAAAATCTTATGGCACTCGTTACCCCCCTTGGTACTCAAAGGCTTTAATAAAAATTATAAATGAAAAACTTAAGTATCATCGAAAATGGAAAGTCTATGAAAGATCAAGTGACTATGAAACTTTTAGCTTGTTAAGAGAGCGCCAAAAGTCAATTCAAATTGAATGCTACGATAATTTTATTAAACATGCTGAACGAGTCATTAAACATAATAGTAATTTTTTTTGGAATTTTGTTAAACAGAAACAAACATCACACCAAATACCAAGTTCCATGTATCTAAATGACACACATTCTTCAAATGGCTCTGAAATTTGTAATATGTTTAACAATTTCTTTCAGTCTTCTTTCGAGGCTGTAAATGTTCAACCAATCTCTAGCCCACCTACTGTTACACATATGAGTAACGAGTATATATCTATTAGTTATATTGAATTATCAATTGAATCAATCAAAAATTATCTCAAGCAATTAGATGTTAATAAAGGCTGTGGTCCCGATGGTATACCATCTCTTTTCTTAAAATCTTGCTATAATTCCCTTGCTCAACCTCTGTTAATTATGTTTAAGTTGTCACTTAGTTCTGGTAAAATTCCCAAGGTCTGGAAAGAGTCCTACGTAGTTCCAATTTATAAAACCGGTGATAAACATAACATTCAAAATTATAGACCAATTTCTAAACTTAATACAATAGCAAAACTATTTGAAAAAATTATTTATGATGAAATTTATCCTTTTATTAGACCTCACCTAATTCCGGAACAGCATGGTTTTATTGGCAAAAAATCCACAGAAACTAATCTGTGTGAATTCACTCATCGAATAGCTAAGGTAATGGACAATGGTGGTCAAATGGATGTAGTTTATACTGACTTTTCTAAAGCTTTCGATAAATTATCTCATACTTTATTAGTAGAAAAACTTAGAAATTTTGGTATACACGGTGATTTGCTTCGGTGGATTGAATCTTACCTAAGAGATCGTCACCAAGCGGTAACTGTCAAAGGTTACTGCTCATCTTTTGTACCCATTACTTCCGGGGTACCTCAAGGCTCCCATCTTGGTCCTTTGTTTTTCAATATTTTTGTTAATGATATAAATTTAATATTTCAATACAGTAATATACTACTTTATGCTGATGATTTAAAAATTTTTAAAGAAATCAATTCCATCAACGACTGCAACTTATTACAGAATGACTTAAACAATCTATGTAACTATTGTGATAAGAATTTTTTGACTTTAAATGTTGTAAAATGCAACACTATTTCATTTACCCGGAAAAGAATTCCACAAATGTATATGTATAATTTAAATAACATTTCTTTAAATAGGGTGTTTGAGGTTAAAGACCTCGGCATAGTCTTAGACTCTAAGCTTACTTATGCTTCTCACATTTGTTACATAACATCAAAAGCTTATCGAATGCTTGGATTTATTTTAAGAGTTGGTAGGGACTTCAGACAGTGCTCAACTTTGGTTCTGCTCTATAACTCATATGTTCGGTCTACCCTTGAATATGCCTCTACCGTATGGAATCCTCAGTATAAAACTTATATAAATGAATTAGACTCCATTCAAAGAAAATTCTACAAACACATGTGTTATAGAGCTGTATCTTCTGCTAAAATGCAACTCTTGTCTCCTCTTACTTTACGAAGACAAGCTAGAGACCAACTTTTCCTATATAAAATAATTAACAGTTTCGTAGATTCACCTTTCCTATTGTCTAATATTGAATTTAATTGTCCACGAATAAATTCTAGATATAAACCATTATTTAATGTGCCGATTTGTAAAACGAAAAGTACTAATAATATCTTCTTATATCGTAGCTGCCAAAATTATAATAAAGTTTACTCAGATATTGATATATTATTCGAAAAAATGTATTCTTTTAAAAATAAAGTTAATAAGATTAATTTATGTATCAATTCATAGTTTGTTCTCACGTGTATAAATGTTTTGCCTGTAATTTAACTAACCGATGTAGCCATTAATGCCTTCAATTTTGTTTAATGTGTTTTGTTACTTTTTTTTTTTTTTTTTAATTTTAATTTTGTTTCGTTTCATTATATTTATGTTAGATTTTATTCATAACTGCCGAAGAAATTCGTCAGTATACGTTTTTAATGTTTGATTTTATGTATGTTAGTCTTTTTTTTAACTTTAATAATATGTGTCTAATTACCAGTGGAAACTTAGCTGATATATGTAATTTTGTATATTCCTATCCCATAAGTTTATCTTATTGTTTGTTTCCCTAAAATAAAATAAAATAAAATAAAAATAAAAAAAATAAGAGCCGTAAGGCCTACTACACAGAATATGTTGTCTTAAAAGGTTTGATTGATCAAGCAACACAAAATTTTCATTTTTTTATTTTTTTTTAGAATAGACGAGCACATGAGCCACCTGATGGTAAGTGGTCACCATCAGCCATAGACAATAACGCTGTAAGAAATATTAACTATTCCTTACATTGTCAATGCGCCACCAACCTTGGGAACTTAGATGCTATGTCCCTTGTGCCTGTAGTTACACCGGCTCACTCACCCTTCAAACCGGAACACGGAACTGCGTACTGTTGTTGAACGGTAGAATATCTGATGAGTGGGTGGTACCTACCCAGGCGTCCTTGAACAAAAACCTACCCCCAAGAGTCATTAGTAATTAAGGATATTTTTTAAATGAATACTCTTGTATATGGAATGATATTTTGTCTTATCTTCACTGACGCTTGGAGAAAACAATGAATAATTGGTGAAATATGCTCCAAACTATTTTTTTACACGTGAAAGGAGGTTTGTCCAGTTTTGTTGATTAAAAAAAAAACAATTTCACATTTCAAGCGTTTTAGTCGTTAAAAAAAATAAAATAAAAATGTACGCTCAAAGTAAATGTAATCAGTATCATTCAGAACGTTCTGTTACAATTCCAACGCTTAATACCATCTGAATAATTCATCTCGCATTTCCAAAAGATAACTTCCCAATCAAGAGTCGATCGTTGTTCAGGATATTAACCTCGTTATGGCTTTAGTTCGTCCTGACCTTTTGATTGTTTTGAAATGTATTTTGTCGAACGATGGATTAGAGGGCAATGACCTTGAAAATATTGTACTCCTGTTTTCTTTAGTCTTATGTTGACAAAATATTCAGCAACAATGGATAAAGTACCTCCGTGGTAGAGTAGTGTGTACACCGGTTTTCATGGGTACGCCACTCCGAGATCCCGGGTTCGATTCCCGGTCGAGTTGATGTAGAAAAAGTTCATTAGTTTTCTATGTTGTCTTGGGTCTGGGTGTTTGTGGGACAGACATTACTTCTGATTTTTCAAAAAACAAGTGCTTTAGCTACTTACGTTGCGACCAGAGACTACTTTTACAACATCACATACATTATATGTGATGTTGTAAAAAAGAAATGATATTTCGACCAGTAATGTGCATCCTGATCCCAGTACAATCACCTTCAAGTGTTCTGTCCACATTGTTTGGTACATCTGCTATATTTTTCAGAATGGTGATTAACATTGACAGTGATCTTTCTTCCCGATCACTTAATTGCCTTTAGAACGATTTGCGCAGTCTATTGCTACGTCATTTGCTACTTAAGACCTTTCAACATATACTTAAAAAAAAATTTAATAATACGAAAAATAATTGTGTTTCTTTTTGTAAATTATCTGTGGTTAGTAACATTTCAGTTTTATTTTATTTGAGATAAATGGTAACCTAAAATGGGTTGAAAATGTAAGGTCAAAGAAAGGTGACATAATTATGTCCTTTACGACATTACTCTTCTTAAGGTTGTAGAAAAAAAGTTAATTTGACAAAGGTCTATGGAATAGAATACAATCTCGGGATAGCCATTAGGCCATTATACGTTAATCTGAAGTGAGAGGCTGTAGATGAAAATTGAACTGGCGTCGCTGAGTGCTTATTTTTTGCTATACGTAATAAATACAATTTAAAAATAAAAGGCATATAAAGTGATTTTATTTCAAAGGGTAAAGAAAAGTACGTGGAACGTAAAACGAGGGCCCATCCCAAAATTATGGTTAGCGGAAAGTTACTTTGTGAATGAATATATTTTAACTTTTTTTTTCATGATATAGTTTGGCGGACGAGCATATCGGCCACCGAATGGTAAGCGGTCACCATCGCCCATAGACAATGACGCTGTAAGAAATATAACAATTCCTTACATCGTCAATGTGCCACCAACCTTGGGAACTAAGATGCCATGTCCCTTGTGCTTGTAGTTAGACTGGCTCACTCACCCTTCAAATCGGAACACAACGATACTGAGGACTGTTGTTTGGCAGTAGAATAACTGATGAGTGGGTGGTACCTACCCAGACGGGCTTGCACAAAGCCCTACCACCAAGTAAACTGACAAGTTTCAACAAAATTCAAGTCGTATGTATAATTTATCTTATAATAATGTTATACAATTTATACATACATTGTATTTAAACACATTTAAAAAACTAATTGTACTTTGGCACTTAATTAATGAATTAATTGCAATTAATTAAAATACTTCCCTTAGTGTCTCTTCAGATAAATAATGTTTTTATTTATTAATTTATGCATACTTTAACAGTCACTTTTCTTGTAGGTTCCAATGTCATATTGTTTCGAGAATCGCAGGAGAAAAACACATGTTAAAGCCTTCAATATTCGAACGAATTCTCAATGGTAATTAATGCAAGGACTGCTGATATTTTTTCGTTTGAGTAGAAAAATATCAATAAAATTACAAATCACTCAAAGAAAATCAAGTGTATGAACGTACCTGGAGAAAATTGCATATATAATAAAGTAATTTCGTTCGGAGCTTTTTTTCCACCACGCTGTTCCAATGCGGGACTAGACTCATGCAGGTTTCCTCACGATGTTTTCCTTCATCGCCGAGCATGCGATGAATTATAAACACAAATTAAGCACATATATATAGTGGTGCTTGCCTGGGTTTGAACCTGAAATCATCGGTTAAGATGCCTGTTCTAACCACTCGGCCATCTCGGCCCATAATACCAGACGATCCAAAAATAAAATTCAACAAATCACTTGAAGGGTTTTAATGATCGTTTTGGGTACAAGTAGAACATTCTGTTACGGGGTAAATCCTATCAATTACGGAACAGCTCGATAAATCGTGGCTTTGTGTGGAAACAAACCACTGCCTCCATCGTTAGTTGGTCAGCCGTGATCTATAGTTGGGGTGACATGACGATCTATACACATGAGAGAGACAAACTAAACTAACAGATAAAAAAATCTGTTCTAATTTATTTGAATACTGTTATACTATCAAAAACTGGTTATAGATATTTATTATGCATAAGATATTTTTGATTAAGTCAAGAAATGAGGATCAGCTGTTCCTCTCAAGGTTGGTGGTGTAATGGTGTTGTACTGAACTTTTTATATTTCTACTATCGCATACATAGACACCACGACATTAATACCTTTATGTATTTTCGAGTAGAACTATTTTAATGAACTGATTTATATTATTATGTAATTATATTTAATATAACCCATTGTTAGTCGGAGCGCTACTGAAAATATTTAAAAAAAAAGACTTCTCAATTTTGTAGGAGTATATCTGATATAGTTCGACAAATTTTAGAAGGATTTTTTTTTATTAAACTTGTAGCTGATGTATTCTGAAGAGTAATTCGTTTTGACTTCGATGTATTTCTGTAAATATCCTTTCGAACCATGGTCACTGTAGTAACTGATATCTCCCAGTATTGTCCATCTGTCTGAACGGTCGTTATCGGTATCGAGTTTGGCTTGTTTTGGATTTACCTCATCCAATAATATTCATATATTTCCTATGTGATTTAATTTTAACAAATACACTACATGTATATTCCATTTTTAGTTTTTAAAAAATTGTTTCGTAAAAAGGCAGACGGTCGTCAAGCGGTGAACGATGTGTTGTAAATTGCTTTCAGCGGATTTTTTTGCTTGATTGGAGTGATAAATATGCTGATATTTTTTGTTATAACTTAAATGAATATTTTTTTCTTTGTAAATTCATATTTATTTTTTCAAAATCTCACAAAGGTTATAGATGTGGACATTAATATTATTTCTATTTATATTGGATTACAGTTTATATATTTTTGTAGTGAAACTTTTGGAACGCTACCAAAGTCAATATTATTTTAACTTTTATTTGAGATACTAAAAAAATACGATTGATCAGCTTATACTGAATAAAATGTTCCATATAAATACCCATCTCGCTATTGAAGCGTACTTGTGTCCTGGCAGTATCATGGCACAGGCCTTTAACCTAGTCATAGAGTTCATTGAACTTTATGATTTCTTCGGGTTGAATTATTATGGATTTAATATTTTTCAAGTTGAAAAGGGATGTGTCATGGGATAGGTACTCAGTTGGAACGAATTTATTTTCGCTGAATGTTATGTGAAGTGTGTGAGCTGAGATGGCCCAGTGGTTAGAACGCGTGCATCTAAACCGATGATTGCAGGTTCAAAGTTTGTGTTTATAATTCATCTCTTACTCGGCGGTGAAGGAAAACATCGTGAGGAGGCATGCAGGTTGCATGTGTGTAATTTCATGTGCATTCCACCAACCCGTCCTGGAGCAACGTGGTGGAATAAGATCCTAACCATTTACTCAAAGGACTTAGCCCAACAGTGGAAAATTTTCAGGTTGTTATTACTACTACTACGACTATATTGGCCATATTTTTTTAACTGTCACTTCCATGAAAATTTATTCCTGTTTGGTTTGAACTCGCAATCATTAAGTTAAAGTTCACCTTTCGCACTACTTGGCCATTACGTCTGATTAAAATACTTTTATTATAGAATGTAATAACTTGCCTCTCGATGGTTTAATATCAAATATAACAATCCCTACTAAAAGATCGTTTAATATTATCATGAATGACATAACAATGGGATATCAACACAAAATTCGTCCCGAGAGAGAAAATCATAAATTGTTTGCGATCATAAAGATTCTCGTAATAATATATCGGATTCCTTTCTCTTTGTGAGAACACGCCGTTAATGAAAAATACGCACGCCTTGGAATTCCTCATCGATCCACGTTGACGCATCTTTGACGTTACGTGACTTAAAGGATGCTGTTACACTGTCGTGTAATCATTTTTATTTATGCATTCAAATTTGTATGTGATGATATAGATAGTGATACACTTCAGTACACATCACTTAATACTAATAATATCATCATCATCATCATCATCACCAGCCCGTTTTTGTCCACTGCTGGACATAGACCTCTCCAAGTGCACGCCACTGTTATCTTTCTCCGGCTACTCGCATCCAGCTCCTGCCTGCCGCCATGCGTATATCGTCACTCCACCGTGCTTGAGGACGTCCTACACTACGTTTGCCGTGACGAATAATAATATAGGTTAGGAATAAAATTTTAAAACTACTACAGAGAGATATAGTAATCATACAAATGTACACCTGTAATCGTTATTTTATGTTGAATCTGTTACATAATTGTTTTTTTAATATTTTAGCATCCTATTTTGTATCTGTAAACCTGAATAAATCATTCAAATTCAATTTTCTTTTAAACGTTTTTTTCTTTTGTTGCTCCATAGACTTATTTTTATGTAAATATCACATCGGTGTGAAGTACGCCTTACTTAAGCTTAATATGCCGCTAGCGTCGTGGAATATTGGAACAATTTATGTGAGGACCTTTGTAATTTAGAAGAGCTCTCAAATTGAAGGTATGGAGGTTGACACCTCGGCCTCGTTGACTGAATTTAGATGACGGCTTTTCTCGAGAGGCCTCCGAGGAATCTATCGCCATAACTGATGAAGTGTTGAGTGGGTGAAATGAAAAACATGAAAAGTGATTAAATGTCTAAACATATATGTATATTAAGATTTGAATTAAGAACTAACAAAATATATTTTATACCGAACATCAGCTACGATGCCTCTTCAATTTGTTTTGCGGTCATTATTCTAAACGACATGTGCTGTGTATCTTCGTGTAAAATATATCGGTCAAACTATATTGGCGTATAAGTCGAGATGGCCTAGTATCATAACCGATGATTGCAGGTTCAAACCTAGTCAAGCACCACTGAATTTTCATGTGCTTACTTTGTGTTTATAATTCCATCTCCTGCTCGGCGCTGAAGGGAAACATCGTGAGAAATCCTGCTTGTGTCAAATTTCAACAAAAGTGCCACATCTGAATCCACCAATCAGAATTGTAGAAGCGCAGTGGATTATGCTTTCACGTCCCAAGCGAACCAAACCAAATTTGATGAATTTTGCTATGACGATATTTTTTACGTCTAACACCTGACTAACAACCTCTAAAATACGAGCAAATCCGAGGTCAGCAACATACAACAACAAGTTATGCATATAAGATCAATATATCCATAATCTTTGCGGCGATTTAACCGCGCAATGAAAATAGAACAATGCTCTGATGGAGCTTCACCGTTGATTTATTGATTATTTGTTTACCGTTTTAAATAAACCCCTTTTCGCTTTGTCTCAGCCAATGTCTAAGCCACGGAAAATAATTATTATTCGTGCTACTTTTTATTAAAAAATTCGTTCCTTTGAGTTCCTTTCAACGTCCCCCTTGAATCGGTAATAGTGAATTACTTTTTTCAATCTTCTTTCCTTTAAATGGGGAGAGGAATTTGAATTGCACGACTTCCAGTTTTGTTTTTTTTTCTTATTGGTCTCGTTTACATGTTTTGTAAACGGGTTATCATATTTATGTTAAGTATAGCAGATCTATATTATTATATATTCACTCAAACCTCTACGCTAAATTGTCGGTGATGTCAATAAATATTTATGATAAACTAATAGTCGCTCACTTCTCTCGCATTTTAGGGTATTGATTGTCATGTTATAGGCAAAAAGTAGCCTATGTCCTTTCTTGCAGTTCAAGTTTGCGTCATACCAAATTTCATCATGGTACAATATGGTACAACGGCATGGTCGTGAAAGAGCTACAAACAGACGGAGCTATTTTCACATTTATAATATTAATATAGATTGTACTATTTTTGCCGCCTTTATTTTCACTTTAGTCATTTTATGCACACTGGTGGTAGGGCTTTGAGCAAGCCCGTTTGGGTAGGTACCACCCACTCATCAGTTATTCTACCGCCAAATAACAGTACTCAATATTGTTGTGTTACGGTTTGAAGGGTGAGTGAGCCAGTGTAACTACAGGCACAAGGGACATAACATCTTAGTTCCCAAGGTTGGTGGCGCATTGACGATGTAAGGAATAGTTAATATTTCTTACAGCGTCATTGTCTATGGGTGATAGTGACCACTTACCATAAGGTGGCCCATATGATCGTACTCCAACCTATACCATAAAAAAAAACACTGACACAGTAAGAGCGACCGTCTCTTATGTTAATTCACGCCGATAATTTAATGTGAAGGTGCGCCATCGTTTGTGAACTGATCTTTTATTTAGAAATGATTATCCCATTATCCTTTACTTTTTCAGACTTATTATGAGTAAAAAGGGATTATGTTCTGAGAAATGATTAACCAAATATATGTCGTATGTATTGTCGGTAAAGCTGCCTCGAGTATTATTTATGCATTTTAATTTACTATTTATGAAATTGTCTGTACATAAGACGTTTTACAATAATGTTCTTTATTTTATTACGGATTAAAACTTTGTGATAAATAAATATAACGTTAGTATTCCTTCCTTGATTAGACCATTCAAATCCATCATACAAGATATTTTTATATTTGTTGCAGTTTTGACAGTGTGACGAAGACAAAAAATATACTATACAATCCAGAGCTTCTCAAATTTATATTTACTGTTATGCCCTTGGGGATTCGCCATTTTTCTGCAACATAAGGGGGTGCCTGGTTTGGCAAAAGGATAATGTAGTTCTAGTCGTAACAAGTTATCAGAAAAAATCCAAATAATATTAATTCATAGCCTTGGTAAAAGTTCATTGTTTCTATGAACAATAAAACATTGAAAATATAATTGTCTGATTGCAAGTGATCACCGACACCCACATACTTTGGAAACTAAATAAATATAAGGCAAAATTTACACTATAAATGCGCAGTAAACTACGAAACTAAGACGATATGTCCTTTGATTCCATGAATAACCTCGTTCTCCGAACTTCCTGTTATTACCGACAGAGCATTACAAAATATTACTGCCTAGCGGTTGAATAACCAATGCGTGGGCGATACCTACCCAGGTGAAATTTTATAAAGCCCTACCATTATTTGAAGAGACCATTTAACGACCATGAATAATATTTTTCCTCCAAGACGCACGTCGTAATAAATTCCTTTGACAGATTCAAATTGAAGATATTTTTCTTTATTATTTCAATTGTAAGTTTATTTTTCCTTATTACAGCAACAATAAATACATTTAAGACAAAGGTCTCAGATATTTCAGACGACTCGCTTTTACAACTGCATTCAATCATTTCGAGTCCAATTTCGTTTTTAGTTTAATGTAAAAATATAAGCTGTAGCGATTTTATTCAAAAATGTTCAAAAGAGTAAAAAATTATAGATTTTTCTTCATAATACTCTTTATGGTCCTTCGAGCCGGATTTATGAGTCACTTATTAAAAGTCATAAACAATCCTAATTTTTACTATTAAAATGGTACAAAATACACCACCATTATATACATGGGCTTGATTTGTGTTTATAATTCATTTCATGTTCGGTGTTGAAGGAAAACATCGTGAGGAAACCTGCATTTGTCTAATTTCGTCGAAATTCTGCTACATGAGCATTCCACCAACCCGCATTGGAACATCGTTGTGGAATATCTTCCAAACCCTCTCCTTAATAGGAGAGGAGGCCTTAGCCCAGCAGTGGGAAATTTACGGGCTGTTACTTACTTTTGGTCAAAATAGAAACACATTTATTTAGAATATATTTTAATACTCATGGCGATGACTGCAGTGGCAATAGAAGTTATATAATATTAAGTATCTTTAATAGGTATGTCGTAAATATTTAGTATTGATGATTGATTGACGACTGGACAGGAGCTGGATGCGAGTCGCCGGAGAAAGTCCACAGTAGCGTGCATTTGGAGAGGCCTATGTCCAGCAGTGGACAAACATGAGCTGATGATGAAAAGTTTGGTATAAAATTATTGTGAATATAATTTAAATATATCGCTTATAAATTGCACCATATAAGAAGCAAGCGTTCTTGTCTCCCCGAGGACTTCTATCACAGGCTACCGGGCGGCTTAATCTAACGAATGTTACACTAACACAACTTCAGAAATGGGATTCGATTCCCGATTTAACTAAGTGCTTTTATAGAAAATGATTTTCGTTTTCGACGAAATGGTTAAGCTATGTAGCACTAAATAGATATAAACCTATTAAAGTTGTCTAATAGTTGTCAATGTAGTTTGAATATCATAATGTTTAACTCATATTATTCTACTGAGAAAAACCGGACAAATGTAACGCCTTTAAGCAAAAGTTTCATATCCAATTTTAACGTAGCTTTTATTCCATTACGCTGCTCCTCAGTGATTTGTTGGATATACATACCCATGTAAGTTTCTTCAAAATTTTTGCTCATGGTAAATAAATAAATAAATAAATATGAGACAACAACACATACATTACTCTGATCCCAATGTAAGTAGCAAAGCACTTGTGTTTTGGAAAATCAGAAGTAACGAAGGTACCACAAACACCTAGACCCAAGACAATATAGAAAACTAATCTACATCGACTCGGCCAGGAATCGAACTCGGGACCTCGGAGTGGCGTACCCACGAAAATCGGTGACACACCACTCGACCACGGAGGTCGTCAAATGATGTCCAGCTATCAGAGTTTGAGAGGGATTTGAACTCGTGATCCTCAGTTATCCACGAGTCATATTCATGGGACCTGAGAATATCAAGATATATTACGTTGACAAATATGCAAATACAGATCAAGGACACGTCTTTCATTATCCGTATAAGAAAATACAGCGTGAAAAATGACTTTATATAATGGTCGTTACGACCATTGTTTATAGCTATTCAGCTTCAACCCTCGTCATGCTGACAATGAAGATAACGTCAAATCAAATGTTATCAATGAATTGTGGGACCGCTGAGACTGGGTTGTGACAGAAGGACCCAATTGGACCTTACGTAGGTTATTTTTTTTACACACTAGGTTTATTACAATCTTCACTTCAAACTTCTTAATATGATAGTGCGTATTGTTACTAAATTTATTAAGGAGTACTTTCCGGTTTCGGGCAGAAAAGATCAAGGGTTTTATGTAACTATAAGCTATTACGATAAATGTTCTAGCCCCATACCTTTTTTTTGACCCTCATGTATATTTCTCGTGATCATAGGTTATACTAATTTGAAGAACCATTTGAGTTAAGTTAAATATAAATTAGACTAATTTACATTTAATTAAACACTCAAAAAGTAACTCTGTGTGTCTGTCGTTCATTCACGACCAAGCCGCTGAACTAAATTTGATGAAATTTGATATAAAGCAAACTCGAACTACAAGATCAACCGACTCTCTAAAATGTGAGTGAAACCGCAGACAACTACTGGTATTTAATCCGACCACATTTAAAGTGTTCTACTAATACAACAACAATCTGTAAATTAAACCACTGCTGGGCTAAAGGTCTCCCTTTGAGGAGAAAGTTTGGAACATATTACACCACAGAAAGACAGTGGCAGAATTTCTATGAAATTTGTCACATGCAGGTTTCCTCACGATGTTTTCCTTCACCGCTGACCACGAAATGAATTATAAAGACAAATTAAGCACAGATATACAGTGGTGCTTGCCTGGGTCTAACCCGCAATCATCGGTTAAGATGCACGCGTTCTAACCACTGGGCCATCTCGAGAGTCGGTTTTGCTAATATTAAATAATTAATAAAATTATTATATTTGAAGTATTATAAAACACTTACAGTCGACTTATAATAATCATTATTTATGAGATAATTAATCATATTAAAAGCAAGCATTCAAATCATTCAATTACAGCTTCATATCTTGAGCACATTACAATCTTTAGTAATTGAGTTATGATACTAATTGCTCGCATGTGTTAGGGCATGTGTGGGGTCATAAAAGTAATAAATTACGTTTATATCATATGGTCTATTCGAAATAAGCAAGGAAATGTATACAACAACAACAAACTCCATTACAAACAATTCTTGATTATAAAGGACTTAGCCAATGCTAGGGCCTCCCTGTGAAGTACTTACATAGCATTGTAGTTTCAGTTGTTTGTAAAAGCATCCTTATAATTATTCGAAGTACCACAGATTCTGGCAGATTTGATCTGGCTGATCCAGACAAATAAAAACACTTCGATAGTCATTTATACCATAAAGTACAATACAACTTGGATGTAGCATCGGCAAATTTAATAATACCGATTACTACCGATTTACACAACCAATTAAAGTAGCTCCCTATCGCGCCATTCGACGCTATTCGTCGCTATAGATTCTCGCGTCAGTTCGACCCGAGAAAGCAAGTGCGTGTAAATCGACGTGTCAAATGACGAATATATTAGTCATATGATATAACAAGTTATTACGTTTGTGTAAAGACAATATTCGCATAAGAAACAAATATTGATAATTTGGGATAGTATAATTCGGGTGTTATTATTTTATTATTAGTGTAATTCGGGTGTGATCGGTTTTACGAAATTTGCCGATGATACATCTAAGTTTTGTCGTACTGTACTATCATACCTGTTAACTTTATTACTCAACATTACATAAATATATTACATTTCAGTTGTGTGCTGCTAATTATGGCAATACACACAAAGAAACGTGGTCAAGAAAACATTAAAAAACAAGGAGTTACATGAAATTGTTCTTTATTTTATTTTGTTTCTCATTTAGCCCACGTAAAGTCAAGACGAGTAGTTAGTAGTGTACATAAATACACCAATGCAACGTCTCGTTTAAGTTGCACACAAGTAAGGGACGTGAGTGAATCTAGTAATGACCCCATCGTTCACAACTGCAACTTGGCAGAACAACTAAGCGAGGAACTTACAAGTTGTGAGATCTATCCCGCTTGCCAACTCACTAACTGGGCGTGTGATGCTAATTGCAACATTGTTTTTGAGTTATCATTTGATTTGTCGTTCTTGGTAATACGTTTATAATGTCACTTGTCTAAAATATCCTTAATTATCATCTGATTGATAGGTATCTAGGTTTCTATTTGTTGATTATAGATGCTATCAATCCATCTCAACGGAATAAGGTCCAAAGTTTTTTCGTATCAGTAAAGAAAGAGACAACATTACAGATGATTAAAGGCAATTTTTGTTACTGTTATTGGCAGTTACTGTAAATATATATCTTCAATGTTGATGAGTCTTATATTAGTTCGGACAGATGTTGGCAATATCTAAATTGGTTCTGATCTGCCGTAACACAAAATCGGGAATGACAGAACAATTATTACAATATTGTGTGGACACTATGCCAAGATTAATGTGGTCAAATAAAATCTCGGATCTCGTTTGAGATATTGGAAATATATTTTATTTGCAAACGTCATTAAGTGTCTAATTTTTTTTCTTTCTTTTTTTTCATATTATCGGGGAAAATCAAGTCAGGAGGCTGACCTGATGGAAAGCGATAACCACCGCCTGTGGACATCTGTAACACTTCAGGGTTTGCAGATGAGTTTCCGGTCTTTAAGGAAGAAGTACGCTCTTTTTTTGAAGGTTCCCAAGTTGTATTGCTTCGGAAAAACTATCTCTGAAAACTGGTTGTTTCATTATCAATCGAAATAATAGTTTACTCTAATCTGAATGTTACATAATTTGGGCATTAAATCGACTTCTTTATTTGGCCGATTGTAATGTTGTAGAACCAAAATGAAAACAATATTCTTTTTAATCATGGCACTTTATGCATTATCGTACTATTGAGTTTTCGTATAAACTTCCTGAGCTCATTAAAAAGTATTGCTGAAAAAATAATTAAAAACTAAAGTATCATTCCAAAGTTCCGCAAGATCGGTATTGGCCGAACTCATTCCAACATTAATAATTCAGACTCCGTACCTTCGACAAATAGCAGCTCTGAATATTCATAACGGGTTTATTTTTTCCACCAGCTAATTACAAGACTTGGACGTTTTCCATTTTTCTCTACAAACCTTTGATTGGGTATTGGGAATATGGATAGCGGATTTAATTAAGTTTGGTTGACGTTGGACCGTTGAATAAAATTGCCTTTAACGTTTCAATTCTTGTGAACGCTGAATTTTTTTATTGGTTCGCGGTTCGGTTGGTATATCGTGTTAGTTATATTCTCGTATGTGTTTACATGTAATGCAAACCAGTACACACAGACAAATCGTATGATTATGGCTTCTAGACTTAAAACCTTTCATTTGTGTAACGATCATGTATTCATTGTAGATTTGGTTTTTTTCTTAAGTATTGTCAGCAGATGGACTGGCAAAAGTATCACCTTATGTTGTGTGGTAATCTCTGGCTATATACAGTGATACTGTATATCACATACTATAGGAATGTAACTTATTTTTAACATTTTTTATATAACCAATGCACTACCAACCTTGGGAGCTAAGATGTAACCTTGTGCACAACGTTACTAGTGTACGGTGAAAATTAACAACTTTCGAACCACAATACAACAATACTAAGTTTTGTTACTTTTCCAGACGAAGACGCAAAAAGTCCAACCAATTATTAAATAGTTATTGGATTCTGATATCGATCGGATAAGTCAGAATTTTCAGAAACCCTCATATATATAATCGGTGAATTTTACAAAATCCTTCTGTTTGTCAGTGTAAATAAATGTTTTGCAATTCCATGTAAAAAAATGTCATCCTCTAAGTGAGTTTTGAATTGGAAGATTGATACAAATTGCCAAAAATTAATAAATGAAATGATTGATTGATGGGGTGATAATTGAGTAATCTATGGTACTTATTATGTATTTGCAAAATCCAAAATTTTGATCTTTTCGCAATTTCTCAGATAAGGGGCTAAATTTGCACAGGTATGTAAAATAAGGTTTTTCCGAATCGATACGATATGGTAACCTTCAAGAAAAGAGCGTACTCCTTCCTTAAAGGCCGGCAACGCACCTGGGCGGTGATAGTCACTTTTCATCAGGTGAGCCTCTTGCTCGTTTGCCACCTATATCACATAAAATATATGTAGTAGCTATTTGCAATTTGCACGGAACTGGCTCAGTAATTACTTTCGTATTATATACATATTAGTTATTAGCAAGTATGAGTATTCACTAGAAACTTAAAATGCGGGCTAAAAATTCATAAATTATAAAGACACATTATTCATTATTCAATAGTGGAATTAATACTTGAATTGAGGATAATGATCCTGCCTGGAAGTCATGTTAATTTTATCTATATAAAATTAATTTTAATTCACTGACAGAATAATTTCTTAGTTTTTTGTTTTTCTTCTCGGTAATATATTTTGGTAGTAGCTTCACTTAATATAGTTTTTAAATTGTCAAAGCCTTATCGAACAAAGAATATTTTGATTTTTACAAAATACCAATACAAAACTTGAGCTATTAAATAAATAAATAAATATTGGACAACATCACATACATTACTCGGATTTCAATGTAAGTAGCTAAAGCATTTGTGTTATGGAAAATCAGAAGTAACGACAGTATCACAAACACCCAGACCTAGGACAACATAATAAACTAATAAATTTTTTACATCGACTCGACCGGGAATCGAACCCGGGACATCATAGTGGCGTGACCGTGAAAACCGGTGTATACACTACGACGACCACGGAGGTCGTCATCGTCGTCAGCTATATTTATACGAGTCGGTAAATGTTGATAGTGGCGAAGTGCTAAATTGCATAATTGGATCCTTGCCGCTGGAAATTTTAATTATGACCGAAAATTTAAATTATATAAACGCCAAGTCAGCGTTCAACTTGCGGCCAGGAAAGTAATGTTGAAATAAAATACGTGTCAGTTTTTTTATTTGATAAAATGCCGAGATAGCCCAGTGGGTAACTCGTGTATCTTAACCGATGATTGCGGGTTCAAACCCAGGCAAGCACCACTGAATATTCAGATGCTTAATTTGTGTTTATTATTATTAATTCATCTCGTGCTCGGTGGTGAAAGAATCGTGAGGAAACCTGCATGTGTCTAATTTCATAGAAATTCTGTTACATTTGTATTCCACCAACCCACATTGGGATAGCGTGGTGGAATATTGTCCAAAACCTTCTACTAAAAGGGAGAAGACGCCTGTAATTTGTCCACTGCTGGCCTAAGGCCCCCTTAATCGAATGATGATAACTTATTATTGATCGACATTTTCCTCGTGCTAGTAAAATGTATACTAATATTATAGAAAGTTAATGGAACTAATGATTAGCTTTTAGAACTTCTTGTTCAGCTGGATGTAGCTTTTCATTAAATATTTACTGAGTGCTATAGAGTATACATTATAGTTACATCATATCTTTTTTTATTAATAAAATGAATTCGAAGGCGCTAAGCCGTTCTGAGTCATTAGTAAAACAGATTTGTTATCAAAAAATTTAAAAAGGTTTTCTATTTACAAATTTTAACTATTATTAACTATATATGATTATAAATTATTCATAATCAAAATAGATTAAATTCAAGTAGGATTTTACTAGCATCTGAAATCTCATCTAAAGGCAAAATAACCAAGAGCGTCTCTTCAATATATTTCGTATTATGTAATTTGATTCGAGAATGAGATAACCGAGTTTCTTCCCGCTTCTTTTCGGTATAGATACACTTCGAATTTAGTAGGTTTATATTTTATTTAGTTCTACCCTCCCCGGCTTCACACGGGTATATATAATGAGGTTATATATACGTATTTCATTGAAAAACAAAACATTTTTTCTCCGTCTACAATAGTTAAAATTGCCAGAGTGTCTCAACTATACGTAAGTACTAACTGTACGTCTATATATACGTTTCTCTTTAAGCATTATTTATTGTTGAAAACATTAAAATCCCTTTCGTTCAGACATACTTACGTGATACTATATCTTAGTGTATTTTGAAGGCGGCATGCGACTTCGTTTTATACTATGAAGAGTACTATAAATTGATTTTCAGTGCTTGCAGAAGTATATTTTTATTTAGAGAGTATATTTATTGTTGAGAATTTGATCAATATCGCGCATATACATAATCGATTATAAATTTAACATTTTATTACGAATACATAAAATTACCAATTCGTTGGTATAGAAAATGAATTATAAGACTTATTTTAAGCTTACATAGACGGACGGCTAAATGAGCTACCTGGTGGTAAGTGGTCACCACTGCCCATAGACATCAGCGCCGTATGAAATTTGTTCCACTCCTTACGTCGCCGATGCGCCACTAATCTTGGAAACTAAGACGTCATCACCCATGTGTCTTGCAGGAACTGCTCGCCGTACCTTCAAACTGAAACAAATAAAGTATTTCAGTTTGGAAGTCGAATTTGTGATGAATTTATGGTATCTCACACTCATTGGGGCTGGAACAAATCAATCGCATATAACATTTCGGTCTTCAACCCCTCAACTTACCATTAGGTGGTACCAGTCCACATATACCTAATTATATGATAAGAAAAACCGTCTATCTATTCGAAATAAAGAAATATCGAATTTTTCGTTATTCTATTAAATTCCTTATCAGCGCTTTTACCTGTTACCGAAATTCATAGAAAAATATTCTAAGATTTAGTACCGGTAAGTTTCGATTTAAAGTTCTGTGCGGCACCTCGTCGGATCGCGTCGATCAATCAAAATTATATTACCAATAAATCTACGCAAACTCATGCTGTGTGGATGATACCTTTTACAGTTTACGACAAAATTACGAGTTTTGTAAATGGCTTTAGTTGAGAGAATTATAACATTAAATCACATGCCTTCGATCGTAAATAGATCGTCTGTTTTAGATACGATATTTGGATAATAAAATATTATTAATATTGATAAGGTTCTAAAAAGCATGTATAAAGGTCTTATCGTTAATCGATGTGATATCTGTTGCGAGAAACAATAATCTTCACAATAAATTTATCAATAGTAGTTAAGTAGGTAACAACGAAGAACAGAATATTTTTTCCAATTGAAAGACGTTCTTCAGACATAACATAGGTACAATATACCTGCTAAGTTTATCAACTTAATATAATACTATTTTTTGGCATATTCAAAAACAGCTAGTCTAATAAATTTTAAATTATAGTTTAATCATTCATTTATACACAAAATATAAAATGCAATGATTAATTTACGAGTATATGACATCAAAGTAATCATTGACTAAATTATCACTACGTGAAATATACAACGAAGTCCTTTAACGTTTTTTTTTTAATAATCGTGTCGTACACGTCACGTGTGCTTCGAAATAGCCCGAAACTTTTGCCATACACTGATTGCTTCATAATAATTTATAGACTGTAATCTGCGAGCCATCGAGCGTGGTATATTACTCATCGTCGGCCGACTCGATTCACGACTCATGTATTCGCTATCGTGTATTAATCTTGCTAATATTAAAAGGGATTGTCTCAATGTATCGATGATATGTACAGATATGTTTATTTTGATGAACGCGTTTACTTGCAGACCTATCGTTTACAGACCTATCGTCTACTTACAAATAAAAATTCAGCACTTACTGTCGGAGAAATGAAAACTATAGTCTGTAAACAGGCAACTGATGTTAGACGTATGATAATAACAACATAAATTTATTTGGTGAACACTTCATAAAAAAAACTGATATGTTTTTTTTAAGATCTTTCTTATATTATTAATGAGTATATTTTGATGGATGCATGTTTCTTACTCATCGCGTCAGATACAGCTGGATGTAGCTAGATAACCTGAAACATGGTAATAAGGTAAATGTATAGAATACGAGATGTACAATAAAGATTATAAAATTAAAAGAAATTTACAACTCAGTATCTTAACATGAAATATATGTAATATATTATTTAAATTTTAATCTCAATACACAAACAGAAGTCAATAACAACAGCCTGTAAATTTCCCACTGCTGGGCTAAGGCCACCTCTACATGTGACAGAATTTCTATGAAATTTGACACATGCCCGTTTATACGATGTATTATAGACACAAATTAAGCACATGAATATTAAGTGCTTGCCTGGGTTTGAACCAGCAATCATCGGTTATGATGCACGTGTTTACTGGGCCATCTCGCCTCTAAAGAGAAGTCACTTCATAAATATTTTCTTTGTAATGATTATACGACCAGACACGATAAAATGGTTTTATAGATAAACTTTATCATTAAGTAGTCATAGCTACCGATACATATAACAAGGGTCATCATTAATACTGAACCGCAAATTATACTCCTCGGATAGTAATTACGAGGCCTCGTGTAGTTCATCACGGGCGACCAACACTTCTCTCTCGTATTACCGTATTACTGCTAAGAGTCATTCATTAGTACAAAGTTTAATTTACAATTGTTTATAATTGTCTCTTAAAAAAGGATCGTTATTATTTGAAATATTCAAAAAAAAGAATAACTAAAAATGAAACGTTTATATATTATTTTGGATTGAGGCGTAGACACTTTTAGTGGTGTTTTAACTTTTGGAGTTTATTCCACAACGCTGCATTGGAGATACATGTGGCAGATTTTCATCCGAAATATTCAGATTACTTCACGATGTTTTCCTTCACTTAACAGTACAGTTGTTTAGTAGCTCTTAAGTTGATATAGATTATTTGTAAAATTTTGTGTACTCTATGGAGTGACGTAGTCCAAGAAAGGACCAAGCTCCTTAAATTAAAGAAAAAAAAAAACAGTACAGTTAGATTAATTAAGCACTAAGTAAACACATGAAAATTTAGTGCTTGTTTATATATCAATTCGCAACCATCAGTTACATTCACGTTTTCTAACCACGGGTTTTCGGATTTAATATTCATGTATGTAATAATTTAAAAGACGTATTTATGTTTACAAGGAAAACGTCTGTTGCTATATCTGTTCTAATATTTGTTTTGACTTTTAATTCAAACTCATCATGCCAATATTGAGCGAGGCAGTGTAACTACAGGCACAAGTGATATAAATAACATCTTAGTTCCCAAGGTTGGTGGCACATTGACGATGTAAGGAATAGTTAATATTTCTTACAGCGTCGTTGTATATGGGTGATGGTTACCACTTACCATCAGGTGGCCCATGTGCTCGTTCGCCAACCTATACCATAAAAAATTATTGATTAAATTGATCACTGTGTAATTGAATAAATATACTTTATTGTAGATTTTATCGAAAAAAAACAGTCGAAAAATCCGTATTTATTCTCGCATACAGATTCTTGATAATCATCATATAACTGATTATTTAAAGATTTAAATTTTATTACCTAAAGCGTAGACATGATCTATAAAGGTGTATCGTAATCAGCGTGAGTGCTTGCAATCAAGCGATCGTTAAATTTGCAGTGAAGTAATTAAGTAAATGCACTGCCCCAATGAATCCGTGGACAATTAATTTTGAAGCGGTTATCCAATTTATTTTGTTAAAAGTTATGCTTCACGGCATGTGCGGTGAAAAGTCGAAATATTTTTCCTTATTTTTTTTTTATTATTGAAAAATTACGTAAAGGATTTTGACTTCATTGAAATCAAAACTGGACTTGAAAACTGGTATGCCTATGTACAAGCAATATTGGCAAACAGCAAACGTTCCAGTTTGAAGGGTGAGTGAACCAGTATTAATAGGCACCAGGGACATAGCATCTTAGTGTCCAAGGTTGGTGGCGCATTGGCGATGTAAGGAAGTCAATATTTTTACAGCATAGTTGTGGCATCTACCAGACAGCCAATTGACCATTCAAACAACTTATATCATTAAATAGAAATAGTTTATTCGTATATCGAATTTGAATTCGATCAAAACATAAATCATTATGTTTAAACACATTAAATTCTTAGGGCGGCTGAATGATGTTGATGATTATATTTTTATCATATTTGATTACGAAACACAAATAAGTTTATACTTTATCGTAATACATACATACAACGCAATTGATATCATTCTAATACAAACTATAAAATATAATTATATAATAAAACTATTTTATGATATGCTTTGTGCATTTAATGTGTAATTACTGAATAAATTAATCTTCGGAAAGCGTTAGATTGTATAAATTACAACGTAAAGAGACGTAATATAAAAGTGTAAAAAAATGCATCATTTCATATTCCGCTAGCGAAAGGGCTGAGGACTTAACGAGAGAATTAGAATTTTTACATTGTAATGGACGTTTCTGGCAGCCAGCGAAAAAACTTCGGATTAAAGAGCTGAAATTGAGCCACGAGCGAAAAAAAGCGCTCAGACAATATTGCGAAATTCAACTACAAAGAGCATGATAACATTTACTTCATCAGAATACTAGTTTTTTTAAAGAATAATTCAAATATCTAGTATAAAATATTATAAGGGATATTTTAAAAGGTGATATTATTTTGCTTTTTGATTTTATGATTTTTGTATCCAACTAGCGACTACGTTCTTTCATTTATTTATATTTTTGGGAATCAAACAAATATTATAAAACTTTTGAAATTACCAATTAAAAATAAAAGTATTAAAAGCAAGTAATATAAATAAATCTGTTATTGTTTACAATGTATGTTATAATTTTTATGCAAGTAACAAGAACACATTATTTGTACAGTCACACTTACAAAGGGGTACAAAAAGATTGGTTTCAAGAGTTGAGGCGACGACATTTAAAAGTCGATATTACGCGTTACTACTCTACCGATGAGGGTCACAGCATGATGCAATACTGATACTAACTATGCTATAGAATTTGTTTATTTGCATTAGACAAAAAATATTCGAAAAGACTTCTATAATTTTCAGTGTTTGTTAACTATATTGTTCATGTATTATATACAAAAACCTTCTTCTTGAATACTTTATCAATCAAAAACAGCCGCATCAAAATCCGTTGCTATGTGATGTTGTCCAATATTTTAATAAAAAAAGTACTCTTACTTCTAATTATTTCTAGCAGCATAATCAAAGTTAACGGTACCTAAATCGTTTTTAATGAATCTTTAAATTCGAAGTCGGTAGTACGGCTTTGTACAAGTCCGTCTGGGTACCACCCACACATCACGTATTCTATCGCTAAATGACACATGACAAGTATAGCTGTATTCCGTTTTGAAGGGTCACCGGCTCGCTGTAATTACAGGTCCAACGTTGGTGTGTTGGCGATGTTTTAGCCAAGTTATAGCCAATATTTCTTACAGCAAGCATGTTGATGGGTGGTGTTACTATTTATATTAATATAATATGTGAAAGTAACTCTGTTTGTCTGTCTGTTGATCTTTCACGACCAAACCGCTGAACGGAATTTGATGAAATTTGGTATAACGCAAACTTGAATTCTAAGACGATATAAGATACTTTTTTGCCTAACTCATGACAACCAATTGCCTAAAATGTGAGCAAAGCTGCGGGCGACTACTGGTACTTAATAACGTGTAACTATTAAAATTCATAGTCTCTAAATATTTTAGTTCAGCTTAGTAATAATTTAATCAAAATTTTACAGATCAATTGTTTGTTTCGTTAACAATTTTTTTTAACTACATGCACAAGGAACATAACATCTTACTTCACAAGGTTGGTGGCACATTGACGACGTAAGGAATAGTTAGTATTTCTTACAGCGTCATTGTCTATGACCCATTCGCTCGTCCGTTAACCTATACCATAAAAATAATCTGTAGTTTATTTAGTATCAATATTGCATCCGTGCGAAGCCGGGCGCGTCGCTAGTTCATTATAAACGAGACTTACATCCCATGACGTGTATGTTGTAATATTCATTTTTCCGGTCAATTGTCAATTCCGGAGAACTCGGAATTTTAATATTTTGAAATCGAGTCAAATCAAAATATACTTTATTATGTAAGCCATTATGAGCATTTTTGAATGTGCTTTCTTACTTCTGAAGTAAGCCTACCAAGAACAGTTGTTACTTAAATAGTTAGACTTTTTATAAAAACTATGTACCTACAATGATTTTAGTAATATATTGATTTATTCAGAGCTGCTTAGTCAATGAATATAATATCGATAACAGCTAAACAACATTACTTTAAATGCACTTGTATTGTTTAACTGCAAAATAATATTTTCATTACATAGTATTAATTAACTTAACGCAAATAACAATACAGTACAATGCTCAAATTTAATATTAAATGAATTATTATAATTGTATCAATTTTTCAAATATTATTTGTACATAATAAAGTAAAAAAAGTGTATTATGATATTACGTACTTAATATTTATAGTGCTGAAGTTCTTGCTGATTTTTTTGGAAGAATATATTTCCGAACCGATGTAAGCAATTAAATACTTCAAAAGTGCTTTTGAAACGTCTTGTAGGAGTGAGCCTTCTTGAATGAAGAAAATATTTAGATTATACGTTTATAATTTAAATTACTATATATTTAAGTTAAGTTAAAATAAAACTAGTTTGAACGAATTTGAATCGGGTTTATGTCTACCCGTGACCACGAACGCTGTAAAGTGCTCGAAACGTAGGGATGATAAAAATAATTAATATACGCGATTCAAATCCGTTAAAATTAGTTTTATTTCAATGTGTAATCATCGCGAAAATTTAAGACAACATTAAGTTAAGTTAAATTTTTTGGATTTCGAACTAGAACCCTATCACCTTTTCGGCAAAGATTACACACAACAGATATTACTTCAGAAATAACTATAGTACTTATATTTCGTTAGATTTCCAGTAGATTTTCAGTAGATCAGTTAGTATTTTCAATAGATTTCGTATTCAAATCAAGCCGATGACAATGTACTACATAGAACATGTTGTTATGTCGCAGTGTATGGCGTCGGTGTGTCGACTCACATCGCGCTGTCAGTCGTGTTAATTAAACGTTTTCATCGTGGATATAAATTTACTAGATATACCGGAACCTAGATTGTACTATTAATCATTCTATTTCATTACTCGAAAATTACGATGTTCACCTTATGACATTACTTATATCTTTGTATTGCATAGCAATCACTCAGTAGTCACTACATATATTCATCAACTTTAAAAGTAAACGATATTTTTTTAACGGGGAATGTTTAAATTGAATAAGTTTACTGTTTTACACGACAAATAAATTTCTTTTTTACATCGTTTAAAGATTCAATCTTATGTCATTTGTTTTTCTAATTTAACGTGTTTTGTAATTGTGGTATTCGTATTATTGAATGGACAAGAAAACTGTTAAAAGAAACAATGACAATTATCACCATTTAAACGATTCGATTTTATGGTTGTTTCAAAGTATTCACGGTCCGGTCCGTTTTAGTTACAAATACTCAGAAATTATTACACAGACAAACTTACAATTTCAATGATTATAAACAACGAACTGGCTCCTGAAATTAATTACACTGGGGACATATTAACTTGGTACATAAACTGTTGGCGCAATAATAATATAAGTATATCATACCGAATGAATTAACAATGCAATTATATAAGGTAATTGGGTTAATTTGTTCAGCTTCTATCTTTGGTAACACATACAATGATATCTTCTTTTGTGTTCAAACCTAGACAAGCGCCATGTACTTAATTTGTGTTTATAATTCATCTCGATGTGTCCAATTTCAACGAAATTCTGCTACATGTGAATCCACCATCGGAGCAATTTGATGGAATATGCTCCTTCAATTCTTCTATTTCAATTTGATTTGGCGTTTTAAATTTTACATTTTTATTGACCATCAGCTGATCGCTGGACTTCAAGCTAGCTTCTTGAAAGACGATTACAACACTCTTTTTAGTACAAGTTTTATTAAAAGATTTAATAATTTATTAATAAATTAAATGGCACATCTAGAACGTGTATATCCATATAGCCTCTCGTACACACAAGGGGACAATGCGTTCCTATATTTATGTCTCGTTTTTTCCCATAATTGGTTTTCGATTTAAAGGCGGCCGCCACACCAATGATTTCACTTCTGATGTACTTAGTCGTTTATAGTCGATTTCATTATTGTTAGCAGTTCATTAAATGTTTGGAATAGGTTTAAGTGCAGTGAAGATTTAGGTTTTAGATGGATTTAAATTTAGAAACAAATCACAGATGAACATATAAGGGTATGAATCTGAATATTCACTAAAAGTCCATCTATGTGTATGATCTACACAAAATATGGATTAGAAATTCGGTGTGAATTTCTTAAAGATAAGACAAGTATGAGCTGTTGATATAAATAGATTTGTCTCCTTTATATACTAGTATTTGAAATAAATCTGTAGATTACCAATTAAACTGTAACGTGATTAAATAATGTTGTGAAATTAATTACAAATTAATATTGGATTACATCACATACATTACTCTGATCCCAATGTAACTAGCTAAAACACTTGTATAGAAAATCAGACATAACGACGGTACCACAACCACCCAGACCTAAGACTACATAGAAAACTAATGGACTTTTTCTATATCGACTCGGCCGGGAATCGAACCTGGGAAGTCGGAGTGGCGCACCCATGAAAATACTACTCGATCACGGAGGTACTCAGTCAGAGAGGTCAATGACCTGAAACATGACATTCATATTTTTGTTATTAAAACAGTTATTTATCAGTCTCTCCAAGTCCATCGTATCTCAAGTAGTTAATGTGACAATGCACATTAGTAATGCAGGCAGCCTAAGCCATTCTGAATCGACAATGCTGCCAACTGTAGAATATGAAATGTTACATTCCTTGTTATTCTAATTAAGTTGGCTCACTTGACCGGAAAATCTTAGCTGTTTGGTTTTAGTATAACTTAGTATTAGACCAAGTAGTCCAAGACCGGTCTCCATCAAATCATAAACAAGTGAAGATCGTTTTAATTTTTCACAATAGAAAGTTATTTATCTAAAGTTGAAGTTTCCAGGAATATTTCTTTATACATCAAAAACTAAAAGCTGACGTACCTAAAATTTGTTTCCATTCTCGGCAACGTGAAGTCAAATGCCATTAAAAGTTTTAATGAGTGGAGCATTCTTTCGGGGTAGTGTTCGAAGTGGTATTAATTAAAAAGAGAGCCGGGATCAAGCACTTGGTTTCGAGTTGAACCGGCTGCTTCACATGGACACACAGTTGTAGCATACGGTCAACAATTTAACGAATTAAATGATTAATGGCTTATAGAACGAATTTATAGTTAGGATCATTCAACAAAATTGATTCGCTCATATCCAAAAAGCAACTGTCTCATTATAGTATGACAAAAACATCTGTCTGAGTATCTAAAATGGAATAATAGTAGATTTTAAATCGTGGTGACGTTTTCGTTTGTGTATTATTTGATGATTTGTGTGTTATTTTCTCCAATGATAGATGGAAGTACGACGACGAATGTCTGTAAATTTTTTGTATGTACTTAGGTACTTATGTAAGTGATGTAATTGTCTTTATGATAATAAATAATCTTTAAACCTAAACAATTTATTTTATGATAAGGTTCCACAGTTATGTTTAGCTAAGCCTATTGTTACATTAAAAAGTCATATAAAAAAAGATGGAAAGATAGATGATTATATTATAAAAATAGACTTAAATATATACTTAATTTGTAATTAATATCGTGGAAAGAGTAAGTACTTACTGGCCGGTTCATATTGATATAATCTACTTTCCGAATTGGTAGATTTACTTTTAATTTAAAACTTTTACATAGCGGTTCATAAGTTCTTTCATAAGCTTCTTATACGACTTTATTAATTTTAATTATACACTAAAGAGTGTTTAAAAAATTGTTTATTTATGTAATAATTTATACAGAAAATGTACATGTATTTGCATAATTTATTTTAAAAATTCTTTGTTTAATTAATAAAATTATAAATTTAAATTCTGACCGACTAAAAGTTTTCATTAACTTATAAGAACTACACGCCCGCGAACTATACATAAATTAATTAAATCTATATTAATATTATAAATGTGAAAGTAACTCTGTCTGTCGCTCTTTCACAACCAAACCGCCGAAACGACAAAAAGAACAACAACAACAGCCTGTAAATTCCCACTGCTGGGCTAAAGGCCTCCTCTCCCTTTGAGGTTTGGAAGGTTTGGAAAATATTCCACCACGCTGTTCCAATGCGGGTTGGTGGAATACACATGTGGCAGAATTTCTATGAAATTTGTCACATGCAGATTTCCGCACGTTGTTTTCCTTCACCGCTGAGCACGAGATGAATTATAAAGACAAATTAAGCACATGAATCAGCGGTGCTTGCCTGGGTTTGAACCCGCAATCATCGGTTAAGATGCACGCGTTCTTATCACTGGGCCATCTCGACTCCAACCGCCGAATCGGATGTGGTAAAATTTGTTATGAAGCAAACTTGAACTCCAAGAAATATCATAGGCTACTGTTTTAACAAATATATCATGCCATCATAGCGAGCCGCTACTATAATACCCTAAAACGCGAACAAAGACGCGGGCGCCTACAAGTGTAATATTTTGAACGCTATGTATATTAATATCTGTATTGTCCGTTGTATTGCTCGCCTTATTCGGCTACTCGACTGTGTGTCACGCTAGGATCTCGTCTTTCGTCTTTAAGGTGTCTTTAGACAAGCTGGAAAAACTTATTTTCACTTAATTCTCTTTGAAGAGTATTATTTAAAGCAATTTTAATTTTTGTTCATATTTTTGCAACTGTAGTGACATTGTTTTGATGACAGTACATTGAACTCGTCTACCCTTCTCAGCTAATCTACTGAAACGATTTTGGTATAAAGCAGGCTTGAACCTCAATGTCAATGACTCCTTTTAAACCTAACTCCAGACCTAATCAGTACATATGCAGTTGAGTGATAATTCGATGTATTACAGTAGTTTTTTTTATAGATTACTTTTAAGGTAGTAGAGTTTTGTGCAAGGCCATCTGTGTAGGACCACCCCTTAATCATTCATTACAACATTTTGCCGCCAAGCAGCAATACTATTATTTTGTTTTAATTTGAAGTTACGAAGTGTAACCAGAGCATATTAGTTCCCTAGGTTGGCGGCGCATTGCTGATATGAAAAATGATTAACATTTTTAAAGTAACAACGTCTATGCAGTCATCATCATCATTAGCCCGTTTTTGTCCACTGCTGGATATAGGCCTCTCCGGCTACTCGCATCCAGCTGCTGCCGCCTTGCGTAAATCGTCACTCCACCGTGCTTATGCAGTGGTAGTAACTTTATACTACTTTATCAGGTTGACTAGTAAGTATTTAAACATATTCTAATCTTAGCAGACATATCTGCAAGAAATAAAAATATAGTGAACGATATGAATCTAAAACAAAACCTCAAAAGATCTATTGAATTCAAACACTCGATAACAGACCACCCTCATCTTTTTCCTTTATTATGCAAAACAATGAATAGTTGTTCAGAAGCAGTGCAAGCTGACCACATAATGATTGGTAGCGTAGCGTGGTCTCATTCTGTATCTCCTGTCACGTGTTTTATTTCACTTACACTACGTTTATTAACATTCGATGGAAAGAGATGGAGATATATACCTATGTTACGCACAAAAATAATACATTTGAAAATAGAAAATCTTTTAGGCCATGAAACTTATTGCTAATTAAAAAGAACGAAATTCGCGAATTTATGATTATAAACAATGGATTTTTAAGATTTTAATAATAAACAATATATTAGGAACAGTATCTCCAAAATGTATATTCAGTATTAAATTTTCTTTTAAAGTAATTATTTATTTAGTTAAAAAATGTAGTCTTGAAAATTAAGAAAGGTCGCATGACTAAATTTTCTATTCGAAAAATTTCCTAAATTTTAAGTAGCATTTAAATTATAAATTAATCAATTTATACACTTGATTAATTTATATTATATAATCAATTTATAAGTCGTATTTTATAACAATAGGTAGTACCCAATTTTAGCTTATTTAACAAATATTGAAAAGGTTCTATGTATATTGTACAAAATTTAAACATAATACAAAATTGTGTTATAGATTACATGGATGGCAGGGTTAATACTTTTGTAAAATAAAAACTGTAGTCCAGATTCGTAATTGAATTTGTCTGACTTAGACTTTGCTACTTACGTATAGGGTATATTTTCATATAAATAATATAAAATATATGAAGTAAATTATTATATATATAAATGTATATCCTTAATGTTCAAATACAAAACAATTGAAAGAATTTAAATTCAATTTTCACTTTTGGTTTTTAGAAATTATAATTAATATCTTTATGGACAAAATTTAATTATTGAGACGTATGATACTCTCCATCATAATTTGATATGATATTCTACCACTATGTCGACGATTTCAAAGGATTTGTATCCCTAAACTAGGAAACTTCGTTGTCTTAGGGGCCAGTGACTTCCCATTTAATGCTTATATTTGTTTAATTTATTATATTATATAATATTCTGTTAGCTATGTATAACCTCTCTCAATAAATAGGCAGACCAGTAATAATTTAAAATGAGATGTAGAATAATAATGAAACAAAATCAACTTTATTCAAGGAGGCTTTACAAGCACTTTTGAATCGTTATTTTACAATTAAGTGAAGCTACCACCGGTTCGGAAAGTAGATTCTACCGAGAAGGACCGGCAAGAAACTCAGTAGTTACTCTATTTTAACATTTAAAAAATATATGTAGCATCTTCATAAATTAGTTTAGACTATCTAGTACTTAATACTTATGTGTTTTTTATTCCTTTAAACCTCCTCCCACAATGGAATTCGACCTTGTGTTTAAAACGTATTCACATCAGGCTCTCCTGACTGCGTCTCCCCCGATACCGTTATATTGGTTAAATAAATTCGTAGTCCTCATTCCGAGGTTCCGTGACCAGAAAATGTACTCTTCTATATTGTTGACAAATTCACTGTATCATTAGCTAGTTAAAAGTATAATATTATAATGAGTTAAGATATAATTCAAAGTTAAGAATCAGAATATTATTTTATCAAGATAGATACATTTGAAATTGTATTGTGTATTCAAACATGATAATGTTACTAAGTTAATGCGAATTGAAATAAGGGCAATCAAATAAAATCGATAAATTTGGACTAATGTTAATAACTGATTACAAAATAGACATCTAATCTTTATAAATTAAGCGAACAAATAAGCTAGTAAAATATACATAAATGCAATGTAGAGCCAGAGTAAGAAAACATTTGTTAGTTTTCGAATTCATTCCTTTATCTAGTCTTAAACTCTTAGTACCTTTTGAATCTAAACATCAAATTCATGCGACGCAATATCTCATACTCGATCAGTAAAGCAGATTATCGCTCATACTGATCACATGAAGTTAGATCTTAAGGTGACGAACTTTTCTTACCCCGATTGTACTATTTAGATTAAAGATATCATCAAATTTCGGGAACAGATGTCCCGATGTAAATAAAATGCCTTTATTAAAATAATCAAAATTTTTGAAATTTTATTACACAAATAGTTGGTATATAAAACAAAACCTCTTTGTTGTATTAGAGTTTATACTTTCAATCAATTCTTAAATTAAAGTGCGCTTTCAACATCAACTCAATATCACTGACCCAAAAGCGGTTAATAAAGCGCCTCTACAAACGTCCTTAAAATCACGGTCGGAGTTTCATTACTTGTTTTTCTCATCTCCTTTGTATTTTCCAACTGATTTTGACACAAAACACCGAGACACTCCCTGCGGCTAATCTGTTTTTTGTTCTTGCAACACCGCCGGACAGAGTTGTTTTTTAAGTTTAATTGCGATTGGGTTCTGTCGAATATCTTTTAAGGAATTTTCTTTGAAAATGAGACTCTTTTAAAATACGTATCAATAGATTACTTGTTATACTGATACATGATTTATATTTATTTTCTTCTGTTAAAAGTCTTTCTTCAGTTCCAAAGATAAATTAGTTTAATTATTCATTAATTCATAATTTACTTGGTGGTAGGATTTTGTTCAAGCCCGTCTCGGTAGGTACCACCCACTCATCAGTTATTCTATCGCCAAATAACAGTACTCAGTATTGTTGTGTTCCGGTTTGAAGGGTGAGTGAGCCAGTGTAAGTACAGGCACAAAGGACATAACATCTTAGTTCCCAAGGTTGGTGGCGCATTGACGCTATAAGGAATAGTTAATATTTCTTACAGCGTCATTGTATATGGGTGATGGTGATCACTTACCATCAGGTGGCCCATAAGCTCGTCCGCCAACTTATTCCATAAAAAAAATAATCTCGGTGCAAAAATCAAAAAGAGAGTGAATTAGTGTAGCTACTGGCATAAGAGGTTAGTAAACAAGCACTCATTTGTGACCCATTGTTGATGTAATGTTTCTTAAAGTACCAATGGGTAATATTGGCAGTGGTAACTAGTTACCAACAGCCGTTCCATTTGCCCATCTGTATAAAACCTATGATATAAAAAATACTGTGTTAGAGAAAGGGCTTAAGTGCTAATATGTCCTTTATAGTTAACTGAACCTTTTAATAATAATTCGGCAATATAAAGCGTGGAAAATTTGCATTAGACAACCTAAAGGTTGAACTAATAAGGATACCCTAAAAAAGTCATTTGTATTAAGAGATTTTTGCATTGAAATTTTGAAGTCTAACGAATGTAATCACTGATTGGAAAGGCAGTGTCTTTCATAGCTTAGAAGTACAGAGCCTCTTTGATATATGTAACATACAGCAGACCAATAAAAACATTGTTTTTAATTATATCAATACTGATGTTCTTCCTTCTTGACTGCCATATATTCTGCACAGGATTAATCTCCCAATCTTGTGCAAAATATATGACAGTGTACCAATACAATGGCCTTTTCTATTCCTTTTTCGATAATCCGATGCGCCGGCAAATCCCATACAACTGGAATTTTCGAAGAGGCGAGAGTGTAAACACTGTTACCTTAAACCATCCAAAATATTTATGTGAATCTCTTAAAAAGAAAAAATCCAACGTTATTTTCGGAGTTCATCCCGGGGATGAACTTTAAAAATCGGAATGGTCAATTTCATAAGTTTCACCAACATACGAAAATCTGTTGTAATAGAGCAAATATCGCAAACATTACATAAGACATAAATGTTAAAGTCTAGATGAGATTAGCCGGAATTCAGTTTGCCAGTGTGTTTGCTGTTTCCGGTTTAACAATGTGATGTTTGACATAGTTGCAAAACCTCGCTTTATCTCGTGTTATTTCAATAGAATTCATGTATGCTTTAAAACCTTGTCATACTTCGCTCAAGTTTTTGAATTTTCAATGTCATATTAAATAATTTTAATCTGAATTGCAATTGGTCAGCAGTTAACAATGTAAAAAGTGACCAATGAGTACTCAGCATCATCGATCAATGACCATTTAGGTTCAAGTTAAATTAGTTCATTTGTCTTTTCGACCAGTGAAATTAGAGCTTATAGCATCTAAGCATAATACAGAAATAATTTAATTAATTATGAATAATGTTATGTAGATTTTTATTTAATCAATGATTTCTCTCTTTTTCTAACATTACTTATTTTGCATTTGAAAGAAGAAGACATAAGATTCTTTAATTATCCTTTACAAATATTTTTTGATAAGTTTGTTAATGTGCTTTTCGTATGTAATAGGTAGGATGGACGGTAAAATAAGCTACCTAATAAATATATGGTGTTAACCATTTTTAGGTTAGGTTGGATTATATAATACGCTATATCCCTTTTGATTTTAGCTACATGGTTTCGGTCACACTTAAAACTAGAACAGGTGATGGTACCTATTAATAAACGTTGTTTGGCGGATGTTTATACACATACTTTCTTCTCTCTCAGCCATCATGAAATTTACATAAGAAAGAAGAAGCCAGAGCAATGTTAATCGACTCCTACCGTATTTACAGTTGAATAGTTATTGAAATGTAATGAAATTCATTCAGACCATTTCATTGTTCAGCGTTCTATGATACAAATACATTACTATATATATATTAACTCGGTTTCAAAGATAATAATGCTGTAGTTTGAAACGTGTTTATTCTGGTAATGACCAACGTTGGTAGTAAGCAAACATTCGACATAATTAACGCTGTAATTTAGCAGTATAGACGACATGAGTTAAATAAACATGATTGAATTAAGACGGTAAAGTAATCTATACATATTATAAAATTGGAGTGTCTGTTTGTAATATTTAAATAGCATTTTAAATCAATGCATATTACATGGTACATATACCAAAATAACATTTCTTACAAGTTTTGTCTGTCTGTTTGTTTCGGCTAACCTCTGGAACGGCTGGACCTATTTTAACTGGTCTTTCACTGGCTGATAACTGATAAAATAAGGAGTAACTTAGGCTATAATGCAACGGGCACAGCTACTTCAAAATAAATCATTACAGTATAATAATTGTGCAACTCTATTCAAGAAGGCTTTCACAAGCACTTTTAAATCGTCATTTAACAACTATTTTAAGCGAAGCTATCAACTGTTCGGATCGTAGGTTCTACCGAGAAGAACTGGTAAGAAACTCAGTAGTTATACTTTTTCACCATTTAAAAATACAGTCATTTTAGTTAATTACAATTATATATGTATGTAATTTATCCTACCTGGAACTCAACAAATAATAATTCGACGCTTTTTTATCGTCTGCACAAACTTGTATTGAACAATATGCCTTCTTTACCAATGTATTTTTCACGTATGATATAAATTTATGAAACGACAAAGTAAGTATACATACGTAAAAACTGCTCAAAAATCTCTCCACCTATTAGTTACAAGAGTATGATCAGTAGTTTTGGGTATATCACGTTTAGACAGACACATGCGGTACAGACACGTTGTTCTATAATGTCTTTGCATAGTATAAAACAAAGTCGCTTCTTGTCAGTGGCGGCGTGGGCGGTGTGGGCAACCGCCCACGGCTTCGCGGTGCAAAGGGCCACGCGCCCGAAATTTGAAAAAGTACAACATAACATTGGGATCAGAGTACTGTTAAATAAAACATCGGGCCTCGCAAACTGTATCTTGCCCACACTAAGATTCGATCTTGCGCCGCCAATGCTTCTTGTTACGATTAGATAATTTAAACTACGCAACTGATGTTTTTAAAAGTAGTTTTCGTCAATGTGAAGAGTGATTCAGAAGAGGTAAGAAAATATGTATATATTTATTATACGAAAAAACAATCATTTTTTTTATTTTTGTTTTTCGATCAAAACGCTGTATAGGGTTATATGGGTGTATTTAATGTACCTTTGGAGGAGTCGAGATGGCCCAGTCGAGGTTGCCAAACGCGTGCATCTTAACCGATGATTGCGGGTTCAAACCCAGGCAAGCACCACTATATATACATATATATGTGCTTAATTTGTGTTTATAATTCATCTCCAGCTCGGCGGTGAAGTAAAACATCGTGAGGAAATCTGCGTGTGTCTAATTTCATCGAAATTCTGCCACATTTGCATCTGACCAACCCACATTGGAACAGCGTGGTGGAAAATATTCCAAACCCTCTCCTTAAAGGAAGAGGAGGCCTTATCCCAGTAGTGAAAAATTTACAGGCTGTTACTTTTACTTTTACTTTATGTAAAGGCCGGGTAAATTCTCTCAATAATAAAGAAGTAATCGATGTTATAACATCGATACATTTTATTTACCCTTTAAATCAGTTGGAGTCCTGTCAAAATGGTCTAATATTTGTTGCAGGGTCACCGAATAAATGTAATTAATGTTCCCGGTTTAGTCGGATTCGTTTCCAGCGAGCGGAAATGGGAACGGCTGGTGATTTTCGAAAATTTTATTTTTCATTTAATTCCAACCTGTCTCGAGTTTGTAGCGAGATATTATCAGATTTACCGTTCGGAAATATGAAATGAGATATTTAAGTCGTCGGTGCTTTAGTAAAACGAAATAACTGGTGCCCCTTTTTCTATGGAAACTGAACTAAACTAAACTGAAGCTAGACTTTTTCTTTGATTCTTTTTTTGTTTGTAACTGACTGTCAAAATATCAAAGAAATTATCACAGGTTTTGGAAATCAACAGCTCTGGCCTAAGAAAAACTGGCGAACAAAATTAAGCGCGATTAATTGTTCTAATCCCAGCAGAGTCAAAGTTATATTTCTTTATTTAAATGGAATGCAATGATTAGCTGATTCAGTGTCAGCTAGTATTCATCCCATGTGTGGGCAAAGTTCAACAACAACAACAACAGCCTGTAAATTCCCACTGCTGGGCTAAAGGCCTCCTCTCCTTTTGAGGAGAAGGTTTGGAACATATTCCACCGCGCTGTTTCAATGCGGGTAGGTGGAATACACCTGTGGCAGAATTTATATGAAATTTGTCACTTTCCTCACGATGTTTTTCTTCCCCACTAAGCACGAGATGAATTATAAAGACAAATTAAGCACATGAATCAGCGATGCTTGCCTGGGTTCGAACCCGCAATCATCGGTTAAGATGCACGCGTTCTAACCACTGGGCCATCTCGACTCTCTCGGGCAACGTTCGTATTGGTTTTATTTTGTTATCATGATATTAGGATCCTGTGATATTCTTATTATCGTATTTAGTATCATCCATCCATCAGCCCGTTTTCCGTCATTTCCGTCCACTGCTGGACATAGGCCTCTTCCATTGCACTCCACTGAGATCGTTCTTGGGCTACTCGCATCCAGCTCCTGCCAGCCGTCTTGCGTAAGTCGTCACACCAATGCACAGAACACGTATTTAGTATACAGATCTTAAAATCCATCTTGAAAATGTGGACGAGACATTCTTTACAACAGCAATTCCAAAATGTTGGAAAACAAGACGTTGAAATGTAAAATGTTAGTCAGAGTTAAAACGCGGAGATAGTAAGGGTATTTAAAAACTTTCCGTCATTAATAAACGCTTGCGAATTCTGTTGGACACTGAGTAAACATTTTGACTGAGTTTGTTACCTTGGTTTTTTGGCAAAGGAATTTCAGTCTGTTGAAATGAGAAATTTAATTAGAATTTTTTATATGAAATTTCATTCTTATTACATAATCCTCTGATCGTGTTTTTTTATACGTGTTCAATATTTATTGGACGAAACTTTATACATATAAATATTCTGTACGTGTGTCTGTGATTGAATTACTCCTGAACGGATTTGGATGATATTTTTTGTGTGCATGAGTAGTTCTCTTGATGGTATAGATTAACAATTATTATTTCCTGTGTTACAGTGATAAGAATACGTTGATATTTATTAGTGATTAAGAGGAGAAGTACCTACGTGGTTATTTAATGTTTACAATTAATCTCGTGGTGGGTGGTGTAGGGAAATATCGCAAGGCTATTAGCGTTTGATGAATGACAATTCGGCTTGTGTATCCTGCCTGGACCAGTGGTAAAGTGAGATCTCAATTTTCACGTGAAAATTTGAGGAGGCCTTAGACCAGCAGTGGGACGTTTACAAGCTTCTACTTTGTCCGTAAATAGTGTGATATGTAAACTATTGTCAGTTTGAGATTTTTATCAATAAACGGATATGACGATTATTATATTTCAACTGTATATTACTTTTATCGAAATATAATTATATTGAAAGTGTGAAAAGGAAAGGAACAGCTTGTAAGTTACCCACTGCTGGATAAGGCCTCCTTTTCCACTAAGGAGAGGGTTTGGAACATATTCCGCCACGCTGTTTCAATGCGGGTTGGTGGAATGCACATGTGGCAGAATTTCTATAGACACATGCAGGTTTCCTCACGATGTTTTCCTTCACCGCCGAGTACGAGATGAATTATAAACACAAATTAAGCACATGTATATAGTGGTGCTTGCCTGGGCTTGAACCCGAAATCATCGGTTAAGAACGCGTTCTAACCACTGGTCCATCTCAGCTCTTTTCAGCAGTATATGTAATAAATTAGTAGAACCACAACATAAAGTATTATTTTTTTGGAAACGCTTAAGATTTAACTTGAACAGTATAAGCGCTTTAGGCAAAACAAAAAGGACTAAAAGCGACCGCAAGTCTTGAAAATCGCGAAGTGAAAAACGTTGACCCACTCATTTAGGAAATGTACCGACGCTTTCGTTTTACCTCCGTTTAAAAGTATTGAAATTTTATATAAAAAATCTCCAAAAGATTTGAACGAACGATATTTTCTTTCGTCACGAAACTAATAATTATTATTGGAAATAAAAAATGTCCTAAAAATCTCAGAAATATTTGCATTCATTATGCTTTCTGTTGGAATTTATGCTCAATTCACTGGAATATGACATTTCAATTAACTGAGTTATATTGCGCAACGGCAAATTCTTCAATTATGTGACAAAGAAAACTCAGATCACATTCTATTATCACAACATAAGGCTAGTTGAATGATGTCTAGGATGGTATCATCTTTACACATAATAAAATTGGAGTGTCTGTTTGTAATATTAAAATAACCCTTTTTTAATTTAAATTTTTGTCTGTCTGTCTATCTGTTTGTTTCGGCTAATCTCTGGAACGGCTGGAACGATTTTAACGGCACTTTCACTGGCATATAACTGATATAATAAGGAGTAACGTAGGCTTAACTGTTAAATTAAAACGCGTACAAGGTCGCGGGCACAGCTATAAGGTACAAGGGCGTATAAGGTACAAGACTTCATCCTGACAAGAGCCCAATCGTTGAAGATAAACAACCTTTCAAAGAACATTGAAGAGCAAATGACTTTGGTAAACGTTATGCGCAATTTAAATATTAAAAAAGATCACATCACATCACATCACATCATCAGCCCGTTTTTGTCCACTGCTTGATATAGACCTCTCCAAGACACGCCACTATGGTCTTTTTCCGGCTAAAGAAAAAAAGATATTAACCGGAAAAGATTATAATAATCAGTTAAGATATCCACAATAACATCGATCCTCGCAAATGGCTCAAGAGAGTAGGACCAAAAAAGTACAAACGGCTTATAGGTGACGAGACACTCGTGAAACGTTCTGAATCCATATATCATCTCACTGAAGACAAATAACTCCCTTTCAAGGAAATATTTCGAGCTAATGAAGATGTAGTCTGGTATCTGCCTTCTAATACATACTCATATTGCATATGACTACAAGACAATGAGCCATAAAAATAAACCTAGTCGAACCTAGTTTTACTTGGTGGTAGGGCTTTGTGCAAGCCCGTCTGGGTAGGTACCATCCATTCACCAGTTATTCTACCGCCAAATAACAGTACTCAGTATTGTTGTGTTCCAGTTTGAAGGGTGAGTGAGCTAGTGTAACTACAGGCACAAGGGACATAACATCTTAGTTCTCAAGGTTGGTGGCACATTGACGATGTAAAGAATAGTTAATATTTCTTACAGCGTCATTGTCTATGGGTGATGGTGACCACTTACCATCAGGTGGCCCATATGCTCCTCCGCCAACCTATTCCATAAAAACAAAAAAAAAACAACCTAACGTGGTATACTAAAATAAAAAGTAGAAATTAAAGGTGAGTCCATTAAAGACACCGATGATGTAGATATCTCTGGAGATACAAATAAGAAAGGAACAAGAGATGATGCGTCTTCGACCAGCCGTGGAAAAATTATGAGCTCTTTTTCTTAGGTAAGTTGAAATAATTGACAATATAATACTATCAGAATGTACATAAGTATATTTGCGAATTGTAACTCCACGATTTTTGCTTGTGTTGTGTAATATGCCTTATTTATCAATATTTTTAATATAAGATTTTAATTTATTAAGTTGAAAGAGATTTTGTTATAGAAACGAATATAATATTCCCTTAGGAATGGATCCAGTTTGCAGAGTTTATTACTCTTCGTGTTCATACACAATTTGTCCATTTTTTCATCAAAATAATTAATAAATTATGTTATAAATATGTATTATATTTTTATGAATATATGGTAAGCTCCTGCAAGTAATTCTCTTTTATGAATACATCCCAATGGGATTGAGCTCTAAGTTTGTAAATTGGATGTACTGCTCTTTAGCATAGACAAAAACCCCAAAGAAGGATATTTAAAATATAGCATCGTTTTAAAATATGTCATATACATAACTATTATACAAATGTTGAAAATCGAAACTAGTTTTAAACACGCGTCAAAATATTATTACATAATTGTCATGTTGTTAATGATAATGATTTCCTTCTTGCTCGATTTCGCCACCACCATCATTCTGGACATAGATCAGCCAAGTGATTAAGACATGTAATAGAGCTCAAAGTCTTATTCCTTTATTGATTAGCTTTAACTGTGGATTTACATGCGCAAATTTATAAAACTTTTGTAACACAAACCTTCACCTCCCATTATATCCCCTCGAGAGTTCAATTAAAAAAGTAGCCTTTGTTCCGGGACTCAAACTAATCTCAAAATTCACCATCATTGTTTCAGCGATTTAAGTGTGCAGAGGGCAGAGTTAGTTTGGCGTTTGTAATATTAGTATAGTCTTTTACTCTTATAATCAGATCTGATCACGCTAAATAATCAGATAGAGCTTAGGTGCAAGACGAACAGCTTTAAGTACGTTCGAAAATTCTTAGTTGCAACTGGGATTTTGTTTCTGAAAAACTCAACAACTTTACTTTTTTCTTTATTTTTTTTGCGGTATAGGTTGGCGGACGAGTATATGTACCATCTGATGGTAAGTGGTCTCCATCACCCATAGAAAATGACGCTGTAAGAAATATTAACTATTGCTTACATCGTTAATGTGCCACCAACCTTGGGAACTAAGATGTTATGTCCCTTGTGCCTGTGGATACATTATACAAATATTTAAAACGCCACCATTCGAAAACCAATAAATTTTTGAGCATTATACTCGTTATCTGATTGTGAGAAAGCGATCATTTTGTCATATATATTGATTTATAATTCATAGTTTTACAACGAAAATATAAACGTAATCTTCACACAAGATCCCGTGATGATATCTAACATTTAAAAAATATAAAACGATCAGATGGTTGAATAAGCAAGGCAGAAAAATAAAACGCAAAAACTCTGAGCGTCATCGCCCGATTACGAGAAAGTGATGATCATTATACTCGTAAGCCGCACTTGGGCAAACGAGCCGACTTTTAGTACTGTACCGTAAAAATGCAGTTTTTATGTCTCCACCGCCGTCGGATGGATCCTGTTTTTTTATTTCAACTTCACGGCTGTCAAAGTGCTTTTTTCACAAGTCACGCGATAGTGAGATTTTACAGCGGGACCGTCTCTTACTATTGTATGGGTGTAAATAAAACTTTAGCTATTTAAGAGATATGTCTATCACCGTCACTTGTGATAATCTTGTAAGTTCATTAATTAAAATATACAATTTTAGATAACACTATTCATCTATTCAATGAATGTAGCATGTTTTTGAAGAAGGAAAAAATTAAGTTCAACTTGTAATTTTCATACTTAATATGAATGTAGATATAGGAGAACAATCTAAATTTTGTAAAGGAAATTTTCCTTTCAGTGATTCTATTTAAACAAAAATTGGTATATATTTAAAACCGCTACAATTATTTAAATTTCTTCTAAAAAAAGAACATATTCTTTAATCTAGTTTTTATCCTATTAAGACAAAAAATATTATAATAAAAAAAAAATACATTTTAAGATGAAAATGTAATCCACTTTTTTCTTGAACATTAAGAGACATTTCAGATGATTTTATTCATTCGAGTTACAATCTAGTTCTGTTAGTTACCAACTTTACAAGCCATTCGGTCTCATATACGAGCTAGCTTTTTACGACCGGCGACAGTGATAAGAATTGTTAATTTTATAGAAGACCTCAATGCGGAGACGTGTGCATCAAATTCAATGTTGTCTGCCAAGTTGCCAGGGGAATAAAATTATAGAACATTATGTTAAACAAAAGATTAATAAGAATTAAGTATTAAAAGAGGTAATCATTACGTCACCATAACAGTTCACACACATACACACACACCATAACATAATCAATTCGGGAAGACAATAATTGGTGGTAATGCTTAGTTAAAACCGTCTTGGTAAGTACCACCCTGACATCGTATGTCTTATAGCCATGTAGTAATTATGGTGAGTAGGCTCTACAGGCACAAGGAATGTAACATTTCAGCTCCCAGTTAACAGGGCATTTCATAAGTTTCAAACGGCGCTAATTTCTATATGCAGATGGTGACCACCTTACCAACAAGTGGCCCTTTAACCTGCCCACCTACCAACGTCTTAAATAACCAGAATTATATCAACATATTCCGTATTTAAATAGACACATGAAAATAATACACATGAAACACATTAAATGTTGTTTAAACAGTTTCGGTTCGGAAAGTGAATTCTACCGAGAAGAACTATCAAAGAGCGCAGAAGTTACTATGATTTGCCTTATTGCAGATTATGGCAATCAAGTACTATTGAAATAAAACCCTGGCTAGAAAGTAACAAATAATAATTCCAAACTTTTCATAATTCCCTTTAAGTCAATTTCCTATAAATAAATAAAGAAATTGTATTTAAAACTGTATCATAATGTTACGTTTCATTGCACGAATGAATAATGAGAATATTTTTCATTCTTTTACATAATTAGATATTTGAATAGATTAAACTCTAGAAAACGCTCAACACAAAGGAGAAAGTAATTTAAATGTAAACTCGACAAAGGTAATTTCGCTAACAATGATGTATTTCGTTCTCTCGTAAAAGCGTCAGGACTTATAAACTTTGGTTCCGTCTCGGCCCTCCTTGACAAAAGTTAGTCACTTCAGTTTTACATCTCCAATGCTGATTAAATCTTTACTTTGGTGCAGCCTTAACTTTTGAACCTTTGATACAAATATAATGTATAGAAATACTATTAGTCGCCCGCTGCTTCGCTGGCGTTTTAGCTTGTTGCTTGTCATGTGTTAGGCCAAAAAGTAGCTTATCTACTTTCTTGGAGTTGAAGTTTGCTTCATACCAAATTTCATCAAATTTGGTTCATGGATTTCGGTACTGAAAGAACGACAGACAGACAGTGTAACTTTCACATTTATAATATTAATATAGTTTAAGGTTTAAAATTAATTCTGTACGTACTTTGTTCTTTCATGCCTAAACCCTGTCGAGTAACCTCTTTAACACGAGTGAAGCCGCAAGTAACAAGTACTATAACATGTATATTTTTTTAGAATTAATTGGACAATATAACCGTGTCATATTCTTATTTAATAGTGGAAGGAAAATGTTTTTAGTAATAAATATTATGAATAACACGACTAATAGAATACACGCAGGAACTAACCCAATTAGAATGAATGGGTTGGTGCGATGGTTTGTGTAAATCTATATACAATAATTAGCCCATATACTCGATCTGAAGCGGTTGGTCAATCGATTGGAAGCTCTCTCAATCGAGAGGCAATCGAGATAGCATAGACGTGAATGGTTCTTCGGAACTGTCAAATCAACTCGCCTATATTTTTTGAAGATTGACGGTTTTTATTGGACGTTGGGACGACGGGTTATATTTATGTACCTGTGTGTGTGTGAGTGTTATTAGATTCAATGTAGAGCAAATATTTTTAAAGGTGTTTTAGGTAGAGTAAATATTGAGGTCGAATTGAATGGTAGTGCGTTAGAAATGTGTTTGCGTCGGTCATATGTGGTAATTTTTTTTAAAACACCTACTCAAAAATAGTGTTTCATTTTAGAGTGGGTTCATGTATGTCTGAACTCACATACATAATGTGAGTTCCTTTCTTCCATTATAGTTTTTAAATGTCGAGACATATGGTGTCAATAAAATTCTTACATAATTCCGAGATCACTAAATCAATATAAAATGTTTATTTTATTAGTTGTGATATTTATTTTTATTAACGTCATATATAGCTAGATTTTCTATTTAAATAAACTTTTACTTTAAAAAATTTATTAATTATACAATAATGAGATATGTTTCTATAATTGTGTATGTAATTCCAAAATCAATGAAAATGCGGTCCGATTCTCGGTCGATTCAATGCAGAAAAAGTTTATTATTTTTCTATGTTGTTTTGGTGTTTGTGGTACCGTCGTTACTTCTGCTTTTCCATAACAAGTGCTGTAGCTACTTACATTGGCATCGGAGTAATGTATGTGATGTTGTCCAATAATAAATTTATTATTTATTTATAACCTAATATTTATTATTTATTTATAACTACAGGACCATTAATTCCACACAGACTTACATGATATTTTATTGTAGACGATAAAGCTTTAATACATGTTGGCTTCCAAGCAGGATACATTACATTTATATATACATATTTATATCATTGTATTTAACTAATATGATTGTATTTTTTAAATGTTGAAAAAGAGTAACTACTGAGTTTCTTGTCGGTTCCTTTCGGTGGAATCTACTTTCCGAACCGGTGGTAGCTTCACTTAATTGTTAAGTGACGATTCAAAAGTGCTTATAAGAGCCCACTAGTATACCACAACACAGTATATTTTGATTTTGATTTTATTAAATAGATCCAATACAATGAAATGTAAAAAGAAACGAACATATGTTTGTTTTACAGCAAATTGTGGATCGGTTTAGAAACTTTAGACACCTAGATCGGTTGGAAAGTTGGAAAACTCGAGGTGTCATAACAAAACAAACAATGGGTCACATTCGCGAACTTTGCCGTCGGCTCAGTAATAATCGACGAGGGTTTATTCCAACTAGAACTCGAAATTACCTAATAGATTCTACGCGATATATAACTTATGGGATATTTGTTGTATTATATTCAAATAGTTATAACATATGATTGTTGATTAAAATATTTTCTTTGTTTTCAACATACAGAACTAAAGGTAGTAAATAATAAAAAATGAGTACTACAATGTATGCAGTATGTTATGTATGTGACGACCTTATGTACCTCACATTAGGACATCGCGTTCGCCGCGACCACAGACGACAGCCCAGTACCAGCAACCCTTACGCAACATCACGCCGCCCAACAACGGACCACACCGACCTTTCTTTATAATTTCTGTGTCTCTTAGAAATAAGAACAGTATTAATATTATTTTATAATAATTGGTTCTGAGGTCATTCTGTGTAACAACACATGAAGTAGTCTAATTAAATAAGTATTAATATTTGTAAAATAAGTTTGTGAATTAAAATAAATTAACTTTTAAAGTACTTTCTTTTTTTTAAGTCTTTCGACTGCGAACAACGTAATTAATATAATGAATAAATAAATATAAATATGAGACAACAACACATACATTACTCTGATCCCAATGAAAGTAGCTAAAGCACTTGTGTTATGGAAAATCAGAAGTAACGACGGTAGCACAAACACCCAGACCCAAGACAACATAGAAAAGTAATGATAATCTACATTGGCCTACACTCGGCTACACTCGGCCGGGAATCGAACCCGGGTCCTCGGAGTGGCGTACCCATGAAAACCGGTGTACACACCACTCGACCACGGGGGTTGTAACACCGAGCGCCTTTATTTACACTCGCTCTTTAACCTTATATTTGAAGGATCTTTATTGATATTCTAGTGAGGACATAAAATGCGATGATTAATAGCTACCAAAAATTATACAAGCCTAATAAAAACAAAAAATATATATATATTTAGGAAATTACAAGACCGTTTCAAATGAAACTTACACTGTTTCCTTAGTTGAAGTGTATCTAACTTGGATTAGAAATGATCATCTCAATACAACTTTTAGTTTTCAATAAATTCGTAAATTCGTTTCAATAAATAACATCCTTTTTTAAAAGTCGGTTAATAATAAACATAGTCTTTATTGAACAAAACATATTTTATAACATTGGCTCATTTCAAAAATCTAAACTATGATCTCAACACCTTTAGTTGGTTTCAAACCACAACGCACAAAATGAAATGCCCCAAATCATTTAATAAAAACCTCCTTGAATATTTAAGGTCAAATCATGATTATAATTGTTGTTTCGACCCTCACTCATGTTCTTACTATGTAATAAGTTATGACAAATCAAAAACAATAATATACATACAATAATAACGACAATACAATATTGACGACCTCTTTGGTTGAGTGGTGTGTACACCGGTTTTCATGGGTACGCCACTCTGAGGTCCCGGGTTCGATTCATTCCGAGTCGATGTCTTTGTGGTCCCTTCGTTATTTCTGATTTTCCATAACACAAGTGCTTTAGCTACTTACATTGGGATCAGAGTAATATTTTTGATGTTGTCCAATATTTATTATATTTATTATTATATACCTTTATTAAAATTACATGCCTTCCATGTATGCAATGTTGACATATAAAAATAATTTAGTTATTCAATATTTATTAGTAGTAAGTTTTTATGACGCATTTTTTTCTCCGACTTAAATGTTTCCACGTTTTTTAAATGTTTTAATTTCTTTTAAAACTTCGAAACCAAGTTCATTTAGTAATTACTAATATTAATTATTATACCGCTAAACAACAGTACGCATTATTGTTGTGTTCCGGTTTGAATGGTGAGTGAGCCAGTGTAACTATAGGCACGAGGGACATAGCATTTTAGTTCCCAATGTTGGTGGCGCATTGACGATGTAAGGAATAGTTAATATTTCTTACAGCGTCATTGTCTATGGGTGATTGTGACTAGTTATCATCAGGTGGCCCATATGCTCGACTGCCAACCTAGACCATAAAAAATCTTATTTACCCCTCCTTTTAAGCTTAGAACTTCTGTTAGGAGTGGATGTGAGGAGAAGACAGGATATTATTATATATATTAAAACGTATTAAACGGTAAACCGGCGCTTTTGGCGCTTTTTATCTACTAAAAAAATAAAAGCGTGAAGGTCGTTCATAATTGCGAAATGCGAAATGTAAATCTGTATCAAGCTGTTCATAAACCCGTGCATTTGGAACTGAATCGCAATTCAGTAGATCAAAGTGGAACAGGCCTATTTTCTGCAAAAAGTTAGAAATGGCGAACAAAAAGCCTGGTCGGTAGAAGCAAAACAATTGACACTTGAAACAAACTATTCTTCGCCATAGCAAGTAGAAATTTATGACTTTTGTTCCTGAGATAGTTTCCGCGCCGTATAGATTTATGGTTTAATCGATTACCGTTTCATTCAGGTAGCGTCTAAGTTGCTCTACAGTTGTGGCGCTGCTAAAGCGCTTTATTGCGAATGTATGTTTCATATTGGCGTTATAAAGTTCGTTGTTATATCCGTCCTATTGGAACCTATTCGAGTAATATTTGCAGTAATAAAAATAACTCGATGCGAGCCAAAACATTTATTTCAGCTATTGGCACATTATTTTTTTAATTTAAATGTAAATTATATTGCTTACGTATCATCTTTTATATTAATAAACATTAATACGAACAGAAAATTGCTTATTTTAAAGAAATTTTTGCAGAGTAAAAGGAGCTCTAAGTATGCACCTATGATTAAAAATATAGTGTTATGAATATGATATATTGATCGGAATAGTCCGTCAGTACAATATGAACAACTGCTTACAACCTTATAAGCTTCGGTGTAAATATATGTATGTATATAAATAATTATATTCTATATTCACTTCGGTGGTACGGCGGTTGGCAGACGCGCTTGTGAAAAACAAGCCCGTCTCGGTAGGTACCACCCACTCATCAGTTATTCTACCGCCAAATAACAGTACTCAGTATTGTTGTGTTCCGGTTTGAAGAGTGAGTGAGCCAGTGTAACTACAGGCACAAGGGACATAGCATCTTAGTTCCCAAGGTTGGTGGCACATTGACGATGTAAGGAATAGTTAATATTTCTTACAACGTCATTGTCTATGGGTGATGGTGACCACTTACCATCAGGTGGCCTAAATGCTCGGCCGCCAACCTATACCATAAAAAAATATTCCATCACTCCTAACGTAAAACGTAACGTACAACGTTACGTAAACATTGAGTGTGTACATAACAGCTCAGCACAAAACCGGACGAAGACCGAAGCTATGACGAGTTGTGATTACGTCATCACTTCCCTCGGTAATTGGATGTCAAATAAGCCTGATGTATTGTTAAGGGACGAAAAACAGATGTGTGTGAGGAAAACCAGATTGAAAAAGAATTATCCGTTAACGAATCCACCAGACGTAATTATTTCGGTGAATGTTCCAAATTTAAATGATTTCGACGTAACGGAAATAATTGAAGACATGTAGGTTAGTCGCAATATATTTAGGTTCAATAATTTACTTCTTCTCGAGTGAAAAAATAAATAAAGTTTATTTAAAGGGTTTTTAACTAAATTTCAATTTCTATTATTATCGTTTTAGTTAATATTTTGTAATGGTTTTCATATAAAAGGTATTTTAGGTTTTTTAAATGGCGATATAATAATGCTTGTAAAATTATTATAAACATAAGATGTAAAATTAACATGTTTATGTTACATGTAAGTAAATATCCCGTTTTAAACATTATAAATTATAAATATTATAAACTTTAATTAAAAGACAAAAACAGGGGAAAATAATTCGAATCGCTTTTCATAGTCATATAAATCTAATACTTAAGAGATTGGTAGTTTATTTTAATAAATTTTGAAGCGAATGAAACAATGTGTGTGAAATTTTAATTTTCCACAAAAACAGTACGTAATATATAATTGTTATATTCAACAATTTCTTTTTGAGGAATATTTCGAACAAAATTCTAAAATAAATAGAATAGGAACGAATCGCTGTAAAAGAAATGTAAATCTGTATCAAGCTGTTCATAAACCCGTGCGTTTGGAAGTGCAAAAAACTTATTCCGTGCGGCTTCATTTAAGTTTTGATCCGGTAACGCGTACAGACCTGACGTGTTTTTTAAAACTTTTCAGACGCAGACACCGATTTATATTAATGCAACTGTTTAAATAAATTATAAGATTGTTCGATTTAAAATTAGATCTATTAAAGATTGGTATTATTATTCTCGAATTTTATAAATATTTTATACAATAATTTTAATGAGAAGAAAGTGTTTTGGCAACGGTACAAATAAATATTACTATCTATAAAAACCTACTTACTATACGATACAATATAGTACGGTTTGCAAAACATACATCAATTTGTAATAATATTTTATGTTTAAATAAAAACTGATTTTGTTATATCAGTAATATTGATCATTCAATTTGATTTGATTATAATTTAACTGTCTTATTTAACACAGAGTTTCAAAATTTTGTATCGACTTTGTATAACGTAGTTTCGAATTTTTATTTTATTATTATCTAATACTGTTGGTTGAATGTTGAACAATTATGGATACAGGTACGTTGTAGCGCTCTGTGTACGTATTTCATACCGGCCAGGTGCCCGTGGCCGAGTAAAAATTTAATCAGAGCGCGATGCTCTGAAATTTTACCGAATCCACACTCCTTCACGGTTTTCGACTTTTTTCCCAACCGAAACATGCATTTGAATGGTGAAATGGAAAGAGTTCCGTATGCCGTTTTTAAGATTCAGTTGTTAAATTTTCGGCTTTCGAAAATTTTCACGGCGCGGGCGATGAAATAAAAACGTAAAATTGTTTCAAAATTTTTCTTTTATTTCCTGCTGAAGTTTTAGGAAATGTTCGTGAATATTTTTTCACCATATTTACAGTTCCTGTAGCTCTCGAATAAAGATTAAAACGATGGGGGAGTAAGGCTTTAAATACACTAAGAGAATCAAATTTGTTAAAAAATAACCTATCAACACAACAATACAAAAAAAAACCTTCTGGTTAATTCATTTAAGCCTCTGTAGCACTGCGATATAAAAAAATTGGAATTTGGCCCAAGACTTCTTAAGCTGTCTTTAGCTGTTCTGTCCAAAGAAAAGAGAAACGGAGTAGTGTGAAAGAAGACATGCTGCGCTGACCCCAAATAAAATTAGGATAAGGGCAGAAGGATGATGATGTTTATTTATTTAGTAGTTGTTTGACTATGCACTCATTACCACCAATATGACTTCCCCTCCATTTATTAGTAATACATAAAACATTATCGATATATTTAATCGATTCATCGATCCGCATTATGCTTGTACACACATATATGACCGAAGTACCTTTTTTCAAGTTGCCTAGTATTTAAAAATACTATAAATAGCGAAGTAAATATGTATGTTCAATAATGTTAATTCCTTTTTAAATAGATAACATTTTCGCATTGCGAATGTTTTGTTACCTTTAGTAACACCTTTCTCAACTGTAAACAGAGATTTTTCGTTGTCCCCTAAAGCCCTCGGAAGCCCTGTCAGCGTCCAACACTCAATCGGTATTTGTCAAGTTAATTTGAATAATCCCAGGAGTTTGCCAGCGAGGTACGTTCGTGTTGTGTGCAAATAAATATTTAAAGGATGCTTTTCTAGTGAATTTATTCTTAACGATCGAGCTTTTGTTTGCGTCGACGTTGGATATTGAGAAACAGTCGCTTGACTGCCTTCGGAGAATATCTTATTTACTCTTGTATAAGGAATACTATTTTTTAAGTTTAATACCACATTGGTCTAATAGCTTGATATAAGGCTACTGATTCAGAGGTTCTTCGACAGACTTCAAATCTCAGGCCGATTCCAAAAAAATTTAATTCCACAAATATTTAATTTCCGAGGCAACCCCTTGCCTCGGAACTCATCAGAACTCTTATCAGTTGTGATGGATAGATGCCCCATCAGATTATGAGAATGAACGGAAAAGAAAGTGCTCCAGCTTTTGTGGATACCCGCTGAGATTTTTTCGTCGACTCTTCTCAGATCATGTTCAATAATTCATTGATCATCAATAAGTAGGTTTAATTCTTCCATTTTGTATAAAGGAATTTTATTTTGAGTTTGATACACTTGATCATTATAATATTTCTTACGTAGTTGGCTAGTCCTCCTTAACCAATATCAGTCATGACTAAAGACCTCATCGTCTGCTAATGTTCGACTACTTCTCAATTACGATAGTTCCCCAATTTTAACAGCCTGTATATTTCTCACAGCTGGGCCAAAGCCTGCTCCCTCCCATTGAGAAGATGATTTGGATCATATTCCACCACGATGCTCCAATGCGGGTTGGTGAATACAAACGTGGCAGATGCGGTTCCCTCACGATGTTTTGCTTCACTGCCCAGCATGATATGAATAATAAACACAAATTAAGAACATAAAAAATCAGTGGCGCTTGAACCGGCAGTCATCGGTTAAGATGCACGTGTTTGTGCACCAATGGGCCATTTCGGCTCTTCGATAGTCCTTTCAGATATAGCTATACGATTTTACTGGTCAATGGGTCCACCAAGTTACCAGCGGTTTACGGTATTAAAGTGTACGTGAAGCGGATTCCTTTAAAGTCGTCGTAACCTGAAAAAAATACTGACTTAATTATACCAGACGATTCAAATTAATGAACTGACCTATATTAAAAATGTCTATAGTTAGATTACTTTAGTCGTAGTATCTATTTTTAGGATAACAACGAAATTGGAAAAATTAAAACAAAGTTTCCCTTGTCTCAATAAAACTTTTCTAATCAGTTAATCGCATTGCCCGTTGATTGATGGATCTCTGCGACCTTTCTTTAAAGTTGTCTGTTTTTCTGAAACGTATTTTATCACTCTTATCTCATTTTATCATGAACTTTTTATATTTCAGCAGCGGTATCTCCTAACTTATACCTTACACATAAAATATTAACAATGGTTTTGGAATGTTATAATGACATGTTGCTTATGACTTTGTTACTGTGTTGTTGTTACATTAGCTCTACGTTTCATTTATTCTATATTAAAGTAATTGTATTTGTAATTGGCTCTCCTTTCCTAAATGCCACTGGTGTTTCGGATGTCCATGGGTTATTACCCACCTATCTATCTACCATTGGTAGACACTTTTTATCAGATGGGCCTCCTGCTCGTTGGCCCCCTATAACATTTTTTTTACTACCCTTTGTCTAGAAAAACACACTATTTAAATCTACGATAGTCATTATTAATTTATTTGAAACTATCTGTAGGCGCTAATTAAATACTTTCGTAGTAGTAGTTTAAGTTAATATATTTTATCAAGAAAATGTTTTCTGATCTCCTGCTCAACAAATTGAATGTGGACACATTATACGGTATATTAATAGTAAGCACTGTTTTTTTGCACCTACTATTATTAAAAATACCGGCATAGCTTTAACCATTATCTGAAAAAATACCTTTGATTAATTAGATAGTTTTTCAAATCTAAGAACGCGTCATACATATAAGTACACCCACACTAATAAAGTATTATGACAAAGCAACTGTAAAGCGTAGATATCACGCACACTTAGATAAAAGAGTTGACTCGTTTCAGTTTTTTTAGTGACGTCATTTAGATATTTAGGTTGCACGTTTTATTTCCAAACAAACAGATTAGCTGAACAAGCGGGCTAGCCAAAACTAGCTGTCATGTAAATCTCCCGTTGTTTATGATGTACGCCGCGGTATAACTCACGGGGCCGTGGCGATAAATACACGCTGAGACCGCGTAGAATCGTTGGAATTAAAAACTCTTGTCCTAAGTCACTGGTGCGTTTCTCATTGCGAGAGTAAAAACGGGAAATCATTTGCTGTGTGCATTCTATGTGTATGTATGAAAACTTAAACGCGCGTGGAGAACGTGAGCTTTAATTGACTCGTTATGTAATGTGATATTTAGCCGACTTTAATTTTTTTTTATGCCAACCGAGATGGCTTAGTGGATAGATTGTCATCTCAACTGATGATTGAATTTCATATGCTTACTATGACTTTATTCATCTCGAGCTCGGTGATGAAAAAAAATATAGTCAAGAATCCTACATGTGTCTAATTTCAACGAATTTTTCCTATATGTATGTTAGGTCAAAAACCTTCTTCTCAAAGGGAGAGGAAGCCTTAACGCAGCAGTGGGAAATTTACAGGTTACTTTTATTAATATTTTAAATTTTCTGGTGATCGATTAATCAAAAACGGTTCGACTGATTTCGATGATTTAAATTGTCTTCATTGAGTTAACAAAACTGTTTTCGGTAGTAGGACATTATGCAAGTGTGTATACGTATTACCCATGAGTAGGTGATACATCAGAATTGCTGGTGGTTGTATTTATGTGTGGGTGACACATCAGAGTTGCTGGTGGCTGTAGGTATGTTTGGGTGACACGTCAGAGTTGCTGGTGGCTGTGTCCATGTGTGGGTGATATCAGAACGGTCAACAATTCGGCAGAATGCAACCAAACAGTAATGTTTAATTGAATAGTTAATATTTCATACAGTGCTAATGCCTATGGCGGTGGAAAACACCAGTTTTTGCTTTTTATTTTCTTATAACGTAACATACTAATTATAGAGATAATTTTAAATTGGTTGTATCATTATAAGTCTCTTACCGCTGTCTGTCCTTATGTATGTATAGATCTTTAAAATTGACGCAATAGATTTTGATGCTTTTTATTTTTTTATAAATAGTGTTATTTAAGAGAACAACGTAGTAAAGAAACACTGATAACTTTAGAAGTTCGTAATGTGATGTCGTAAATAACAAAATCTGTGGTATATTTAGTATCAGTATTGCACCCGTGCGGAACCGGGGTGGGTTGCTAGTATTAAACATACTAATTTTCTGTAATATTACAGCACATTACAATTCAAATTCATTCCAAATGATGAAACATATTTTTTCGTAAATGTAATCCCAGTTCAATGAATAGAAGTGCACGGCTTACCGCATTTTAGCTCGCGCATATAAAAAGAGCAAAAATCGTGTAAAAAAAAAAACATTGTTATCTGTTTTAATTTCCTCAGTTTTGCAACGCGTGGCAATGCCCACTGGCTTTTATTGAACGTGCTCTGTAGTGTACTTTGTAACATGTGATATTTTGTACCGTTGCAACTATTTTACAATACTGTGTTATATACCACAGATGGAATATTACGAAGTATATTATTTACAGTTATACTGTAAATTTTATAGATGATAAAAAAGCGTGGAGTTAATACCTGTTGACTTCCAAGCAGGATATATTAAATTAAATAATTGTATTTAACTGACTTGACTTTGTGTTTTTTAAATGTTGAAAAAGAGTAACTAATGAGTTTCTTGCCGGTTCTTCTCCGTAGAAGCTATATCGTTAATCGTTAATCGACTTCTAAGTTGTCTAATATTTTTCATTTCATTTTACCTAGGAGGACTCTAAAAATATGCTGAATATGCAATTATTTTTATTATTTTTTAGTGCATTTTTATTTGTTTTAAAATAGTGTTTTTGTCGTTTGAAGTCGGTTTTTCTTTTTGTTAAAATTTTATTTATTAAAGGGTATTTTTTTCTTTGTATTTTTAATTAACTACATTTGTAATGGGGTGCTATCATTTTGTGCGTGCATGTCTATAGCATCTGAATCAAATATTTAATTAACAAATGTGAATACTTTCTTTAATGTTATTGGTAACATGGATTCGTGTTGGTCTCGTTAGATGGAACCTATCATATATTCTATCGATAGTCATTTCCTATATCAATTCATAAAAAGGTACAAGTTGTAAAAATATTTCGAACGTCATTTACATATTATTATTGTGCAGTCAGAGTAAGAAAACCTTCGTCAGTTTCCAATTAATTCCTTAATCAAGTCTCAAACTCTTACTACCTTTTGAATATAAACGTCAAATTTTTGCGACGCAATATGTCACCTTTATCGGTGAAGCAGATTATCGCTGATACTGAGCACACGAAGATAGATCTTAAGGTTACGAACCTTTTCTTACATCGCCTGTGCATATCAGTTTTGTTATAATTGCTGATCATACTTTTTTTTCCTAAGTAGACCTTGGAACTAACTAATTCTCTGGAGCTTATAAAGGGGAGCTGATAGAATCAGAAATCAAATAGACCTAAGTGAAATAAAAATTAACCACGTTGCCAGAAATAATTAGCTGGAATTAACAGACAGACAAAATATTTTGGTACCTACGTAGTGATTTAGTAAAAAGCAGTTATTTTAATATAACAAACAGATACTATTTTAATATATGTTTAGCTATCAGAGAAACTGAAGTAAAAATCAATATAAAATTATTTAGGTACGAAGATATGGAATACACAAATCTGAAACGTAATTCCCTTGCAATATCATAGAAAATTTTCGATGTCAATATTTATCCGTTTCAGTAAGATATCTAAAATATATTCGAAATAATATTCTCAGCAAAAGGATGCTTTTCAAATTTAACCGCTTCGTCTAAACCACGTAATAAAATATATTGAAGTACTAAATCGCGATACATTTGCCTACTCGATGCGGGTAAGGTTTCGTTTAGAGATATTTTTCGTCTGCTACAAGTGTAGTACACATTGATATTGATGCCTATAATTCCATTTTTGTATATTCGTTGAAAGTGATTCGAGTCGAGATGGCCCAGTGGTTAAAACGCGTGCATCTTAACTTTTTTTTCGTGTCGTGCTCAGTGGTGAAGGAAAACATTGTGAGGAAACCTGCATGTGACAAATTTCATAGAAATTCTGTCACATGTGAATTCCACCCAACCGCATTGGAACAGCGTGGTGGAATATGTTCCAAACCTTCTCCTCAAAGGGAGAGGAGGCCTTTAGCCCAGCAGTTGGAATTCACTGGCTGTTGTTGTTGTTGTTATCGTTGAAAGTGATTCCCCATTTTGAAATAATCTATTTTAAATTATGTTGAATTTTTCGGGAGTAAATCCGCCATTAATATTTAAAGAAATAAAAAGCGTATATTCTAATATTACAAACAGACACTCCAATTTTATTGTGTCTATAGATAATTTGTAAAAGCTGCGCTGAAGGGAACAACTCAGTTCATAATACAAAAAAAGACTGATCTATTAGGAATATTACTATCAAGGTCGGCAAGCGTAAGTCAGGCCAAGTCGACTGTACCAACACCAAATAATAGGTATAAAGGAGGCGAAATATTACGACACAGACCCGATCAACGAACGTACGACGATGCGTCTAAGACATAAAATCGGGACGTTAGATTTTATGTGTTATTTCTCAGATTTGACGACCTCCGTGGTCGAGTAGTGTGTACACTGGTTTTCATGAGCACGCCACTCCGAGATCCCAGGTTCGATTGCCGGCCGAGTCCATGTAGAAAAAGCTCATTAGTTTTCTATGTTTTCTTGGGTGTGGATGTATATGATACCATCGTTACTTCTGATTTTCCATAACACAAGTGCTTTAGCTCATACTGGGATCAGAATAATGTATGTGATGTTGTCCAATATTAATTTATTTTTTTGAACCCACATACTTCTCTTTATATTAACTGATTCTAACCACTAAGCCCTCTTGTTTCTCTATTACGTGTTTACTTCCAAGTATTAAAATCACTCGTTCGCGTATGCCTCATACGTGCCAAAGCAAAATGCAAATTAAATTGTGTGGCCTAACTTTTATCCCTTATTTCTACCTGGATTATACCTCTGAGATATTATTATGTATTCAAATGTTGAGCCTTTTCTGAAGAAATTAAATTATAAACAAATTAATTATTAAAAATTTTTAATGAAATAATTCAGGTTTTTTTATTTATTTTAATTTATATATAATATTATCTTCAGATCATAATATCAAAGAGCATAAAAGCTAATACAAAATCATAAGTGAAAGAATTTTCCGGTAGCAAATGTAGTAATTAAAATTCATTAATACCTTAACAATTAAAGACACGCTTCGCCTCATATTTTTACTACAAATGGTTTTATGATACAAGTCATATAGACAAAAATAAATTCATTAAATTAAAACTGAGATATAATAGTAATTACCTAAGGGGATGTATTTTCATGACCATTTCATCGTGATTTAAAAATAAGAAGCAGATCCTAATTTGGGTTATATTTTTGTTCGATATTTGTTACCGCAGGGCTCCGTGATTTATGAACCGATTTGGAATATTTTTTTGCTTGGAATTTTCTTTCCGTTTGGTCCTATTTCAATTTGAAGAAAAAATAGCATCCTTAAAGGTAAAAAAATTACGGAATGACAAATTTTTATGAACGCAAATGTAACTTATAGTTTACTGGAATTTTCCAAAGTCTATGCAGTGTTCGAGTGTTACTTACACTCGTATCATAATCACTTTTATATTAGACTAGCTATCCGCCCCGGCTTCGCACGGGTACAATACTGACGCTAAATAGACTACAGAATTTGTTTATTTACGACATTACATTACAAACTTCTAAAATGATAAGTGTTTCTTTACTATATTGTTCATTACAAACTTCTAAAATGATAAGTGTTTTTTTACTATATTGTTCATGTATTATATGCACAAACCTTCCTTTTGAATCACACTATCTATAAAAAAAACCGCATCAAAATCCGTTTGCGTAGTTTTAAAGATATAGGGATACAGGGACAGAGAAGGCGACTTTGTTTTATACTATGTAAAAATTAATTAATCAAATAAAATTTTGTGTCACATTATTTGATCAAATAAAAAAATTTCGATGCTTTAATTAATCGTTTTTATATTGGGACTGGAATTGTCCAAATTCTAGGCAAAATTCAAGTGTTACGTATACGCATATCTTAATCATTAATTATTATAATTTATCTGCAATGACTACAAAAATCTCAGCTATTTAAAACAAAACGCAATATCAGATGTTATAAATTGCCTAGAGTTGAACGTCTTAATAGTTAGTTGGCAAGCTTTGTTATTCCAGAAACCAGGATGCGAATCTCGGCGGAGTCTGCGGTAATCTGCGACATACTGTCCTCTAATTGTGGTCCTAATTGTCCCCCATTCCCCCTTCTTTATTCCCCGCTAGTTGTTATTGCGACATTTGGCGGTAACAACCGGAAAACCTAAAAGAAATATACTGTCGGTCTAATTGCGTTTAGCTAATTAGATTTTTTTTTATCTTTATAATAAGCATGGAAATTATCTTAGTAATGAATTGTAAGAATATAATTATGTAATAATTGTTTGGATAGAAATATTTATTGGTAACAATATTACATGGGTGGAGTTTATAAGATTATTATTTTTGTGATGACGTATTCGTCCAAAGTTATAATAAATACCTCACAATAACAGCTTGTAAATATCCCACAGCTGGGATCCTTCTGTCCGTTTTGAGGGGAAGGCTTGGAGCTTATTCCAATGAAACTTTTCATAATAATATTTGATGACATTGGTATATCTTTTGTTTCGTTGTAGAGACGCATCACGTGATTCCCTCGCGTGAAGTGGGACTCTTTGGTACTCAAAACAACTAGTACCTCGGCGTATCTACTAAAATACCAGCGGTACCCTCTTCGTTTCATTGGTGGGAGCCACGGAATCACTTTCAGATTGCACACGCTGGCTGAACCCTACGAGATAGATCAAAATGAATGTACTACAAGTATTGTTAAGTCTGTAAAAAGTACTTAATGGTATATGTCTATCTCTTAGGGAGTAAATCACAATAATTATCTTTATCGTTTATTTTTAGTAAGTAAATAATAAATAAGCAAGAATAATGGCTTATTTTCGAAATGGTTTTAAGCAATACAGCATTAATCCTTATCCAATTAAGTATTAAATCCTCAAATACATTGTGGATTTTATATTGGCCTTTACAACATTTTATTTATTTATTTATGCATTAATTAATTAATTCATTCATTCAACCATTCATTCATTCGTTTATTTATTTATTTATATTTATTTATTCATTCATTGATTGATTCGTTGATTCAGTCATTCATTTTTCACATTTATTTATTTATATTTTCGAAGATTATTATTATTTTCTAATATCAAAAATCAGCGAACGTTGTAAGACAATCTATAGTATAATAATATCAGCATTGCGTCCGTCCGTTGTAAGTAGCTAGTGTATAATAATAGCAAAATAACAAAGCACATCGTTTATTTAACTGATCAGACCGCGGATTTATCTTAACGTTTTGTCGATCTATTGTAAAAAGATTGATGTGATAAATTCGTATGGATTGAAACTACACGGGTATCGTAGTCTTATCATTTGTATCTTGTTTAAATCGATTTATTAAAGGAATCCAGTTTGTATTTTAATGCTATTTTATTGATGTATCCATTTATTCAGTCAGTCTTTGTGGTATTATAGTTAAGATCTTGCATTAAATCTTGTCTGTTAGGTATAACAATTATTTAAAATGTATGTTCAAATTAGTTTTGGTTTTGGTATAATCGGGGTATGAAAATGTTCGTCACCTTAAGATCTATGTTTGTGTGCTCAGTATGAGATAATCTGCTTTACCGATCGAGAATAACATGTTGCGTCGCAATATTTTGATGTTTAGATTCAAAAAGTACTAAGATTTTAAGACTTATTATAGGAATTAATTTGAAAACTGACGAAGGTTTTCTCGTACTCTCGTTCGTTACGTCTCGTTCTCGTACTTTCTATTATTACATGTCGTGTATAATAATTATCATTGATATTATAAATATATTTAAAAAAAATATAGAGAATATCAAACTTACAATAAAATTTTCAGTTTTTTAAATCTTGGTTTCTAAATTCAAATCGGCTTGGAGAACATTCCACCGTGCGATTCACGCACGTCGCTTAGTGGTGCTTATCCAAGTTTGTACACGTGAATGTTGGCTTAAAAACTGAATCACCCCTTTTACATAATATAATACAAAGTCGCTCACCGCTGTGTATTCCTATGTATATGGATATGTGAATAGATAGATTGATTTAAGAGGAAGGGTTATGTGTATAATGCATCCACAATGTAGTAGATAAACACAGATGATTTTAGTTTCTAATGTGATGTCGTAAGAAGCAGCTATTTACATTGTTTAATAACTGCAATACTTTGAACATTGTAAGACATTCTGTAGTATATTTAGTATCAGCTTTGCATCCGCGTAAAACCGGGGTTGGACGCTAGTCATTATATAAAGATAACCTTTCAATAAATAATTTGATAATGAATTGAAAAGGTTCGTGTATTGAAGTAGTTAAACTTTATTTTTACTAAGCAAATGAAACCGTTAATCAAGAAAGCCGCAAGTCAAACAACACGTTTGTTTGTCTACTAATGAAAGTAAATAAGCGTGTGGGTACATACAGGTATGTTCATTATTAAGTCATACAGAACAGAATATAGTGCCTTTAAGCTAACAAGAGATCTGTGAGACTTAAAAATTACTGTAAATTTATTATTAAAAATTTATTATATCATTGAACTTCTCGGGGGAGCCTCACCCCTAGAGAACGCGTCCCCAGGTGGCGGATAGGGGAGGGCTCGGCAGATATGCCGGGTAGGAGGGAAATAAAATACCTCCCGTGGACCAACAGGCCGAAGAAGGACACTTCGTTACCAAACCCCTGCTGCAGGCTTATCCAAAATATCTGGAGCAAAGGTTGCAGTTAGTGTTGTGCGGCTAGGTCGGGACGCACAAAAGGGATGGCGGCGGAAGAACCTGCATAAGGCCAACGGCGGCGCCCGCATGTCTCCAAGAGAAGTACGACCTTGGCGTCAGGTGGCAACCGGCCGTAAAACTTAAGCCTAAATTAAAAAAAAAACTCCTTGTATGACAGTAAAGCTAAAGATGAGAACGTTAAATGCTAGGGCGTCCCCCTCAAGCGACGTAAATGCGAAGAATGCGATACATGCTAGGGCGTTCCCCACAAGCGACGCTAAAGACAAGAACCAACGTTCGCATCCAAAAGACTTTGACAAACTCAGACTCGCATCGTGGAACCTCGGCACAATGACGGGACGCAGCACAGAACTAAGCGAAATTTTAAAAACAAGACAAATAAACGCCTGCTGCGTCCAAGAAACTAAATGAAAAGGGTCAAAATCCAGGGATATCGGAAATGGCTACCAGCTTGTATACCATGGTGTTGATACCAAAAGAAACGGAGTAGGAATCGTATTGGATGAAAACCTGAAAACGAGAGTAATCGACGTGGTTAGGAAGAATGACAGACTCATAAGCATAAAACTAGCAATGGACGGCCAACCGCCTTTGAATTTAATCTCAGCGTATGCACCACAAACTGGATGTTCTGAACAAGAAAAGCACGATTTCTGGGAAGACTTTGACGAAATTATGCAAAATATTCCTTTAACAGAACATGCCCACATAGGAGGAGACCTGAATGGACATGTAGGAGAAAAGAATGACCTCCATAGCGACACCCATGGAGGCTATGGATTTGGCACTAGAAATAAACAAGGAATAAGCATTCTTAATTTTGCATCCAGGCACTCCCTAAAAATAATTAATACATATTTCCAAAAAAAACCGGAACACCTTATCACCTACAAATGTTCAGAATATAACACACAAATAGATTATATTCTCGCCAGCAACAACATCTTTAAACTTTATAAAGACTGTAAAGTGATTCCCGGCAATGGGCTTTCTTCACAACATAGGCTTCTCGTCTCAGTCATGAAACTACCCAAACCTATAACAACACACATCAGCAGAGCAGACAGTATTAAGTGGAAAGAACTGCACTCCATCAAAGGTTCTCCGCTCCTAGAATGGGCCCACGCCTATATGAAAGAAGACATTGAGAGCGACAAATCAGCTAACCAGATGTGGTCTGATTTCGAAAGACTATGTTTGGAAGGGGCAAAAGAGATCCTGGGTATTTCACGTGGAGCACGGCGCATAGGTAAAGAAACGTCCTGGTGGAATGAAACTGCTCAACACATAATAAAGTCAAAGAGAGAGGCATTTAAAGCATGGCAGAAATCGGGTTTGGAAGAAGATCACCTACTGTATAAGAATCTTAAAAAGATAGCTAAATCTGCAGTAGCACAATCCATGGCAAAATCTAGAGAAGATTTTTATGACAGATTGGAAAACGCCGAGGATGAGAACTCAATCTACAAAATAGCCCGACAACGCTATAGATCTACACTTGATATTAAATGTAACAAATTCATCAAAAATGCCCAGGGTATTTTACTAACAACGAACAAGGATATCAACATAAGATGGAAGGAATACTACGATCAACTAATGAACGAGGAGTTTTCGAGTAAAAAAATGCCCCATATGCCGCCTGTTGAAGGGCCTATAAAATGTATAGTAGAGGAGGAGGTGAGCAAGGCTATATCAAAAATGAAACACCATAAGACCACTGGTCCCGACCAGATCCCAGCAGATCTCTGGAAGAAGCTGAAGGAATCTGCCACACCCTGGCTCACAAAGCTTTTTAACGCTATTATTAAAGATGGCAAGATCCCTGAATCCTGGCGTAACAGCATTCTATCACCAATATATAAACAAAAAGGGGACATTGCGAATTGCGGAAACTACAGGGGCATAAAACTCACGTCACACACACTAAAACTGTTTGAAAGGATCATCGCTGCACGCATTAATGACTGTACTCGTATAACTGAGAACCAATATGGCTTCACATCTGGCAAATCTACCATCGATGCCATTCAGTTAATTAGAGTTGTGATGGAGAAACACCGTTCAAACAAAGAAAATCTGTATCTCCTGTTCATCGACCTAGAAAAGGCTTTTGATAGGGTACCCAGAAATCTAGTTTGGGCAGGCTATGAGAGCTCAAAACATCCCGGAGTACTATGTGACACTAGCGCAAGATATGTACACAAACACCATGACGCGCGTCAAAAGCCCAGCGGGACTTGGCGAGCCCTTCCACGTAAACGTAGGAGTACACCAGGGATCTGCCTTAAGCCCATTGTTATTCAACCTGTGCATGGACTACATCACGCGAGACATCCAAAAGCCAGTACCAGAGTGTATACTTTACGCAGACGACATAGTCCTAGTAGCGAAAATGCACAAAGCCTACAGGAAACACTTAACCGGTGGGTGACACAAATCGAAAAACCATGGGCTACGCATTAGTCGAAGTAGACCGAATATTTGGAATGTGACTATGGAGGGACAGAAGAGACGGGATGTAATATTTACATAGACAACCGCGCACTACCCAAAGTAGACAACTTCAAGTATCTTGGGTCTGTGGCTTACTACTGATGCAAATATCGATAAAGACGTGGACCACCGCATCAAAACCGCCTGGATAAAATGGAAATCGCTTTCGGGTGTTCTCTGTTGACCGTAGAATGCCTATTCGTGTAAAGGGAAAAGTGTACAAAACAGTAGTACGCCCATCCATGACTTATGGGGCAGAGTGTTGGACCATCAAAAAGACACACGAACAACAACTGCATACAAACGAGATGAAAATGCTTAGATGGGCGGGAGGAATAACCCGGCTGGACAAAGTAAGGAATGAGTATGTCAGGGGATCGTTCAAGATAACACCGATTGTCGAAAAACTGAAAGAATGTCGACTGCGCTGGTACGGCCATATCCTGAGACGTGACGATGACCATCCCATCAAGAAAGCCTTAAATATCCCGGACCGACCACGGAGAAGAGGGCGACCGCCCGCAACCTGGTGGTCAAACATGCAAAAAGAGGCCCAGAAAGAGAATCTGAGTACACCGACGAGTCAGAACAGAGCTCTCTGGCGCAGACGTACAAGGAGACCCGACCCCAGCTGAACTGGGAAGAGGGTTTTGGACAAAGAAGAAGAAGATTATATCATTGAACTAGTTTTCGCCACGAGGTTTCGCTCTTGCTTTTATGGGAGCTTAGGCTTGCTTTATACCAAGTTTTGTCAAATCAGTTCAGTGGGTTGATAGTGAAGCTTAACAGGTATACATACATACAGACTGTTTATCGCATTTATAATTTAAAAATAAATTTTCGCAACTAAATTGTTATACAACCAGACACTTCGCTTGAGTTATATTTATTTGTTTTACGTGTCATTGGAAATATTTAATTTTGTTAATTATGACAGTCCGGAGTCTTTTCAAAACTACAAAGATAGATCTAAAACATTGCATTATCAGGTCAACAAATTGAGCGCATAAGACGCCAAATCTTTTGTGATAAGCTGTTTTTTTGTAAAGTTGGAGAAAGTAACAGTATTTTGTTCATACCTGATTCTGTCTCGGCAAAGAAATTGTACAAATTGATTGAAAGTGTAACGAGGCGATATAGTCGCTTTAACAACAAAGATCTAAATTAAAGAAAAAAAAAACAAAACTGAGCGCATAAACTTGTTATAATGTAAAGGAATACCAAATAAAAATAAATAAAAATAATTACTCAGTAACGGAAATTATTATATTCAAAGTGAGGAACATGTTATAGCTAGCTGTTACCTGCGAGGAATTCCGCGTAGAAGTCGCATTCGGAATTTGTTAACAACAATTTTATTAATATTGCACGGGTTAGCAGGTCATCCAAAAATAGTAATTACAATTGCTGACAGTCTAATAAACATAATTTTACTTAGTTTATGCAGCATGAACTTGGAGGTAGGGCTTAGTGCAAGCCCGTCTGGGTAGGTACCACCCACTCATCAGATATTCTACCGCTAAATAACAGTACTCAGTATTGTTGTGTTCCGGTTCGAAGGGTGAGTGAGCCAGTGTAACTACAGGCACAAGGGTCATAACAACTTAGTTCCCAAGGTGGGTGGCACATTGACGATGAAATAGTTAATATTTCTTACAGCGTCATTGTCTATGGGTGATGGTGACCACTTACCATCGGGTGGCCATATACCATAAAAAAGCATAGTATGTATGACATACTATAAAGAAAAGTTCCAAAAGACTATATTCCTCCATTTTTAACATCGGTTAAAAAGATCAATCATAATAGCATGTCGACCGACAATTCCCAGAGGTATGTATGGTTACTTAGAAAATTTTATAAATATTAAGCTTGAAGATAAATTATATTGCACAAACGCTCAACTCTAAATTGAATTAAAATATTATAGATTTCGTTACGATAGGTATTTAAATAAATAAGCTTGCTTGGCATAATACAATAGAAAAGCAAAAATAAGCAACGTTTTTATTATTAGATAATTACTAGGGATCTTCCCACGGATGCAATAGTATCAGTTTTGCATCTATAAATCATTGTAAATATACAAATTATGTTTTTTACGAAAATACGTTAGAACTATTTTAAATTATTAGTATTTTTCTATAATATTATCTATGTATCACAAAACCTTCCTCTCGAATTACCATATTTATCAAAGAAAACCGCATCAAAATCCGTTGCATAATTTTAAAGATCTTAGCATACATAGGGACAGATGTAATTAAGAAAACTAAAATATCTTGCAAATCAAAGTTTTAACTAGGACCTTTTTTTTCTGAGGTATGGTACTTATTTTGCTTGTTTGATATTCAACTGAAGGTCGGAATCGTGACAATCAAATTGGTTTTATATAATTTATTTGTGGTCGATGCAGTAAGTTGCATAGGAACGATTTTAGAGATTTCCGGTCGGCTGATTGCTTGGCGTTCAGCCTCCTTGATGTGGAATGCCTTTATTGGTTCAATTGATCGACGCGCTTAAGAAAAATACCATAGTCGGCTCTGACGTCTCAGTTTTCCAAAACGGCATGATACACGATTCGGTAAAATATTAAAAAATATAACATCAACAACGATAGCTGCAAGCATTTTAAATATGTAATTTAATCTTAATAACGGCGTTTTAAATGATATAAAATTACCGTTAAAATATTATTATATAAAATTTATAACGACTGCTTTTCAACCGACTTCAAAAAGGAGGAGGTTATCAATTCGTCTGTATTCTTTTTTTTTTATGTTTGTTACCTCATATCTTTTTACTGGGTGGACCGATTTTGATAATTTTTTTTTGTTTGAAAGGTAGTGCTTCCCGTGGGGTCCCATTTTAATTTTATTTTTTTCCGATGATGGTATCCGTTCAAAACGACATAAGTCTTAAATTTGCATTATGTATATGCGCGACAAATAGGCGAATTACTGAAAATCACGTTAACCAATTGTGATGATTCTGATTTTTTTATTATACAGGATATACTTCAAGGGTAGTTTGGTGAAAGTTTGGTAAGGTTCTGAGCATAGGATCCATGACAAAATAACGGAACGGAAGGGAACGGAACAATTCTGAGGAGTACGTTAGCGATACTCGGTCGAATCTTTTATATTTATAGGTTATTTGGATATTTGAGTCACCTTCCGCAATATCGGTTTGTTTATGTAATTATCATAGTCGAATATTATAATCAACTAGCTAACCAAACCGGCTTCGCACGTTTGAAATACTGATACTAAATATACTACAGAATTTGTTTAGTTACGACATCACATTGCAAACTTCTAAAATTATCAGTGTTTCTTTAGTATGGTGTTCATGTATTATATACACAAACCTTCTCCTCGAATCACACTATCTATTAAAAACCGCATCAAAATCCGTTGCGTAGTTTTAAAGATATAGGGACAGAGAAAGCGACTTTGTTTTATACTATGTAGTGATGGAACTCTTAAACGGCTTACAGTTAGAGTGCGATTTGGGGCAGAATTTCTTACTGTCTTTAATCAAATTTTGTGTATGTGATGTGATGTCATATGATGTGCGACATATATCAGCTCTTTTTTAAAGTTTTTTTGCTGAGGTCGATTACAGCTTTTTCGAGTCATCCTTGTAGTTTATGCCGCATGACGTATTAAAGCCGCATTTTCGAAAGTCTATTTTTGCTTTATTCGCAAGTTTCCTTTGAAATTGTCCTCCAAGTAGTTTCTGACTCATATAAACGAAACACTTAATCTATCCATATTAAGAAAAATTAGTTAGTCAACATCAGCTTCACTCAAAATCAAAATAAAATCTCAAGAAAACCCTACAATATATCTATCAAAAAACAATACGAGAATACTTTAACAAATATGGTTTTTACAAATTACCTTTTATACAATAATATACTGGATCAATTAAGGTTCTCGTATCGCTTCATTCTTTTGATTGTTGGGTCAAGCGCACCGTGGCTGACACCGGCTCCAAATATACCAATAACTATAACTACGTTATATAATCGTAAGTCGACTTTTATGTAGTTTAATACTTTTCATTTCATTTTACTTAGTAGAACTCTAAAAAATATGTTAAATACGCAATTATTTTTATTACTTTTTAGCGCATATTCATTTGTTTTGAAATAGTGTTTTGTTTGAAGTCGGTTTTTCTTTTTGTTAAAATTTTTATTTATTAATTGTTATTAGTTCATTGAAATGTTACGTTGAGTAAATATTTTTTAGAGAACGATATTTTATTTATGGGGAGGATTGTGGGGATGGCGCTCACCCGCCATTTTGAAAAAAGGGATAGGAAAATATTTTTAACTATATCTCGGAAACTATTAAAAAAATTATAAGCAAATAATGAGATAATTTGTTAAGAAATTTACGTTTTTGCTTAATATATATAAGCTTGTTACGTTAAAAAAAAAGCCGTGAATATATCTCAATCACAAGGAATAGGGATCAGAAATACTTGATCCCTGAATAAGTCGCAGAGTAATCGTGTTCACTGAAATCGAGTCTGCGAGTTTCGGCGTGACGCATTATCGGATGTGTTCGGGCACGCGCCTGGAATCCTACCAGTGCAAAATTGCAAGCAATGCTGAACGCAAAATAGAATGCTCTGTGAAATGTTTCATGTTCACTTACGTGCAGTTTCGGAGGCAATGTTTTTATATCTATAAAAAAGTTATGACGTATTTTTATACCATTCGTATAATATAACATAAATATATAGGTATGTATTATCTATACTCTATATCTTTACTCTAAACTGAATAGTCGAGTCTTTAGCCCAACAGTGGGAATTTACAGGCTGCTGTTGTTGTTGTTTGAATAGTTGTTTATTTGAACGCGTAAATTGAAAGATCTTTCAGTCTAAATTCAGAAAACATTTTTGGTCTTGGATTTTTTTTATAGATCAGCGAACCGCCCCGTCTTCACACTGGTGTTATTTTGATTCTTAATATACTACTTTTTCTTGTTTCTTTTCTATATTATACAAAACCTTTCTTTTGAATCACTCCATCTATTAAAAAAAGCGCATCAAATCATTGCGTAATTTTAAAGATCTAAGCGTGCATAGAAACAGGTAGCGGACAGCAACTTTATTTTATACTATGTAATGGTATAAATTGAAGACATTATTATATACACATTAGCACTTAGACAAATGTATGACATTCCTTGCAATGCGTTACCAATCTTGGAAATTAAGATGTTATAAACTTACCTTGGTTTGCTCGTCCTTTCAATCGACACCCAAAAAAGACACAGGCGATTCTAAGTATTGTTGATTGGCGAAAGAATATCTGAAGAGTGGGTGGGTAGACGGCACAAAGGTCTATCCCTAATAATATAAGAATATCTGAGTAGCATTCAAGTTGAGTGGTATGCCACTGTCATGAAAATCAAAATCAAAATAAACTTTATTCAAGTGGGCTTTTACAAGCACTTTTGAATCGTCATTTAACAATTAAGAAGATTGTACCGAGAAGAACCGGCAAGAAACTCGTTAGTTACTCTTTTTCAACATTTTCAAAAATACAATCATATTAGTTAAATACAATTATATATGTAGGTAACGTATCCTGCCTGGAAGTCAACAGATATTAAAGCCAAGCTTTTTTATCATCTACCCATGACTATGGTGGCGTATATCCGCTTTTTATATCATGCCATTTTTGCGACCACTTAAGATTTATTAAAATTAAATTAATCAATTCATCTTCCTACTTTATCATTTGCAACATCTTAGAAAATTCTGATGACAATCCATTGACCTATCGTCGTCGACTACGACGCTCTTTACAGAAGAGCTCTCTATGAGATAAATATAGTTGCTTCAATTTTCTATGAATAGCGTAGAAAATATATTTCATAGTTTTGTGTTTATATATATCTGATATGGTCCAATTAATAGAACACGTGATTATAAAAAAAATTAAACAATTTAAAACATTAATCATATCTCATACAGTTTATTTGAGTGAAGAAAAGAATGTGTTTTCTAGTTGGAAGTGATACAATGTATAATGGAGTGGCTTGGATATACGCCAAACATAGTTACATTCTCGTCTATTAGATTATTACGCAATTTCACATTTTTGAATTTAATGGTATATGGGAAGTTATTTGAATAATAAGTATCCGTAGATATCTGTAAAGATATTTAGTAACTATTTCGTTTTAATGATTCTACGTCTAGTATTCATTCTAAATTTCGGGTAACTAGATCTGAGTAAATTGTTTTTTCGATACGAGTGTTGGAACGGTCATCCTAGTGTTGAGTACGATGATTTAAACAAATGTTTTAAAAAAAGCTAATGAGCTCTCACAGTTTGTTTTTTGTGTCTTTTTATGTGAGTATTTTGTTCTTTATAGACATATGCACAGAATAACAAACGGCTAATATAATAGAACCTAGAATAAGAATTATCTTCAAATCACTGCATTGTACATGTTTAGGTATTTTCATCCAATAGATTTGAAACTTTGTACAGTTGTTGTTGACAATTGTGTGAAGACTTTTGATATAATTTTGGCAAGTGGCAAGTCAAGTGGCAAGCTTGTGGTATAAGTTTGTTTTTGTTATACATCAAATGTAATTATTGTGCAAGGATTACACACAACTTACAATAGGCTATTTGACTGGTTTTTAAAATCCATTTTATATTATTTAGTAGAAGTTAAGGAACCCAGTAAAAGTTGTGTTTTTTATTTCTAGTACATATTTGCCGAAAAATATCATAATAAAAATTCCATATTTAAATAGCGCGCAAAAACGCTACTTGCACAATATGTCGCTGCAATGGGGTCAGTGCTGTCACTTTCTTGTATTTTAATATGTGGTACATATAGTAGAAAAGCAAAATTTACAAGAAAGTGACTTCATCATAAGCCCGACCTATCAGGAGCGTTTTGTGTCACGTGACAAATGTTTGAAAATTTGCATTTTTATTTATAGATTTTTGAATAAATTAAGTATTATTTTCAACTTACGTTAGTAAATAACCATTTTTAAACTCATAATATACTCTGATTACAATAATTCACAATTTATATTTCGTATTGTCAAATAGCCTATTATGAAAAATTTAAATATGATCGAACGATTATCGTAATTCTATTTTTAAAATATTTTATTTCTTTGTCTGCCAGTAAAATTTATATTGTTGACAGGTATGACTATAAGTCAACCTCCACTACAGTACCATCAACGTACAATAGGAAACGCGCGACTCGTATTGGATAATTTATGACAAAAAATATAAAGAGGCATTGCATCGCCTGCCAGCTGGTAATAAATAAAATTCTTTCATATTATTTATGCACTGATTTTTCTCTGATACTTGAGTAGATGTGATTAAGTGGAATATATTAACTGACACTGCAGTCTAAGCAGAGTGAGATTATCTAAACATATTTAATGCTAAACATTTATTTTCAACTAGCTATGCTAGCGACTTCGTGAGCGTTTGAATTTAACAATAAAATTGTTATTGTAGCTTACGTTACTCCTTATTATATCAGCAGTAAAAGTACCGTCCAAATCGGTTCAGCCCTTCCAAAGATTAGCCGAAACAAACAGACAGAACAAAGAACATTTTGGCATATATACCGTTTATGTACATATGCATTTAGTAAATAGCGATTATTGTAACAATACAAACAGACACTTCAATTTTATAATATGTAATTATAGATTGAGCTGAGATGGCCCAGTGGTTAGAACGCGTGCATCTTAACCGATGATTGCGGGTCCAAACCCAGACAAGCACCACTATATATACATATGTGCTTAATTTGTGTTTATAATTCAGCTCGTGCTCGGCGGTGAAGGAAAACATCGTGAGAAAACCTGCATGAGTCTAATTTCATTGAAATTCTGCCACATGTGCATTCCACCAACCCGCGTTGGAACAGCGTGGTGGAATATGTTCCAAACCGTCTCCTTAATCGAAGAGGAGGCCTTATCTCAGCAGTGGAAAATGTACAGGCTGTTACTTTACTTCACTAATTATAGATTATTTTGCTTGTCCTTAAAGGCAAGCAACGCACCTGTAACCTCCCTAGTGTCGCAGATGTCCATTGACGGTGGCAGTCAATTTCCATCAGATAAGCCTCCTGCTCGTTTGCCATCTATAATATTTTTTTTTTTTTTTTTTTTATTTTATTAAATAGGAAGCCAACGTTGTATACAGTTTTGTTTCTTATTCTAGACTACAATTATTAAATAACTTAAATATAAAAATTGTATACCTCACTTATAGGCTAACTTAACATGCGTAGGAATAAAAAAAAAAGAACATTCTTTGTTATAAAACTTAAAATAGAACTAAACTACGTAAGCAAAAAAAAAAAAAAAAAAAGGAAAGAGGAATTAACAAAACATGCAAAAATAACAACAACACAAAAAAAAAAATTAAAGGTCGTTATAAAATTTGACAATTAAATGAATTTTAAATTATTAAAGTAAATAAAAAAAAAATTAATGAGCTTACTACGACATACATAGGAACTTGGTCTTGCGTCTTAGAATTAAATAAATGAAGTTAACGCTAAGTGGTTAGATGCTTTTTAATTTGTCTTTTAAAGCGTAAAGTAGATTGATGAAAAATATCTAGGCCAGCTTTTTTGAAGATATTATTATATAAAATGACCATTCTGTTAATAGGTGCAGCCCTGCCCAGGTTACTTTTCGTAAGCGCTTGACTAAAGGTTTGCTTATTTTTGATGAAACTTCTAGCGTTATACCTTGGTACTGCCAATTTAACTCTGCTTAACAAATTTGGACAATCAATACCTCCATTTACAATACTATGCAAAAAACATAAATCCATTAAGTCTCTACGATTAGATAGTGAGAGAGCTTTATATAACTTTAGCTGTTCTTTGTAATGCTCATTCTGTTTGAAAACATTGTCTCTGTAAGCCAGGTGACGTAAGAATTTTTTTTGTATTCTCTCAATTCTATCTTTATGTAATTGATAGTGAGGACTCCATGCGACCGAACAATATTCAAGTCTGCTTCTAATCATTGTGTTAAACAGTGTTATTTTGGTTGACGACCTTTTAAATTCTTTTGAAGCTCTTAAAATAAATCCTAATAGTTTGAGTGATTTTTTAATTATATTATCTACATGTGATATAAAACTTAACTTATGATCCAGAATAATCCCAAGATCGCGTATTTGATTGACTTTCGTTAAGACATTACCTTTAATACTGTAATCAAAATTTAAGTTTATTATCTTTCTACTGAAGGTTATACTATAACATTTTAAATAATTTAATTTTAAATTATTATGATCACACCATACCGAAAGCCTGTCTAGATCACTTTGGATATTCTTAGAATCATTGACATCATTTATCCTATTGTATATTTTAAGATCGTCAGCATATAATTGAAATTGACAGTGCTTGAAACACTCCACTATGTCATTTACAAAAATACCAAATAATATTGGCCCAAGAATAGAACCCTGTGGTACTCCTGAAGTCGCAGTAAATGTGTATGACTGGTAGCCTCCGATAACCACGTTCATTTTACGGCCCATCAAATACGATTCAAACCACCTTATAAGGTTACCATTGATACCGTATCCGCTAAGTTTTTCCAACAAAATGCAATGATCGACAACGTCAAACGCTTTGGCCAAATCAGTATAAATGCAGTCTATTTGTTCTGAATTGTCCATTGCTATTGATAAGTCATCAACAATTACAGTCAAATTTGATATGGTGGATCGCTTTTTAAAAAAGCCATGTTGATTTTCTATCATTGCTGGCTTCATGTGCCATGTGATTACCGGAGAGATCAAAGATTCAAACACTTTTGAAAAAACTGACAATATGCATATTGGCCTGTAATTTTTAATGTCTTTTATATCACCACTTTTGAAAATAGGAACTACTCTTGCATTTTTCCATACACTTGGATATTCGCCAGCACACAGTGACTTATTAAATATTAGAAATAAAGGCTTTGCTAGTAAACAAGCACAATGTTTAACAAAAAAAGGTGGTATATTATCTGGGCCTGCCCCTTTATTTACATCAAGACATTTTAACTTTTTTATAATATTCTTTTCCAGAATATGTATACTGCCTAAATCGGAGATGGATATTGATTTTAAGGTGTTTGGTGACCGTGTGGTTGTTAAGTTGGCTGAAATGTACATATTAGAAAAATGTGTTGCAAATTGATTACAAATGTCAGAACCGCTGTTGAACGAACAACCATTAAGAGTCATCACCGCAGGATAATCGCTTTTATTACTACGCAGATTTTTTAAGTATGAGTAAAAGTATTTTGGATTTTTTTTTATATTGTTCTCCACCCTATCTAAATAATTTTTATAGTCTGTATTAATCAAAATTTCACATCTATTTCTTAAAAGTTTAAATTCAATTTCATCCATAGGATTATGATATTTTTTAAACATTATTCTATATTTATTTTTCTCCGCTAGTCTTTTTATTAAGTTTCTTGAATACCACACTGGATATGGCGCATTATTTTTTACTTTCTTCTTTGGCACACATTTCTGGATTATATTGTGCAATTCAGTGTAAAAGATGCCGGCCATTTCATCTACGTTATTACACTCACTAAATAGAGCCTCCCACTGTAAGCCTGCAAGAAGATCGTTGATTATTTCGTAGTCAGCTTTTCTAAATGTATTTAATTACTGAATTATTGACAAGCAACGATGTATTATGTTCTATGTCAAGATGAATCTCTAGAGGTGGATGAAATTTGTCGACCAGGCACGCGGAAAAGTCGCTTTGTTTGACTTCAACATTATTAGTCGTACTAAAAATGAGATCCAGTATGTTACCGTATGTATTATTAATGCAATTATACTGAGATAGAGTTGTTAACGCCATGAAATCATTAATAAGAGAAACTACTGAACCATTATTGCGTGGAATCATTTTACTATTGTTAATATCTTCACGCTGCCATTTTATTGAAGGAATATTAAAATCCCCGACAACTATAGTTGGTAATTGCTCGTTAATTATCATTCGTTCAACATTCCGCGTAAAACGTTCAAGAGTGTCATATTTAAGCGGTGATGGAATATATACTGCACATAGAGAAATAGTTTTCGAATCTAAATTTATATTAACCCAAATATCTTCACATGTTTCCCATGAATTAACCCTGTAACATTTATACTTTTTTGAGACCGCTATCAAAACTCCTCCACCATCCAGTTTTTTAGAATCACTTGACACACGATCTCGACGAAATACGTAATAGCGGTCATCAAATAGCTCATTATCTGATATTCCGTCGTTAAGCCACGTCTCTGTGAAAACTATTACATCAAAATATGAGTTAAGCAGAGCAAGGTAAACGCTGTTTGTTTTGGTTCGTAATCCCCTAACATTCTGATAAAATAGCTTTAAATTATTACCCATTAAACAATAATTATTATCTCACAATAAAATAATTGTAAAGTAGTTTAAAAATTTGGAACAATATATATATATAGAAAAATAACAATAGAAGCAAAAAAAAAAAAAAAAATACATATATATAATAATGTTTTTATGTCAATGTAAGCAAGTGGTCCTTTGATTTCACCAATATAGCGTCACTAGATATTGTTTTTCGTAGGAATATGTTGCCGTTACGCGACCAGACAAAACGATATTGTTTTTGTTTTGCAAACACACGAGACGCAGCAAAGATATCTTTAGCTGTAGAAGATAAATGCTCTGAAATGTACACTGGCTTCTTCTCACCAGCTGTTCCTAGATGAGCTGTACTTAACTTGTCGTCTTTATTAGCTTTATTAAAATTAATCACTCCTGCCAGAAACTTGTCTCTAAGTAATGAAGAGCTAAATTTCACAATGACAGACCTAGGGCGTGGAGAGTTTTTATTTAATTTTGCTACGCGTGTGCATTTAACTACACTCCCTTCAGGTATATTGGTGTTTATTACTCTCCCAATTTGTTCTACCGTTTTGAGCAAGTTTTCGCCCCTGTGCTCCGGAATACAATGCAATTCAATATTGTTTGCTCTTGCCTCTTTATCTAATATGGTGATTGTATTTGCTTGACTGTTTACGATTTCTCTGAGTTCACTATTGGCTTTTTTCAATGATTGAACTTCCTTCTTCGTTTCTTCCAAGTCTTGTTTTACTGTGTCGAAAAGACCCGATAAATATTCTATCGATGATTGTATGCTTTGTAAACCGCTCAGTTCCTCAAGAATTTTTTGCAATTCAACACTAACAGTTTGAGTGATAATTTCCTGCACTTCGTTCCTTATTTCTGACAGCCAATCACTGTTTGAAGCAATAGTTTCTTCGGTATTTCTAGTGGTATTAGCTGTGCTACATTCAAGTAATGTAGGGGGGTACTTATTTTTACAGATCGCGCAAATCCACTGTCCTCGTACAACGGGCGACTTGGTCCCAGGCTGAACAATACAATCGTAGTGGTACTTGGTCTGGCATTTAACGCAGTTAATTCTTTTTTGTGCAATTAGTACATTTAACTTGCAAACATTACATGTATTTGACATTTTAAGAAATATTTAAATTTTATTATAAATTAAAAAAGTACACGGTGCTGAGGTTTGAACCAAGACCACAATGTTGAGCTCTAGCGTGATTTCGATATCCGCTCCATTAGACCATTAATTAACTTGTAGGATAACGTGAATATTTGGTAGTGTATCTTAAGGAGATTAATATTTTGTACAAACTTTAGCTGCAGTTATAATTTATGTGGGTACTTTTATTTCTACTACTTGCACTTTGGTATTTCAACACAGTTTTTAGATACTTTTTGTCCACAAAACTTTACAATATTGAAGAAATTCGAAATGTTTCTTCCATATGAACTTTGTTAAAAGAACACTATCGTGTTGTCGTAGGTCATGAGCACATTGGATTTTAGAATTATTTGATAATATTTTTGCTTATAACGTCCGAATTATTGAGAGTTTAGTTATAATTTTACACAGTTAGTTTACACTTTCCACTGGAAATAAGTTAATGTAACTTTTAAAGCCAGAATCGAAATTTAACCACAAAATGATTAAAAAAACAACGGAGCACAATGTTTTGCGTGTCAATTACCGAAAAACTTCAGTTGACATTATTATTGCAAATTTTGGCTCTCCTGATTGGTGAATTGGCTAGCCAACAATCATAAACGGTCATGTTTTAACCATTCCTTTGTAAATGCGTCACCAAACTTTGGGAACGGAGCTGATATGTCCCTTGTGCCTGTTGTTACATTAGCTCACTCACTCTTGAGAATGGAACATAACAATACTAAGTAATTCTCCTTATAGGTCAATTACATGATTCATAGCTTCTACTTACTAAGGCAAGCACGAGGTTCTGCCACTATTAATAAAAATAAATAATAATAAGGCCGAAATATATCGCACAAATTACTATTATTACTTAAATCATAACCATAATTAAATGGAATAATATTTTTATAATTAATAAAAGTTTATAAAATGCATATTTAAAAGTTCCTTGATTGTTATGGATGATTAAAAACATATGACAACTTGAATCACGCTATCGAAATTTTTAGTACCGGTTGCTATATCTACAAATATAATATACTCGATCTATAGAGTTGTCCTCTAGTTAATCTAGGTAATTTATCTTACTGGAACATTTTTGTATTGAATTATAAGCCCGTCTGGGTAGGTACCACGCACTCGTCAGTTATTCTACCGCCAAATAACAGTACTCAGTATTGTTGTGTTGCCGTTTAAAGGGTGAGTGAACCAGTCAAACTACAGGCACAAGCGACATAACATCTTAGTTCTCAAGGTTGGTGGCACATTGACGATGTAAGGAATGGTTAATATTTCTTACAGCGCCAACCTATACCATAAAAAATATGTGTAAATTATTTATAATTTTAATATAAAACTAAAGTGATTTTATATTGAAACGAAGACATAGCTAAAATTATGACAGGCTTATGTATTATTCATAGTTCGAAAGTTTGACGACAAATAAGTTTGCGGTTAACGGGTGAACCAGGGTCGATAGGTGCAATTTACATTTTAATTCTATCCCCGAGCGAGGCGCTATTAACAGTTTTAATCGTGTTGTAAGTGACAACATTAGCTAGGTATCTATGTTAAGCAGAACATTAAAAATAACATACAAGGTAAATCATTTGAGAGCGTTTAAGAATTCATTTACTTGGTGGTAGGGCTTTGTGCAAGCCCGTCTGGGTACCACCCACTCATCAGTTATTCTACCACCAAAAAAATTTGAAGGGTGAGTGAGCCAGTGTAACTACAGGCACAAGGGACATAACATCTTAGTTCCTAAGGTTGGTGGCATATTGATGATGTAAGGAATAGTTCATAATATGGGTGATGGTGACCACTTACCATCAGGTGGCTCATATGCTCGTTCGCCAACCTATACCATAAAAAAAGCGATAAGGATTAATACACGTAGATGTTAATCGAAACAGATGATCTATATGGCTAACAGAGCGAAGTAAACTTAGCTAAACTCCATCCTTTTATAGGTGGATAGATAAGCCACGTGTGTCGTATAATACGGTCATCAAGGCCACTAGATTACATCGACTTTCTCTGGCAGATAACTGATGTAATAAGGAGTAACTTTACATCAATAACTATTTTCGTAAATTGAAACTTGCACGAAGTCTTTTCAACCGACTTCAAAAAGGAGGAGGTTATCAATTCGTCTGTATTTTTTTATGTATTGTAAGTGGCAAACGAGCATTAAGTTCACCTGATGTAAAGTGACTAACACTCCTTGGTCCTTGGACATATGCAACACCAAGCGGCTTGCATTGCCGGCTTTTAAAGAAGGTATACATTTTTTTCTTGAAGGTTCCCAAGTTGTATTTCTTTGGAAAAACCACCGGCGAAAGCTGGTACCACAGAATGATTGTGTGAGGTAGAAGATGTCTTAAAGTCACACAGCTAGTTTGAAATATAATACATTTTAAACGCCGACGATATGACGACACGATACCATGATAAGATAAACTACTAATTTTACTAATATATTTCTGTTTTAAACTCCATTTTCGTGCTCTTTCCCTAACACTAATAAAATGTATTAAATGTATTAACACTAATATAATGTAACAACAACAACAACAACAACAACAGCCTGTAAATTCCCACTGCTGGGCTAAAGGCCTCCTCTCCCTTTGAGGAGAAGGTTTGGAACATATTCCACCACGCTGTTCCAATGCGGGTTAGTGGAATACACATGTGGCAGAATTTCTTTGAAATTTGTCAAATTTGTCACATGTTTCCTCGCGATGTTTTCTTTCACCGCTGAGTACGAGATGAATTATAAAGACAAATTAAGCACATGAATCAGCGGTGCTTGCCTGGGTTTGAACCCGCAATCATCGGTTAAGATGCACGCGTTCTAACCACTGGGCCATGTCGACTATATGATATACCATCAGATTTACACTTAATCATAATTATTCCTGTCAGGAGTATGCAGACAGGTGAGTGCGGGATTATTTATATAGAATGTGTAGTGAGCTTGTGGCGTGCCATTAGGCATCTCCCACACTATTGATTGAATATTCAAACGCTCGACACAGCGCAGCCACGCTGAATATGCTCCGATTGTCCGCCTCACGCCCGCTCGGAATTATGATGAATTCGTGCCACAGTATACCCTGTTTTTCATTAATTAATCAAATAAATAAATACTGACTAGTCTAAAAAATGAATTCTTAATTAATAATTATTAAAGTAGGTAGTAACTTATTCAGGAAGCTTACTTAGAAATATTAGATTCGGAGGTGCGTAAATTTATTAAATGCCAGCTAATATTATGATACTTTTTCAAGATACATCCTTATTGTACATACAGTTTAAATCACAACATTGAATGCAGTAAAATTAGATTATCATTATCAATATAATTTCGTAATCTATACATATAATAAAATTGGAGTGTCTGTTTGTAATATTAAAATAGTCCTTTTTACCCAATGCATATGTATTTTTAGACGGTACATATATACAATTTTTGTCTGTCCGTCTGCCTGTTTGTTCCGGCTAATCTCTGGAACGGCTGGACCGATTTTGACGGGACTTTCACTGGCAGATAACTGATATAATAGGCAGTACTCGGGCTACAATAATATTTATTTTTTGTTAAATTCAAACGCGTACAAAGTCACGGGCACAGCTAGTATTTTAATATGATTTTTTTTACATATCCTACTATTCAGTACGAACGACCTTATATGCAACATGACTTTCGTTGAGTAGTATAAACTACCCGATAGTCGATTCACTCACTTGAATCAACATGTATCTTGTAACCGCAGTCCGACTTCTTTTTAGACTTATTTTTATGTAGCGTTGTCATGATTGCTTTGAGATCTAACCGAGACCAAAATACAATAGAACTTGCTTGTTCCGAATTAAATACTACACACACATTCACACACATACACTCACACACTAAAAAAAATTCCCACGTGTTTGTACGCGTATAACACGTATAGCACACACGCGAAGTTTTATACTTATGGAAAGACGTATACGAATAAACAACGATTATTCAAATGGTTTTATATAAAGATCAAGTAAGTGTATTATTCAATTTTACTTATTATACGTGTGCGTGAATGATTTATGTATTTACTAAGTAAAATTTTATTCAACTTTTAATATATTATATCTCTTCATTAGCCATCCATTTAACAGCCTTGCTTTTTTTCCTAAGTAGCATCGTGCAATCATCCATATATTTGATTTTATTTGTATATATAATTTAGACTTTATAATAATTAAAGTTATTAATTTCGGGATATTTACTATGTTCACGAGAACAAGAGTCTCAAACAAGAAATTCATAGATAATGTCGAATCATCGAGCTCCACCGAACAATAATAAAAAAAAAACATAGTAAATATCCCGAAATTATTAACTTTAATTATAAAAATAATTGAAATAAAAACTAGTTTAGACGGGTAGACAGTCTACCCGTGACCACGAACGCTGTAAAGTGCTGGAAACGTCGGGATGTTAAAAATATAAAAATAATTAATGTATGCGATTAAAATCAGTTTAAACTAGATTTTATTTCAGTGTGTAATAATCGCGAAAATTTAAGACAACAAAAATAACCATGTTAATTTAAAATCTTAATGAAAATAACTCATAAAGTATTATAAGATCGTTATCATGATTTGCTTAACCTTATTTATTCGGAGATATATTCTAACGTATTTTGCTCTTCTAACCATCTCTATATCCCCCGATATTACACATTGATCTTTTGACTGATAGTAAATTGATATAAGTACATTAGATTGTTCTAGTAATACGATGCAATTATTTATATTATTTATATGATTTAAGATACGTATAAGATAAGATTGTATAAGATTTAGCACATTCTATTTTCTAAATAATAATAATACGTTTTTATTATGAAACACCAATTAAATATCAATATAATATTTATGTTTATATATTAAATACCAATGGAGATCATCAATGCCTGTACATACGTGAGTTTACATTCAAGGAACTCTAAAATCATAAACATGATTTTATTTTATTCCGCGGTTCCATTGAGCTTAGTATAAACGATACGATCATCGTATCGCAATATATAAAAAGGGTCAACGCTTACACATAATTAAAACGTAATTGTGTATTATTAATGTTTGTGCAGCGCACAAACATTAATAAGAACCATAGCAGGGTTTTGACAATCCAAATGACTTATCTCATAAAATTAGTATATTATATATTTAACAAGTATTTCAGAGTGGAGTTAAAGAATAAAATGCTTCGTTTTGCAAAACATTAAAGTCAATACCCCCTGCCGGTCGTATTAAGAGTAGCATTGGAAAGAATGACCACTCGCCTTGGAACATTTTAGACGTTTGGGAATACGAACTTTCTGGAATACAACAAATATAATTCACGTTGCTACCACCCATGAGGGCTCTCATCCTACCAGCTGTTTCTGAGGAGTTTTCTCTTACAGAAGCGCTAAAAAGCGCATAAACTGGTATAGCCGATTGCCGAGAAGTACCTCAAGTCAAAAGCAATAACAAAATAAGTCAAGTTCGTTCGTGAAATATTATGCAGCTCGGTTTTGTGTAAAATGTGAGTTATATTTAAATTAAAATTGTTTGTTTATAAAAAAGTTTTTTCATAATTTATTGAGAACAATTGATAAAAAATATTTCATGAATTCAATTTAAATATCTCATTCTAGAATAATTTGACGACCTCCGTGGCCGAGTGGTGTGTACACCGGTTTTCATGGGTACGCCACTCCGAGGTCCCGGGTTCGATTCCCGGCCGAGTCAATGTATATTAACATTAGTTCTCTATGTTGTCTTGGGTCTGGGCGCTTGTGGTACCGTCGTTACTTCTGATTTTCCATAACACAAGTGCTTTAGCTACTTACATTGGGATCAGATTAATATATGTGATGTTGTCTCATATTTATTTATTTAATTATATTAAAATATTTAAAATTACTGAAAATATTTACATAGTAATATGGCATGCCTACTTGTAAAGTTACAAAACTAAATAACTACAAATTATAATGATATGTTTAAGTGATTTCCGTTAATCCACTCGTTGCCCCAAACTTGGACCATAGTCCAAAGTCGAGGACAGTACTAAGTACTCTCCAGACAACCAGTGTACTGCAGATAGTACGCCAGATTTACGAGCCGGTTCGATGCTCAGGCTGCGTTTCGGACTTAATATGGAAAGACGTCTGATATTGTGGCTTTATGTTCTCCAATACAGATTTAAGTAACAATAATGAATGTTATAAATCGCATAAATAATGTTACTATATAGCTAATCTAAGTAAATATTTTGATTTATGTTTAAATAAAATAAATTTGATTATAGCTAACATCTCGATCGACTAATTTTTTATAATAATAAAACTGCTCTAGTTACTATGCATCATAATTTTGCGATCAATTGGGAAAACAGATAATATGACAAATTTAATTAAAAAAATAAATAAATAAATAGTTATCTTCATAACAAGATATAACAGGCATCATCAAGGCAAACGCATTTTATCTTAAACTATAAAAGGTCTATGACTTTAATTAAGTCTTGATTTAATTTAATACATACCATAATTCACACGTATCCTTTGTTTGTTTTTAATACATTTTTTAAAAATCTTAAATTATATTTCACTGGTAATATTAAAAACTAATAATATTAATGTTTTAAAATAAAAAAAATATTCGATACAACTAAAAGTTTGAAAAACAACGCTGAATAAATGAATGCCCTCCCGCCATTTAAAGTTCTCCGAACTCGGTCGCTTCCGTATCTTTTGTTCTGTACTGAAGCTTTTCATCTTAAAATTAATTGCAAGTTTCGATTGCGAGTGGAAACTGTGAGATATCATTTATTATTTATGATCCGAACGGTGTTTTTTGTTCGCGTTACTCACGAAGTTGAAAAACGAGAAAACAATATTTCAAGATTTATTATTCGGTTTTTTCAAAATCACTGAATTTATATGAACTACGATTATACTAAAAACGAGATTGCCGTGTGGTTAGTATGCGTGCATCTTAACCGATGATTGCGGGTTCAAAACCAGGTTAACACCACTGAAGATTCCAAAACATATTCTAACAGTGTGCTTATGTGTGTGAATATGCTCCCAGCCAGCCCAGCAGTGGGAAATTGGCTGGCTGTTGTTGTTGTTGTGGTGTCTGTAAAAAGTAAAGACTTCGTAGTTGATAAACTACGAAGTCTTTACTTGAAAATGTTTACATATTTATTGAAATTATTATATTGGAGTATTTGTGGTTTATAAAAAATAATTTGCAAATAGTAACACCACACATTCCGCGTATTACACAAAAATACAAATTACAATTTTATATATTTGATATTCATGTGGTTTTTGTGTTTTATTACTGTACTTTTTTTTAGAAATATGTTATTTTCCACCGGCGGGCGGGTTTGTAAATTATATAAAATGGAAATAAAAGTAAAAAAAGCCTGTAAATTTCCCACTGCTGGGCCAATGGCCTCCTCTCCCATTAAGGAGAGGGTTTATTCCACCACGCTGTTTTAATGCGTGTTGGTGGAATACACAGGTGGCAAAATTTTAATGAAATTAGACACATGCAGGTTTCCTCACGATGTTTTTATTCACCGCCGAGCACGAGATGAATTATAAACACAAATAAAGCACATGAAAATAGTGGTGCTTGCCTGGGTTTGAACCCGAAATCATCGGTAAATCGGTCGGAAGATGCACGCGTGCTAACTACTGGGCCATCTCGGCTGAACCGAGAAATGGAAATAATATAATTTAAAAAAAAGGATGCATTTTAGTAAAAAAAAGGAAACAATAATGAGTATCAAAAGATCTCCCCCTGCTGGACCCATGTCATTGTTTGTTTTCTAAACCTTTTTTATGTTATACAAGGCATTTATTAATTCAGAAATAGACAGTCTAACGACTTAATCCTTACTGTAGCCGAATCCTTTTTCCTTATTTCCTACTAAACATTCAATTGCATATATTAGAGAGCTTCTGTTTTGTGTTGCAAGGCTGGTCAAGATCTTAAATCTTTTATCAGTCAGGTCAGTGTCAGGATTGAAAATGGACCTACACATCACTAGGCAGTTTGTGTAGTCACAGAATCGTAGATCGACGATAGATTGTAATCGTTGGTCGAAGTTGTGGGTTACAAAATCGTAGCAGTGCTACGACGTAGTGCTGTGTGTGTGATGACCAATGGGAAACTTCGATCATTTATGTTTTTAAGTCATGATTTATTGTTAAATACTATTTGTATAAACGCTTGTTACATAATTTTAATATATTTGTGATAGGTTTGTACAAAAACCTACGTTAAATTGAAATCGTGTCATTTGCGTTAAATGGAAAGTCCATTGTGTGCGTTGCTTTTGTTCGTTCAAAAGCAATAAATATCATCGTTGATCTTTTAGCTGAAAATTGTTTGCTACAAATAAGCCTGTCCTATCCAGATTGTCGTTTACGGAGGAAAATTGAATATTTTCTAGGTTACGCTTTTTGAAGTCAAATTTTAAAACTCGACGAGCGAAAACTTTTATCATTGGGACTTTTTATGGGCGAAAAGACTTATCGTTAAGTCAGTATTTAAGTATTTATTTTGAAAATTACTTCAGTTTTAGTATTTTATCTTAAATTAAATAAATATGAAGTTAATAAGTTCACATTTTTTTGACGCATTTAAAGTTCCAAAATTTAACTTCTAAAGTTTCAATAATAACTTCACCTTAAATCAAATTTTAAATTCTTAATTAATATCAAAAATTATTCAAATTCATCCATAATATCACGTCAGTTCAGTACATACATCTGGAATTGGCATCTTTAAACGGACTATACTTTGATTTTTTTTATACCCAGAGTTATTTTTGTGAGTGATTTTGGTGGCTGAATGTCATAAGAGCTGAATATGGGTTTTATTTATTTAGCGTAACGCATAAAATCGGCACATTATTCCATGTTTATTAAATCAAATGATAGTTGTCTGCCGTTAAAATATGCAGAATGTATGCTTTTTGCAGAACTATTTATAGCATACCCTCCAGTTCATCTCAAGTGAATGAAGATATTGAATGAGTATAGTGACGACACTTAGATTTAATGCATTACAAATGAAAATTATTGTACGAATTTTTAACAGTCTCTAATAGCAAGAAATATACAAAAGTTTTCGAGAATTCCTTAAGAACACTTTTCCCCTTACAACAGATTTACTACACAGAGTAAATCAAGAATATATCTTAAGATATTATCAACTGAAGCAAATTTTCATTTAGTTTTATTTTGTGTACCATTTGTTAAATTATATTATTTATAATAAACATAACCTACAGTTGTTAATTACAATCAAACACTAATATTTACCGGTATTTCAACGGCTATCCGCGGTGTACATTGGAGCGTAAACTCAAAATGTGTTATAATATCAAACACAGTAATTAAGCGGGGCTCGATAAATTATACTAGAGTTATCAAGTATGCAAATGGGGCATAAAAATGCTAATGAGTATATATATCTCGAGGTGAGTCAGGAATTAAGTTGTCCCGGTGTGTCAGATCATATTTAAAAGGTAAGATTATCATATAAATGTTTGTATGTGTTTTTATGGAGTCCTGTACAAATATTTATGTTATATAACAAGGGATATTTTTAGTAGTACATTTACCTATATTTATTTTTACGATATAATCAATTAAAAGAATTTAGATTTATTGTATGATTTTATATGTTGAAAAAGAGTAACTACTGAGTTTCTTGCCGGTTCTTCTCGGTAGAATCTACTTTCCAAACCGGTGGTAGCTTCACTTAATTATTAAATGACGATTCAAAAGTGCTTGTAAAAGCCCACTTGAATAAAGTTTATTTTGATTTGGTATAACATCGACATAATTGAGATCATATTTTCTTAATTATCCTATCGATTTACATATATAATATATACATAATTAAATTATTTAACTTTCCAGGAATACATTCTAGATTTAAGCTATTATGTATATAACTAAATGTATATTTAGTAATATTTACTTTTACCGTTGTTGCTGAAGCTATAATTAATACTTATATTTTATTTTTAAATTAAATTTACCTACCTATCTATTTAGATAGGTTAAGAGAATAATCATTTGATTATTCTCTTATCAATATAGTCTATTAACATTTAGAGTAACTTGTGGGGTTTAAAAATTCAATAACATATATTTTTTTAAATATATTTTAATTGTATGAATTTAATTTTACTCTTACATCAGCAATTGGTAACCGATTGAGATGTTATGTTCCTTGTACCTAAAGTTACACTGAATTACTCACTCTTAAAGCTAGAACACAACAATACAAAGCATTGCTGTTAGGCGGTAGAATAGATGAGAGGATGGTACCTACCCAGAAGGGTGCATGCAGGATACTACAAATGTATTATCTACATTAGATTTCATTTAATTTCATGTACAGTGTATCTATCGCGCTGATTTATTATTGATAATTACGATGAGATATCACCGTAAGTGTTATTCATAAACACCGTCACTGAAGCATTTAACACATGTAGATTCATGTACATTACTTGTTACTTGTGTATAATCTTTTTGTCTTCATTATTCGTACATGAATGACATTTAAGAGATATTTTTGTATAAGCTCGTATTTATACTATAAATATATTATTGTCAAATATAAAATCTACGTCCCTTGAGGCTGCAATTATTGCCTTACATACACTGCTTCTTTACAACGCTGGTTATCAATTTTAATGAGTGAGAATTCAGCAATGAATAGTATATATCATGTGGTAGAATAATTTCGTAGTAATAAGTAATAGTATGCATTTTTTTGACCATAGTTGTGAACATGTCAATAGAATATACAATAGATTTCAATCACAGTGCTCTCAATCCATAACGTTTTTGGCAATTCTCGAATGTGTTGGTGAAACACGTTTTCAAACGAGATAAGATTTACCGACGCACCGACTCTAACTGCAGGTCAAGCCTGGGGGACATTCGCAATTTGGGAACGTTGCCGGTACATTTCAGATTTTTACACGCCCCGCGCTTTAATTGCGATATCCCTTATAAACATTGCATTTTCAACAATAACTCAAACACATTTATACATTGCTGGCTGTCCACTGAGCGTTTGTTGACAATGTTATATGCGGTGCGTAATGTATGATATTGTTTGTTGTGTTTCGACAGCGTTGCATGTTTCGTAGTACGATCACCAAATAAATGATCGCTCCGGCCGACGGGCCCAAAACGAATGTCTCGTAAACCTCACGCATTCAATTACTCTTCGCGCGTTTTTTCGATGGCCGACGGACAGTAGGTTACAGAAAGCAATTTAGGGTATTCGGAAAACTGGCGGAGTAAATACCCTACCACGGTTTTTTGTTGTTTCGTTTTTATGTAATTCTTTTTAGGTTATTTCTGACGTTATAAAAAATACACTTTTACATAGAACTGTGTCTTACTCAAATTATATGCGTTTAAAATGACACTTTACTAACGCCTCTCAAATATCTTTTTTTTTATGGTATAGGTTGGCAGACGAGCATATGGGCCACCTGATGGTAAGTGTTCACAATCACCCATAGACAATGACGCTGTAAGAAATATTAACTATTCCTTACATCGTCAATGTGCCACCAACCATGGGAATTAAGATTTTATGTCCTTTGTGCCTGTAGTTACACTGGTTCACTCACCCTTCAAACCGGAACACAACAATACTGAGTACTGTTATTTGGCGGTAGAATAACTGGTGAGTGGGTGGTACCTACCCAGACGGGCTTGCACAAAGCCCTACCACCAAGTATCATATCACTATGAGACTTTAAATTGAAGATTATAATCTTGAAATAAATTATGATCGTTGTTATAACACTCTAAATATTATTGTCGTTAGTAGAAATACAATATTGGAAGTATTTAGAATATCTTTCTTATAGTAACAGTCTGTGAATATCATACTACTGGGCTAAGGAATCTTGTTCCTTTGAGAAAGGACTTAGAGCTAGTTTCACCATGCTGTAATGTGGGCTGGCGGTGTGGAAATTCATTTTAATTAGACACATAGCCTTGTAACTAATCCCTACCTAAAGTATTAATATATAATTTTACGTTTTTATTTTAAATTGCGTTTTGGCTCGTGATTTCGTCTAGATGGTTTGGACCCAATATACGTTATGTATGCGTAATAACCGTGTTCTTTTAGAGCGTCAGAGATCACATGCTCAATCGACTATAGCGGAGTCAAATAAAACTAGGTTAATCATTTAAATACGTGTTATAATAATAATTTGTTTAATTAAAAAAAATAATAAATAATCAGATGTATGAGATTCCGGTCCCATTTCCTTTAGCACCTCTTACGAGTAGCTGAAGGATGTCGCTCCAACCCATCATTTTATATTTAACTAATTTTGAAAAATATAAAAGTGGGGGGAGGTTGAATTGGCCCCGCGCCCGCCATCAACAGTAGATTCCAACCATTGATCGGCGAACCTTCCTCGAACATGGGACGTGCACTTTTATAGTGCGCACACACTTTGTAAAATAATATACGTATAAAGTGGAACTAAAGTCCAACAGGTATCATAGACGTAGCTGAGGTGTATAGAAGACTCATAGTCTTACTAATAAACTAAACCGTGGTTCGGTAGTTTGCACAGTCGTAACTGCGGTGTATAAAATATTATTGTCTTATTAATAAACTAGACCGTAGTCCAGCAGATACCACAGCCGTAGCTGAGGTGTATAGGAGACTCATAGTCTTACTAATAAACTAAACCGTGGTTCGGTAGTTTTCACAGTCGTAACTGCGGTGTATAAAATATTATTGTCTTATTAATAAACTAGACCGTAGTCCAGCAGATATCACAGCCGTAGCTGAGGTGTATAGAAGACTCATAGTCTTACTTATAAACTAAACCGTGGTTCGGTAGTTTTCACAGTCGTAACTGCGGTGTATAAAATATTATTGTCTTATTAATAAACTAGACCGTAGTCCAGCAGATATCACAGCCGTAGCTGAGGTGTATAGAAGACTCATAGTCTTACTTATAAACTAAACCGTGGTTCGGTAGTTTTCACAGTCGTAACTGAGGTGTATAAAGAGTAGCCAATGCCACAAAAATAATAATCAATGTGAGGATCAAAGTCTCATAAATAGTAAACCAGTTATCGCTGAGGAAAACTGTAGCCATGGGTTCAACCCTGGATTATCACAGCATCAAATCACTGTCTCTCATACCAGTTCAAGCGCACTGTCAGGCGGCCTAATGTAAGGAATACGTATTTCGTTCAAATATCCACTAACGCAGAGTGTTGTTATATCGTATATATATAATACGTAATAATTCCAAACATAGTGGAATAAAATTCGATGAAACTCATAGATTACCGCGTAGGAATCATACGAGTGAATATAACACAATTTGTTATATTTTCTACCGTAGTAGATTATAAAGTATGAATATACATCATAACCGTATAGTTGTGTGATCGTTATCGCCGTACTCTCTTATAACTAAAACTTAAAACTAAGACTTATATCTAAACCGTACGTTTCCTTAACTAGCTTATAAACCTATTATACGCTTCACATATTTCGTTTTACTTAAACCTAAAGTGGATATAAAACTTAACTTCAACCTACAACAGGCACACACCCGATACTAGTTTACCCAAACCAGCACAAAGCACAGATCATTAATTGCATGTGATAATCAATTTCAATGTGATATGCAGACTTATAACTAAATTAGGTGTCCTACTTCATGTCTCGTATGATATTCTTAACACTAAACTAAAGGGGCGTCCTTAAAAGTCGAACATTTTGCTACAAACGACACTTCTCGTATAAAACGATTAGTGCGCCATGATTGTGTATATAGTTATTGCAGCCTGGATGAAATCCATTATTTGAGCCCGTCACTGCATGAACGTATCACTTCAGCTTATTACAGCCTCCGCAACGCCCTGCAGCATTCGGTCGTGATACTGGTACTACCGATTGATGAAAGACATCAACAACGCCATCGTAACGTCAACCAGCCATAGCTCAGTACCACATAGTACATACACTACTCTAGCAACCCAGTAAGACAGAGTGAGGGATATTACCATATCGTTATACAGTAACCTCGAACCCCGAAACCATCTCACATAGGCAGCCTCCTCGGCAACAGAAGGGGGGACACTACCGTATCGCCGAAGACGTTATACAGTAACCTCAAACCCCGCAACTGTATCACCGAAGCAAATTCAAGACGACATCGCCACGAGGGACACTAATGCAGCGATCAAGCCGCACAGCCTCAAACCAAGCGTCGAATCATCAAGAATCCACCAGAGTATATGCAGTACAGTATTCGTGCGCGATCATTATGCATGTGCACAATACAAATATATTATAAAGGTTTTGTTATTAAACAATAATAATCTTAAAACAAATAGATCATCGTCTTTGTGATCGTACCAATAAGTATGCTTTTATGCATATGTCTGATAATATTTATAGAGTTTTTAAAACGACCGCTTTACGAACTTGCGTCCGTCGATCGACACAGTTTTACATTGAAGAGTTTAGATTTTAATTGTTACACGAACTTATGTTCGTCAATCATCACAGCAAACCTGTGATCGTACCAAAACAATGCTTGTATGCAATCTGTTTACTGACAATATTTATAGATTTCTTAGAACGACCGCTTTACGAACTTGCGTCCGTCGATCGACACAGTTTTACAAGAAGAGTTTAGATTTTAATTGTTACACGAACTTATGTTCGTCAATCATCACAGCAAACCTGTGATCGTACCAAAACAATGCTTGTATGCAATCTGTTTACTGACAATATTTATAGATTTCTTAGAACGACCGCTTTACGAACTTGCGTCCGTCGATCGACACAGTTTTACAAGAAGAGTAAACTCTTCAATATAGTATATTCCATAATTAATAGTCATTGAGGTAAACCTCTGACATCAGTATGTATCGCCCCGTACATACGTATTTGCAATTAAATATTTTCAATACGGCCACCATCAAACCGTTTTATATCATATTGATATCATTATTAAATTTTATATAATATATATGATGTCTCATTGAGAACATTCATTTATATGACGGCCTGCCATACCGTCATTTGTAATAATAATTTGTATTATTGCACGCGGCCGGTGCAGCGAGCGCGTCGCTCCGCGCGTTCAAATTGCACCGAGTCGCTGGGCATCATAGCCCCTATATTGCACGCGGCCGGTGCAGCGAGCGCGTCGCTCCGCGCGTTCAAATTGCACCGAGTCGCTGGGCATCATAGCCCCTATATATGCCTGGCGATGAGTATGACATTCGGCGCGGTCTAACGTTAAAATCAATACATGAAACATATTATTTATTACACGAACGTTATCCACAATAATGTACATTAAAAAAAGTATGTTTATTATAATGCCATTCCTTTTATCATCCTTATTTATTACATGTAAATGTATTAAATTACTATGCAATGTAATCTCTATGTATGTTTTTATGTTTCCGTATATGTATTTATGTGTGTATGTATGTATGTATGCATGTTTTTAATATCTCCAAAACAACGCGACCAATTTTGATTACATTTTAATACGTGCTTTATATGGTTCACCGACGACTTATATTGAACCCGGATAGTTGCTCTACAACATACTTTAAAAAAAAATGTATTAAATCAATCACATTCATTCTCATGTATATAGTATAGTCCGTTACATCCTGCATGTGTTTAATTTCAAGCTTGCGATGTTATTCTTCATTATCAAGGTCGAGAGTAAGTGGTGCTTATCTCTCATCGATTAAGATTCGCACTAAAAAACTCGGTCGCTTTTTTTGTATGTATGTATGACAAGAAGGTATGTGGTACGCGTCACACACACACACACACACACACAATGACTTAATAATAATAAAAATAAACATGAGACAACATCACATACATTGCTCTGAACCCAATGGAAGTAGCTAAAGCACTTGTGTTATGGAAAATCGGAAGTAACGACGGTACCACAAACATCCAGACCCAAGACAACATAGAAAACTAATAATAATCTACACCGACTCAGCTGGGAATCGAACCCAGGACCTCGGAGTGGCGTACCCATGAAAATCGGTGTAAACACTACTCGACCACGGAGGTCGTCAAAATTAATTAATCCAGATCAGCGGCGGGGCAGAGACATGATAAAAGAGCATCATACCATTTACCGTCTTAGCATACTCACTATTATTGTCAATAAAAGTCTTCAAATAAAATATTTCTATCTTTAAACACAACACCAAAGACAATTCCGAAATATTAACTATTATAATAAACTATAAATCCCCGCCGCACCGTAATTAAGCTATTGCATAATATTTTTCGTTCGAACAATTGTTTATTTACAATTAATATAACACAGCTATACAAATATTTAATTAATAAAACAAAACCGCAATTCGCTTACGGATTCCGCGTACATTTGTCATCGGATAAGTGGTTGTGACCGCGAGAATAAATAGCTTATTATGGTTTTGTGTACTATATATCGTCGGATTAATTAATATTGCACCTGAGACGGAATATTAATATAATAATTTTTTTTATTTACTATTTTTATTAATATAAATAAATATTTTTCTAAACGGAATCACATCAAAATAACAGATGTGATATTATGAATATTCTAGCTCGCGTTCCGACTCCGTACATAAATAAATATGATAGATTATTTGATAAAAAAATATCCCGTTCTGAATCAATATCAATCATGTTCAAATTAATAAGGGAAGATGGACCAAATAACGTGCAGGACCATCTATTTCTAGTTGTTATAAGTTGGTCCCACTCAAGCACACCTACATAAAAAAACGCATGAAAATATATATATATATTTATTAATATAATATATAATAATCTGCTTAGAAAGAATTAAACAGGCATAAAGTGAAGAAATGATTATTGATCAAATTAATATATTATTTTCAATCGTCTTTTAACTTTAAGCGTATCGTTAGCGTTTAATTATAATTGAATTCCATTTTCAAAACGTATTTAATGACATCATTACATCATAATCTCAGCGCACTATTTATAGAACAAAATCATTAAGGCCATTGTTCTTTGACGTTTAAAAATCCCGTCGTAAATCAACGGCCCACGCTTCATTATTACGATGCTAATTGTGTCGACAACTTTAAAAGTTCTGATAGTTGGACAACATTACCTGCATTGCGGACGCTGTGAGATGATACAGCGATTGTTATACTTTACATTATAGAAGCGAGTGTGCTCCCCACTTCAAATAAGTTGGAACGCAAATTAAAACTTATGAGAGGTTGAGAACAAAGAGAAATTCACACCGGTTATATGTTAAAAGGTACTGCTCGTATTTCATTAATCTAACCGTGAAATTTGAATGGGTTATTTGAATAAATTCGCTTCGAATTTATTAGATTTATTTTTTTTAATTTATTTTCATTTTCAACGAATTACTGCGTTTTTAGTCGATGTTAACAAGAATTAGGTATTTTTAGAGATTACAATTAAAAATATTTTAAGATTTTTTTGAATATATTGCTATAGAGTTTTGTTAAATGAATAAACAAATTTTAAAGTAATATTATAACACTGTATAATATAGATACATAATTATAATCACTATCAATATGTAAGTAAAGTGTTTTTAAACATAAAATTATATTGATTTTATTATTTATATAAAATTAAGAGCTGGTCATTGAGAAAGAACAATGACTTGGGCCCGGCTTCTTTTGAGAAGTTTTGGAGTTTTTATCACTAAACTACTCCAACATAATTTATTAATTTATAAGTTGATATATAAGCATTTAAGGACAAGCACGACATTGAGTAATGAAGCATTCGAAAAAGAATAAGTTGATATATAGGATTTATTACAATATAATTTAATAATTAATAATATTTACCTATATCTACCACTACTTCAATAAAATATTACATGATTCCTTCAAAACGGAAATATCAATAGGATACTCATAAGGTTTTTAAAACTTGGTTTTTAAAGTTGGTGATGCATTGAGGACGTGAGAAATGATTATAATGTTTTACTGGCCTTATTTCTTTTTCTACTAGTGATCATTTACCATCAAGTAGACCAGTTGGACGTCCGCCTATACATGCTATAAAAATATACCTGATAGTTTAATAAATGATGTAGTCAATTGTGACATTTTTCTTGTGTGATTAAATTAATTTGAAAATCTGTTGACCACATAAAAACCACTCACAATGAAAGAAAAAAAGGGAAGAAGAATCGACGATATAATTTAGAAGAGTAGGTAACGAAGTCGCCACACAAAATGCCGAATGGAAATTCTTCACAAACTAAAAAGAAGTCCACAAAACTAGACCTACGTACACGAGAGTCGTAATTCGCGACACAAACATTCGGTAACAAAAGCGCACGGATGGAACACATAAACCTGCCTAGCTGATGTTCCGTTTTGCCATTCCGCCGCGGTACCCGAATAAATGAATAAACGTATCTTTTCAAATGGAAAGCATACCGAAAAAAGCCACGGCGAAAAAATATATGAGCGCTGAAGCGGTTTTTTATAGCCACAGCTATAGGCTTCCGCGCTAATCTCTTAACTCTTGCCGTGGAAACAATAAAACGTCGTCGGTCGAGTTTTTAGCACATGGACAAAAAATTTACCCCGAAAAATGTCCGGGCCACCATCCGCGATATTTTTTACAGGTGAATTTTATTCAGCTGGCTGTTTATCTCCGCTAATGCCTATATTAAAACTTTCATAATATAATCCTAGAGGTAACGTTTTATCGTTCTTTGTGGACGGTATTTAATATACTCATTGTAATGGACCGTTTGATACCTTTTTTATTTAATATAAATATTTTTCTATTTGTTTTGGTCACCTAAAATAGTTGTTAAATGACGATTCAAAAGTGCTAGTAAAAGCCTACATGAATAAATAATTGATTTTGATTTAAGAAAACCAGTGGTTTTGTTAATAATTAATCGTCGTAAATACACTTGATAATTAAGAGCAGCTTTAATTTTTTTTTTTCAATAAAGTTTCACTTTACTTAAATCTAAGAAATATTTAACCATAAAAATGTTCTTTAGAAAATTATGCGATCTCGATGGAAAGCATCAACAAAAATATTCCGCATTTAGATTTTAGCTTTTATTCAAAACGCTAAAATGCAACAGTATTATTACATCAACGTTGTCTGTTTCTTGTTGGTCTACTGGCTAAGTTAAAAGATTGCAGATCCAGAGTCCTTGGTATGAAGTTCATTTGACTGAAACATTTTTCATCAAACCATTTCAGCTCAAAGCTTGTGAGTGAGTACACTCCCGTACCTTAGAAAGCATGTAAACAGTCTTGTGGCATTTTTCCCGTTGTGTCAGATTTGCCACCAATGGGAGATTATAAACAGGGAATACAAAAATGCACTTGTATTGGAGTAGACACTTGAGTACTATAATTTATGGCCCGCGTAATTGTTTTGTCTCTCTTGAGATCGGCCGCATTGAAATCAGTTAGTAGAGATTTTATTGTGTTTATATTCATAGGATTGTTATGTCTAAAATAATAATATTCCCCCTTTTCTCTACCCATAAAGAATTGTATTTATTTGAAGATATTCCGTATATGTATATTAATATTTTAATAATAAATAGATTTAACAAACGAACACTTAATTGAATGACACAATTAAAAAAATAAATAAGAAAGAGAAAATCGTTCGCTTTTAAAAGCTTTAATTTTTTTTTATCGATGTACCCATTACATACATTACCATATCGCTTAAAATCCTTATTTAAAATGTAATAATAAAATTTTAATGTCCTTTTAAAGCTGAATGTAAACTTTAAAGGCCATATAAAACTTTAAGTGCTCAACTACGTCAGAGTAATTTTCGTAAAATTATGTTTATTTAACATGAATTTTACTTTAAACACCTTTATATATAAAAAAATATATGGTATGGTAAATGAGGCAACTGATGTAAGTGGTTATCACTAATCATCCCTTACATCTTGTAAACTTATAACATTTTGTGGTAGGACTTTGTGGAAGTCCGCCTGGGTAGGTACCACCCACTCATCAGATATTCTACGGTGAATGAGCCAGTGTAACTACAGGCACAAGGGACATAGCATCTTAGTTCCCAAGGTTGGTGGCGCATTGACGATGTAAGGATTAGTTAATATTGTCTATGGGTAATGTTGACCACTTACCATCGGGTGTCCAATATGCTCGTCCTCCAACCAATTCCATAAAAAAAATCTCAACTACGCTACCAAAATTAGGAACGAAGAAATTCATACTTCACCCCTTAAGCGTAACATAATAATAATAAGTTATTTTGATCGACAGAAGAAAGTGTGATATAATATGTAACACTAGGTATCTTCCTTACAAGTACTAAGTTCTATCTTTAAGATAGTAATATTTATAAATGTATTGATTATTCAGGTCATGGTGAGCATATGGTCAGGTTATCAATACTATCTGATCGTATGTGGCCAATTCCAAATAAATGTTACCAATACCAAAAAGTATGGAGGATTATATTATTTATACCGACAGTTCATGTATCCACGATATTATGTTCAATATATTTGTTCATATTAAAAATATACTATTGTGTATTGTGTAGTTCATATTTCCAAGTCATTCTGTTAACGAAATCGTAGCAGCTCTACGAATTCGTAGCATGCGACTGTATATTTTTGGTGAGGAAGAGATAATCTCCAAAAGTCGTTTAATAAAGTGTACTGATAAATATTTTGTACTAATCTTTAATTATTTTTTTCAACAAAAAATGTATGTATCATGTTACAAAGTTCCAATAAAATATATTTAGTGACATCTATAAATACAGACAATCATATTTTAAATATAAAATATATTAATACATTTCCACTCATAATAATAATATACATTAATACTTTTATATAATCGACTCCTTCTAATAACGAAATAATTAAATTTATTTCTAGAAGTCTTTTATTTTTTTCCATCGTTTCGTTTCTGGATTCCAAACTGGAATCCTCCTACATAATTCAAATACGGAACCGCAGAGGAAATTGTATCCGCAAACTCTCTGCTTCTTATCTAACAAAAAGTAAATAAAACTAAGTAGAGAAACACTTAAGCACTATCTTGAAACTCGTATATCTTACTAATCACATAACTTAAACAATACTTTAAAATTGTCTAGTTAAAAATATCTCAAACAATTACAATAAAGTATAATTTATTGCTTTTGTAGAAAATAACACATGGATTTAAAAATGGTGCGAATAAAATCAGTATTATATATACAATATTTACAATTTATAAACATAATATATAAGTATAAGTGAATTCAGAATTAGATTATGTAATATATTTAAATCTTAATTGTTTTACTTGCTTTTCATACTTTATTTTATTGTTTTGAATTTTAATGTGTTTTATCATTTGTTTCTATTAATTTTACGTGGGAACTCGATTGATTTATGTTTTTTTTTTCAAATCAATAAATACATTACATTACTTAGCATTTATTGAATTCCGAATAATACATATATAGAATAGAAAGCCTTTTATTTCTCGCATAGAATTAAAAAAATAATTACAATTTACATTTCATTACATTTTAATTATAATATATATAATGAATTTAATATAATTTAAAATAAGCGATAAAATCTTGATTAAAATATAAGTTAAAATATTTCAGTTGTTTTTCTTGCTAGCATGCAAAAACCCCTCTTATATGAAGGTGAAGGCTTCCTCCAGACTTTTCTATTTTTGGTGATTGTCATTCAGTTTTTACCAGCTATTTTTAAAATATCGTAATTCCAACGAATTAATCGTCTTCCTCTCTTTCTAATACTTTCTATATTTATACTCATACATTATAATATACTTTCAACATATAATTGTATATGTTACGTTCTGTTATTTACAGCTCACAGTTATTACCTGAGATTACCTTACGTAAACTATTCAGTAAGTATGTCACGTGACAGCTAGGTACTAATTTAGTACGCATAATAAATCTACACTGCGAGCCGCAGCCAGTTGGAATTAACCTCGTTGAACAGGTGTTAATATTATATAATATATTGTAATTAACCATTGGACGCAGATTTGACAGCTTATTTATAAATTGTAGTATTACGTATGAGCTTTATATTAAATATCTTGCATGTCTGTGTACTTAAGGCTTTATGGGTCTCTATCTAAAGTAAAAGGGAATCAGTTCATTTTATTTTTTACTTGCATAACAATAACAATAAATGACTTGGATGGAAAGTGTCGCTGATTATAACGCTGATATTACACTGACATAAGACACAAATACTTCTTAATTTTGATTTAAATATTACCACGGAATTCTAGCAATTCTTTGCAAGGCCCCTGGTCTTGCAGATGTCCATGGGCAGTGATAATTACTTTTCATCAGGTGAGACTAATGCTTGTTGGACCTATAACAAAACTACGACATATTTTATGAAAAATATTACATATAATAATAACTTATTTATGTTTTTTTTCTTTTCAAATTGAAGCTTCGATCATCACGTTTAGGATATTCTTTAGGAAAAAAATTTTTCTTATTAAAATTATGTCAATAGTCATGGTTATAGATTTCGGAAACAACGTATCAATAAAAGTATAAGACGCTCGGTGCGATGTCCGTAAAGCGTAGTTGAATAAGTATAAATAGGTCGCTGAGCGTGACACAACACTGAAAAAAAAACAGTAAAATATTATACGAACGATTTATTAATGTTTCACCATAAATATTCTATATAAAAAGTAACCTATGAATGTGCCTCGTCGCAGTGAGGGGTATTCTCGCCGAGAGGATAAGGTTTGAAGAATTCCACAATACTCCTTAAAACCGGATTGGTACATAAACGTGGCAAAATTTCATACACATTCAGGTACTGAGGTCAATACACTGTTGAGTACGAATTCAATTATAAACATAATTTGAATATGAAAATAACACCGTACTTAGCAGAGATTCTCAAAAGCAAGTCCAGACTTTATGTTCTTTATTTGAAATTTATTTGCCTTAATCGCTAAATATAAAACCTCTTTTTATGTAAACGCAAAAAATATATTTAATTACGCTTAATATGTTTACTCGGCAACAAATTTTCCTTTTAGAGTCAAATTGGTACAACTCATTTCAGAACTCCACTATCCTAGTGTTTACCGTCAGATGCGGTATCGAAAAGCGGCAATAGCAAACAGAAATACTCTTTGCGAACAAAACAGACTAATTCTATACTCGCAAGCTATTTTAGGAATCCTTGCGAACTTATTCAAAGGGTATATGGTTGAAAGTTGCTTGCAATGGACAAGATCAGCTTAGCAACATCGACAATAGCACTTCGGCCAGCGCCAAAATGTTTAAAACAAATATTCATTGTATGCAAATTTGGCCAGTCGGGATTAGAAACGTTATTTGGGTATATTTTTATATATTGATATAGTAAATACCAAATCTTATTGAAAAAATGAAATATAATATATTTGTTCAAAAATATTTGTGGAAAAATAATTATATATGACACCTTAGTACACAAAGAGTAGTTATATTATAAGAGATAGGCGACTAATTGATATTAATACTGCTAGATTACTATATTTTAATGCTTTTAATATAAAAATAGCAATTGTTTTTCAGCCTATTATATTTAAATTTGAAATGCAGTGTGGTTCTTAATATATTGTAATTCAATCGTAAAAAGTATGTATTTACTTCATATGAATCACACTGAATTTCAAATTTATATATAATCGGCTCAGTATCAAGATGGGTTTACAAATCGACATACTTGTTATTTTGGTATTGCAACAGCAACATATAACATTTGTATAAACAGATCGAGAAATAAGGAATACTTCACATTGAGCTTCAGTAGAGATTAAAACGCCTGTGCAAAAAAAAATAAGATCAGGTCTCGTTGATATTCTCAATTACTTGGTATTATTTTCGTAGCTGGCAAGGTTTTGTGCAAGATGATGATATGATGTGTTCGTGCCTAGGTGGGTAGGTACTATCCACGTATCATATTCTACCAAACTATAACATTTTAAAAACAATAGTACATATTATTGTTGTGTTCTGTTTGGAAGGGCGAGTAAGTCAGTGTAACTAAATGTACAAGAGTTGTCCCTTGTTGGGTATCATACATACATCTTAGTTTCCAAGGTCGGTGGCGTATTGGCGATAGACGAATGGTTAAACCCTTATATTACCTTATTACACCTTTTATATAATGCTAAAAATATTATTCGCTAAAAGTATCAAGCGCAAACGCTGCTATAAATATTCTGTGATCCACAAGTTATACAGATATCGGCTTAAAATAATCATAAATTTTAAGTCTATACATTTATAACTAAACTATGATTAAAATGTATTAAAAATAATATTATAACGTAACGATTTATTGATAATATGGCGGAGGTTATTTGCATAAAACACGACGAATAAATTATGTTCCTATAATCAAGATTCAAGTTTATGCTTTCCACGGTAATGACATGCAACGGTTAAAAATTATATTTATTAACTGCATTTGATATATACTATTACATGGAATTAAGATTGTAAGGTATTATTTTATATTCTATTGCATTATTTTCGTACAGCTCTATTCATTATAAAAATAATTAATGGATTGGATGATGAATGATGATTGTAAATACTACACAACTATCACGGTTTACGGACAATAGCCCAATGGGTCAATAGTCCAATGGGTTACGATCGATCCTGTCGTTCTGTGATCCATCGGGCTATTGTCGTCCCCACACCTAACACAAGTGATAAGCTTAAAAGGAATAGTGATTCCGTAATGAATATGGGGCATCATTACCATTATTTTAAAAAAAGTTGTACATATTGTGTAGTATATAGAATTATGTGTATTATATTTTATTGTGAATCTTGTGCCCAGAATTTACCTTACAACAAGTGATTTGTCCTAAATTTTGGTAACAACTGACCACACTCATCGTACTTCTTAAAATAAATAAAATAGCAATCGATGTAACGCTTTACCTTATTTTATGTGGATACTGTGATAATATTGAATGAATTAATATATTTTAGTGTAAACCACAGTAAATGAAATATTGGTTTTGGTCATTGAATATGATTCCGTATTATTTATTTATAATTTATTGTTTGATATAAATGTAAACATGGACTTATTTTTTATGTCGATCAATTAAAGTTCTAAAAAGTTCGATAAGAAATTAACAATATATCGTCACAATCATTCGTATATATTAATGAGTAATGAAGAACCGTGATAAGTATTTTTCTTCGAACCCAGAAATTTGGGATCTGCAGCTTTATATATAGCCATGATACCATCGAAGCAATAATAAGCAGCGTTACATACATAAATGATATTTCCTGTGGTTCATAGAGACAGCACAATTTCTTTTCGTTTATTCTCAACGGATTCCACATTCTGAACATGAGGCAACTTTACGATGAACTAACATGACAGACATATGTATATATGTAAAATTCAAAAGAGTTTGTGAATGTGAAGTAAAGATAATATTGAAGATGAATTCTTTTATTACGATTGAAACTCGTAACCTTTTGTTGAAACAGGGAGAGGGGTGTTGTATGAATCTTTCATCTGTTTTAATGTAGCGTTGTAGATTCTAACACAAATCATATAATTCCTGTAACTAGATCATTAAGAATGTTAGAGTTAAAATACTATTTTTTTTTTATGACATAGGTGGCAAACGATCAGGAGGCTCACCTGATGGAAAATGACTGCCACCGCCCATGGACATCTGTAACACCAGGAGGCTTGCAGGTGCGTTGCCGGCCTTTAAGAAAGGAGTACGCACTTTTCTTGAAGGTTCCCATGTCGTATCGGTTCGGAAAAACCGTCGGCGAAATCTGGTTCCACAAAGTGGTTGTGCGAGGCAGAAAATGTCTAAGAAATCGCGCTGTTGTGGATTTTCGGGCATCGAGGTGTTGTAGGTGAAACTTAGAATTTTGACGAGATGTCCGAAGGTGAAATTCAGCAGCCGGGATTAATCCAAACAATTCCTCGGAACTTTCCCCGTGAAAAATTCGGTAGAAGATGCAGAGTGATCCAACATCTCTACGCAAAGCCAAAGGATCAAGGAGATCGGAAAGGGCTTGATCGCCGATAACTCGAGCCGCTCTACGTTGTATACGGTCAAATGGAAGGAGCTGGTACTGGGGAGCACCCGCCCAGAGGTGAGTGCAGTACTCCATGTGAGCCGAATTTGCGCCTTGTAAAGTTTTAAGCGATGGGCCGATTTGAAAAACTGTCTCGCCTTGCTGAGCACAAACAGCTTTTTTGAAGCCAATTTGGCTTTGCCTTCCAATTGACCGCAGAACTGAACGAGGCTCGAAATATCAACGCCAAGTATTCCGATACTACCGAATGAATGGAATGTTCTCATTAATAATATTAATAATGCTAAAGTAAATCTATAGAGTTTCTTAGTTAAATATGAAAAAATCTAACTCACTCTCTACTTCTGATTAAAATATCTTTTCATGTCTCAAATTATTTTATGTCAAATATGACATAAACCTGTCACAGAATCAAAGAATTTTTGTCTAGTGATAAATATTTTCTCGAGGTTTATTTACCTTCTCATTTGTGTATTCAAGATGAGCGGATTCATTTTTATTCCTTTTATCTCTAGTCACGGCCTTACTTACTTATAATAAACAGCGTCATGGTTTTCTCATAAGAATTCAAATCTTTATTTCTTTCTGAATTTGATAGATTTTGTTAATACTAGCTACTGCGTTTTTTGTCAGTATCAAATAGCTCGCATAACCTCTCTCTCTATTTGTGTCATATCTAGTAGCGTCTGATTTGAGACCATAGATAGAGCACTCATTATTTTTTTTAAATTTGTAAACGAGTCAAATCATGGTTGGTGGTTAACGGTACTCACGAGTTAATCCAAAGTTGCTGCCTTTCAGATAATACTCTTTTTGAGTCACGCTTAAAAGATAAGTATTGTAGCGCTGAAAAAACATCGAGGAGGTAATACAGAATATACGAAGACGTGTAGTGTGAGTGATGAATGAAGCTGTGGACATCAAATCAAATAGTTCCCCAAAAAGAAAGGGTCTAACCCTTTGAAAGAACACCCATAGACTAATAAAATATCTGAGCTAAAAATAACTTATTTTATATTGTTCTTCAACTAATTCGTTCAATAGTGAGACGACAAATTTATTACACCAATCGGTTATAATCAAAATATTGTCTTTAAATCTCAAGCAGTTAGTAAAATGTGTTGGTTTCAAAATTGAAAATGACGTACAGATAAATTTTCAATACATTTATAACACACGTTAATTAAAATCATATATTAAATGTACAGCAAAATCAATACAACATCTAAAATAATTGGCACATTCTGTACCGAATCAGCACTACTTATGACCGAAATTATACCTTCTAAATAGTCCAAATAATAAGGTAAATTAAACCTTAATCGTATTGCCATAAGAGTGATAATGTCTTGCATTGCCTGACATGTTAATCAGTACCGTACATACTTTGTTTGCCATGATCCCAAACTGCGATAAATTGAAAACAAACATCGTGTGTTGTTTAGAAGATGAGGGCAGGTTGAATTTACAAATTATATTTCACATTTGGGAATATATACTATAATTGAAATATATGCTTTATATAAAGTATGGGTCTTGTACCTATGGCTTTAACTGAACATTATTATTGTACGGAAATGAACTTCCTGTTTTTGGTTGTATATGTGAATCATGTTGTACTCAGCGGTGCTGATGCATGTTGTAATCTGCCACGTGTATCTAACCCACATTTTTTTTAATGGTATAGGTTGGCGGACGAGCTTATGGGCCACCTGATGGTAAGTGGTCACCATTACCCATAGACAATGACGCTGTAAGAAATATTAACTATTCCTTAAGTCGTCAATGCGCCACTAATCTTGGCAACTAAGATATTAAGTCCCTTGTGCCTGTAGTTACTCTGGCTCACTCACCCTTCAAACCGGAACACAACAATACTGAGTACTGTTGTTTGCCGGTAGAATAACTGATGAGTGGGTGGTACCTAACTAGACGGGCTTGCTCAAAGCCCTACCACCAAGTAAATGGAGCACTCTGGTGAATTACTCTCCAAAACTTATTTTTCTAAAGGAAACAAGATCTTAGCTGAGTAGTGACATATACAAATTGTCACCATATAGGGTAGCAAATGACCAAATGACTCTTATGGGATAGTAAATGGCAACCACAGCCCTTAACATTGGCCTTTAAAGCTGTGCCCTAAAGTTTTACCCGCGTTGAATTTAAATTATACATACCTCTTTCGTACTGGATAACTTTTATGGTTTCGGTAACCTTAGGGTCGTAGCGTGAAATTATATACCCTTTAACCTTTCTCAATGAATGGACTATCTAAGGTAAAATATTTAATTCGTATGATGTCCTTCGATTATTGCGTTCCACCTTTAGTATATAAATATAAATTACCATGATATACATAGTTTATCATGGTAATTTATATTTATATACTGGTATATGGTATAATTAAAATAGAAACATAACAACAGCCTGTAAATTCCTTCTCTCCCTTGGAACAGAAGTGTTGGATCATAATCCACCACGCTGTTCCAATGCGGGTTGGTGGAATACACATGTGGCAGAATTTCTATGAAATCCAACACATACAGATTTCCTCACGATGTTTTCCTTCACCGCCGAGCACGAGATGAATTGTAAACACAAATTAAGCACATTAATCAGCGGTGCTTTCCTGGGTTTGAACCCGCAATCATCGGTTAAGATGCGCGCGGCCATCTCGACTCTTTGTTATGTTATGTACATACTAGTAATACAAGAAATAAGAATAAGCTTGTAACCCCCAGTTTCCGTTTACATACAGTAAATAGAACATATTTGGGCAATAGTATATATATATAATTTACCATTTTCAAAATTTAAAAGGATTATTAAGACTAAATTAATAAATAAAGCATATTATTCATTAAAAGAGTACTTTTTAGAAAGAAACGCCTGGAGTTAGGCTCGGGTTCCATCATAGGACACTAATTACTGTAAATTGCACATTTACAACAGCATTGTAAACCTGTTTATTTAAAAAGAGCAACTATGCGAGTTTCTTGCCGTTTCCCGTTCTCGCTAGAAGCTGCTTTCCGAAACGGTGGTAGTATTTAATTAACGATTCAAAAACGACTCCTTGTGAAATTTACTTGTATAAAATTGATTTCATTCGATTTGATCTGATTTGAGGCATGCATCAAAGTAGTACCATATGACAACGTGTCAAAATTAGTGGGAACCACACCGCTGTTTTACAATAGAAAATACCTACCCTCAAAAGTCTGTACAAATCTTTATGCTCTAATTTTAGCAAAATGAACATAATTTGAATAATATTTCGTATATTGCTAATTATAAATAAAATTATATTTAATATAAAAATAATAAGCTTTAAAAACATTCGTGCTAAAGACGATGATTTTTTATAAAAATAAAACATTACACAACCTTGTAACTCATTGAACCATAGCTTCTTTGAAACAACATAAATTGTCGCTTAAAAGTGTTATAAAGTGCTATAAAAAACTATTAAATGGTTCTAATAAAAATAGGGAGAATATAAAGTTTTGAAATTCCCACCAATAACACATGCGGAGTCCGAACGTTTAGACCAAACGAATATCATAAAAAAGTCCAAAACATATGTTGCTGGGTAAAGTGCACTGACCGCATGCATCCCCGGGGTTCTAATAACACAGCTTGTTAAATTTAACGTAAATGCGATATGAAATTCTATTCCCCGTGAAAGAATATCAAGGAGACTTTATGTGAATTTTATTTATTACTCTACTGTGACCCATCTGATTTTATGCACTTAGGCTTTTATGAAAACTTACCTGTGGATGTATTCTGTTAGAAAAACTAGAATACCACCGCACAACACCAGCGCGAAATAATTATAATATTTATAAAATACACTTGTCAAAATAGGTTATCACCGTGTGTCAGTTGTTAACATTTCGAAAACCAACTGTCCCAAACACAATTCGTAAAAAACATAACCTTTGAAATTTAGTGTTGGATTGTAAATAGCATATAGATACTTAGTGGTAGGGCTTGTGCAAGCTCGTCTGGGTAGGTACCACCCACTCATCAGTTATTCTACCGCCAAATAACAGTACTCAGTATTGTTGTATACCGGTTTGATCGGCGAGCGAGTCAGTGTAACTACAGGCACAAGGGACATGACATCTTAGTTCCCAAGGTCGGTGGCACATTGACGATGAAAGGAAAGGTTAATATTTCTTACAGCGTCATTGTCTATGGCTGATGATGACCACTTACCATCAGGTGTAGGCCTATATGCTCGTCCGCCAACATATACCATTAAAAATATATAATATTATTATTTTTACATAGAGCTCACCAATTAAACTTCTTTCATTTCTTTATTAAAATGGTATGAAATTTAACATTGTTCTGATTTTAAATTTGTTATATTGAACATAAAGTCATCTTTAGTTCCTAATGGAAAATTAAAACTTATATTCATATTCGATGCTTGACAAAACGAGTAGAGCAAAGATCAGAATAAAATGACTTAAAATTATTGGACTATTGAATATTATAATCCCATCTAGCCAAATAAATAATATAACAGTGTCTTATTTAATTCTTCTCAAATCCTCTACCAACTATATTATTATATTATTCATATTCCCTTGTGAGTGTAATTAAACTCTCTGAATAGTTCACTCACCCCTCACATTGAAACATAATCTGTATCATTTATATTCGACAATTTAATATTGAAAATGTGTAAATTGTCTGTACTAATCCTTATTACCAATTGTTATTAGATATAAATTATTATGATTTAGGTAGTCGGATGTCATCAGTCATCTGATGGTACGTAACTGTTCACCATCATACATTGGAATTGGACGCGATGTACATAAGATAAATTCAGTAGCCGGGATTGATCCAAATAATCCCTTGGAATTTTATTCGTGAAAAATGCGGGCGAAGATGTTGATTGGGTCAACATTTCTAAGCAAAGTCAAAGAACCACACACGTTGGAAAGGACTTAGTAAGGATAGTCGATTATACGTTGTTGTTGTTCAACGTTTAATAAGGTTAAAAAATCTGATACTGAGGAGGACAAGCCTTGAGGTCAGAGCAGTACTCCTTCCTCATTATGCAGAATTTGCGCTTTGTGTAGTTATTAGTCAATTCATTTGTCTTGACACTGATTATGAATTTTATTCTTATAACCAGAATGTTCATTTTTACAAAATCATATGATATTCGTTTTGCAAATCATTTAAAATCTAAATTTCAGTTAAATCTTTCGGTAAACAAGCAAGACATCTCTGAGTTCAATGGATGTGGGTGGCTTCGTTTTATTCGTCTATTTCCCGCTCAGTACATAGAAAGGGATGCGCCCAAATGTCACGGAAGCAAATTATTTACAGCCATTCCTTTAGACCTGCATCCGTATGATATGGCGATTGCGGTTAGTTATTAATGGCTTTGTATTTATATTTCTATTGAAATGTACTATCATATATACCATAAGTATTTATTTGCAAAGGGGAGAGCTGTTTTTGACATGTATAATTGGATTTGTATTTTGTATCTATCTATGTGTATTTGCATATCTTCCGACGAATTTCGAATTTGGAATAACAGATATAATACCGAATTTGACTGTAATAATGTTACTTTAATATTAAAATAAAACGATTCTGGCATACTACTTCTGTAATATGTAATCTCTTAGTCGTTTTTAGCATTAAATGAATGAACTATATAATCCTTATAGAATAGCTATGTGTTTATCTGTCCATGTTTCACATGATCAAACAAACGTAGTCTAAAACTATTTTCTGCCAGAATAGTCAGAAAATCAGAAAAAGAGGACAAGCATCATACAAGGTGGACTAACGATCTGATGAGGGTCGGTGGAAGCTAATGAATGCGAGTAGCGCCAGGCTTTTGTGGAGATCTTTAAGAAACAGTGTCGTCTTCTGGCTGAAATAATGATGATGATGAAATCGAGATTGTAATTTAAAAAAAGTTGAAAATGGGCACGTTATAAGAAATCCAAAAATAAAACGTCATAGAATGCATCAAATATTCTTCTATTTAGTGCTTTTTGTGCCTATTGGCTTACTTTTCTCTTGAAGGCTTAAGACTTATCCCACCACGCAGTTAGATTCAGTTATCATCAGTTTTAAAGTTACCATAGATTATATTAAATAAAATAAACAAATACAGATTTCATTCACCAAAATATAACGATATATATTAAGCATATATATCGTTATATTTTGGTGAAGGAAAGGTTACATTCCATTAATACTAGGAACAAGAATAAACCTTGTTACGCCTTGTACCCGATTACACAGGGTTAGTAACTCTTTTTTGGGGCAATGTATACGTTTTTACAACAGGATCCCAGAAAACGTCCAACAATATTCAATTATAAAATTCAAAAGAATCGTTAAAGAGCGTTTGTGTGCTAAAGGATATTACAGCACTAATGACTTTCTAGTTGACTGCACACCTTGGGAATGAGATGATCGCCTCCAGGCTGTTTCAAATAACAGGAATATGTTTATTATTGTAAATTATAAATTGACATTATAAAAAAAAAAAATATCCCGCTGAGTTTCTTTCGCCGGTTCTTCTCAGGTCTGAGGTATTTTATTCCGAACCGGTGGTAGATTATCGACAATCAATAAGAAAGTGTAAACACTTCTATTTTGAATAAAGGTTTTTGACTTTGACTTTGACTTTGACTTTAATTTCGACCTACCTAACCTAACCTTAGTAATTAATAAAAATATATGTAATCAATATCAATGAGTGTAAAATATATTCTTCCTTGAACTATTCAATTTCTTGTATCGTTTTAGACCTGTTTTATAAATTTTATGTTTTATTTAACTTTGACTGTTAAGCCTAGTTGTATGTGTGGGTTCAATCTAATGTTTGGGTTAAATAATTAAACTAAATTAAACTGGCTAAACTGCGCTTAAAGCCAGTTTAACCCAAACGGTTGAGCTAAAACTTTTCGCAGTCCTTTTGTTTTGATGATTTATATTGTCATTTACAGTTTTAGTATGTGGAATAAATTAGAGCTCGTCTTTTAAAATATTCCTTTCAAGCAAGAATTATTTTTATGCATTTGTCTCGAATGCATTGCATTTGCCATTTTAAGAAGTACTTAGTTTTTGTTTTAGTAGGTAGTAAAGTAACAGCCTGTAAATTTCCCACTGCTGAGATAAGGCCTCTTCTTCCGAGGAGAGAGAGGAGGAGGAGGAGAGGGTTTGGAACATATTCCACCACGGTGGTACATTGCGGGTTGGTGGAATTAACATGTGGCAGAATTTCGACGCAATTAGACGCATGTAGGTTTCCTCACGATGTTTTGATAGGTAATTAATAATAATATTTTATAATTATTATTGTTAGTCTTTATGGTGTTAAGGCCCTTAAGGGTTTTGGATTATAATTTTAGGTCGTGCGCCTGGTTGACACTAATCCTCCTTCAGAATGCTTTCGTCATGCTGCGCCGACCCCGAGTATAATTGGGATAAAGGAGTATGATGGTGATGATTGTTAGTCTGTACGCAACGCCTGATCGCAATCAATAAACGGAAATACTATATTGTTGTATTCTGATTTGAAAAAAAAAGCGAGTCAGTTTATCTGCAGGTACAAGAAATATGTAATATATTAGGTCTTTGGTGGTATATTGAGGATGTAATTGGTGTTTAATAATTCTTTTAGTACTACTGACTACGATGTAACTATTTGTAATTCTGCCTTCTCATTTTAAGTTGAAAAAATTAGGACCACAGTTTCTATTTTATTTTTTTATTGTGATTGTACAATCACTTCGCGAATCCATCTCGAAAATATACATTTTTTTTTTAATAAAAGCAAAATATAATACGAATTTCTTTTTAAATATTTTCTTTTATACAACTCTCATTTCTTTTCAAAAGGAAGTTTCTCGTAAGTATGGCTGAAAATGCTACTCCGGTTTCCGAGATATTTACAGTACAAGAAAATTTCACGATACAGTGATGAAATAAATGTTACCTGTTTGAAACTCAAACGGCTGTGAGGAAGTCGGATTTGGCTTATTTCTTTAAATGCTTTTCTAGAAAGTTCTGTAAAAAAATAATAAAGCTGAATTTTACTTTTTTTACGAGTATAGTTCAAGTGCCGTTTTCTTTAAACGGTCAACGATGTGAGTTAGAAGAGAATGGAATCGTTATCAGGCATTTTCGAAAAATAGTTTCAATTTTAAACTGAAATAAAAATAAAGTAAAGCAAACTGGAATTTCATATATGCAGTTTTTTTTGCGTTACATATATATATAATAATGTATGTGTTCATAATTCATTTCATGATGGGCGGTGCTGGTTCATCATTAAATGAATAATAAAAACAAATTAAGCACATAGATATTCAATAAAGGTTACTTGAAGTTTAATTTGCAATATAGAAATTTAAAATATGTGACATAACTAATTTTATAAAATTTAAGGAACAAAAATATCTTTTTTGAAGTATTTTGCCAATCAAAAGTACACTCATCAATTAATTTCAAGCTCTTTGTAATGAGTGCTTACTCTAAAGGTAGATGAGCCAGTGTAATTAATTACAGGCACAAGAGATGTACACAGCCTCTTAGTCCCAATAAATGATTCCTTTATGCGCCTATGTATATATGAGCGTTGTTGTTGACTTACTGTTAGGTAACTCTTACTTACCTATATTAAATAACGTCAAAAAACTGTTATGAAGATTTTTGGAGGATGTACAAAATATTATTGAAGATTTATTCCGTTGATTTTCTTTTCAATACTCTTAGGGATGTTTTAACTAACTTAGAAGTGCTTCAAAATATTTTCACAATAATACAATCATAGTACCGATACGAGGAGGAAAGGTAAAGTAATATACACATATATGTATAAGCACCAAGTTTATGACTTAGCAAAGTTAATACATTCTTCCCCAGTAATACAGTATTCGTCTATATCTATACTACTATATAAATCTCTAGAGTCTGTCTGTACACTCAATTTTTTTGCCGAGTTTCATCATAAGTATTCCTTTTATGACTGACTGATATCAGTTTTCCATTTTTGAAATTTTTATCTGTCTGTCTGTCTGTATGTCCCGCTATAACTCGAGAACGGCTGAAGCCATCATTACAAAAATTGGTATACGGTAAGAACACGTGATAGGCTATTTATATATTTAAAAAAGGATGTGTTTGTATGTCTGCCGTCTATAGACCCAGAAACTATTTAACCGATCATTATGAAAATTGGTATGTATATGTATTTTTTAATATGGAAACTGATTATGCTATCTCCATTGATGTAACTCGCCACCAGGTGGCGCTGCGACGAAAAGACTTTTACACTGTTAACCGATTGTCATGAGAATTAGTACGTGCAAGTATTTTTATTTGATCAATCGATAAAAAATATTGAAATAAAAAAGAAAATCTATTCAAAAAACATAACAACTAACTTAATATCTGACATATGTCAATAAAAATAAAATATTCATAACAATTAAAATTGTCATTTTAAAATAAGATAATTATAAATTACTTGTATTGGACGAAGTGATTAGCTATTTTAATTATAAGAAAGTGAACAATAATCATAATTGGTAAGTATACTCATAACTTCAATAAGAATACAAAACAACAACTTATTTATATAAATATAAAAGTGGAGCTATACTCTTCACATTATTTAAGACGCCACCGGAGAAACAACATACAGGAACGTCGACGAGATATGCGCAGCGTCATAGAACTAAAAGAGCTACTGAAACAACACACCAACAAGAAATACGTTCAGAAGCAAATAGAATTGGGATTTCTACTTTGAGAGATGCTGAAACAGTTAGTCAACGTATTGATCACGCATCTTCAGCAAGACCTAATGAAAAACCTGACGACCGAGTGCAACGGCTGGATGATCAACGATTAAAACAGATTGAGTTAAGAATTAGAACAAATTAATAATCTCAATATATAAATTTTCAATTACGTTAAAGTTTCTGATTACAAGATGCATCCCGATCAAGATATAGTCAAGTTAAAAAAAAGTGCTGGTATGTGCTGCTCCACTGGCAAAGTTTATTTATCACAACTGGTTGAACCACCAGAACCTCTTTTAATTACGTAACTGAAACTACTAAGAAGTCTATATTTCCTTCAGCATATTAGAAAATACATTTTATGTTTTCAAGTGACATCATTTGGAGCAACAAATATTGTCCAATACAATAATTTCGTGTCTACATTTAAAGAAGGACATTTAAAGTATATCATCAGATTGGTTCATTTTTTCCAGTATCTGAAGAAAATCCCCAGTTTTTGCATATTAATTTCATGGACAACGTAGAAAAAGACATTGATCGACTATAGTCCGATGGTACAATTCATCAAGAAATCATCGCTTATTTAAGTTAGAGATTCCAATACTGCTCTAGAAGATGACACAACAGACAATTTCAAAGTCATTATTAAAGAAGATGTAACGCAATCGAATGACCATGAAAGGCACTGTAATGCTCCCATGACTCCTGAAGTCACAGCTGTAATGGACGGTGCAAAAATTACAAAACGAGATATTGTTACCACTAAGCGAAATCAAGCAAGGTGTCACTGAAACACATTGGCCGTATGACGATTATTACGATTATCCAATTCCGTATCTGCGTGCAGAAGATGAATGTCATCTCCAACTGTATCAAACTAATCTCACGGCAGGCTCTGTGACGTCTGCGAATTCGGCCTTCGGATAGCGCCGCATAAGACCGAGGCGCTATGGTTCCACAAGCGGCCGGTGGGCCGGGAACCGCCCTATTCGCTGATCATTCGCATTGTTGATTCAAACGTCTGGGCCTCGTGCTGGACGGTCGCTGGAGTTTTGAAGAGCACTTCAAGCTCCTGGCCCCCCGGATCGAGAAGGCAGTGGGTGCGATGCACAGATTGCTGCCTAATCTCGGGGGACCGCGGGAGGAGGTTCGTCGCCTTTATGCTGGTGTCGTGCGAACGATGGCCCTCTACGTTGCGCCCGTTTGGTCACAACGACTGACGTGCGTCCGCCGCTGCAAGACTAAGATCCTGAGTCTGTAGCGAAGAGTGGCCAACCGCATTGCGACCCTTCTGCCGTGCTTTCCGCCGCTGGAAATCCTGGTGGAGAGGGAAGCGAGGGTCTACAACCGGATTGGTGCCCTTCGTCAAAGTGCGATCCTGCCGGTCATCGAGGCCTGGATGCGTAGGAAGCGGCGAATTACTTTCCGACTTACGGAGGCGCTGACCGGTCACGGTTGCTTTGGAGAGTACCTGTGTAAGATCGGACGCGAAGCGACGGCGGTTAGTCACCATCGCGGGGCGGACAAAGATACTGCCCAGCATACGCTGGAGGCGTGTCGCGCGTGGACCGTGGAGAGGCAGGTCTTGGTCCAGGAAATCGGGCGAAATCTCTCCCTGCGGACAGTCGTATCGGCGATGCTACGCAAGGCATCGGCATGGGAGGCCGTAGTCTCCTTCTGTGAGACCGTCATGGTCCAGATGGAGATTGCCGAGCGGGCTCGGGATTCCACTCGGCGGGGACGACCCACGGATTGTCCTTTCGGCCTCCAAGCCCTATTACCCGGGGCGGAATAAATAGGGCATTCACAAAAAATATAATTTATTTAATATTCTATACTTTATGTTTTATTTCTCATAGTGGCAACACTGGTCGTCATTACTTGTCATTTACTTTAGAGTGAATCGTATTTTTTTTTATGCTGGGTATCCGAAGAAAGGGAGGGAGGGAGCTAATCTCTTCAGACGAAGCCTTCGTATAATTATGATAGAACGTCACTTAAGGTAAGTTCGTTTAATCATCAATTATACTTTGCTTCGTCTTCGAGATTAGAATACTTGTAGATCTTTAGAGATGATTTGTAAAAAAATAAAAAATAATAATAAAAATAAAAATACTCATATTTATATAATCAACTATATTTATATAAATATTACAAATCACAAAATAAAATGAATCTAACATAACATAATGTGATTTGAAATAATTTTAACATAATAATTAATAATTTACAAATTATTATGTAGAATAGACATTGCAAAGTCATTACCATCATTATTTATTACAACTTTTTGATAAAATTGTGCGAACACAAGAGGATGAATCAGACCATCCAGCCGTTTTTCGTATGAGATCAATGTTAATATTATTTTTATATGCTGAAGAAGTAGAAGCATGTCTAGTTGAGTGAGCTATAAAAATATTTGTATCTATTCCGCTTTTATGCAAAACTTCCTTTATCCACCGACTAATTGATTGGGTACAAACTGGTTTATGTGGGCTATTAAAACTAATGAATAATTGGTCATGGTTTCTCACGGAAGCTGTTCTATGAGTGTATACCAATAACGCATTTGCTGGGCAAATTTCTGGCTTTTCTTTAAAAAAAGGTATAATTAAGGAAGGCTGAAAAGAACCAGCCCGTGAAGTTTTGATCCGATCTGGTATTTTTATAATTATTCTGTCATTTTCTATAATTTCGATATTTTGTACTTTAATTTTACTCAAAGTTTGCACTCTGTGTGCTGTTACAAGAGCTAGTAATGTCACAATTTTCTTTTTTAAATATTCTATACTAATATCTTCGTTTGGGTTCCAGCTTTCCAAAAATTTTAACACAATTGAAGGATTCCAAGTGACATTATACTTCGGTAAGGCTGGGCGTAGCCGGTAGAAACCCTTAAACAACCTACTTATCCTATCATCTTTTCCTATTTTTGGATTTACAATTAATGATAAGGCGGATCTATAACTATTTAAAGTACTATATTTGATTCCGGTATAAAAAATTTCGGTCAAAAAACTAATTATATGAGGAACCGAGGCCTCATAAACATCGATATTGTTATTTTTACAAAAAAGTAACTATTTTTTAAAAGCGACGCTATATTGTTTAATCGAATTATTCGATATAGTTGCACACATTACGTCTAATGCACTTCGAGGGATACTTCTTCTCGAAAATGCCGCGCGGATAACTTCGCGGCCACCAGCGTCACTTTGTTCCGCAGTTGGCTGTTGGGAACAGATAACAACACGTCTGTATTGATTCCAAGTATTAACATATCGCAACATAAACTTTTAAATAGAGGAAACCAGGGTTGCGTTGGCCAGAGAGGAACAATCACTATGCCTTCAGCTCTGTCTGAAATTATTTTACGGATCATTTTCAAAATTACACATATTGGAGGAAATGCATAAAATTTTAATTTTTTCCAATTTAATGTAAAACAGTTTATTGCTAGCGCTCCTGGATCTCTATGCCAAGAAATATATTTAACGCATTTTTTATTTAGCCTAGTAGCAAATAAATCTATATCTGGATTACCAAAGTATTTTACAATTTTACTGAAGGCGTGGTCAGTTAATTCCCATTCGATATCGGGATGTGAACGTCGCGATTCTGCATCCGCAACGTCATTATCAAGTGAACTGATATAAGAAGCATAGACAAAAATATTTTTGTCTTCGCACCATTTCCATAGCTCTCTGGTGATATCAGTAAGATACGGAAATCGTACACCACCCATTTTATTGATGTAAGCAATGGCAGTTGTATTGTCTATACGAAGAAGTATTTGGCAATTACGTATATATAAACTCTTTGCAAACACCTGTAAACCAAAATATGCTGCCAATATCTCTAAAAAGTTTATGTGCATATTTTTTTCATCTTTGCTCCATTTACCGTTAGCTCTATCCGTACCACATGCCGCCCCCAACCTGTTTTACTGGCATCAGAAAAAATTTCTAACCTATATGAATCATCTCTGATAGGGTTGACTGAACTCCCAATATGTGTTAACCACCATTCAAAATCATCAACCGACTTCCAAAAGGAGGAGGTTATCAATTCGTCTGTATTTTTTTTTTTTTTATGTTTGTTACATCATAACTTTTCACTGGGTGGACCGATTTTGATATTTTTTTTTTTGTTTGAAAGGTAGTGCTTCCCGTGGGGTCCCATTTTTTTTAAATTTTTTTCCGATGATGGTATCCATATGAAAACGACATAAGTCTTAAATTTGCATTATGTATATGCGCGACAAATCGGTGAATAACTGAAAATCACGTTAACCAATTTTGATAATTCTTTTTTTATTATAAAATATATACTTCAAGGATAATTTGGTGAAAGTTTGGTAAGGTTCTGAGCACAGGATCCATGACAAAGTAACGGAACGGAAGGGAACGGAACAATTCTGAGGAGCACGTTAGCGATACTCAGTCGAATCTTTTATTTATAGGTTATTTGGATATTTGAGTCACCTTCCATAATGTGGTTATGTTTACGTAATTATCATAGTCGAATATTATAATCAACTAGCTACCCACCCCGGCTTCGCACGGGTGCAATACTATATTAAATATACTACAGAATTTGTGTATTTACGACATCACATCGCAAACTTCTAAAATTATCAGTGTTTCTTTACTATATTGTTCATGTATTATATACACAAACCTTCCCCTTTGAATCACACTATCTTTAAAAAAAAACCGCATCAAAATCCGTTGCCTAGATTTAAAGATATAGGGACAGAGAAAGCGACTTTGTTTTATACTATGTAGTGATGGAACTCCTATACGGCTCGCAGTTAGGGTGCGATATGGGGCAGAATTTCTTACTATCTTTAATCAAATTTTGTATATGTGATGTGATGTCATATGATGTACGAAATATAGTTGGTCTTTTTCAAAGTTTTTTTGCTGAGTTCGATTACAGCTCTTTCGAGGGATCCTTGTAGTTTACGCCGCGTGACGTATTAAATCCGCATTTTCGAAAGTCTATTTTTGCTTTATTCGCAAGTTTCCTTTGAAATTGTCCTCGAAGTAGTTTCTGACTCATATAAACGGAACGCTTAATCTATCCATATTAAAAAAAAATAGTTAGTCAACATCAGCTTCACTTAAAATCAAAAAATAAATAAAACTTTTAACAAAAAGAAAAACCGACTTCAAACAAAACACTATTTTAAAACAAATGAATATGCACGAAAAAGTAATAAAAATAATTGCGTATTCAACATATTTTTTAGAGTCTTCCTAAGTTAAATGAAATGAAAAATATTAGACTACTTAAAAGTCGATTAACGATTATATCATGTAGTTATAATTATTGTTATATTTGGAGTCGGTGTCAGCCAATAATACCCTACAGTATATCTATCAAAAAACAATACGAGAATACTTTAACAAATATGTTTTTTACAAATTACCTTTTAGGGGCTCGTATCGCTTCTTTCTTTTGATTGTTGGGGCAAGGGCACCGTGGCTGACACCGGCTCCAAATATACCAATAACTATAACTACATGATATACTCGTTAATCGACTTTTAAGTAGTCTAATATTTTTCATTTCATTTAACTTAGGAAGACTCTAAAAAATATGGTGAATACGCAATTATTTTTATTACTTTTTCGTGCATATTCATTTGTTTTAAAATAGTGTTTTGTTTGAAGTCGGTTTTTCTTTTTGTTAAAAGTTTTATTTATGGAGTTGCGAACATGCGATAGAGCCCCATACAACTGTCTGTGTCCACTGGAAAATGGAATTGCTTGACATGGACTGGACATGCAGGTTTCCTCACGATGTTTTCCTTCACCGCCGAGCACGAGAAGAATTATAAACACGAAAATGAAGATGCTTGCGTTCTAATCGCTGGGCCATCTCACCTCCTCCTAATCTTACTTATTTATTAAATAATCAGGAATAGTCATATAACTGTCATAGTTCTCAGTTTTTTCTAAAGCTAGGTATTTGCATCGTTCGATATGCTTAGTGTACAACCAACCATATTGGATTGCAGGGCAAGATGAGGCAAGGAGGCCTGCTAATCGAGCAAATTCTCTTATAGTATCTCATCGTTTTAATTTCAAAAATTTTAATAGTTCTTGTTTTATTAAGATTCTTTTTTCCTCGGTGAGAGTGATATGAAATTTTTTCGTGTCAATTATAAATCCTAAGTACTTACATTTAGTGTGGGGTGTCAATGAACTTTTTTCGTAATTAATTATGAAACCTAATGATTCTAGGATATCTATGGTATGAGTGACATTATTTTGGCAAGCATATAATGAAGCGGCAATTATGCATATATCATCTAAATAAATCGATGAGATATATCCCAAAGACCTAATTAAGGATATTACAGGTTTCATTAACTTGGTAAAAACTAAAGGAGCTGTATTGAGCCCGAACGGGAGAACATTAAATTCATATAATTTATTATTAAATATAAAACGTAAATATTTTTTAAATTCTTCATGAATCGGTAATAAAAAATAGGCATCTTTTAAATCAATTGTACATAAGAATTCTTGGAAAGTAATTTCAAGGTTGTTCGCAAGTCCTCCATTTTAAAATGATTCGTTAAAGTAAATTTATTTAGTGATTTAAGATTCAAAATAAATCGTTTTTTGCCATTTGGCTTAGGAACGAGAAAAATACTTGAAATGTATTGCATATTACATGGAGTGCATTCAGATATTGAACCCGAATTTAATAAATCATTAATAACGACTTGAAATTCATTATGTTCCTTCTGAGAAACGTTTTTGCAGGATGGGATAAATTCCTGTTTCACGATTGTAGAAAAAGGTATTTTATAACCATTCTTAACCCATGATAAAATTACGGGATCATTGGTAATAAGGCGCCACCTATCATAGAAAGCGGCTAATCTACCAGCGGTGCATCGTACCTCCTCTATCGGCGTGTCTGCGCTCGCCCGCGCGAGCGCTGCGGCTGCGCGAGTGGCGGCGGCTGATATTGACGGGTCACTGCCGGCGGCGGCGGCGGCGGTGCTGGGTACTTGCGAGGCTGTTGCGTTGCATACGCTGCTCTCCTTGCTGCTCCCGTCTGCCTCGCCAGCGGAAGCGGAGGAACGAGTTTGATTATGTTGTGATAAAACTTTAGTTTGAGACACAGTTTTTATTTCAACTCCTGATTTTTGTATAGCTTTTGCTATTTTTAATGTCTCGGCTAGCTTTTCTCCAAAAAGAAAACTGTCAATTTCGGTAGAATATAAGTGATCCTTAATTTCTTTTTTAATAGTCGATGTTACAAAACTTCGACGAGACATAGATTCAATATACTGGGAGTCACATAATAGTCTAGCTGCATCTAATAAAAGTTTTATTACACCAGAGTCTTTATTTTGACTTGAAAATATAGTTGTCAAAGCCTGACCTATGCATGTAATAGCGATTGCTTGTTGTTTCTGTTTTAATTCTATAGCTTTGTCCTTTTTTAGCAATATGTCAGACAATGCAGCTTTAATTTCAGGATTTAATTGGGGTGAACCAATTTTGAGGCAGTTTTCTGCTAAGAAATATTTCTCAAGAAGATCTCTTTTTATTTCTTTTGATAGACTCGTGGTAGCAATGTGTTCCCATTTTTTACTTTTAGAAGGGGTTTCATCTAGCAGTTCCAGAATATTATTATCCAAAACCACCGGAGTTTCACTGTGTGCTTCAGAAGTTGAAGGTATATCGGAAATATTTTCCGTGATCGGTTGGTCCAAGCCCACTTCAGCTGGTGACGATTGAATTACACTCATCGTATCATCTATGCTGTCGATGATTGCGGGCACATCTGGTGACACATCCGGTTGATTGTCTAAAATAAAAATTTTAAATTCGGTTACTATGTTCGTAACAAAGACTCAAAATATTAATGTGAAGGTATAATCCTTAGAAGATTAACTCAACACTTTTTTGTTATAATTCATACAAAGGCGAGTCTCACAAACTATCCTCAATGTATATTATCGTGAAGGTAACACTCTCTATGGAAGTGTACTCAACACTTAATATTATAACACTTTTAACTGGATTCTCACTTATAATTTTCATTAATTGACATCTTACCTTCATGTAATGTCAATTCCGTATTGGATTTGTCTGACGATGAGTCCGATGATAATCTTCGTGTACGTTTTTGTATCTTTCTTTCTAATTTCTTTATTTTTCGCAGTAGGTACTCATCACTGTCTTTTCTTTTACGTTTAGGCATCGTTATTATTAAACTTAAAGATGACTTTTTAAAAGTAATGTGTAGAACGGCCGAGCACTAGAACGTGAATGACAAGTAATGGCGACCAGTGTTGCCACTATGAGAAATAAAACATAAAGTATAGAATATTAAATAAATTTTATTTTTTGTTTTGATTTAAAATGTATTTTCTCAACTTTAGTGTATGAATGGACACGGTTCGTGCTACTACAAGTATTCTAATCTCGAAGACGAAGCAAAGTATAATAAAGGTGAGGTTAATGTAATGCCCAGCGAAGCGGGCGGGTAAAGCTAGTTTCTATAATAAGATTCCACAGTTATTTTGATTTTGATTAATTATTGACAAACAAAATGACACGTCGTCGTACCGAATTTGTATTCGCATTCCTGGCTTCACTTTGGTGATTTGTCTGCTCCATCTTTTATTTAAAATATATATTGCACCTTTCATTATATAATTTGTATAATGAACATTCGATCATATTTTTAACATGAAATATAAATGTGAGGCATATTGACATGCCTATGAATATGAGTGAATCGTTTTCGGTGACGGTATGAAACTCTTATGACGTCATGACACCTTCTGCTGCTTTCCTCTCACTCATTTGTATTTTAGTTTCAAAATAGAAACAAATATTTAGTATAAGTAACAAAACTATATTTAATAATTTATTTTACAACTCTTTAGTTTTCTTTTTTTAAGATGTTTATTTTTTTACAAATTTAAATTATGAATTACTAAATTCGAGTATGATGATCATAGTAATAATATAAAATTATTGTTATTATTTTATTCGATTAAAAACTATTTTTAGTTACGATGATAAAATAGAACTTCCCACGGGCGTACACGAACCTTTTTTGTATAGTATGTACGTATAACATATAGAAATTTTAGTAGATATCACAACGACCAAATGTTGTACCCATATATTAAATTCAAGAACCTTAATACGATATACATTGTACACTTATCCTGCTACAAAAAGGCACATAAATCTAAAGCGCTGTCAAGCGGAGTATATTTTGGGCGCAAAATAATCTACATCGCTAAAGAATATGACATAAAAAAATATATTTGGCAAGCGCCAAACATTTCATTTTTAATAACGTATCAAATGATTTATATGTATTAATAGTTAGATATTTATTAACACTTACAGTAAAATAAAGTAACACCCTGTAAATTTCCCACTGCTGGGATAAGGCCTCCTCTTCCATTAAGGAGAGGGTTTGGATCATATTCCACCACGCACACCACAAAAAATGTTGTCATTAGATGTTTGACGCATGTTTTTCTCAAATTATATTCCTATAAATTGAACGAATAAGTTATAACATCTAATTACTCATACCTGATATCCTGTTCAAATCATGGGTTCCTGTCATATTCATCCGCGATTCACCATTGGAGTAGCGAGGTTAATGAAAGTCCAGCCATTTCTTCAAAAAGAGGGGAAGTATTATATAGGAAGTATTATATAAGACTCATCTCTCATCGAACGATTTACCGGCTTTTACTTTTAATACAAAATTAGGCAGCTAAATTTATCTTATCTTCAGATACATTTAGCGTTTTGGTTGTTGTAAATTGCTAAAGAAAAAAGCCACCCATAATGGGTGACATGTTTCTTTCAGAGGGGCCCAGATCTCGTGTTCCGTAGCAATCAGCTAGGGTCATATTCTCATAACCTCAAAAGTCTCTCCAGGGACACATGGGTCAAGGTTGTCCCGAGATGGTAAGATTACTTCAAATACATTCAGTTACTATATTGAGAGGTTTTCGTTTGCCCTTAGGGTAGCATCCCCAATTGTCCCAACAATAAAAATTGAAGTTTGTCCTATAAGTATATAATTTACGATTGTTGAATAACTACAGAATTATGTGTAACTTCAGATTTATGAGCCGAGATGGCCAGTGTTTAGAACGCGTGCATCTTAATCAATGATTACGGGTAAAATCCAGGCAAACACCACTGAATATTTATGTGCTAAATTTGTATTTATAATTAATGTCATGTTCAGCGGTGAAGGAAAAAATCGTGAGGAAACCTGCATGTGTCAAATTTCATAGAAATTCTGTCACATATATATTCCACCAATAGCGTGTTGGATTATGTTTCGAAGCTTATCTTCAAATGGAGAGGAGGTCTTAACCCAGCCCAATGTACCGGCTGTTGTTATTGTTGTTGACAGATTCATTCTACTCAGTACAAGTAACAGTTATTCTAACAGTCACGGATTAGTTTAATTTTGTTTATAATATATACATACATTATAATGTTACGTAAAAACATATCATACTAATATATTAGAGACAAAACCACAAATTTAGGTAAACCATTTCAATATATTAACCAATTCCCCCGAACACATTCTCAATATATTCGGCAACTATTTAGCGATTCCCGTCTATCCAGCTCCGGGAACTTTCGTCCAAAGGGACGCCATTAATCTATCTTTATTACCAGGCATTTGATCACGATGAATTCACACAAAAGTGTTTATGCTAGCCCGAAGATGACTTTGCGGTATTTGAAGAGAAATTCAGAAAATTTGTTGCTCAACTAAACACTTATGATACTAGTCACTGTAAAAAGAATGTAGATTTTTAAAACCTTACAAGTATCAAGACAATTTTTTTTGACGTTGAGTATAATTAAAGTAACCTTTTGTTATCGTCTACGAGATGAAATAGCTTTACTTAATATAGTTTGTTAAATTACGATTCAAAAGTGATTGTAAAAGCCTAAACGAATAAAGTACTTACTTACTTGGTGGTAAGGCTTTGTGCAAGCCATTCTGGGTAGGTACCACCTACTCATCAGTAATTCTACCGCCAAATAACAATACTCAGTATTGTTGTGTTCCGGTTTGAACGGTGAGTGAGCCAGTATAACTACAGGCACAAGGGACATAACATCTTAGTTCCCAAGGTCGGTGGCACATTGACGATGTAAGGAATAATTAATATTTCTTACAGCGTCATTGTCTATGGGTGATGATGACCACTTACCAACAGGTGGCCCATATGCTCGTCCGCCAACCTATACCATTAAAAACAGTAAATTTAGATTTTGAATAATTTGAAAAAAAATCATAAAGTAATACGCGATCCTAGCAATAAATCAATCAACCCAACCTAAACTATGGCTTGAAGATAATGTTTATAGCGTAGTTTTCCGAATCTAAGTTGAAGTAAAATTTTGCATACTTTCACATAAATTAGGACTAGGTTGAAATCGAGTTAGAGAGGTTGACATATAGTCAATCACTAATGGCTTTTGATGTTACCTGGCGTTTAGTGAACATTTCTTACATCGCCAATGCGCCACCAACCTTGGGAGTTAAGATGTTATGGCCCTTGCAATGATTGGCTCACTCGCCTTTCAAACCACAACAGAATACTAAGTATTACTGTTTGCCGGTAGAATATCTGACGAGCGGTACCTACCAAGAAAAATAAAGTTAGAAATATCGTACGCAAATTCACAACTATACTATAAATTATATTCATACTAAATATAATTAATGAATGAATAATATATTATTCTCGTATATCAGTACAAGTTCCACATTAACATAAAGTGTGAAAACGGAAAAAAAATTGTTACCGATAAAGCAAGAAAAATGTCAAGCTAACATTTTTCAGGTCTATTATACTTTACTAATACATGGAAAAAGTTTCATGCACAGAATTCTCTATGAATGCATTTAAAATAGTGTGCACCCTTTACGATGGCGCGATAACGTCATGCATCGTAAAAGCCAAACAAACTGCTATGCGTTACGGAACAGCTTTTCAAGCTATTTCACGATATTTTAGATTTAAAATATACAATAAGAGCAGTACTTTGCGATTTCGCGTGGACAATGGTGCTTTTTGTCTGTTTCGAAAAAATCTTTCGAATACCGCCATAAATTCTATTTTAAATATCGAACGTTTTCAGTATGCTATACGACGTCGAACGTGATAAAATATTTTTCTAGTGGCATTGACGTATTGACAACATTTTAAGAATTCATTTTTGGAAAAAGATTTTCCACGTTGAACCGTTTGTTCCTGATGAAAATTTATATCAAAGCATTGGCCATTAGTATTGACTAATGGTACCTACTACCAGTATTGGCTTTAATTAAAACTAGTAGTTTTAGGCAAAAAAGTAGCCTACATCGTTTCTTGGAGTTCAAGTTTGCTTCACACAAAATTTCAATAAATTCGTTTCAGAATTTAGTCGTGAAAGATCGACAGACCGCCAGAGTTACTTTCGCATTTATAATATTAATATAGATTAACTTAAGAAAGAAACGATCCAATCAATAGACTTATCAATATCAAGTCATCGACCGATGTAAGCCAAAAAATATATATATTTGACCAAATGTCTAGGTAGTCGGTTACAGAATAAAAATAAAGCTTGTTTCTTAGTTGCATTTATTTGACGAGCTTAGCGATAGCGAGCGATAACGTCCGACAATAACCGAACCCTTCCTATCCGCAGCTTTTATTGCTCTCTGGAGGCAGTAATGCACGAGACCGTGTTTAAGGGAATCCCCGTTTTTATGGCTCAACTATTTTATATCAGATGTATGTGTCACTTTGTAATAAAATAAAATACAATTTTGTAATGCGTTATACGAAATTTAAATACTGTTATATACTTTATACATCAGAGAATATGAATCTTTTATGGTTATAATCTTACACCTTATTTACTTACTTCTCACCTTCGGATATCTTGTCAAAATTTTAAGTTTCACCCGCACCACCTTGATGTCCGAAAATCCACAATAGCGTGATTTCTGTGACATATTATGCCTCGCACAACCACTATGTGGAATCAGCTTTCAACGGTCTTTTCCGAACCGATAGGTAATGGGAAGATTCAAGAAAAGAGCGTACTCCTTTCTTAAAGGCCGGCAAAGCACCTGCAAGCCCCCTGGTGTTGCAGATGTCCATGGGCGGTGGTAGTCACTTCCCATCAGGTGAGCCTCGTGCTCGTTAGCCACCTATAACATAAAAAAGCATTTTATGTCAACAAAAATCCATTAATTTAATTAAAAATGCTTCAGAACTTAAGTACGAAAAATTGACAGTGATTCATCTTGATGAACCGTGATGTGTATGTTTTATGTAACCGTTTTAGATTCCATTATAAAGAGCCTCGTGGTGATTGATCTTCAAGGTATGCTTGCATTTAGATAGTTGTTCCAATTTAGCTTTAATGTATAATATATTTTAATTGTCTCCTAAATCTTTATAATATTATAAGCTATGTTTTGCATTTTTGGTAAAAACATGTTATGTATTTTATTTAATTATAGTCGATTATTCGTTTCGATTATTTATTTAAACTATGTAGCTTTGCCGTGCAACTTTGTACGCGTTTGAATAAAAGTAGCCAAGTTACTCCTTCTTATCTGCCAGTAAAGCACCCGTCAATATCGGTCCAGCCGTTGCTGGGATTAGCTGACAAAACAGACAGGTAAAAATTGTAAAAAAAATATATTTTGGTGTCTGTATCGTGTATATATTTATATGTCTTTAGTAAATAAATAAAATTTTAACAAAAAGAAAAACCGACTTCAAACAAAACACTATTTTAAAACAAATGAATATGCACGAAAAAGTAATAAAAATAATTGCGTATTCAACATATTTTTTAGAGTCTTCCTAAGTTAAATGAAATGAAAAATATTAGACTACTTAAAAGTCGATTAACGATTATATCATGTAGTTATAGTTATTGGTATATTTGGAGCCGGTGTCAGCCACGGTGCCCTTGCCCCAACAATCAAAAGAAAGAAGCGATACGAGCCCCTTGATTGATCCAGTATATTATTGTGTAAAAGGTAATTTGTAAAAAACATATTTGTTAAAGTATTCTCGTATTGTTTTTTGATAGATATACTGTAGGGTTTTATTGGCTGACACCGACTCCAAATATAACAATAATTATAACTACATGATATAATCGTTAATCGACTTTTAAGTAGTCTAATATTTTTCATTTCATTTAACTTAGGAAGACTCTAAAAAATATGTTGAATACGCAATTATTTTTATTACTTTTTCGTGCATATTCATTTGTTTTAAAATAGTGTTTTGTTTGAAGTCGGTTTTTCTTTTTGTTAAAATTTTATTTATTTTTTGATTTTAAGTGAAGCTGATGTTGACTAACTATTTTTTTTTAATACGGATAGATTAAGCGTTCCGCTTATATGAGTCAGAAACTACTTCGAGGACAATTTCAAAGGAAACTTGCGAATAAAGCAAAAATAGACTTTCGAAAATGCGGATTTAATACGTCACGCGGCGTAAACTACAAGGATCCCTCGAAAGAGCTGTAATCGAACTCAGCAAATAAACTTTGAAAAAGACCAACTATATTTCGTACATCATATGACATCACATCACATACACAAAATTTGATTAAAGATAGTAAGAAATTCTGCCCCATATCGCACCCTAACTGCGAGCCGTATAGGAGTTCCATCACTACATAGTATAAAACAAAGTCGCTTTCTCTGTCCCTATATCTTTAAATCTACGCAACGGATTTTGATGCGGTCTTTTTTAAAAGATAGTGTGATTCAAGGGGAAGGTTTGTGTATATAATACATGAACAATATAGTAAAGAAACACTGATAATTTTAGAAGTTTGCGATGTGATGTCGTAAATACACAAATTCTGTAGTATATTTAGTATCAGTATTGCACCCGTGCGAAGCCGGGGTGGGTAGCTTGTTGATTATAATATTCGACTATGATAATTACGTAAACATAACCACATTACGGAAGGTGACTCAAATATCCAAATAACCTATAAATAAAAGATTCGACTGAGTATCGCTAACGTGCTCCTCAGAATTGTTCCGTTCCCTTCCGTTCCGTTACTTTGTCATGGATCCTGTGCTCAGAACCTTACCAAACTTTCACCAAATTACCCTTGAAGTATATATTTTATAATAAAAAAAGAATTATCAAAATTGGTTAACGTGATTTTCAGTTATTCACCGATTTGTCGCGCATATACATAATGCAAATTTAAGACTTATGTCGTTTTCATATGGATACCATCATCCGAAAAAAATTTAAAAAAAATGGGTCCCCACGGGAAGCACTACCTTTCAAACAAAAAAAAAATATCAAAATCGGTCCACCCAGTGAAAAGTTATGAGGTAACAAACATAAAAAAAAAAAAAAAAAAAAAAAAAATACAGACGAATTGATAACCTCCTCCTTTTGGAAGTCGGTTGAAAAAACAGTTATTTTAATATTATAAACAGACACTCCAATTTAATGATAAATCATCATCATCATCATCGTTATCAACAGCCTTTTTTCGTCCACTGCTGGACATAGGCCTCTTCATTAGCACGCCACTGTGATCGATCTTCGGCTACTCGCATCCAGCTCCTGCCAGCCGCTTTGCTTAAATCGTCACTCCACCGTGCCCGAGGACGTCCTACACTACGTTTGTCGAGACGCGGTCTCCACTCTAGAACACGTTTTACCCAACGGTTATCAGTTCTGCAACAAATATGGCCAGCCCACTGCCACTTCAGCTTACTTATCCGGTGGGCTATGTCGATGATTTTGGTTCTCTGACGATGAATAACAAGAGTTATGATAAATATATATTAAATTTTTTTATAAAAACTTCTATTAGTAATGAATGTTTAACCTGATAATGTTTGCTTTCTATCTGAGCTCCTTATTATATTATTTTGTATAAAAATGTTTTGAAACGAGGGAAAAATCCATTAAAAGAAATGAGCCAATTCGAACACAATATTTCATAACTGAATTCACGAGGTGGCGACGAAGAAATTGCTTTAAAAATGAAATATTCGAATGAACGCGATTCGATCGCGATGCTATCGAAATGGAGGCGAATTTCTATTATAAGGAATTGGCATATCATTAAGGCTACTGATTGAATCAAATATACATCAAGTCAAATCTATATTGGACTATGTGAGTGTTATAATTATAACACTGCTGTTATTTAATTGGAGGGAAGGATTACTGACTCTTGTGTTATTTCTCCTGGATAGAGGTCACAGATTTAATAGTGAAACTAAATCTTGAAAGTAAGTTTTGCGCAAGTCCGTCTTGGCAGATAGTATAACTATTCATCAAATATTTCACCGCCAAATAACTATACTCAAAAATAGGATATAATAGAGTTTTCTGCTTTAAAGATTAAGATAGCAAATATATTGAAAGCTATAAATAACACATTTTAGATTACATCGTTTATTATTGTATATTGTAAATTGATATTATAAACAAAAAAAAATAGATCCCGCTGAGTTTCTTTCGCCGGTTCTTCTCAGGTCTGAGGTATTATATTCCGAACCGGTGGTCGATTTTCGACTATCAATAAGAAAGTGTAAACACTTCCATTTTGAATAAAGATTTTTGACTTTGACAGAATTGACGAAAAAAATATTCTTATTATTATCTATGGGCAGTGGCGACGAATTTCCATTAGGTGGTCTAAGCTCAAGAAAATATATTTTCATGATATGTGACGAGCAGATACATCATCGTCAGCCATTATTTCTCCTTTCAACAGCTATCATTACTACGTTCATAAAAATATTATATATTTAAACAGAATATGATTAACCTAAATGTTTATCAGAAAATTTGATACCATACTTTGATAAATAGTTTTATAATTACAAAGTAGTTCCCCTACGTAAGCACGTGAAATTAGCATGACGTAACAATTTCCAAGTCATAGTACGAAAACAAATAAATATAAAAATAACGCAGAAATCAAAACTTCGACCCTCCGCAGGCGTGTTTTCACTCCGACCGTAATAAAAAACGTGATAATACTGATAAAAAATCACTTATTTGTAACGGCAACGGAAATAAACGAAAAAACTTAATTTCACGTCCGTTGAAATTTGGAATTGTGACGTAATGAGTTTGTGAGGATGCATAAAATATGACGAACCCACTTTGCTTTTACTTCGGCTGAAAAAGGCCCTTACGTTTCGTGTCAAGATGTTATTTTCCCAGAATAATAAATTATGGTTATCTGCCTCGCTAACAATTATTCCAGACCTCGGCCATCTTTAACAATTTGTAAAGAAAAACGACAATAGATATTGTTTCGTTTTTTGAGCTGTTATATTTTAACTAAGAATTTTTTTTTGATTTATATAACTATAATAACGTTCGTAATTATTCTACGAAATATTTAATAAAAGCTAAAAATTCGTACAATAATATACAAGTGTGCGTACATTTTTAATTATTTACATGTAATCGATAAATAGATAGATAATACCGACATATTTTATTTATTTCCATAAAAACACATTTGCTTTAGATTCCTTTACACTTTTGGTAAAAGCTAACTAACTTCATTATAATATTTTTATTACGAGCTAGAATAATTTGCTCGGACATTTTGTAAATTTATTATAATCTCAGCAGCTCAAGGTAAAATAAAGTAAATATTAAGGTATGAATAAAAGTTATAATTATGTGATTAATATGACAAAAACATTTCTAGCTAATATGTTAAAACTGATATGATATCCTAAGAGAAGCGAAGCTGGCATAATTTACAGGAAATCAATAATGCGAGTCCGAGTTGGGCGTCCCTCTCGACGCTTTTGATAAAACACAGTCGCCCATGGAGAGGAAATATTATCTTTATGGTTTCATTAATTCCGTAAACATTTACGTGATTAAGTTCCCCGTCCTGGAAACTAAATTACATTTTTAGTACGGTGAAAAGCCAATATTCGTGTCGGTATTACATTTTTTGCGTTTAATATTTCGTCTTTGTACGCTATTTTAGATTAATAGAAGCCTAAGCAAGATTACGTTAAGTTTTCATATAAAATTATTCGTAAGTAAATTTACAAATAATTAAAAATAATCTTTTTTTACATCGTAATAGTAGTAATGTCATTTTTTTTTGCTTTTTTAATAACTCATATCATTTATAAAATAATATTTGAAATTTTTACTAATCAAATTTTTGTTAAGTGTTGTTTATTTTGGCCGCTTACAATCAAGTGGCCCATATGCTCGTCTGCCAACAAATGCCATAAAAATCACCGAAATAATTTTTTGCATTAATTTTTTAAACAATAATAAAAAAAATAAAAATTAATAATATATCATTTTACAACATTTTACAATAAGAAAACTAGCAATATAGCTAAGTGTAAGAACAACAACAAAATAGCTCACCTGTATTTTTATAATGACGATATAAATAGCCTCTCTATTCATTTCAATAGCCTCATATCTACATCTATATTTCGCTTTACTTTTAAATACAACGGGGATCCGATAACACGGTGACATCGCACATACATCCAACGATATAAACATAAGCTTTTATCGTGATTGATGACATTTTGTGTTCCCGGTGTCATTGGTTTTATGAAGAAACGGGTTAAATGTATGTATTACGTAAATTATTTGCGTTATTCCTTTAGGGAGTAGGATTAGGAATACATTCGGTATTAAGGAAATAATCTATCAAGTGTTATATTTTGTGGCCTCAAGTAATAATAATTATTGTTATATAAAGTTGACATTATTGATGTATTTATAGTACGATACAACTTAGATGTAGCATTGGCAAATACAATTAACCGATTGCTGCTGGTTTATACAACCAATAGAAATAGCTCCCAATCGCGACATCCGACGCTATTCGGCGCTATAGATTCTCGCGTCAGTTCAATCCGAGAAAGCAAGTGCATGTAAATCGACGTGTCAAATTGACGAACATATTAGGTCATATGATATTACAAGTTATTACGTTTGTGTAAAGATCATATTCCTATAAGAAATAAATGTTGATAATTTGGGATAGCGTACTTAATGCGGATGTGATCGGTTATACGAATTTTGTCGATGCTACATCTAAGTTGTGTCGTACTGTATGTAAATCTACGTGCCTAGTCATCCTAAGCGACGATAATATGTCTTCATCATGATTCGCTTGCTCATCTTAAGTCCTTTGGAAACTGCGCGCTATGTTATATGGAAATATTTAGGTGATTTTGACGGCTTTGACACCTATTAGTGTTCTATTTAACACATTGTATTTATAATGATTGTAATGATATATTTTGAAGATAATACACGTACACAGACATAATAACATTTAGACCTGACAATTTAAGTTCGGAAAATTGCACAAAAGTTATTGAGACGTTTTATCATTTATTTATAGTTTTCGAAACAACATCGGCATGTTCACGAAATATTATGAAAAAGTAAAAAAATAATTCGTGTACGGTGTGATACACCACTACAGCCGTTTACATTTTACATTATATAAATAAATAATAATATTAAATAAATAAATAAATAAATTATAAATAAAAAAACAACAACAAAACATTACACTTCTACATAAATAAATCTTTAAAATAACAACAAAAATATGAAGGAACATTGAACATTATCATGAGAAGTACGGGCTAATATATTGATAAAAAAATTACATAATTTTTTTATAAATTCTATAAATATAAATTAGAAGCTAGATAAACGAGGGATTTATAGCATATAAATCATTTTGCATATAAACATTTTATTACTGAAAAATCATATAAAAATATTGAACACGTTCAAAACGAAACGTGTGACGTTTTTAAATCACAATTTTACTACTTCTCTATTGTTTAGTGACCCTAAATTCGCTCGTTGGACAGTCCCCCTTGACAGGTTTGTTGCTGGAAGGTCATTCAACCGAAGGGTCTAAGCCCTAAGGGTACTGCTATAGAGATGAGAGTTAGGTGTCTCTCACTTAATATGCGTAAAATGTTGTAATATTTTTTTGTTATATTTTATTAAAGATGCTTGAGGTTTATTTAAAAAAAGATAAGTTACTATTATAGCGCCACAGCTAGTACGATTATTAAAAAAAATATTATTTTTTTTTCAAATAAAAAAAAATGTTCAAATAAATTATAATTTTTTTTATTAAATACTATATCCTTGAAATAACATCACTGCAATCATTTTAAATAAATTTTTTTTTTCATCACAGTCACAGTATACATACGAAATTTTGCTTTTTTTTAAATATTAAATATAAGTAGTATATCCTTAAATGCTATTTCACAAAATGTCAAATCTCAAAATCATCCAAATGGTCTACCACAACTGGAGGGAAACTGTCTTGACCAAATAAATAACTCAAGAGAAAATATATTAAATTATGATAAGGTTTAACATATTTATTTGAATAAAATATATTAAGAATACACTTTAGAAGTAAAACATTTTTAAAAGTAGTGTTGACTTATTATAATATGTATGTAACAAAAAAAGTAAAAAAAAAGGTATTTATACTGTAGGTAAAGTAATATGAGTGCAATTTTTTGCATGGTCAAACTTGTACGTTGAATCGAGATATAAAACGTTTTATCAAACATCAAACGTTCGAGTAATTCTCGTAACAATCGCTCGTAGCGCGAGGAAGGAGCAATTATCGTAATAATAACCTTTTTCCGTACGTACACGTAATTGAAGCACCGCCAGTCATTTTCCTTGTCGTTATGACTGTACCCGTCGAGGGCGGAATCGGATATAAAATCAAAGGTCATTTTAAATTATTTACATTTTCAATAATATTTATTTGGACGGAAGAGAATATTGTATAATTATAATAACACTTCGTTATCATACTCAATACTCATATAGTCATAATTTATGATCATTATATTATAGTATATATACATAATATGTTGTATACAATGACGCCAAAATAACCGAACGTGTTTATTGGAGATTATGACTTATCTTTCGTAGATAGTTGTATCATATCATGGCTATTAATTTTTAACAACTCTTCCTTTTGTGCCCGATGAAATGGAAGAATTCAAAAAAAGAAAAACTGTATTCTTATTTCAAATCAAAATTAAAAACATAAAATATACATAAAATACCTTATCGTACCTACCTACTAAGTAAGTTGTAATTATTCATCTATATTTAAAAAATATACTACAAAAAGACGCGTCGATATTCCACATTTAATATATATGTATATAAAACAACTAAAACCTTTTTCGTACACATAAACAAGCAGTTAGCAACGTCGTGTCCATCCATGCACATTGTCACCGTCCTTGGGCACAGTTAATTTTGCTCCCATAAATATCCCAAGAGAGATTCAGTCGCGATAACGATCGCGATTGCAAGTGAACGTTTGTAATTAGCCTTTTTATTGTCTCGCGTCACGAAGGGTTGACACAGGACGTAATTGGGACCCATTACTCGGAAAATTCGGAAACATGTGTCGTTATTAACATAATCGTTGGAAAAATCCTTGTCAACTGCTTAATCTTTGGTTACGGTTTTCGATATAAACTTACGTAATTCTTTATTTATGATTGATTTAATGAATGAAATTTTCACATATAATAGCTAAAAAAAATTGGTTTTTTATTTTTTCATTGTTGTATGACTAAAATATTTTTAATGTTACAATGTTTAAATAAGCTATAATATATAATAGTAATTGTCATTTACATATGAATTGTTTCATCATCATCATCGTTATCAACAGCCTTTTTTCGTCCACAACTGGACATAGGCCTCTCCAATAGCTCGCCACTGTGATCGGTCTTCGGCTACTCGCATCCAGCTCCTGCCAGCCGTCTTGCGTAAATCGTCACTCCACCGTACCCGAGGACGTCCTACACTACGTTTGCCGAGACGCGGTCTCAAGTCTAGAACACGTTTTACCCAACGGTTATCAGTTCTGTGACAAATATGGCCAGTCCACTGCCACTTCAGCTTACTGATCCGCTGGAATTGTTATGAATTGTTCATCATCATCAAAAACAATTCATAACATTGTATTTAACGTTAACATTGTATTTAAATTTCATAACATTGTTATGAATTGTTTATAAAACATTAAATAATTAATCGATATTTTAATTACATTTAATAGAAGATTGATAATTTTTAAGCAGATACTCGTAATTAACGTATATAACTTAACTCCATTTTATATCAAGAGTAGTGACAGATGATCAGCTATTTGATTGATGTGTTAAAAATCGGATTTATTTTTAAATTTATTTTGTGAACTTTTCATGTGGAAATATTATAATAAGAGTAATTATTCTGCAGTCAACACAGTTAATCCAAAATCTTTTATTCACACGAATCGATAGATACGAAGGGTGGTTTAGTATAAAACCACGAGGGCATATGTTTAGCAAATCCAAATCGATTTTCAAAGTGACGAGTAAAGTAATTTGTATTTGGAAATGGAATATTTTTATAATCACTTCAAAAGTGCCGATGTAAGAATTTTATGTCTTTTTCATATTTAGAATAATAATATATCCGTTTGAGATTTTAAAATAACATGGTTATTTTTATTATTACAGTTATTAATTACGAGACAAATTCACGAGACTAACTACTTGTCTCGTGAACAAGACATTCGTAGATAATATCGAAATATCGAGCTACAACGGATAAAAATAAAAAACATGGTAAATATCCCGTAATTATTAACTGTAATAATAATATATCCGTTACCGAGTTGATGGTTCATGTTATGTTGGTATTTGAAGTTTGGCGTTGTGACAGACAGGTAAATGTCTATACAGATTAACACTGTAAAAAATATTTCTGATTCCTTAGATCGCCAATGCGCCACCAACCTTGGAAGGTGTTATGTTGTTTGTGCCTGTAGTTACACAAGCCTGGCCAACCTTCAAACAGGAACACAATAATACTAAGCATTATTGCTTGGCGGTAGAATATATAAAGAACGGCTGGTTTCTACTCAAAGCGGCTTGCACAAAACACTACCACCAACTAGTTATAATACATAAAAAAACGCATGGAATAAGTATTTATTAACTTAAATTTTCTAACTTAATTGTAGTGATTTGGTTCATCTCAATTAATTATTATTTTGTATCGAAGCAACAAAAAGCGTTTTTTGGGTTAAATACTATTTATATGTGTATATAAGGGCGTGTATTCTTGTTGAAGGTTAAAGCTCAACGTGACTCGAAAGGTTAACAAAGGAATTAGATAAAACATTGACAATTTGGTCCTCCCAATCAGTCAGGAAACGTTACGTGCGTACGGGAAGCTAGCAATGATTAGAGCTATAATACTTTTCTGACTGATGCCCGGCTGGTAGATTTAACATGTTATTTATATTTTTTTATGATATAGGCAAACTAATGAGCAAACAGGCCTGCTCTGGGCATTGTTCATGTGCCAATGGCACTAAAAAATATGAACCTAAACCCATAATTCTTATATCGCCAATAGGCCACCAACCTTGGAATGGCTCATTTACTGGCTCACTTAGGGTAAGTGTTATGCGAAACATAACAATACTGAGTATTACTTTTTTGCGTTAGAATATCTGATGAGTGGGTGGTCCTGACCCATGACCTATGACCTATCTAAACGGTCTCGCACAAAGGAAATATATACGTTTAAGTCGTAAATGGAATCTAAATATAAAATATAATAAATTTTCGTTTTCGTCTTTTTTTAAATTATTTTAAATTAGTGTAGTATTCCATTAAATTGATTTAAATTTCACTTAGCGAATTTAGAGCTTACTAGACTTTTTTCTAATTTAATATCATCACAATAATGATTAAGTTAGGCTTGGATTTAATTTCGTAAAATAAATGAAAAAAAAGGCATTTTTTACTCACCTCAAACGCTTCATTTGAAAGTTTTAACATCCACCGGGTCTAGATTTTAAACAGTTTCAATATAGATATCTGGGAAGTTACTGAGAGAAGTTTCCAATCGAAATTTACCTGCGACCGAGAGTTCGAAAACGATTTATAGAAACTTTGTCAACTGGACACAGTTTCTTATAACGGAGATGAAATTCAACGATCTGCTCTCGAGGGCATCGACAATTTTCGGTAACCAATTGTAAAAAAGTTTAAATGCTATGTACGAATGTTGAGTCGAGATGGCCCAGTGGTTAGAACGCGTACATCTTAAACGATGATTGCAGGTTCAAACCCAGGCAAGCACCGCTGATTCATGTGCTTAATTTGTCTTTATAATTCATGTCGTGCTGAGTGGTGAAGGAAAACATCGTGAGGAAACCTGCATGTGACAAATTTCATAGAAATTCTGCCACATGTGTATTCCACCAACCCGCATTGGAACAGCGTGGTGAAATATGTTCCAAACCTTCTCCTCAAACGGAGTGGAGGCCTTTAGCCCAGCTGTGGAAATTTACAAGCTGTTGTTGTTGTTGTAAAGAATGTATGTTACGGTGAATAATAAAAAGTCTGTAAATGTTTCTAGTGCTGAGATTTCTTCACCTTTTTGAGGAGAAGCGATGCCATGCGATGCGATTTTATTGCTTACTATTTCAAATTATTGAGATCGTAAAGTAACAGCCTGTACATTTCCCACTGCTGTGATAAGGTCTCCTCTTCCATTAAGGTGAGGGTTTGGAACATTCCTTCACGCTATTCAAATGCGGGTTGGTGGAATGTACATGTGGCAGAATTTCTATGAAATTAGACACATGCAGGTTTCCTCACGATGTTTTCCTTCACCGCCAAGCACGAGATGAATTATAAACACAAATTAGGCACATGTATATATATAGTGGTGCTTGCCTGGGTTTGAACCCGCAATCATCGGTTAAGATGCACGCGTTTTAACCACTGGGCCATCTCGGCTTGAGATAGATGGATTGGTAAATGGGCCTTCTGATGGCCACCGCCCAAAAGTTATGGTATTCTCAGATTGATTAATAATTCCTCATTTCAACAATGAACAACTAGCGTTTTGAACTAAGATGTTATATCTGATGATTTGGTGATACTTTTCCATATATTGTCAATTAGAGCAGCATAAACCTGTGCTTATGAGTTTTAATCCACACTATATCATAAGAAGTAATATTGTTTACCGTTCATTTCAACGGAATTTGTTTGACTTTGGCAAATGTCAGTTCAAATTAATTTCAATTTGTGTCGAGTTTATTCAAAAAGCAAAATTCTCGTTCGCTATAGTCTGTTTGACATTTAATGCTTCATTTTAGTGTGTCAGGTGTTTTATTACTAGAGATCCTTATTCTGGCTGACTAATAAAACATAGCGTTTTTGTTACTAACTTTTAATGAAGGTTAAACTAAACATAAAAAATATAGCAAACAGTACAACAAATAATAATAATATTTGAAATATTAGATTATGAAAAAAAAGTTACTATTTATTAAAGAATTATTCAGCGTAATAAAAGTTTCTGGTTAGTTATAGAAAACTTATGTATTTCATCATTATCATCATCATCAGTAGCCTATGTTTGTCCACTGCTGGATATAGGCCTCTCCAAATGCATGGTCTTTCTTCGGCATATGCCGGGAACTGCGGGCCGTGGCTTGCGTGTGTTAACCATCAGGAGGATATTGCCCGTCATCGCCATGCTGGGCAGGCGGGATCGCAGGATGCAGCTTCTCGCACCGGTGACGCTGCTGGCCGTCACTGGCCTGTGGTATTTGGCTACGCCTATTTTTTATGGTTATACCGCCATCAGTCGGTCGCCAGAGACTCGTGTGCTGGCCGGCAGGATACACCACGGGCAGATGAGGTTGGCTTGGGGCACTAAGGTGTAGTTTGCGCTCCCTTACACCATTTTTTTTTAATCTTTTAAATAAACGTGGAACGGACGACCAACGATCGATCGGCGATCAGTACTAACTGACAGTGCCAATATCAATAGGTTGTTGTGATCGTATATCAACAATACTAAGCATAGCTGTGTAGTGGCGAAAGCTCCACCAATTATGAACGGTTGACAAGTTTGATGTGATATCCGAGCATCACTTTCTCATTTACAATATTAGGATATAAATTAACTGTATCCTTTAATCAACACATCTATTTGACGTGGATACAACGTACAAAGAAGCCTACTTTAGGCTGAAATGTTCCATTTGTTGGTTTCGAACTATCCTTTTGGGAAAATTCAGTGACGGGGAAATACAAAGGAAAGATTTGTACTACTGACGTTGCTATAATAGGTACTATTGGACGCCTGAGTACAGTAAAAGGGATATCGTTCAACAGATGATTTTAAACTTTAAAAGTATTAATATAGAGCTCGTTTTAGTTTATTCGCATTAGATTTGCGTGCGTGCCTCCATCTGATAGCACTTCTTGTAGTTTATGTATCAGCTACCTTTGTTCTCTATTTTCACCTTGAATTAAGAACTTTTTGGTGTTTTTTTTTTTATTTGAATTATTTATAAATATAAAAATATTATTGCGTTATCGCAAATACCCTTCGAATAACTTTTTTAATCAAAAATTCATATTCACCTAAAGGGTTGAATTTAATAATTAAGTTATTAAATTAGGGTTACGTAAGCGTGGATCTTTTTTTTACCTAACCTTTTATAGTAACAATGATAATCTTTATTGAAAATGGAACAAAAAATTTTAATAAATCTATTCAAATTAAACAAAATAAAATAACGAATACTCGTGTGCAAAATCTTATTATACAATCAATGTTTTAATGGTTGAACAAAAAAAACACATTTAAATAGTTATTTTTACTAGATTTAAAAGTATTATACAGTATACAAATTTTATTTACATATTTGTATTAAAATTAAAACCCAAGCAGTTAAAGTGTGATGAAAATATAAAATAAAAATAATTCGAAAATTTATAAAAACTATAAAAGTTCTTGCTAAAGTTGTACTAACGAATATTAATATGTATAAAAAATATCTAGCTGATATATCACTCACACAATGTTATGTGCTTTTTAAAAACATTAAATGTAAAAATACATTTAAAATTGGTTTCATAATTAAATAAATAATATCTTAATTAGAAGACCCATGTGTTTAAAAGATTTATTTAAAAAAATAACTATTTTCTCTACATATTCAAAATACAAGTATAGTCAGAGTAACAAAATCTTCGTCAGTTTTCAAATTCAGTCCTTTATCAAATCGTCAACTCTTAGTATCTTTTGAATCTAAACATCAAATCATTGTGATGCAATGTGTCATTCTCGATCGGTAAAGCAGATTATCGCTCATACTGAGCACACGAAAATAGATCTTAAATTGACGAACCTTTTTTTACCCCGACTGTACATAGATAGATTCTACACTTTCTATTCTTTTACACTTGCTGTACAGAGAGGAACTTGAAAATATTAATATATATACTTTAATTTTGTTCTTATAATATATAAAATAGAATACAAAAAAAACACATCTTAAACTCGTCACCCACTGAACAAGAGCTTTAAAAATAGGGACAAATTTTAATATCGCACGTAAACTCCCCTCGCTCTTTTCTCCCAAATAATGTCTTTATGTATGTATTTGTATACGACATTATGTGTCCTCACTTGGCGCGATCATAGAATTTCCATAACCTCGAAAAAACATTTTTCCGAACGTTATTACAGTCCCTTCATCCAATTCCCGAACGATTCTATATAATATTTTATGATAAAAATTGTGAGAGAATGTGGTTCGTACTGAGGACGTATTCAATATTCGCACCTTTTTATTGAAAATATGCATGTGTGTTGAATTAATATAAAATGTTTTTCATAAAAAAATATATTCTAAGTTTTTTTTTAATATGACCTGCGGTACAAATATACACGCCACAGATCTCGAGAATGCCAATCGAAGTTTGCAAGTTCAAGTACAGGTAAGTATTAAATATATATGTTTATTATTATTCTCGGTGAGGAAAACGTCATAATGAAATCTGATTCGGTGGGAAGGGATTTTTACTTAGCAGATATACTACATCTAAATCCTGTGTATATAACACAGGATTTTAAGCTTAAAAACTAAACATATATAATTCATTTAAAAACTTACTTATAATTTCAACACTTAATTTATTAAAACAATATTCATAAATAACTTTTAATATTTTTGTATTATAAAAATAATAATCTAAAAGAAGCAAGGAAAGTGGCCCTTTCTAATTCACTTTTTTTCTAAACAGCCATTAAGGGCGCGAATCATCCGAAACGACGCTGGTAGGTTAGAGGGAGAGGCTGAAGGGTGGTCCATCCCCTTCTATTTTCGGCGCTTGAGTTATAGTCCGGCCGAACACTGAAGACCTTTTTACCAAAATTCGCGTTTCGTTTTACGACTGCCTCCTAAGCATTGGTCGGATAAATTATTCAGGGAAACTTTTTCCGATCCTGATGTTGGTTTGGTTTTTATTAAATGCTAAACTGCCCCACAATTCTTACTGTTTCTCATCGATGTTCGAACGCATTATAGAAAACTTATCTTACGAATTCTATCGAATCAACTATATAGCTTGGAATTTTAACTAATACTTTTCTTAGTGTCATGGGTTGATGCGATTTGTTATTATTAAATTTCCCAGCTATGATTGTTTGCGGCTGTAATCTAAAGAAAGAGAACACATACTGAAGTATGTTAACAATACAAATTTCTTGCATAATATCGCGAGAGACAAGAGATTCGTAATAATCAACCGCGTCGCATAAACTGAGTTCACTTGCCTCTAAATATCTGCGAGGGTGAGTGAAAGGGAGGCCTGTATCAAGATTCGAGGCTCCCCCATAGCGTACGCTATGAAAGGACCGGGAGGGAATTTTAGGTTAGTGGACATGTAGACATATAGACGGGAACACGGCAAATTTGTTGCCTAATTTAGTTCGTCGTATTGTGTTTCTTTTGTGCGTAAGGTCATCGTTCATCGTTGTTGTGTGATCTTATTTAAATTAGCACTGTATATAATAAGTGTAATCGATGTTTAGTTATTAAGTGATCGTAAGTGTTCGATTTATATCGATCGATATATAAATAAAACAAGTATTAAATTGGTGGTATCTCGATTGTGGATTAAAAGTAAAAACGTTATAAAAAAAAAGTATAGTGTGTTTGACCAACGGTTGTTTGTAAACAGTACCGCGTGCGCTCCGATACGTAAACACAAACATACGTTTTCGTGTTAAACTTTTTTCCCGCTAAATTTATTTCTTTAATATATTAGTAGCTGAACGTACTGTAGTGTTAACTTTTAAGTATATCGCTCAAATTTTGTCAGTACCTAAATCGTGCCAATAATATTTAAGTGAATATAGTCGTGTAATTATTAATTAAAAAAAAATTGTATAGTTTAAGAAAAAAAAAAATAACAATTGCGAATAAGAATATAAGTTGTTTATAGCGTAGCACGTGTGAAACATTGAGTGGGTGAAATACACGAGGTCCCTGAGCCTCTACTATAAGGATCGATACCATTACGCATTACGCGAGCGAGACACAAACAGACAAAAAACACGCACACCAACGCACCCCACCCTACGCCCTCCGAAAGTAAACAGCCCGCGAAAGCTTTAAAACAAAACCGAATTTATAGTTTAAGAAAATTATAGTACAAATTAACTGTGATTAAGAACTATTTTAACTATTGTATCTGTACTGTGATAGTCATGCTGGTCGGTACGAATCTTTGCAATCCGGCTCTAATGTTCCCTACTTTCGTTCAGACTCATCCGGTTAAAACTATGATCCAAAGCCGGCAAGAGTCTAACGAGAGTTCGATGCCGTCGACTCCTGTGCACGGCGGCTATGATGCGAAGCGTGCGTCGCCACTCACACCGGCCGAGAGGACAGGAGCGCCGCCTGGTGCCGGTAAAGACGCCGTCAAACTTTTTATCGGTCAAATACCGAGGCACCTCGAGGAAAACGATCTGCGCCCAATGTTCGAGGAGTTTGGGAAGATTTACGAGCTAACCGTCCTCAAGGATAAGCACACCGGGATGCACAAAGGTTAGTCATACATGGATTTTAAAACATATATATTTGTAAACCTATTAAAAGTATATTATTTGAAATATTATTGATATAATTATATATTGAATCTGATGTATTTTGTATGTATTTTTAATTTAATAGAGTGAACGAATTAATTAACTTGTGAAGCAATCTTGAAGGCGCCAGAAAGTTTTCTTGGATGATATTTCTTCTCAAATGCTGAGTATTAATATTGAATTAATACTTATATATATTCAATACGTAGCCTTAGGTATAACCTAGAAAGAAGATATTGAAATACAAATAATAATAAATTAATATTATGTTGTCTTAAATTTTCGCGATTATTACACATTTAAATAAAACTAATTATAACGGATGAATCGCGTATATTAATTATTTTTAAACATCCCGACGTTTCGAGCACTTTGCAGTGTTCGTGGTTTTGGGATTTTAAATTTTAAATTTTAAAATCCCAAATCCAATTTTAAATTTTAAAATCCCAAATCCAACAGACTGCAAGACCTAAAGATACAGTTAGTGCCTTCTGCGTGCAACCGGAACGTTACTCAAGACATCAATTGAGAAATCGTTGGCGGTAGTTGTTAATAATATTTCCTTTGTTCTTCAAATAGACAAATGTCATCTTAGTCTACCCGTGACCACGAACACTGCAAAGTGCTCGAAACGTCGGGATGTTTAAAAATAATTAATATACGCGATTCATCCGTTATAATTAGTTTTATTTAAATTAATATTACGAATATTTGTCCTCTTTTATTTTATTTAATTATGTAAAGTCGTTGAAGCGGCAGGAAAATTAAGACATTTAAATTCAGTAACAGACTACTCTCGAACATGGAAAACGAAGAGTTTATGTCACGCATAATATATGCAAATAAATAAAACTGAAGATCGTTTGCGATTCCACGAAAGGGGAACATTATCTCAAGAGACACTCTCATGCGATGCCCTAGATGAAGATGAACTTGGAGACTCTATACTTGTAGGAATTGTGTCATCAACAACCTCAATTTAAGATTTCGATTCATAGTATTCAATCTGAACTGCAGTCAAATTTGAATCCTCGTCACTAGAATCTTTATCCGATATCTTACAATATTCATTTGTAATTTTTACCAATTTTGACGTGTTACTCAGGTCATTTTTTTTCTTTTGTCTTTTAAAGTCATTGTTATTGTTTTGAATCACTATTGCGTTTTCACTCCGTTTTTCATCATTCGACTTAGCACAAGGATAACAAGGGCCCGTAAAACTATTAGTGATTGTTTTCAGAAGTTTGGCTTCGTCTTTTTAGGGATAAGAGCAGAGTTTCAGCTATTGGTACTATGTACTCTTAAATCAAACATGCTTTATTTTTTACTTTTCACGTTAATATAATTCAACTGACTATTTTCCTATGGTTTATTGGTCTTTACTTTCATCAAATAATAATGTTCGTCAACTTTTAGGATCACTGGTAATTCTTAAATTCTATCAAGTGTCTATACAATTTTGGTTTATTATTATATTTCTCTGCGATGTAGGCTTCAATATAAAAATAGTGTTTTAATAATAGACTCACCAAATTATAATCTACTTAAAGTCATGTGGAGTCTAATAGGCCCTAAGCGCCTCTGTGTCGAGTATAATCAACAGCATGGCTAGCGAAACACTCAGGGTGAAGGGGGATAAAAGGATGGAAGTGAAACAACAATAACATTTACCGATACCTATCTGTTACCCTGAAGCTAAAAAGATAGAAATGTATTGCATTTCCTTAAGGAAATCATTAGTGAGAATAGGTAATTTCTTTAAACGAATTTGTAATATAGTCCAGCCAAGATAAATGTATACTTTTGTTTGATAATATTACTTGTTATTTTATTATTTACTAAACTCATTGAAATTATTTGTGTCTATATTAAAATAATATTTGGGATTTTCTACTACACCAGATGCATTCGCACTTCTCTATAATTGTATTAGTTGTTAAAAATTTGTTCTCTATGAGCTTGGCAATACTATAAATCTTAATATTACAGACAGATAATCGTGAATTGCCTAGCAGTTAGAACACGTGCAGGTTAAACCCGGCTAAGTATTAATTTACATATTCGTTTGCAATACATCTCGTGCTCGATAGTGAAGGAAGACATTGAGAGAAAACTGCGTTTGTCGAAAGTAATGCCATATATGTGCCCACGAACTAGCATAGGAATAGCGTGGTGCAATCAAGCAGGCCCCCAAGGTGTTTTTAATTGGAGGGGAGGCCTTAACCAAGCTGTTTGTCATTTACTGTTGTTTAACATTTACAAGCTTTTAATAGATAAGCATTCCATATATCGTGTTTATTATAAATAAAATTAATTAAAATATGAAACTCTTATGTATATTCATTACTGTTCAGCTTTATTGTGAAACCGACTTCATGAATAAATGAATTTAATTGAATAAATTTCGTGTTTATTTGACTTCGTCCGTTATTCTTTTAAGAGATGCTTACAATATTTATATATAATTATTAATCGAATCCTATGATAAAGTTCATACTCTAAAACAAAAACGTTGAACCTTTAATAACTGATTCATTAAAAATAAAAAAAAAACAAGTTGTATTGTATTGAACTGCCTTCTGATTCTTTATAATTATTTAGCTTTGACGGTTGCCGATCACATCTGCCAAAGCTAAAGACTCAAAAAGCGGTATGGATCAGAAAAATATATTCAAATTTATGGCAAAATCTAGTTCAGCAACTCCTCGGTAAAAGAAGTCCACGTAAACCGAGTTTATCACCAAAGTCTCATCTCAGATATCTTGAAAAAACAATTCCATGGAATTGGTCGTGTTGGATTATCGTCACTTTGGATTTAGGAGTTAGAGTAGAGAGAATACTATGAGTTATAAAAACAGAAATACCACATATGTCTACGGTTGTTGTCAATCGAATATATTCGATTAGACCTTTAGACGATTATGTCGAATAGCTAGCTATATAAGCCAGTGTAGGGAAGTTATGTCATCGCAAATGACATACATTTTCACGTTGAAATAAAATTGAAGTATTCAAATTTTAAAGTGTAAATTAAAATTAACAAGGTGGCTTTGTAAGCCCAGTCAAAAAATACCCTACCGCGAAACAGCAATACTTTACATTATTGTGGTTTAGTTTGATAAGTGAGTGAGCCTGTGACTATAGGCATAAGATATAACGTCTCAATTCCCAAGATTGGTTGCGCTATTGCGATGTAATTAATGATATTTTTTTCTTGCATTTACCAGTCCGCCGATATAGGTATGTCTTAAAAAGAAAACAATATGAATAAAACCTTTTTAACACTTACAAATCACAATAATCGTAATTCTTTATATCTGCGTAAAACTTCAAATGGATTACAAAAGAATAACGATTGTTATAAAAATTATATTTCGACGTTTTGAAATAAAAACATTTACATATTTTAGTAAGGTCACTTAAAGTTAGACAGCCATATTTTTAATCTGTGGGCAGTAGGCTCATCGACAAAATGACTAATAAAAAAATGTAATAAGTGAGTAATCACTTATTACATTTTTTTAATACTTTAAGTATTTTATCAGTTAGATAAAGTATTCCATCAAGACTTTTGAATAAACAAGAAATCTCCTTTTCTGTCTTTCTCATTCTGAATGTCTCAATGAGTAATGTTTACATCAAACATTTATGTTGCAAAAAGGTTTTACTGCTATCACACAACAGTTGATGGCTGCTTTTTTTTAAATACAGCTCGATTCTTAAATCGAATATTTTTATTCGAATAAAGAAACTAAAACCCCAGCTTAAATTTTCCAAATATTTTTCGTTCACAGTTTGGTATTTTAAAAACGCCTTTAAATTCCAAAGATAAGGCGTATAATGGCGGTTAATTGGTTCAATTGCTTTGTGTATTGTATTAAGTGTATTTTAAATGCATTTCTTGGTTTGTTTACACTTGCATGCTAAAATATATTTCAAATTAAATATATTCGTATTGAAACTCTTTTAAGGCTTGTCATTATATGGCATAACGATCTCAATTGAATATTAATACGAAGGCGGCAATATGAAGGCGATTAGTCTGCACTGCTCGTAAACATAAGCACTGTAAGGAATATTGTCTCCTTACAAAAGTGATTCAGTAACAAACAGTTGATTCATGATTACAGTTTTAATTTCGGCAATTATATTATTTATTATAAAAATTAGATTTTATACTTTGCTAATTATGTTTTTTTATTATAATTCTGGTAAATTAAGTTGGTCACTTCAAATGGAATCAGGTTTGCGTGGCTTTTATTTTCAAATATAAAATAATTGTACTAGATTAAACTGCAAATTATATGAAATTAATCAAACAAAGTACTTACCGTCCTTAGGTCAACGATTATTCAACTCAATATAATATTACAAATAGAATGCTATTTACCTAAACATATATGACTGCGCAACTTGTAGGTATCACAGAAGTGATTTTCCTTTGCATCAAATTCCGAACATGGGTATGAAGTAAACTTAAGAAAACTGGTCAAGTGCGATTTGGACGCAAGTACCAAGGGTTCCGTACCGTTGACCAGATAAACACACATATATTGATATCGAGCAAAACAGGCAAAAATAGTCTGTACGGGAGCCTTCCCTAAATATTTATTTTATTAAAGTAAAAATACAAATGAGTATTTGATATGAGGGCAAAGATCACATTTGTTATAAGAGAGAACTATGGTGGACATATATTACTAATCGTGAATTTTATTAAATTATATTTAATGAAGTAAAAATGTTTATAATTTTTTGCTTTGAAAATGTTGTTTCGAAACAAGGCCGGATTAATCATATCGTGGCCCTGAGGCAAGGCACGTCTCGGGCCCCTTTACCCTTTCTAACTTGTTAAATGATATATTCTACTACAATGTAATGTTACATTTATGTAATTATAATAATAATTACTATAAAATTTCTATGTATGTCATAATTTTAATCAAATACTAGCAATATAATATGTCTCTTCAACGATGAATTTCATATTTTTTGCCTAACCACGGGGCCCCTAGACAAAGTATGCTAGTGGTATATTATAGATAGTTGTTTTTTTTTTGTAATATCTGCAAAAGCTGAGCAAATTGACCTAAGATGGCCCAGTGGTTAGAACGCGTGCATCTTAACCACCACTATATATATGTGCTTAATTTCTGTTTATAATTCATCTCGTGTTCGGCGGTGAAGGAAAACATCGTAAGGAAACCTGCATGTGTCTAATTTCATCGAATTTCTGCCACATGTGTTTTCCACCGGAACAGAGTGGTGGAATATGTTCCAAACCCTCTCCTTAATGGAAGAGAGGCCTTATCTCAGCAGTGGAAAATTTACAGGCTGTTACTTACTTTACTTACTTACTCTGCAAAAATGTTTTTCTTATTTAAAAATAGTTGTGTACTCGAAGGTGTGTCCCATCGAAAACGTTATACAGAACCCACCAAATTTTGTAAAGTATTAAAGTTTCTTAATAACCTGGATAGCCTATCTCCTGCCTGTTACTCCTGGATGCCCTCACTTTATTTCGGTCAAGGCTATACGTAACCCTACTTTTTAATTGACGCAAGATTCAATACCAATTTATTTTAATATGGTGTTCTTCGAAATTAAGTTATGTACAGTCGAGGTAAGAAAAGGTTCGTCACCTTAAGATCTATTTTTTTCGTGTGTTTTTGTCGCAATGATTTGATGTTTAGATTCAAAAGGTACTAAGAGTTTAAGACTTGATAAAGGAATTAATTTGAAAACTGACGAAGGTTTTCTAACTCTGACTGTACCTAATTTAACAATGTTAAGGGGTGAATTTTCAAAAACACTGTGACAGCTGGAAACAGAAGCCAAAACTCCGATTTATAAACTTCTAACTTTCTTAATGACGAACTTGAATGCAAACTTTCATCCCCTCTTTGTAAGATAAATTAAAAAAAGAATACTCTCCCCTGAGAATTCTTGTGCCAAATTTCATCCTGTTGAACCCACTGGCTTAGGTTTTGATTTGTAATTATTGAGTTATGCAATTTGTGTAACCATCACGTTGAATATTAAAAACTAAATAAAAAATATATACTACTGACCTAAGTGTATACACACTTAATTTAATCAAACCCATACGTCAACCTTCATTTTATGTTGCATATTCTTAAGTAAGCTATGTAAATATAAAAGAAAGCATTTTTAAAATTAATAAGAGATAAATATCAATAGCGATGGCATCATGCATAAATTAAATACATAGTGAAAATATTTTTATATTATAATATACGAGAAATTACATTATAATATTTATTTAAATTTATAATAAAAAAAAATTGTTACCAAAAAGAGGGCTCGTCCGGGATTTGAACCCGGGACCTCTCGCACCCAAAGCGAGAATCATACCCCTAGACCAACGAGCCACTTGACGTATTAGGTGAAAGTTTGATTTTGCTTGTGAATAAATTGATGCGTATCACGTCGTCGATAAATCTTTGCATTCGAATGTAACTTTTATTTCAATTGAATTAAGTATCAAATTAGAATAACACAGCTTTCACTTAAAACATAATAATATGAACAAATGATTTATTACTTTATAATTTTATTGTTTTAATGTAGTTTTATATTTTTTATTTAACAAGGCAAAGTCAAGCCAATACGGTAGGTAGTCTGTCTATTGATACTAGAAATAGAAAGGTTAATAACCAGTTATTACGTCATCAGTCTGACAAAATGAATTGTATGTTTTGTTTCTGGTTTATATACCTACTTGGCTCGTTCGCTTCTTATAATAATATTAAACATTGTTTCAGTATAATACAATAACAGCCTTACCGTATTATATTTAGGGAATGATTATTTACACTACTTTGTCTTATTAATATTTAACGACACGCCCGATTAATAATGTATAAGGCAGAATGTGATTTACGCCTAAATATATATATATATATTATAAATGTGAAAGTAACTCTGTCTGTCTGTCTCTTTCGCGACCAAACCGCTGAACCGAATTTGGTGAAATTTGGTATGAAGAAAACTTGAACTCCAAGAAGGGACAAAGGCTTTTTTTTATCCAAGACATGACAACCCTAAAACGTGTCTACTAGTTTAAAATATATGTCGACTCTTAAGATACATTTAAATAAATAAATAAATATGAAACAACATCACATACATTACTCTGATCCCAATGTAAGTAGCTAAAGCACTTGTGTTTTGGAAAATCAGAAGTAACGAAAGTACCACAAACACCCAGACCCAAGACAACATAGAAAACTAATGGTAATCTACATCGACTCGGACGGGTATCGAACCCGGGACCTCGGAGTGGCGTGCCCACGAAAACCGGTGTACACACCACTCGACTACGGAAGTCGAAATTAATGATACTCTGTTAATTAATAATACTTTACAAAAGTGATTCTCATAAACTGGAACCATTCTCTTAATTTTTTCTTTATCTCTAGTTATACTCTCTTGTTCTTCTAAACTCAGTTAATATAGTCTACTCTTCCTTATTATTTATCGTTCTTCTAGAATAAGACATAAGCAATAATTGACTTATAATAATTGAGTATTCAAAATAATTAATTACGCTTGAAATATAATTTAACTTATTTTCGTATTCTTTTTTATCAATAAAGTATGTTTTGGTATTCCTAACTCTTTAAATTATTCTGTTAGCTTGTAACGTTGCAAATATAGTAAACGAAGATACCGTACGGGCTTTACACGGTGCATTCTATTAATATTATAAAGGAAATAAAGATCAACATCAAACCTTATTATAACAACAACAACAGCCTGTAAATTGCCACTGCTGGGCTAAACGCCAGTTCAATGCGGGTTGGTGGAATGCACATGTGGCAGAATTTCTATGAAATTTGTCACATGCAGGTTTCCTCACGATGTTTTCACCGCTGAGCACGAGATGAATTATAAAGACAAATTAAGCACATTAATCTGCGGTGTTGGCCTGGGTGTGAACCCGCAATCATCGGTTAAGATGCACGCGTTCTAACCACTGGGCCATCTCGACTCCCTCTCTCCATCTCGAAACCTTATTAAACTAGTAGAAATAAAAATAATTCCTTAGTTTTTTAGGTAATCAATTATGTTTATACCATATCGATTTCTTTAATTAAAAAGGTAAGGCTTCTGTCCAAGAGGTAGAAGAGATCATGGCCCAGCATTTTAGCCCAGGGACATTTACGGGCTGTTACTTTTTTATGTGCTTTAATAATAAATTGCAGCCGTGCGAAGTCGGGAAAGGTCGGCTATTAATAAAGAAAATTAGAAGTGAGTGTAGCTAGAATGTATTATTGAGCTATATTTGTGCGAAATGCATCTATCTATGAATGTAATAAAATGGAGTGTCTTTTTGTAATATTAAAATAGCTCCTTTTTACTTAATACTTATGTATGTATACCAAAGTAACACTTTTTACAATTTTTTTCTGTGTCTATCTGTTTGTTCAGGCTAATCTCTGGCACGTCTGCATCGATTTTGACAGGAATTCCACTGGCAGATAACTTATATAGTAAGGAGTAACTTAGGCTATAATATTTTTTTTTTTTTTGTTAAATTCAAACGCGTACACAGTTGCGGGCGGGCACAGCTACTTATATAATAATATTATATATTAAAACCCTCTTCCAAACATACTGTATAATTATGCGATGACATCTTACGTCATAATAAAAATAGTTTTTTTTTTATTGATTAGTATAAACTTGATATCAGAACTCTTCAAGAAGTATCTAGAATGATTTAAATAAAATGCGATGATTGGCTTAAAAGTACATTCGGGAACATTAAAACAATTGATCTTTTTCATATTAAATAAAATTTCATTTCGTACCGTTGTTTCGTCACGCGCTTTGAGTGGGAAATGCTGTCTAAGTGCAAATAAAGTTACGACTTCATTGTAACTGTCTTTGTTTTAACTCAAAGTCGAAAGTCAAAAACTGCACTGTGAACTATGTAGTTCAGCAATACAATTTGTTAAATGATAAGTGTGAAATTTTATAATAAAACACTATTTAGAAACATATTATACATATATATTTTTAGCATTTAATAGATACAGGTAAATTTTGCATCACTTGATGGTAGGGCTTTGTGCAAGCCCGTCGGGGTAGGTACCACCCATTTATCAGTTATTATACCGCAAAATAACAGAACTCAGTATTGTTGTGTTCCGGTTTGAAGAGTGAGCCAGTGTAACTACAGGCACAAGGGACATAGCATCTTGTAAAGAGTAGTTAATATTTCTTACAGCGTCTTTGTCTATGGGTGATGGTGACCACTTACCATTAGGTGGCCCATATGCTCGTCCGCCAACCTATACCATAAAAAATACATATATATATCAAGGCGGCTCAGTGGTTAGAACGCATACACCTTGACCGATGAATGTAGGTTTACACCACTAAACTTTCATGTGCTTAATTTGTGTTTATAATTCATCTCGAGCTCGGCGTTGAAATACAACATCGTGAGCAAACCTGCATGTGTCTAATTTCAACAAAAATCTGCCAAATGTGAATCCACCAATCTGCACTGACGCAGCGTGGTGAAATATGCTCCTAACCGTTTCCTCAAAGGGAGAGCCTTTGCCTAGCATAGGGTAATTTACAGGCTGTTATTATTATTATTCATTACTATATCTAGGCGGATGAGGAAATTTGCCACCAAGTAATATAAGTATTGTCAACCATTCCTCACATCTCCAATGCTCCACCAACCTTACGAACTAAGATGTTATATCAATTGTATCTGTAGCAACACTGACTCACCCTTTAAACCTGAACAAAGCTTTATTTCCCACTTAATCTCACTCTAGTACCACTTATGGAAAATACCAAATGTTTTCAAGTATGTAATATGAGCCCCGTTTTAACATTTTAGTAAGATTTTTTTGTATAATTCGGCTCTCGTGAGGATATTTAAAAAACGCCCTCGTCTCGGATATTGCGTTACGGCAAGTGAAAAATCTGTCGCTGTAAGTGTTCGCCGCTTAACACCGCTTTACATCGCTTTACACGGCTTCGGAATGTTTTGGGACGTGATGTATGTAATGAGCTTGTTTGTTAAATGTCGGGATGCTAATATATTATGTTTATGATTTAATTAAGCTTTCGTTATTACATTACATTTTAAACAAACCTGTAGTTTTAATTGAATATTAAAACATTATTTGAACATTATTAATAACTAGCTGTACACGCGACCTTGTACGCCTTTGAATATAACAAAAAAAAAAAAAAAATTGCAGCAAAAAAAGTTACTGCGTATTTTATTAGTTATCTGCCAGAGAAAGTCCCGTCAAAATCGGTCCAGCCGTACCAGAGATTAGCCGGAACAAACAGACAGACAGACAGACCGACAAAAATTGTAAAAAATGTTTTTTTGGTATATGCAATATCCAATTTTATTATATGTATAGATAAAGTGAATCTTAATTACATAGATGGAAAAATCTTAATATTGAAATAAGAAATTTTTCAGGCAAAATAAAAACATTTACGTAATATTATCATGTTGATTAGCTTTTATTAAAAATATCCTTAATATTTTTTGCATAGACTTAGAAAGCACAGGTCATTTAATATAACTTTGTTGATTTTTATAAAAGTTATATTTAGTGGTTCAAATTTATATACTCATGTGCACGTTAGAAAGAGATGGATATCTCAGATTTATATTCAAAGAAATAGGAGAGGTTGTGTGTAACGTCACAAAGTACAAATGTATTACGTGTTTTGAAGATCGCATTTGTTGGACGATATTTACAACTTTTTTTCACGTTCTTATAAATCAATTTCGGTCTTGTAGTATTTATTTATTTATTTAAATACTTTATTGATCACCACAAACTTTATGGGACAAAGGGCGGACTTAATAATAATAATATTATATGTAATAATAACAATACTTCGAACACATATTTTTTTACTTATTATTTTAACCATTGGTTGAATTCACCATGTTTCAAATCAATAAAGAAATATTATCATAAGCGTAAAATATAACGATACAAAATCATCAAGAATCTATTACAAATGCGTAAGTAACTGTGTTTTTATTTTTTTCTGTAATTTCTTTTAGAATTGAATGATAGGAAGGAAGCTTAAACTCCGAGGGAATTAGAAAAGTTAGGTTTTATATACCTAAAACTATACCTTTAACCACAGGCGACGCCGCGGGCAAAACCTAGTTACATTATAGTTTGAATAACTTCAAGTTGTATTTGATAATCCAAATAGACACTTGAGTAAAATAAATTCAATCATATATGATGAACAAATATTTAATATAAAAATAACGACATACGGAAATGTCTTCAAATGTAATCAACCGTGACGAAGCTTCAAACGTTTCCTTGTAATCAGCGCTCCTCAAAGTATACCTCCTGAGACATCACAGTGACGGTCAATTGAATTATATCTGGCATAATGATTATATTTTTAGATATATAATAGAGATTCGTTGGGTTTATATGATGGTAAAGAAAACAAGATATTCATTACAGTTGTTAGCTCTAGTAAATATAGAGTGGCGCCCTTTCGATGAGACGGAGAGTACCACTGGCTTTATATTGGGCAGTCGTTTGTCGTTGCGTCTCAGGTATTATTCAATGGAAAGAGGTGTGTATGTGTCAACTAAATAAAAATGATTATAGTTTGTGACAAATATCAATACTTACATAGCTGTATTATTTGGACAAATTTCAGATACTATGGTTTGGATTGGTGTAATGGTAATTAACGTGTAAGGCTGAACAAGATAACCCAACTCATAAGCAGAAAAATTTTACTCTAAGACATGTTATCCGTCAACAATTGAAAAACGTACTTTTATCGTTTCCACCAAATCTTTATAAAGTAACTTCTCTGTTTCTTGCTAGTTCTATATTTTGGAACTAGTGGTAGTTCTTAATTCAATTCAATACTGTAACATGAATATACAAAAGTTCTATTCCAGAAAAAAACAATGGGATTCTTTTTTTTACTTTTTGTAAAATAATCTTATATATTTTTAAATTACATTATTCTGATTATGTAAAGTTACTTGCTAAATTAAAGGCCTGTGTTCAAAGGTTTTATACAATTAATTAGTGTACCTTGATAATGAAATGATCACCCCCCGGCGATTACTCATTATATTTAAAATTGTAAACGATTATAAAATTCGAAAAAGGAACATGCTGAGGTTATAATTCATTTCTCTGAAGTTAGGAATTTCTGTTTTTTAAGCCTAATTATTTTTTTATTAATATGGCAATGTTTTGCTAGTATTTATAAATAAAGAAATTTGAATTTGGAATGATAAAAATAAATTGATAGATGATGTGAAAAACTGCCTCAAATACTCTCAATATTAGTAACATCAATCCAAACACTTCTAGAAAAAAAAATCTTTTACGTAACTCGAGTGACCTTCAAAATACATCTGCTATGCTCGTAGTCGAGTTTCAGTTGACTTTATTACGTGTGCCAGATTAAATAAAAGAAAAAAAATGGCCTTTTCATGTATCACGTTACGTGTTTGAGATGATTTTTTTTTAGAAGGCCTACGATCGAACATTCTAGGCCCATATGTGGCTCTGTCCGAATAATAAACCAATTCTTACACTTTTAAGCCTGTAATGACAGTGGGACTAGGATTATATGCTTAAATGAAATTATAGGCCTTTTAAATTGAAATACACGCATACAGAGTATTATAGCCTTCTTGAACGAATTTGTCCATGCAATTGGCTTTGTTACCTTAAGTAGGGCTCGCTCAAGGGCATTATTATAGTATGTGCGCAAACTCTTGTGCTCTCTTAAAATACATTAGTAACACTAATATGATTGTAATGAATTCAGGGAGAGGATCAAAGACTTAACATGCTTTCCAAATTTCAGACTCTAGAAAGTTGTATATAATTGTAGATACAATCCCATCAAAAACATAAATGTAAAATGCAAGCCAAGTACAATATTAAGATATAAGCCTTGGTTGTTGACTCCAACGACAAAAGAAGTGAGATCTAAATATGTGCCAAGTACAATGGCCAGTCCTGAATGTATTTATAACTACATGAAACATCATTTATTTCCATATCTTAGGATAATATACTGTAGCCTAAGGTCTGACTCGGCTAGTTCTCATATACGAATTATTACTTGCGATGGATAGTTTCCGAACGAACTACTACAATTATATTCGTATATTAGAACTTGCAACAAGCCAAGTCAGACCTTAGGCTACAGTATATTATCCTAAGATATGGAAATAAATGATGTTTCATGTAGTTATAAATACATTCAGGACTGGCCATTGTACTTGGCACACATTTAGATCTCACTTCTTTTGTCGTTGGAGTCAACAACCAAGGCTTATATCTTAATATTGTACTTGGCTTGCATTTTACATTTATGTTTTTGATGGGATATCATTAATTTTTGTTCATAAATGATTAGGACGTACGTATTTGAAATCAAATAAATAACAAATGGTTTTTGTTAAACCATTGTATTTTTCTCCGTTTACATGGTATAATTGTTTTTTTTTTTTTTGGTGATATTTCTATAGTTTCTTGTATCTTAGAAATATTCGGGAGAATTGTCCATTAAGTAGCCGGTTATTTTTCTGTTTATTCTAATTTTGACTAAGTCGGGGCGATATTATAATGTGCGTAAAAATCAAAAATCAAAATCAAAGTATACTTTATTCAAGTGGGCTTTTACAAGCACTTTTGAATCGTCATTTAACAATTAAGTGAAGCTACCACCGGTTCGGAAAGTAGATTCTACCGAGAAGAACCGGCAAGAAACTCAGTAGTTACTCTTTTTCAACATTTAAAAAAATACAGTCATGTTAGTTAATTTTGAAGTTAATACAATTATTAAATTAATATATCCTGCCTGGAAGTCAACAGGTATTAATTCCACGCTTTTTTATCATCTACAAAATCTTGTATCGAATAATACGCCTTTTTCACCAATGTATTTTTTATAAACGATTTGAATTTACGAGACGGCAAAGTTAACAATGTCTGTGGAATTTTATTATAGAAATGGATACCTTGCCCCAAGAAAGATTTATTGACTTTGCGGAGTCGGAAACTTGGCGTTATAAGCTTATCCTTACTCCTAGTGCATATACAATGATTATCACTGATTTTATTAAAGTTATCAATGTTACTGTGAATATACATGATATTGTTGTAAATATATTGCGACGCAACAGTGAGTATTCCTACTCTGTTAAAAACATTCCGAAGAGAGTCTCTAGCTCCAAGATTATAAATAAACCGAATTGCTCTCTTTTGTAAAATAAAGACAGATTCAATGTCTGCAGCGTTACCCCAAAGTAATATGCCATATGACATAATACTGTGAAAATAACCAAAATAAACTAAACGAGCGGTATCAATATCAGTTAGTTGCCTAACTTTTCTAACCGCGTATGCTGCGGAGCTGAGTCTCCCTGTTAGGGACGACAAATGGGGACTCCACTGAAGTCTGGAATCCAATTCTATTCCCAAGAACACGGTAGTATCGGCTACATCAAGCGGGCCACCAGTTATATTCTACTATTGAGCTCTCTTGTACCTTGATTTTGATCTATATTGCTGAAATGTACTCTATCTAAGGTTTTGACTCTGGAGAATCCAACGTAAGCCTGCCCTTTCTTAAATATAGAGAAACCTATGTCGAGAAGAGCACTATCAAGGCTAAGGGCCTTGTGAATAATAGATAATAATAATATGCAAAGAAAATATTGAATCGTTCTCTGTGAATATATTATGTATAAGAGATGTGATCGGGCTTACAACTTTTTACAATAAATTAATGCAATTACTGCAAATTCATACTTGAAATATAGTCCTAATATTAAAAAATGAATAGTTATTTTTATTCTTATTATTAATTATAGCTTATATTAATTAAAAGAATAACTTAAAAATATATGAACCACCATTTTATTACATAGTCCGTTATGACACATTACAGTTGGCGCTGTAAGACGATTCCAAACAAAGTTTTACTTATTGCATAATAGTGTTTTAGAAATTTATATAACAAAATATGATCATTAATTTGATAATTAGTAATATAAAATTAATATTTCAAAACCATTGCCGATAAATGGCGACATGCATCAACATTTTCAAAAGATTAAAACAATCAAATGTCTTTAATTTTATTAGAGAATGGTAAATAATAGTGTTATGTTTACAAATAGCTATTTCAAGAAATACTTTAGGCTTCTTAGAAATTTATCTAATAAAATATATTAATATAAATAATGACTTAAAATATAAACATAATTATTAGACAAGACCAGCTTTGGAATATTTCTTATGAACGCCCGCTACTCCAGCGTCGCGTCGCACGCTCCGTATCGAAATGCCTAATATTATTATTATTTTTATAATTTTATGCTATTGATGTGCGCATTGAGCGCACTGATACAATAATAAATACTAAAATCCAGTTAATAACGTGATAAATACGTGTATGTATTAAGTAATCCTAATAAAACCAATAAAATGAAAAAATATTATAAAATGATAAAAATTTACTAGTTTCAGATTTTTTCCTTTGTATTCGCATAATTACCCACCTGTATTCGAAATTTGAGCTTTCTAGGTCACCTGGAAGTGGGAAATAGTTTTAATCTATAGGTCAGTCAGTGATAAAAATGACGATTTTTGGATATTAATATCTATATAACCGTTTAAGATATGTATTAGGTTGGGGAAAAAGTCTCTTCGCATATAGTATGTATGAACTTGTAATAAAATCTCATTGGCTATACCATTTGTATCTGGCTGGTTTTGGTATCATTAAAAAGTTTTAATTCTAAAGAAGGCACTTCCAAATTCAATTTAGGAATTTGTGTGATTTTCATTTGTTTTTGTTGTTGTTAAAATGAGTGAATCTAAAGAAGAAATTCGATACATTTTAAAATTTTACTATAAAAAAGGTAAAAATGCAACTCAAGCCGCGAAAAAAAATTGTGATGTTTATGGATCTAATGCTGTATCTGTGAGAGTAGCGCAAGTTTGGTTTAAGCGTTTTCAAGCCGGAAATTTTGATATCAAAGATGCATCTCGCTCTGGTCGCCCTGTTACGGACAAAATTGATGCCATTTTTGAAAAAGTGGAGCAAGATCGGCATATTAGTAGTTACGATGTAGCTGAAGAACTGGGAATTGACCACAAAATGGTTTTGACTCATTTGAATAAAGCTGGGTACACAAAAAAGCTCGATATATGGGTGCCTCATGAACTCACTGAAAGAAACCTAATGAACCGTGTACTCATTTGTGATTCTTTATTAAGACGTAATGAAACCGAACCATTTTTGAAGAAGCTGATAACTGGTGATGAAAAGTGGATCACATACGACAAGAACGTGCGAAAAAAATCGTGGTCAAAGACCGTTCAAGCTTCACAGACTGTGGCAAAACCCGGATTAACTCGCAACAAGGTAATGCTGTGTGTATGGTGGGATTGGAAGGGATCATTCATTATGAGCTGTTACCGCCCGGCAGGACCATCGATTCAGAACTGTATTGCGAACAATTGATGAGATTGATGCAAGAAATTGAGAGAAAGCGGCCAGAATTGATCAACAGAAGGGGTGTGGTTTTTCACCATGACAACGATAGACCTCACACATCTTTAGCCACTCAACAAAAATTACGAGAGTTTGGCTGGGAGGTATTAATGCATCCGCCGTATAGTCCTGACCTTGCACCTTCAGATTTTCATCTGTTTCGGTCTCTGCAGAATTCCTTAGGCAGTGTCAGGTTAACATCACGAGAGGACTGCCAAAACCACTTGTCGCAGTTTTTCGATCAGAAGCCCCAAAATTTTTACAGCAATGGGATCATGTCGCTACCAACAAGATGGCAAAAAGTTATGGAACAAAATGGCACCTACATACTTTAGTCAAATGTAAATAAACTATAAAAAAAAACTTTTTGAATTTTCATATAAAATACGAAGAAACTTTTCCCCAACCTATTATATGAAATTTGCAGTACATATGTATCTCGCCAGTCTCAATATATGAGCCGAATTTGACATATTTATGTCAAATAGTTTTTGAGTTATGAGGGGGCCAAAAGTGGCTCCAAATGGTTCGGGTAATATTACACACGGTGCTGCACGCCAGTACTGTTACTAGTACTTGGCTTTGACACGCTGCCGCGTGTCTAGATAGAAAAATATAATTACTTTCTTAATGTACTTTTCATGGATTTGAATCTAGAACATTAAGATCTTTAGCCATTTATATTACTAGACCAATGTATCAGTCTACGAAGAAATGAAAAAAAGGTTACTTAAAAATATAGAGGTGGTGTGATGGGTGTGGTAAGTTATATTAAATGTTATGGAAACTATTCTTTATTAACATTTAGAAATATACAAGATTATAAACATATCCGTGTGTTTTACTGATCAAAAACATGGCTAGTTATTATTCGAGTTAACACCTACGAATTCACGTTCAAAAATCGGTTGAAGGCTGTACTAATAAAACTAGGTAACAAACAGTTGGCAAGCGTTTTTTTTAAATGCTAATATCGAAACTGTATACAATACGAAACTGTGACGCATACGTTTATTCAACACCAATACTAGTAGAATATTTTTTCGTTACATTTTTAACTCTACCTCAATTGTAATAAGAACTCTATTTGGTATTTGTGTGAAAAACGCTTTATGGTTTTTCATAATATGTTAACGAATGAATAGAGCGTTTCAAAGAGCAGCGTTTTTAGTTTAAGTGAAAAAAGCTTGAAAAAACAAAGTCGGTTTTCTGCTCGATAGCACGAATATTATCCTCTCGTGACGTTATTACACGAGAAACGGTGTCAACATTTCATATATTATTTAAAAAATATATATCGAACGTTATTAATATGTCTGATTCTTGGTGGTAGGGCTTAGTGCAAGCCCGTCTGGGTAGGTACCACCCGCTCATCAGTTATTCTACTGCCAAACAACAGTGCTCAGTATTGGTTTTTTCCGGTTTGAAGGGTGAGTGTAGTTACAACTACAGGCACAAGGGACGTACCAACTTAGTTCCCAAGGTTGGTGGCGCATTGACGATGTAAGGATTGGTAATTATTCTTACAGCGTCATTGTCATTGTCCATGGGTGATAGTGGCCATTTACTGGCATGTGGCTCATATACCCGTCCGCCAACTTATACCACAAAAAAAATGTCTAAATATACATACATCCGACTTGAATGGACTACTGCGCATATTAGCTTGTAGTTATAATTTGTTAGTTATGAGGTTAATTTTAATTAAAATTAATAACGATTTGGTGGCAATTTTTTTTCAGGTTATTTGTTTAACGATTATAACTTTCTTCGCCCTATGTAAGTAGTGGGAAAGCAGAAAAAAAATCATAATGATCGTAATAAGGCGTAAAAGCATAATTAACAAAATAAAAATATTTATAATATTTGGTAGGATTACAAAAATAGTTAAAGCTGGATAAAAAATATTCAGCGCATGCAAATTAATACATCTTACGTCAGAAAAATTTCGTTCATACGTTATAAATAATAATCATAATCTTTATATACAAGAAACGCTGTATAAATAGACATGTTATGAAATAATTAATGCATGTTTGTGTATAAATAAATTTCTAAGATTGTCAATTTTATATGTAATATATTACATGTATATATTATTCGTATCAATTTATATGATAGATAGTTTTTGCTGCAGCTTCGGAGGGCGGCAGTAAGCTTTAAGGAAAAAATGGTAGTCTTTCTTGTATCTTGCCTTGTCTTTACGGTTTACAACCAATTGATTAAATTCGGTTCTGGGATTGGACAGAGTTAGTTTTGCATTTACAATATTTGTATTAAACCTTATGATTTATTGTTTGAATATTAACTGATGCTATAAAACTTTGATATGAACAATTTTTTTTGACGTACACGTAAATAAACCTTTTTATATTTATGTAGCATATTTTTTATGTATTTGTAGCATTGTGTAAATTATCTAAATGTTTTCGATATTGATATTATTTTTATTATTAGATTTAAATTGTTTTTGATATTCGATGTATGAAATTATATTGTAATCGTGTGCAAATATCTTATGCCATATTTATAAAAAAACGTACCCTGGTGTGGTATGTATGGATGATGAACTGTAAGGTAAAGATATCACTTTTCCAAAGTTCATTGACCTTGAAAATTTTTTTTTTTTTTTGATATAATAGATATGATGAGAATGAGAGGAAATTCATTTACGACACTCAGAGTAAGATTTTAGTAACTTTTTATATGTATTGTAGAATCATTATTTCTTTTAAATCTTGATAAGAATTTAAATGTTGATGAGAATATTATCATTTGATTTTATCAACTTGATATCGCGGAGTTTATTTGAAACATATTAAAAAGAAAAAATAACGCTTGATACAATGATAATAAGTGACAATAAGTGGGTTCTCTTTATAGTAATCTATAGATTTTTTTTCGCTTATTTAGCTAGATTTAACCGTTTCGCTAAAAGCGGGAGGTTACATTATTCAATTGTCGAGGTAGTCGTGTTGGGCTCTCGAAGGATATAAATGATTATTACACTTTAGTCCCGGAACACCTGAGCGTCTAAAAGCTTTTTTGCAACTAAACCGATTACGAAGGTAATTTTTTCTCCTTTTATCTATAACTATAAATTTGAACTGCTATAAGATTATTGTTCTTAATTCAAAATAAATTGTGGGAAAGGGAGAGAAGATATTTTATCGTTTTTAGATTAGCTATTATTGCACAGATTAGCTATGTTGGTATATTTGACGATAAGGTGACTAGTTTTTTTAACTACCCACCCTACTTGGCGCGGGTGCAATGTTGCTTCTAAATGTTTAGAATAGCTACTGAATTTGTTTATATTTATGACATCATATTAAAAACTTTTAAAATTATTTGTTCAGTGTTTTTCTACTATATTGTCTATGTATTAACAAAACCGCATCAAAATCTAAGCATAGATAGGGACATACTGCGGTCAGCGACTTTATTTTATACTATGCAATGATGATAATAATGATATAAAAAACATTACCTTATAATTTAAAGTCATTTACTTTAAAGTAAAGTGACGATTGTTTAATTTTATGAAAATCGTGATTAAAATTTGCCGTCACTGTCAGTTGTTCAATTGAAGTACCTGTTGTTAATCTTCATAGATAAATGTTAATTATGAAAATTAGTTTCGAGTTGGGGTAGGTCCACTTACTACCAGAATTATTTTATTACCAAATACTTTGTTGATGTTTCAGACATCAATTGTCTATAATTAAAGCAACTCTTCGAGTAAGTTGTTACTGCTTTGAAGTAAATAATACCAATCTATTGTAAAATTGAAATACATTTTGTCTATCTAATTAAAATTTTAATGAGATTATACTCAATAATTTCAAATTTCATTACTTTATTATGAATATTTATTTTCATATGGTATTAATATATTATTTTTTGTACCTAATCCATAAATTTTTGTTTATCTTCCACTGCAAAAAGTCTTAACTATTAATAATATTTTGTGTAAGTCATATAGTGTATTAAATTCTAGATATCAATATCACATTCGTTGTTTACTGTACTGTTTCATCTACTAATCGTTTTGCTAGTGATTTGGTGTACAATAATTTAAATAGCAATATTTCATAAGTCTTTTAAAGAATACTGTATAAACTAGTAACATTTTTATAACTCATTTAATGTATAATAATAGTCTAAATATTTATTTTTCGAATATCTTCTATCAGCACACAAGACAATGTTCCAAAAAATAATCTTTATGACAATTATTCTAATATAAACTTACATTAATCTATGTTTATCATGTAGTGTATAATTTTCCCAAAAAAATAATGATTGCTCTACAGATGTAGAGAGATAGATGACAGATGGAGATAGAGATATAGATGTGGCAGATGCCAATACAAATAAACTACTTATGTAATCAAAGTACAGCAAATATTTAGTTTTAAGTAAGAACAACAACAGCCTGTAAATTCCCACTGCTGGGCTAAAGGCCTCCTCTCCCTTTGAGAAGAAGGTTTGGAACATATTCCACCACGCTGTTCCAATGCGGGTTGGTGGAATACACATGTGGCAGAATTTCTATGAAATTTGTCAAATTCAGGTTTCCTCAGGGTTTGAACCTGCAATCATCGGTTAAGATGCACGCGTTCTAACCACTGGGCCATCTCGACTCGTCAATTTAATTAGGAACATTACTGTCTAAAGTTTACACTCGAACACTTATAAAAATCCTATTGTATTAACAAAATAAACACTAAATATTTCAATGGGATGTAAGAAACCGAAAATAAAATTAGTCAACAAAAGGTAATGAGTGAGAGATACTTGTTTCTATTGAGCCGTTTGACAAGGGCGTTAATGAAGTAGTACGTGAGCCCTTGAGTTATTATGATGCTTAATTGTCTCAGGCCTGCGTTCGAACGCAAGTGCTTGTGACACATAAGCATGCTGCTTGTAAAAGGGCTTAATATCGTACTAAATGCTAGACATTTATGTTCTTTTAGACGTTTATTTATATAATGGGTTATACTCGACATAGTTTAGAATAAAAGTGAGCTTATTAATATTTCATCTTGGGTAAAGGACTCCACTCTTCTTAAGGAGGCTTTGAAGGTTAATCCACCATGCTTCTTTATTACGGATTAGTGGAATTATACGCTTTAGAATTTCAACCACGACGTACAGATTTCCTAATGGTATTTTCTTATACATGACTTAAATTGTAAGCTTAAATTATATACGAAAGTGCGCACGGAATGGTGTTTTCATAAGGCGATATTAAGAAACCTGGCAGCTGATAATCTTGAAATCTAATACTAGTTACGCCCAAAGAACTTTCACGTTGAAATCCTAAAACATATATGTATAAACATACAGAGAAACGATGGATGGATTGTGTGAAAGACGATATGGCTGGAAAGAATGTTACTTGTGAGATGTATGAAAGAAGAAATGCTGCCTCAACCCCAAGTTAAATTGGAATAAGGGCAGGAGAATTATGAACCATACTAGTTTTAAGAGTTGGTCATGAGATGTTAGGCATATAAAATTATATTAATTTGTACTTTCTTGCAGTTCAATAATATGTACTTTATACCAAAATTCATCACATACGTTATCAGTTATGACGGTTGTTCGTATGTTGGCAAATTAATAGAAAGTTGTAAATTTCTCATGGTGTGTGCGTGCGTGGACTGTAATGACCATTTCTCATCAGATGGTTTGTTAGCTAGTCCGCCTATTGCTGTAAGAAACTTAATTTGAATAGCTAATAATAATTAGGATCATTATTGTGATTTGAACACTCAGAAGTGATGTTGATTTTTAATTGGTTTGATAATTAATGTATCAAAAACATTAATAAAAAAATGAGAGGAAAGTATGTACAATACATAAATCTTAGCCGATAATTTTGAGTACAAATTCACCATGGAATATTCAATTTATAATTATTATTAAATTCATGCTCGGTGGAGAAGATAAACATTGTAATAATATGCAGATTGCATGTCAATCTACTTGCGTAATCTTTACTATTATCCACCAAACCACATTGAAGTGGCGTAAGGGAATAGGCTCTAAACCTTTTCCTTGAAACAAAACGGAGGCCTTAGGCATTGAGGCATTAATTGGCTCTACTTAGCTTTACCAGTTCTTACGTAGCGGCAGTAATTTTCCTGCTACGTAGCGACCGATGTAGACGTAGACTCTTTCAAAACCATTTTTTACACAGGAATGTACTCGAATATTTATAAAACAATAAAAAAATAACATTACATTTAATTGGAAATAATTCTAATGTTCCATAACTGCAACCAGTGAAAATTATTATTATTTGATATTTTATAGTTGTGCTAAAGTAAACGGCGTCTACGGTAACATCAGATTAAAGTTTGTTCTAATGGAATTCAGATAGAGCACCGTTTCGGCTTGACAGCACAAACAAGTTAATATTTCACATGTTTTATCTGGAGTCAAGTTTCAAGTCTAATGCGACTTATGTGAAATTATGGGAGGTGGCCACTTTGCAACTTAGAGTAACAACAATATCATGTTTAACTTAACTAATAAAGAAACTTTTAACTCACTATTATGGGTAAGTTTTGATAAGATGAGCACGTGTGCTGTGCGATGGCGCATATGTTGGTGCCGTACGCATGCGTGCGGCGGCGGTGACGTCACAAATCCGTCGGACACGTCGTGTCCGCCGTCAGTCGTGCCTCAACCGGCCGCGCACCCGCCCGCACACCCGCGCGCCGCCGCGTACGCCACATCGCGTAAACAATAATAAAAACACGCCACAATGTACCCTCGCCACTTATGATAAACCGGCCGCGTGGTAACGACATTTTGGTGTATTTAGTTCGCATTTTGATGTATTAATTTTAAACGTGGATAGTGTTTGTGTAACACCAGTTAATAAACGTGTCTTTTTAGTGCCATTTTTTCTACAAAATAGTTTTAGATACGATATCTTGCCAGTACAAAGTTTAATATTCCATTGCCTTCTCGCCTCTAAATAGTTGATAGGAAAGCTTCGTGTAAAGAGTTAGGCGCGCTAGTTAGATTTTAGAAGACATAAGTGTACATATATTTCGAACGATAGTTTTATAATAACATTACAGATGTCTTTGCTTTGTGGAGGTGAGTGTCCTCGTAAAATTTCACCTTGCCGTGAGAACTAAGCCAGCAGTAGAACAATTTTCCCGCAATTCGTTTATATTATACCTATGATTTCAACGAGTGTCATTAGCCTCTCGAAAGTCAAAATATTAATTAAGCTACCGTTGAATAATTCGTTATGAACATACATAATAATGCTGCCTAAGCCTTAAATGCCATGTCATATTTTGCGTTGACACCGTCATTTATATTCGCTCGACATAAATTCAACAAAATTAAATGATAAGCGTTATATGCTAAACATATCAGATCAGACGATTGAAAGATTGATCTGAAATATACGACAGTCGAAAGATTTTCATTTTTCGTTAAACGAAAAAAGACTTAAATACAAGAATATAAATAGGTATTTATTATACAACATACGACGTTTATTTACTGACATAATAAAAAATGTAGTAAAATATATTTTAGACGACCTTTGAAATGTCACACGTAAGAAATATACTTAGAACGTGTTTGGTATAAAAAGGTCTTTACAGACTTGAAAATTACACTGAAATATTACAAGCGCGTGACATTTTAAAATTAATTAAATGTTTTGTTTAATAAAAGAAAATTGAAAAGGTTTTAAATTACGAATAAATATTCTAATATGTATTTCGATTCGTGACTTCGATCCGGAGTATAAAATTATAAGGAATTTTCTTTTAATTACAGTGTTTTTCATTTCAATAAAAAATAAATAAAACGACAATTGTTATGTAATATTTTTGTTGAACATAAAAATATGAAAATTTTTCATAGCTGCGGACGAATATGTGAATTTTAGGATTGACTTTTTATGTCTTGGTGTAAAAAACCGATCAAACGCATATTACTTAAAAAAGTTCATTGTGTTAGAGGTTCTATATTTTTATAGAATGCATCATTATTGAAAAAAAAATAGAATTTGATTGATTTACTATCCTTTAAGATCCTTCGTGTATGAAGTGTTAAGTCGAAACGTTGGAAAATAATATTATACGAAAAAAAAAGTGTAGCGATAAGATATAAAATTAGATATGATCAATTTTTTATTCCTTAATTGAAAGAAAATACGTTATATAAGTAGTTAATAGGTATGAATACATAAATAAAAAAAGTGAGTTAAGCTTTAAGTGCCGTGAAAATGCTTTTTCTTTTGTGGAACATATAAATCTATATTGCAAATAAAACAATACAAAATTTAAAGCCAGTCAGTCTCTCATTGTGAAATATGAAGAGATGTGTTGAAATTTTGATACGTATTTTATATGTTATAGTTATTGTCGCATATCAATTCGGAAAATTCAATCGTTTTTTGCGGTGACTTTCGAGTTACTGCAGAGCTAAACAAAATAAAATCTAAGTAAATAAAATAGTACATATTTTTGTGAATATTCGTTTTATGCGACGGATTTAAGGCGACAGAATTCGTTTTCTCTCAAGCTCCTTACTTAACATAAGCTTATGTACTTCTTTTAGTATTTATTATTTATAAAATATCTGTATTTAAAGCTTGTAATTCCTATATTTTGTGATTCACTAATCGATATTTAACTTTGATTTTTGATCTTGAACCTCTTGGGATTGCAATGTTTTCTTAACTATCTAAAAATTTAATTAATCTCAGTCATATTTAGTATTTTACTGAGCTGAAAATTTAACTTTTCTGGAGAATATTTATTTGAAAAGTCCTTGGTCAAATAGTGTAAAAAATACCCATATCGTGCATAATCATAGCAAACAGAGAGTGTTTTTTTAAACAATACAAGAATGTAACCTTTAAGGTTTGAAGAAGATTCTGTATTCTCAAAATACTTGTATTACTAAATAATCCTTTTTTTTTGCTCAATACATGAACTAGAAGTCAACGTCATTGTATTTAAGATTTTTGATTTTTAGTAGTTAAAATATTCACATATTAGTATTTGAAATGAGATCTAAAGTATGATATATCTTCTAGGAGCACAAGCTTAACATTATAGTTTCATAGTTTAACAAACTATTCTGTTTCCAACATGGATTCTATCAACAATATATATGAAGATAGACTTTAATACAATAACGTACTCTGGGAATTAAAACGAGCGTGCTCGGTGTTTCATATAAAAATATAATATTAATTGTAAACGGGTATTATTAAATCCGCTGCATTTCCTCAGACAGTTTTTAGATCACATATAGAGATTACAAAACAGTGATTTGAATTTGACATTAAAAAAAATAAAAGAGCATCAATAAATTTACATTCCAATTATTAAATAAAACTGAAGCTACACTTGATATATAGTTAACGCGATGCATCTTTGTCGTGGTTGTCTCGGTATAGATGCGCTGGTGTTATTGTAGCTTAAGAAAGGATATCACGTCGCAGCCGCTTCCGCAGTGTTCTGCTCTCAGGTGTTCAATACCTTATAAACGTAATTATGTTTAGAGGATACTGGAAAAATACAGCTAAGAAATTTACTATCAATAAAACATTATACCATTACTTCATTGTTTAGACTTAATTAAAATCTTTGTCACATTATTATTGTAAATTATTGTTGTCTTGTTTACATTTTCTTAAATAACTTTGGGACTAAATATTGTGCTAGGATATTTCGTTTTGTGAGTATTAGTAGCCCATTAGAAAGCTTTGTTGTTCAATAACTTAGGTAGCAAATAACCAACTCGATATTAAGTAACTGTCCATAGAAATTGGTGCAGCAAGAAATGTATCTATCACCAATACGATACGAAAATTAGGAACTAAGTACGCAGATACACCGGCTCACCCATCCTTAAAACTAGAACACAAATTACTAAATTTTGTTGCTTGGTGTTAAAATGTACGTGAAATGGGTTATCTTTACTTAGACTCGTACACAACCCCTTCATGTTATGCTTGTTGGTCAAGGAAAACATCACGAGAGTATCATCACCTCCCAGGGGATGAGGCCTATGCCCAACAATGGGGCGTTAACAGGCTGGTACTTTATTTATTCTACTTAATCTTTATTAGTTGACAACTCAACAATTTACGTAGAAATACAAGACGATACATATTAATTTACAATATATGCATATTCGTGTAGAAATAAATGTATTATTAGGTACTCATAACTTTTTAGCCTATAAATATTATCTGGGTTACTTTTATGTCAATTATAAAATTAAAAATAGAATGTTATCTAATTGATGATGAAGGTCAAAAATCAAATCTGAATGTAACCTACACATCACCTAACAACAAACAACAATTAATGTTGATACGTCTTATGTGAGGTTGTGTCATTACACAAAAAATGAGTTTAAGACTAGGTTTATTTTTTACATTTGTTTTTATTATTACAGTATTTAATAATGGTCGCTCACATATTTTAAAGTCAACAATATTTGCCAAAATTCGAAGCCTCTTTATTAACCTACAAAGGTGACTGGAATTTGCTTTTACTTATTTGTTGTAAAATAAAAAATTAAATTCTACACAGGAGTTTTGAAAAAAAAAAATTATATCAAAACTAGAAATCAAAATGTACATAAATAAACCCCCACTTTTAAATTCATCATTATATAAGGTTGTATTAATGTTGCTACCACTGCTTTCAAATGTAGATTCCCTGATTAGCATAGTTACCCTTTTTCATTAATTTAACTACAAACAGTAATTACAATATACAATTAAATTTATATATACCACATGGAAAACAACAATTACTAATTCGAAACTCATTCATTGATGTTGTATATATATTACTAGCGATACGCCCCAACTTCACACGGGTAAACTGATAACAAAACCTACAAATGATATGATTGGCGATGACATCAGAAACTTCCTAAATATCTGTGATTATTTGCTATTTTGTTCTTGTATTATATATAAAAACCTACTTCTTAAATCAATCTATCTATTAAAAAAAACCTCATCAAAATGTAAGCATACATGGGGACAGACTGCGGTAAGCGACTTTGTTTTATACAATGTAATGATAATCATAATTTTGCGTCATTTATTGTTACTTTTTGAACATACTATTTATACAAGTATTTTAATGAAGGCGTTAAGCCATGTATCCGTCTGTACGCGGATATTTATCTATCTGTCATGCATTATAATTTAATAAATCTTACCAAACGCTACGTTATTTCCAGCGTGGATTTTTTTAAGTACCTATCAATATACCCTATTGGATTAATTATGACAGTTTTTACGGCATTTTTATTTAATTATTTCTTTTGATTAGTATATTTTTTATGAATAGACTTGTCCCTAAAACAAGTTAAGTGGAATTTACTTGATTTGAAAACAACTTTTACAAATCAATATATAGTTTATATTAAACACGAAAATTATATTTGTATTCGAAAGAGATATGAACTATATATTTTTTCTAATCGTTGAAGATTTAAAATAACACACATATATTAATTAAAAAAATCTTACCAGAATTATCGTAGCGTATTTCAAAGGCCACAGAATCAAGCGAAGCGCAGCGCAGCGCTGCGTATATTCGTAACTGCGCGCGCAGATGCCGAAAAGCGCGCGATTGTGCAAACACTCGCGTTGTAGTAAAGCGTACGCTCGAGTATACGCGTTTAAATACGCGCAAAAATATCAGTTTAATTATTTCATTCTTTAAAATACTGTTATGTAACTGTCGCTTCGTTTTATCAGGTGAGAAGTCAGGCCCTGTAATTTTTATATAAATTTCAATGGAAAACGTGATATTATTGCTATTAAGAATAATGAAGGTCGAATTTAAACGTAATGCAGTACGATATTCGAGTTTTCCATTTCATTTATTTTTACGACTATTTTTGCATAAATAGTATCGATATCGATAATCAAAATGAAAATAATTCTTTCAGAGTATTTTGTCTGAGAACTTTTCGTTTTCTTAGATTTTTATATTTAAATCACGAGCGAATATTTTGTCTGCAATGCAATACTTCAAAAACCAAGGTGACCTCGTTACTATTAATGTTTTCTTTGAAGAAATTAACAAAATAATATATCTTATGTCTAAAGATCGTGTCGTCTGTTCATTAAAATTTACCGGAATTAGTTTTATATACGTATAAAACACGACTAGGATAAGCTTTCAGATTCATCTTTGATCTTTAATTAAAAAAAGTAAAAATAAGAAGTTTCTCATTTTTGGTAATTATTCTATTTTTATTTGACTTATGCCGTACAATTTTCATTTTCACTTCCATAAAATTTAAATTATTTAAATAACAACAGACACACAAATAAATTATTTTTCAAATAAGAAACAATAAGAGTCACTTTGGGGATTGTATGAATTGATTGACTACGAGTAATAGTGCGAAAATTGAAAGGGTCTTTAAATTAAAAAAAAGCAAAATATTAAGTACACAAATTATTTTTTGTTGAGTGATTTTCCATCAATATATCATTATTAGTGTTGTCACTATTTTATATATAAATAAAATTAACAAACAGTCTACAATCTGAAGATTGTATCTCTTAAGAACTGTGAAGAACATGTTTTTCAAATTAAACTAAATTTTCTAGTTCGTTGAAAAAATAAGTCGAGCATATATCATTATGTGGTAAAAATACTCACCGATATAATTTTCAGAAAAATAAAGCTGTTGATTTATTTGATTGTGATTGACGATGTTCCAAAGATACAGATGTCTGTGTTGCAGAGTGTTGACAATCTTTAACGAAATCTATGCCAATTTTTTTTGTTTGCCTCGTTTAATTGAATTTATTTAGGTAGGTATACTTATCTTGGTAAATAAATAATATTTTATATAATACTAGTTTTCGTTGATTACGTAATCTATTAATAAACATTTTTTGAAACTCGAAACGCACCAAAGAAAACGATCGTAAAATATCATACAGCGTTATGCTACATTGATTCTAATGATAATAATATTTCAAAGTTATGCGTATCAAAATGGCGTGTCACAGTAAATTGTCTTTCAACATTTCTGAAGAGACATACTAACTGAGTCCTTACAAACACTAGCACTGCTGACTTTAGTTATAAAAAAAATATTTTTTATCGTGATTAAAATCAATACCTACTTATTCAATCGTTTCGTTCGTTTAACATGTTGACTGTGGCATCATTTTTTTATTTATGTATTCCTGCGGTACGGGGTATTTTAGACCTCTTATGAAAACTATCATCTATCGGTACGGGGCTTATAAGATTAAGAAACTATAACTATAACTATAACCCGTAACGTTTAAGAAACTATAACTCAATGTGATGTGATATGATCGATTTTTTTCAGTGCGGTACGTTGTCAAAGAGACCCCGTATTAATGTAGGTACATCATAGCATTCTATTTTAAGTAGATATCATGTAAATATATTTGTCACTTTCATACAATATATCAAATAGACGTTACGGCTTCTACACGACAGAGAGATCTATGTTTTTCTTAGCCACACCGCAGGAGATACCTCGCTGTTCGTTGAACGTGTTAAATGAAAACTTGGACAATAATCACACCTATGTATATACTTCTTTATGTAATAGTTTTGTGATGACAAAGTAAATTAAGACCAGATATCGTCAATGTCCCATCTCAACACAACATATTCGATATTATAGAAGTTCATAGATACTTTACGTGGACTTCAAGAGTTGCAGCCATTTAACGTAACTACTCGACCAATGTCGCAGTCAAAAGTCAAGTCAAGATTTCATTAAAAATTCTTTGTTAGGTTTTTGACCTACTTATGAAGCGATTTTACAAATGCTTTTTCCATTATTTTTTATGTGGTGTTTGTAGGCCGTTCACTTTGTAGGCAAACCCATCAGATATTCTTAAGTAATATTTAGTTGAGTTTTCTAGTTTAAAGGATGAGTGAGCCAGAGTAATTGCAGGCACAAGGGTCATAACGTCTTACATCACGGTATTTGTGCGCTTTGTTATGATTTAGGGAATTATTAGTTCTTGCATTGTTAATGTTAAAGTCATAAGTCTATTGCATAAAAATATTACACAAAAAAGTAGTTAAATAAATAATGTCTATTAATAAAAGAAACATAAGAATATATTTTTTTCGAGATTTACTAGTTACTTATTCTTAGGATGGTCACGAGTTAAACAACGATATTCTTCCAGATTTCATTTATTAACACTATTTTCACATTCATTTTATCCCCTAATCTGTGTTTAACAATACATCCCGTATTTTATATCTAAATTTAGCCATTTTCTTATTATTTTCAAATTAATAATAAATAACACCAAACATTGCCGCCGCATTCGATTTCTTGACATTCTCTTTCTTTCCGGCCACTATCAGACATTCATTACATTACAAAATATTCTAAAAATAGTCAATTGACGTATTATTAACTAAATTATTCCAATAAATTATAGTTACACAATGTGTAAAAAAAGATAACTCCAACATTATTTTGTTACCAAACATAAACTAATATATGTCAGTTACGATAAAATTCAAATACGAAACTAAAATGACAAGCTACAAAAAAATTAGGCGACGAAGCGGTTATGCAGTCTCACAATTGAGTTAAGAAAGACGTGAAATTGCACTAAAACTAGAATATAACTCTTTTGTGAATTTCTTGGCAGAACTACCACTTTTTCCGGGCTATTAGTGCAGTTATCTTGTACGTTAAGGCGAGCCAACATGTTGAATCTAACTTACGCATATTTCATTGTTCACGATTATTGAACAAAACTTTAAATTGATATTAATGCCTTTACAATTGCCAAACGTTTAAATTGAAATTCCATTTTCAAAATTGTTTAAAAATAAAATCTGTAAAAGAAATATGTCGCTAAGGAGGTTTTATTTAAAGTTTTATTGTTTTTTTTATCTGTTATACTCAAATGATGGTGTCAAAAGATAAATTATTTTTATAAAAATAAGATAATTTTCATAAAATTGTAAGTAGTAGTATTGTAAACATAGATATAGTATGCGGGAAAGTTGTTTTATAGGATACGTTTATTTCTATCTGTTAAAAATTTTTGATACTAGAATTAAAAAAAATAATTTATGAGTTGAATTATTAAATCAGTTGAAAGTAAATATTGAATTAAAAATCTTTTTATAGTTGAAATTTACTAAGTCGTAAAATGAAATTTATATAGTTTTGCAGCTACTTAGCACTAAAAACAAAAATATTTAAATAATATATTACAGTAATAATAGCGACATTTTTTAGAGCTATAAACAATAAATACATTAAAATTAGCATCTTTAAATCAAGGTAAGGTGCTTAATTATTGGCAGCATATTCTCTTCGTATATGCATGAGTTGTTGGCCGGGACAGTTGCCAGTTTTTGGATCCCCTGTTGACTCGATAAGTAGTATCAAGATTTTCCAGTGGAAAATCTGGCTTCAAGTCCACGGCCAAAGCGTATATATTGATAGTTATTTGTGCTGGTTCTCACGGTAAGGTATCCTTTATATTAATATAAAACAAAGGCTTAATAAATCTGGATTAAAAGCGACTCCTCTCTGTTTTCCAGAACCGGGCGGCACCCTTATGTCAGAGCCGCTTTTGAGTTTATATAAATCACCCATGTCAGGTATTGTATAATGATTTATAATTTAATCGTTTTAAGTGTTATTTTCTTGTATATAAGGTCTATTATGTGATATTTATAACGAGTACTTAAGACGTTTTTTTATAGTATATGAGTAATAATGTTAATAGCAGACGAGAGACAACAATTGTGATATAAGTTGCACCCATTTCAGGTATTGAATAATGATTTATAAATTAATTGATTTAAGTATTATTTTGTTGCACATAAGGTGCATTATATATTATTCATAGTGTGTACATAAGACGTTTGTTATTGGTAAATGTGTATGTATAAGTGCGACTAAAGAATCAAATCTTGGCTGTTCTAAGGATAACATTATTTGTCGAAAGGTGCAAAGGATGCGTTGCTAGTTAGAGAAGCTGTTTCTACTACAATATATTATAAAATATTCGACCTGACAATGTTGTTGCATTTTTACCTTTCAAACCGGAACACAACAATACTGAGTACTGTTATTTGGCGGTAGAATAACTATAACTAATAATGATGAGTGGAAGGTACCTACCCAGACGGGCTTGCACAAAGCCCTACCATCAATTAAGTTATGTAGTAGTTATGTATTTCTAGGTATGTATAAAATTAATTTAAAGTAAATTGCTTAGCGATGATATGTTTTCGTATATCTTCGTTGAATTTTAAAACGCCAAAACTGTGCCCAAGTGGGCAACACAGATATCGCGTCAAAAGCGGGATTTAGAAATAATCTCTTGGATTTAGACATATAATTAAAAACATACATTGAATAGAAGAGGAGCGTGACATTTTATGGATACATATAATCCTAAGAGTAAATATAGTATTAGAAATGGTAGAGATGTACATGAGTGTATAGGTGCTTTGGTGATTGGATGGTACACTACTAATATAAGATATGATTGTTGTGTGTTGTATATGAATAGGTAAATAATTTAAATGATTTATACACTCACTCACACACACACAAACACACACGTACACACACTGCTCATTAGAGAGACTCAAACTTAATAACATTGTGTGACCTGTGTTAAAAAATAAATAAATGAAAAAAGTAAAATGAATAAATGGTGCAAATTATGTTTCATATAATGCGTCAGCCAATCCGCATTGAGGAAGTGTAGGTAAGCTCCAAATATCCTCCAATAGGCTTAGACCAGCAGCGAAAAATTAACGCTACGTTATCAGTTTGCTCGGAAAGTAATTTCGTATGTACATTGTATATTCGTATGTACATCTTCAAATTAAAAGATCGAAATTATGCAAACGAGTTTTCATAAGCAACCTACGAAAGTACACATCGAATAGATGTTTCTAGCAACACAGTGAGCAACAATGGATGCCTTTTCAGAAAAGAAAATAATGGCAAAAATAATACTTTTAATTTGAAAGGGTTCCAAACAAAAATTACTTCCTAGAATCAATCGGATATTTATGAGTAATCCATGCTATATCTGCTGTCAAAGTATAGATTAAAAATGAAATTAGTATGGGGCCTAATTGTGAAGTTATCCGTGAATAAAAACATATAGACTTATGACTGTTATAATATTAATTACTAACTGTAATCGTGACTTCGTGCGCATTTGCATTTAACAAAAAAAAAGAGCATATGCTACTAGTAAACGTTCTAACCATTCCAAATATTAGCCAGAACAAATATACAGACATATGTTTGTGCATTTGGTAAAAATGGTTATTTTAACATTACAAACAGACACTCCAATTTTTTTAATATGTATAGATATATCAGTAATGTGACACGTGTCATTTCTAATCTACCGTTATTCTAAGTGTGTATTCGTAACTCATTTCCTTAACGATGTGAGAGGCGACGTTTTCGGTACCCGATTTTATGTTACTTTTAATAGCACAGGTCGAATGGTTTTTCGGTTCGACGGGTTTAATTCACTCGTCGATTTTTTTCGGTATGTGAATTTCGAATTCATTTTTACATATAATTTTTACTGAATTGATTTCACGTTGGCTTAATAAATATAAAGGACAGAATATGATAAATGGATGAATGAAATTTAGGTTAGATGTTGCGTGGGTTGTGAGATCTTGCTTGGAAGACGACGAAGTATTTTATCACAATCTTTATTATATTCTTGATTGAGTTCAAGATGTCTTGTCTTATCTTTTGTGTAGTTGAAACCTAAATTCATTCTCAATGCAAGTTCCAGCATTTTAGCTTACATCAGACAGATTACATTTATATCAACAGTTCTAGTTGGTAGTTACCGTGAATATTTTATACGAAAAAGAAGGGAAGTAACAGCCCATTTAAGGTTCTCCATTTAAAGGAAAGCATTCTAGCTTAGTCCACCACGCTGCTCCGTCAATTATACACTCTTTCGTTGTTTCGTTTTTAGTCTCGCTAGAAAAACGCGCTTCCCCCTTGTGATGGAAGTGGTGGGTGAATGTTACTCCTAGGAGCCCTGGACACCAAGTGTGCCAGTGTACGCCGGGTTTACTCACTAAAAACCGGATATACCGGCTCTGTCTTTTGCCGGGCATCACGGGATCGCTCACTTATGCTACCGTGACGTCCTGACGGTTAATCCGCCTATGCGGGCCTCCAATACCTAGGGGGCATTCTCGGGGTACTGAAGCCCTCTGGTCTTTGCTACTCACCCTGTGGTAGTCTTGTCTTTCTCCTGACACTATCAAGTTTTCTCACAATGATTTCCTTCACAGAGCACGAGATGAATAATTAAACCCACGCGCTTTTAATAGCGTTTACAAGAATTCAAAACTGTTATCTTTAGTTGAGCTTCACGTCTACGAACCACTGGACTTTTAAAATTACAAATTAATAATGAATTTGGTTAAATATGACTTTGGTGTTCAGCCGACTAATGTCTTATGATCATGATGATTTAAACAACGACTTGATAGAATAAGCATATTGTATAAACAATTTATCACATACGAGTAAAGTATACGTTTTTAGACAATCTCTAAATAAGCTATTATGAAGAATAGTACAATACATAGCTGATGAATAAATGCTTGCTTAAAGCAATGGAATTTTTGTCTTTTGCAATAGAAAATAAGGAACAAAATTGATTGTATACATTTCAATCAAATTACTGCAAGATGTACACGAACGAGTAAGAGGCGACTTTCAAACGTACTACGTCCTCTAGTTTCCGTTCAGTCAACGTATGTCCTGCGTACTACATTTAGCAAAGAGATTCTTACTTTGAGAATAAATAATAGGTATAAATGGTATTGCCCGTGCAAATGGCCAAACATTACGACTTAGGGAAGGGTTTTTGTCTGTCTAGACGGGCAGAGTCGAGCGAATTAATGTTTTGATGAGATTTTTAACGATTACATATTTAACAGCTCGGATATCTTTGGATATCTTAATTGTAAAAACAAAAGATAAACAGCTCAATGACTTTTTAGTTTGTTATCTGGATTAAGAGTATTCTTAGAAGGATTTAGAGATTGCCTATTAACGCTAAAGATCTCGAAGTCCTTAGTAACATAACAAAGATGTCTCACACACATATGTGTGAGACATCTTTGTTATGTTACTTAGGAGTAATATTTTTCCGTCGTATTATAATGTCTTTTTTTTGAAATTGGAATTTTATAATTATATAATCAGCACAGATATAAGACCTTTTTTGTTTTTGTAATGTTAGTCTCAATGAATAACATTAGTACAAGACATTAGCGTTAGTTACAATATCCCTTCACATCAATCAAATGTTATGAAAAACATATGTATCATTTTGAAAAATAATCAATACTTTCATCCTGTTATATTTGATTCAAATCTAAATATGAACTTGTAATAGAGAATATATGAATCTCTACTAGTAGTAGTAAGTAACAGCCTGTAAATTTCCCAATGCTGCGCTAAGGCCTCTTCCATTAAGGAGAGGGTTTGGAACATATTCCACCACGCTGTTCAAATGCGGGTTGGGGGATTGCACATGTGGCAGAATTTCGATGAAATTAGACACATGCAGGTTTCCTCACGATGTTATCCTTCACCGCCAGCACGAAATGAATTATAAACACAAATTAAGCACATGTATATATAGTGGTGCTTGCCTGAGTTTGAACCCGCAGTCATCGGTTAAGATGCATGCGTTCTAACTACTGGGCGATCTCAGCTCTTGAATCTCTACTGGAAATACACAAAATCTACCACTAGACCCTCAAGTTCAGATCCCAACAATAAAATATGTACAAAATGATAAAAAGTGCTGAATGTTTTACTTAAATTTTCATCGTTGAATAATCGACGTGTGAATTATCGAATAAAAGCCAGTTGTTTTTAAGTTTATTTCTATCATTAAATTACTACCGACATCGCTTCCTGAAATAATACGCTGTCCAAGCGTTAAATTTTCATTGAAATCGGTTCAGTGATTCTCGTGCTTATTAACGTATTCGACGCTTTATCAAATAAAGATATTCCCAAATGGCTCGACCGTTTAATGGAATGAAATATTTATTAAAAAAAAATGTCTGTGGTGTTCAGGACTTGTTTAAATTCGGACTTTCATCATATTAATTAAAATATACATTTATTATTCATAAAATAATTTTAATGCATGTATTGGGAGTATGCATTGTTTTACATATGAAAAATCGCCTGTAGTTCTTATTGGTATGAATAAGCAGTTATTCGATGTGTATTTACTGGTCCCTACCAAACGTCACTTAGCGAGTCAGAGTTATTTTGTAGAAAACGGTAACTTTCCCTTACTTTAATATAATTTGTTTGAAATAGATGTCAAAAATATATAATTCAAAAACAAAAATTGAACTGTATGCGAAGAAGTAAGAGTTATATTGATCGAAAAAATATAATTAATTTATTGAGACAACATCACAACTCTGATCCCAATGCAAGTAGCTCGCAAATAATAAAATAGCAAGTAGTAATGGTTTGTTATGAAAAATCAGACGTAACGACGGTCACCCACAAACACCCAGATCCAAGACAACATAGAAAACTATTTCGGCTGGCCGAGAATCGTACCCGAACCTCGGAGTGGCGTACCCAAGAATACCGGTGCCCACACCACTCGACCACGGAGGTCGTCGTCGAGTAATTACTATATTAATTATGTCTCTATATAATAAAATATTTAATTTTGTGCATGACTGATACACAGAAGTCCTCATAACCAGCAAGATATTTGATGACGCAAATTACATAGTATCGATTTAATTACATACGTATCAGGGCTTAATTATGCAAACGATTTTTTGACATATTTGACCTTGGTGCAAATATACACAAAGGTCACCTTTTTATCTTCATTCCATTCCTCTACCTTAACTTTCACTGGAATAGGTCGTTGTTTTAGCGATAAGTCCGCCTATTGTGCATGTATTTTGATTGGACTTATTTATAGTACAACACTACTTAGATGTAACATCGGAAAAATTCGTAAAACCGATCACATCCGAATTAAGTACGCTATCCCAAATTATCAATATCTATTTCTTATGTGAGTATGATCTTTACACAAATGAAATAACTTGTGTTGTCATATGATCTAATTATTAATATTCGTCAATTTGACACGTCGATTTACATGCACTTGCTTTCTCGGGTTCAACTGACGCGAGAATCCATATCGACGAATAACGTCGGATGGCGCGATAGGGAGCTATTTATATTGGTTGTGAAAATCGGCAGTCTTATACATCTATAACAATGTTGCTTTCAAATGAGACATTTTTCACCCTTTTATAATAAATACTAAAAAATGTACATGATATGTACAAAATTTGCTTGGCCAGTTAAAATTTTACAGTTTTATCTCATAAATTACACACACAATGTACCTTATTAAAAAGAGGTAATTAATTTTAGACAAATTAATTATCCGTGCACACGCCATCAGATTTTAATTAAGTATAACATTATTATCTCCATTTAATTTGGTCGTATGGATTATTTTTAATTATAATATTTTATTAAAAGAATTATTAAATAATTTCTCGAAGTACGAATAGAACCCATTTTTTTAAGCTATTTATTTTATACTATGAAATTGAATTACGAATGTATTTTACTTTTTTTTTATTCAATACCTGTCCGTAAATTTTGGTCACGATAACAATTCTTAGCGGATCCTAATCGTGGAGATTATTATAATAATATCTTCCATGATTCTCATACTACCAAAGCGCTGTATTTAAGGCTCAGAACTAACATGCTCTCCAAAGTACGAGAAGAAAAACGCAACCTAATATTTTTTTTTTGTGAATCATACAATTTGTCCAATATCTCGGTATCTGCAGCCTTAAAAATAGTCACGACACCAAAGAGGTTATTTATTCTCGTCATATAAGTTTAAGAACAATAGTTTATTCATATACAAAATGATAATGTGGGACTTATTTTTATTTTAAAAATATTCCTTTGTAAGATAAAAATGAAGGATTCTTTTCAAATCTAAATTGAATATAGAAGAAGTTCTCTATTTCAAGGAATTCTGAAAGTTAAATATAAAGATGTCTCAATAGCCTTTGGATTTCGGAAATAATTCTAGAATTTTCGGGCCATTTAAATTTTGTAAAGCTCAAACATTAAATACGTGTAAGAGCCTGCTTATTAAATGGAGTTTATTTATGCTCGATATTTCTCTTTCAGTACGAACTGGATATAGTCCAATGAGCGCTAAATGCTTTCACGCATAATATTTAAATATCGAGGTAATTCCGGTCAATCATTGCGGGAAAACGGCGACCACGCAATTGACTCTATTCATAATTATTCCGATTTTGACGATAGGACAAATATAAATAAATATGAGACAACATCACATACATTTATCTGATCCCAATGTAAGTAGCTAAAGAACTTGTGTTATGGAAAATCAGAAGTAACGACGGTACTACAAACATCCAGACCCAAGACAACATAGAAAAATAATGATAATTTACATCGACTCGGGGAATCGAACCCGGGATCTCGAAGTGGCATACTCATGAAAACTCGTGTACACACCACTCGACCACTGAGGTCATCTAACGTAGAGCGATTTCATATTGTGTGGTATTATTGTGCAAATAAATAAAGATATCAAATAATCAAGACAAAAAACATAACGGTAATACTAGTAAGGGTAATTTTTTGGCCTCTTTAATGCGAAATGGCCTTGAGCAAATGAAACCGCAAGCACCGAGGTGCTTACGGTAAGTAAGCCTGCCCATAAATACTAGCAATGAAAAGTCATATTAACTGTTTATACTGCTAATTCAGTACCAACTATGTGAAATAAAAAGGTTATGATTGTAATTATACTGACTTACTTAACTAACAAGCCGTAACAAGACGTATTAAGTATTTCTATTTGGCTGTAAAATTATGCTGTTTGTGATGTTGTATTATTTACTGACCGTTGTGTAGTAACTAGATATACTAATACAGGTCGAAAAGTTATTGGGTTCTTTCGTCGATTTTTTTCAGTAACTTTTCGGAAGTATATGCTACCGTGCCTCGGAGAGCACGTAAATTCGTTGGTACTACACTTGAACTTCCTCTGTTCGTTTCAGAATCGCCATTCGATTAGTCGTATCAGGGAATAGAAAAAACACTCGTGTTTGTTCAAAACCTGTCAGGATAACTTCAAAAAAATAAGGTTACTGGCAATACTGAGTAATTTATGAATGTGGAAAGATTACAAGCTATTTGGGATAATGTAAAGAGATACTGATCTGTACAGTTTGGTTAAAGGAGGTAAATAAATATTAGTGATCGTAATGTAACTTATATGGTCTTATTTAAAACATATGATAATTGAATATTCTGTAGAATTCTCTTTTATTTCTTTGTCGTCGACAGGATGCAAGTTCGAAAAATTATTACCCATTAAAATGACATTTAGACTAATTGGCTTATTATCATAGTACTATGTGTAACGGCATATTGCTTTAGGGTAATACTGCTACGTCGTAGACGCCTACGGGTCTACAATCTATATGACCCTCAGTACTATTTTGTCGCATTTATATAGTCAAACAATTTTAAAACTTTTAGTATTTTAACGTACTTCTCATTTTAATTAAAAGTGTGACTTTATTATTATTCATTAAAAAGTTTATATATATTCATCTCCTAATTACTTCTGAATTAAGATACTCGCGAGGGTAGAATACGTGTACTTTAACTAAACTTACAAGGTCATGAGTTCAAACCCGAGTGTGAATTAATTAGTATTTTTAATAAGAATAATTTACACTAACATTTTCTATTTAAACTAAAGCTGCATTAGCCCAATGATACAAAGTAAGGGAGAATTAAAATGCCGACGATTGCGGGTTCAAACCCTGACGAGCATCTTTGCAATTTCATGTAAAAGTATATATTTATTAGTAAGTTTAACGTCTATAAAACCTGCACTATGAAAATCTACCACACGTGTATGTTCACCAACCAGTATTAAGGCGGCGTAGTGGAATAATCTACTAGCCTTTTTGTCCCTTTCCAACGTGGAATAGGGCCACCTGACGGCTAGTTACCACCGCTCTTTACATCACACCAATGTACCACCAACCTTAGAAACTAAGATGTCATTACTCTTTTGGCTATCAATACACTAACTTGCTCACCTTTCAAACCAGAATACAAAAATAATAAGTAATACTGTTTGGAGGTAAAATATCTGACGAGTTGGTGCCACATACCACGTCCGGCTTGCATAAAGCTATACTACTAATTAAAATTTAATGTCTGTCAATTTAAATGTTTTACTAATAAGATTTAAAATCCGAATGACATAACTCGATAAGTTTTCGTAGCTATTTTTATATTATTGCATAGCCAAGTTTATATTTAAAGTATTCAGCCTTACGTAGCTATGCCGTTCTGTATATATTTGTATAGTCTTAAATGCAGATTATAATAGCTATTGGGTAAAAGCCAAAAAGATTAAAAAAAAACTTGAAGACATTACTTTTTATTTCCTACATTAATTTCCCAAGATAACTGTGAGTAAACAGGTCCTCGGCGCTCGTATGTTAGAACAAACACACTCTTCAAACGTACCGTCTCGAAACGATTTCACTCCAAAACTACCAAATATTCTAAGATCTTGAATAAATATTTCCATCTCATCATTCTAATGTGTTTTCTTATGGAAATTTACGGAATAAAAGATTCGAAATGACATCAGTGAGGGGGGGGGGTGAGATATGTTACCAGTTTCAATTCTAGTGAATGCGTAATATTTACGATTACGGGTATAACACAAAAACAAATGACTGTAATTAAAAAAGTGGCATGTATTGTCAATTCTAATCATAAGAGAACAAAAGGCAAATAAATAGCATTTGACCTTTAAATGACGCGATATGATTGGTGGAGAGCTTGAAACCAACAACGTCGCTATTGGACCTTTGGAAATAAAATTATCAGTACAAAACAAAGTCCCCCTGCCGCGTCTGTCTGTATGTTCGCGATTATATTTACTTTTTTGAACTTGGAATGTTGATTTATTACGCCTTAGTATTGCACTTGTGTTAACATAGTGTGATGATGGCTAGTTATCGAAATAATTAATTACGCTATCTACTCAATATTCTTTAAGAATTTTGCGGTAAATTTAAATTGATGGTGAACGTACCTTTATATACCAATTGATTATATGTGTGTATAGGGATATCTTAGTAATGGTGACTTTCAAATATCCATCAGTCGTATCACATAAGACAATTGACACATAGAAACAATGAGTTGCGTCTGGGAGTGTATCTATAGTCTCTCCTTTTTATCGGTTTGTGTTTAGTACATTTTTTCTTTTTATATCCTTCAGTTACCTTTATATGTGGATAGAAATCATTAATCCGAAGCTACCTTTGAGAAACATCCGAGGGGATTAAGAAAAATTTCAATTATACTTCATTTCGTTCTCATCCCCGTGCGGAGGGTCGTCAAGGCACAACGTTAGGTTTTTATTCCCATCGGAATTAAAAACTCAAATGGAATTCCATTCTATAATTTCCCCTGATTTGTAGATAGACGGCTCTCTGCCGTTTTATTACTTTAGTTGTGATGGCTTTCGGAATGTAGTTACTTTTTGTGATAAAAATCTTTCGACTGATAAAACGCGAATTAGAACCAAGAAAGCGATCGAGGATTGTACGTATATCGATTCGGCTATCTCGATTCACGTCAGCGTAATCGATTTTATGCCATTGAAGTTAATTAAGCTAAGGTTGGAACTTTGCTTGGCTTCACTCGGCTGCTATTCTTATCTTAATCGATGTTTAACTTCTGCACGATTTTCAATGTGTTGTTTAAATACACTTGGAAATTTTAAGCGTTTTCTTAAAGTAGTTTGAGTTAAGTTCGTAGGGGGTTGAGTAATAGCATATTAATGTCTGAACAGGGATCAAGTTGTATAGTTTAATCACTTGCCACGCATACGAGATTACTTATTGATGGGTGAACTAAGCGCTCGTTTTGAGATTCACGCACATAAATGTAACATTTAGCTTACATTAAATCTTATTAGCTATCACTTACTTCGCACAGAAAACCGAAAACTTAAGAGTTTTTTTTTAATAATGAATAATAGAGACATTAAGATTTATTGATAGATATTCAAAAGTTAATTTATTTTATTGTACGTTATTTAATATGTCAAAACGGATATCCCACGACACATCTGTTTTTTTTTTTTTTTTGTATAAAAGTGCCACTACCTTCAGATACGTTGACAAAAAAAGGACCCACTGAGTTTCTTTCGCCAGCTCTTCTCAGATCTGGGTGTTTCCTTTTCAGAACCGATGGTAGTATTTAATTTGCCTATCAATATCAAGTGTAATGCTTACATATTGAATAAAGGAATTTGAGTTCGAGCTTTATCTAATCAAACTAAACACCGTGCCACACATTATGTGGCACGGTGTTTAGTTTGATATCTATAATCGAATGTGTGGCACTGAAGTTGCATTAACTATATTTTTACTTCCACGAACAAGCGCGGTGGGTTACGCTGTAATAAATAACATTTTTTTCACATTTATTCGTGAATGCGTGTATTCAACGGAGGTACATCAAGCGCAGACCATGTTATTACTCTGGTCGTTGGCGGATGGAGTGCACTATCTTATTTATTTTCCTACTGAGAGCAATTCGCGGCTTGTGTATTGATCTGTCACCGCACATTTGTATGGAGGATTTATTATGATTCAAGCTGAATTGATGGGCCTGGTAATGCTATAGTGTTCGGTACGTATTTCATGTTTTTATTGTTATCAAAAGATTCATGAATATATTTAACTACAACAACAGCCTATAAATTTCCCACTGCTGAGATAAGGCATCAGGAGAGGGTTTGGAACATATTCCACCACGCTGCTCCAATGCAGGTTGGTGGAATGCACATGTGGCAGAATTGTGATGAAATTAGACACATGCAGTTTTCCTCACGATGTTTTCCGTGTATCAGTGAGTGTATCACTGTAACATGCATAAGATAAATATGGTATTGTTCTCAGTATGTAAGGAACGACTACTATTTTGAACAGAATCAAATGTGTATTGACGGTATTATTTACGATCTGTTTGCCATTTGCGAGTCCATCTACCTATTTTATAAAAAAAACCAGCTCTATATCAATTCACAAAGTTAAATGAATATTTTTTAATAACTTCTTGTACAAGCTTTAAATTTGGGCTTCAGTAGTCTATACTGTAGCGAGATAACTCATCAACAAAAGTATTCTCTAAAAGGTTTAGGTTCAGGCAGATTGTGAAAATCTTGCGAATCGTTTTGTTTACAATTGTATACGGTATCGACCACAAATAAATGGGACGAGAAAAACGTACAATGATGATTTTTTTTAATTATTTAAAATTAGAACGCATATAAATAATATCTAGACTCCTTAAGGTTTATGAAAAATAGATAAGATTCCAAATTCAAATTTGAAATTATTAATTTTATAATATTAACATGAGACAAAGAAAATAAACTTTAACGCTGGAGAGAAACGTACAGACGAAGCATAAGTTTAGCGAGATTCTGATTAAACTTTTTTTATTCTCTTTGATAAAGTGCAAAACACTTAGTTCCTTGTGACAAAAATATTTCATATCATTTTATTCACTAAACTAAATCAAAGCATTCTGATTAATGATATTCTATTTTCAATTTAAATATTTAATTAAAATTTTCTTCAGTCGTTCACGCGTGATTAAGTGGGAAACATCGAAAACATTCAAATGATTTGTAATAGAATATTTTAAAGGTAAGTTACCTGTAAATGTTTCACTAATGGGCTGAAGGTTTAAGGCTTATTCCACCTCGTTGCTAATTCGGTAATGGGGGTTGGGTACGGATCTATCAGATTCTAACAGAGCAAGTACGTTCTTTTCTACCATGAATTAAACACAATAAAATTAAGTGTTGCATCTTGGCATGTGAGCTTTTACCTATATGTATATATATTTATGTATGTGGTCTCTACTGCCTATTGATATTTATACTATAGGATATACAACTTATTTCTTATATCGTCAATCCGTAACCAAACTCTGGGAACCAAAATACAACGTGTTATGTGCAAATAGAGCACAACATACCTAAGTATGACTGCTGGTCCGTAGGCTATATAAATTATAGTGGTACATTTACATACGGTTTTCAAGAAAGCAATAATACTATAAAAAAGTCAATCAGAATATCAAATCGAATGAAATCAAAATACTCTTTCTTATACGCCAATAAATAAATCATTTAGAGGTGGCCTTATCGCTATCACAGCGATCTCTTCCAAGCAACCATATCAGCTTAGATTAATACATTAATATAAAAATGGAGAAATCATACAAAACAAATGCATCTGATAAATCTTTCCAGCAACATGCAAATAATAAGTATAGCATTCAATGCATTTAAATTGTATTAACTTTTTAAAACGATTCAGATCTGGCAAGAAACCAACAAAATTATAAACGAACAAAATTGACAATGTGAACTTAAATTTTTAAAGTTAGATAAATATTGGCTTCGTTCCGATCCGCTTACAACCTTTATGATTAATTACACGGGCTCTTTTACAATAATCGCTTTTCTTCGTAAGCTGTTCAAACAAATATGCAATTTTAATATGAATTGGTCGCTGGCCTTTAAAAATTTTGCCTTCACAGCTATTACGGCTGGAACAACAGTTTATAAGTGAAAATTTCGTATAAGCGTTGTCGTGACTTTTTTACAGATAACGGAAGATTAATTTTCGAATCTAATTATAGAATTAAGTAAAGTAAAGTAAAGTAACAGCCTGTAAATTTCCCACTGCTGGGATAAGGCCTCCTCTTCCATTAAGGAGAGGGTTTGGAACATATTCCACCACGCTGTTCCAATGCGGGTTGGTGGAATGCACATGTGGCAGAATTTCGATGAAATTAGACACATGCAGGTTTCCTCACGATGTTTTCCTTCACCGCCGAGCACAAGATGAATTATAAACACAAATTAAGCACAGATATATAGTGGTGCTTGCCTGGGTTTGAACCCGCAATCATCGGTTAAGATTCACGCGTTCTAACCACTGGGCCATCTCAGCTCCTCGATAGAATTATATACAGTATTAATTGTCTTGAAGCTATTGAAAATTTTCGACTTTGTTTTAATATATTTTTGTTGTACCTATCAATCAATCCATCCAAATCTTGAATAAAATTTATTCATGTAAACTGCACAATGAAGCGTTTTTAAATTGTCGTGATTAAATACTACCATATCATATATTATATAGTCTTATACTTACAGCTTATTTACAGTTTTGATTACCTATAAAAAATATACCTATATAATACATAATTCAAAACCACAAACCATTTATGAAATGAATAATTTCAATATTATGTTTTATGTTTGTATAATTATTACTCCAGTATCATTTTGAACAATAAAATACAAAATGTTACTCATATAGAAAGAAGTTCATAAAAAATCTTTGGATTTCCAAATCAAAAATTAGATCAATCAAAAACACGCAGTCTCCAAGAACTAATATTTCATCATCTAGTTATACATTTATGAAGTATTTTAAACTATTTTATAATTATTAGTCCATAGAGTCTATAAATAGTATTAAATTACCACGTAATTGGTACCACCTCTTTTCGCTCTAAATAGCACTTATGGATTGAAGCACCATTGGTGCAAACTTCTCATATGTATTCTATTATAGCTCTTATTGTTAGGACGTTAAGAATCACGTCTCGGTCAATTGTGCTAATGGTGCACGTGAATAGAGTTCTTATTATAAAAAGAATAAGGTATATAATGCATTGGTGGTTAGTTAAAAGCGGTTCGAATGGAGCTCGTAAGGCACAATTAGGAATGAGGATGGTACTTGATCCTTGGGACATTGAGGTTTCCATCGAAACTGCGAGGTTCGAATTAATTAGAGAGAATTGTGAACGTCCCTGTCTCCTTAATGATCAGGTCAGCCTTAGGTGTAATATATCTTTTTTAACCTTCAATAAAGGGTTTAATTATAACAATGATTAAAAATATATATAGATATAGGTATAGATGCAGTGTATCAGTTTAAGATGTATTTATCCGGATATTATATGTTGTAAATTCTATTGCTATTTATTTATATATTTCTTATTACCACTAAATACTTTTTTCAAACAATTATTAGCATTGTCAGGATTAAACATGCACAACATAAAACCTCTTTTGTAAATGTTAAAGTTTTCTAAATATAAAATTTGAATGTTGAGTTTATAAGTCTAGATGAATTAGCATTTTCAGTCAGACAATTTCTTTATACGTGTTTATTTGTTGTCTTTCTTTAATTTATAATTAAAATTTCAACAGTCATTAAAAAGTTCTTTTAATGACCATCAATCTCGGATTAGATATTCATCAGGCGTCACGAGATTATATGTTATTTATTCATTTAAAATAAATGAAATACTAAAAAAAACTTATTTTTTATTCGCATTATATTTAAAAATATAATTTGTAAACATTTATTGAATATAATTTTGAGTTAAAATTAAATATTGTGAATTTTATAACAATTAATTTAACGTTGCAATATTCTTTTGCTGAACTATTTAGAGAAAACACAGTTGTATTATTAAGCTCATGAAAGATTCAACAAACGTATCAGATCAAACAGGCTCTGCCCTAAGCAATCGGTACGAAATCACAACTGAAATGAAAACGGTAAGTTATCGTCGTTAGGTATTCTAGTCACATTGTTTAAATTTGAAACTAGAGATACTATTACACCGATACATTTTGCTGTTTCACGCTCAATATGACCTTATTTGTGGGCCTTTTATATATTTTTTATGCCATGTGAGGATATTTGAATAAATTTCACCACAAATTGTAGTTTAAATTAGGTTATAGTGATTGAATATACTCTATACTAATACTCAAACTTTTATACACTGGAGTATTTTGTGTGTGTGTGCGTGTAATTTCGCTGTATGGTCTTCCCATGTTTGACTTTAAGCGTCATCTTTTTTATGAGATGCATATTATTTTTCAATGTATACATTCTTTAGAGTGATCACAACGTGTTGTCAGCTGTTTTTCCATTCAATAAATAATTAATTATTTAACAAATGAAACACGAACGTTCAATGACCCTTGACTTAAGCACGTGATACGCAATTAAAATTCAAACATCCTTACAAAGCAATCTCTGATAATTGAAGTAATACACATAAATTAATAAAAAAACAAATGTAATTAGACTGTGTTATAAGCTCTTTTAATCATGAACTGTGCGAATAAAATACCAGGGTAACATAACTAAAAGAAGATTGCAATCAAGATAATATGAAATGACATTTAAGGTATGTTTACGACACGGCGCTTACTATCTTTTTGATCCACTTAGGCTTATGTATTGAGCACTGAGTACAATGTGGGATCAACTAAGCACACTATGTGCCTGTCTGCGGTGCACTGTCAAACATGCAATACGTGTATTGAATTGCTCTCGTGATTTGTGTATTAACTAGGTTCCTGGGTTTTGGGACTGTTTTCCCTAAACGACGTATACGTAGGTATATATGTATTTCGGAAATTTTCCAAAATTTCATCTTTAAAACTAACGGATTTAATTTTGCTTCCAAATTTACGATACTATAATAATGTAGCTTTTATATTTTCTTAATTTATTTTTTCAATAAATTTATTCTAGTTTTAAGTCATGTATATCTATTGTTTGCTTCAAAATATTTATATAATCGTGTTAAATTCTGTGTACACATTATATAAATACTATTTATTTATTTTTTACAAATAACTTGGAGATTTATGAACACCTCTATATTATATGATATCTATATTCTATGATATCAATATTTACTATAAAAGTATTATAATATTTATTTATAATAAATTTAAAAAAGTATAAATCAAATCCATATAAAATAAATATTTAATTTTTATAATTAACCTACGCACAAAACAATCAAGTTAGCAGTAAACAAGCGATTCAGTACAATATTAATAAAATAAAAAAAAAAAATCACCAAAATCTTTTAAAAACCTATGTATACTCGTCAGACAGTATAAAATCCCCTTATATTACAATGTTAACTAAACACAATTACCAGCTTCGTATATATTAAACTTAAACCGTTAATTGAAAGACTAAGCCGGATTTTACATTTACGTAACGAAAGCATACTAAAAGCCCCGAAAATCAGACATACCCAACGTGGAATGGCCAGGTGAAATGTCTCTCACATCTGTAACGGAAACCCATGGCATTTAAATGACGGACGGCTCGTTCGCTTCACAATATATACAATCAGGGTTTAATATGATGTGCGTTCGTGTCGAGGTAATTTTAAAGTATGGCTTCGAGAGACCAGACTTTATGTTCGTACAAAATTTTGCACGTGTTCATAGTGAGCTCTATCTGACGACTGTTGCCTGTATTGTATTGTGAATCTAAGTATGTTAATGTTTTCTTATAGTAATAAGGCCTCCTCTCCCATTAAGGAGAGTTTGGGACATATTCCAATGCGGGTTGGTGGAATGCACATGCGGCAAAATATCAATGAAGTTAGACACATGCAGGTTTCCTCACGATGGTTTCCTTCACCGCCGAGCACGATATGAATTATAAACACAAATTAAGCACATATATATAGTGGTGCTTGCCTGGGTTTGAAAACGAAAACATCGGGTAAGATGCACGCGTTCTAACCACTGGGCCATCTCAGCTCTTAGGTTTTGTTTTATAATAAACTATCACTCGACCCCGGCTTACGGATACTAAATATATATTACTATATAATGCATTATAACGTTCACAGTTTTTTAGTCATTACATAATACAAATGTCCCACCATTGTAAATCTGTCAATCTCATTTAAATGAAAATATTCATTTAAATGAGATTGATCTATATTAATTGAACAATGTATTTAAGGCACTTTATATGATAGGGATTAATGCAGTATTACTTAAAATTGGTTCGAAAATAAGCCATTATTTCTCATATAAAGTAAAGGATAACAAATAGTAGTTGTGGTCTTTCCCTAAGAGACAGACATATACCATTGTGGACTTTTTTGAAAACCTTTTTAAGATGAACAATACCGTAGTTCATTATTTTGATCTATCTCGTAGGAATTACAACACTTTATAAGCAAAAAATATCAGTTTTTCTCTACCATATTGTGCATGTATTATACCTTATGAAATTTCTCTTGAATCAATATATCTATTAAAAATCACTGCAACAAAATTCGTTGCGTAGTTTTAAAGATCTAAGCATACGACATACGACGTATATAAGGACACACGGCTTTAACCAACTTTGTTCTATGCAATGAGCATTATACGTATAAGAGCTCCATTATAATAAAAAATACATTTTGTCTTTAATTCAATATGTATAAGTCGTGTGTTTACATGTTGCATAACATATGCAATATATTGTAATAAATGTAGACCATATAACATAAAAAATACACGTAATAAAGTTCGGAAAAAATAAAATAAAGGAAAAGAAATAAATATTTTAAAGCCCAACATCGAGGTTGTGAAATAATATACATCGTTATTTTCTACCCAAAATATTTTATATATCACGGCTCATTAAAACCAGACACTTTACGGTTCAAATCACCTAAATTACAGTAAAAAATATTCGGATATTCCAAACGATGAATGTAAAATGTTTCGAAGAGAAATAATAAACGTCAAACACTAACGATTCTTTGAAAATACAGAAGTTTTAATATTAATTGAAGTTCCTTTGAAGGCGACGTCTTTATAAGCATTAATTCTATTACAAATAAAAAAATAATCTTAAGAATTCTCAAACGAGTTAATGCGATTACATTTTAGTCTAAATAAAAATTTCATTACGAAATTAAAGATTACAAATCGTAAACAACTTACATAATATAAATTTATATATTTAATAAGCAATATATACAGCCTCATCCTTAATACAATAACAGAGTTATCTTATTATTATTACAAATAGTCTAGTCACAATAAACTGTGAGGAGGTATTAATTCTTTAGTAAAAAAAAATTAAAATTAATACACATTTTAAATTTTGAATGTAATACATGTTGTCTTTCTGAATATTAATCTAAAAGTTTTATTTAAAAGTAAATATAAATAGACCTACTTAATAAATCTTGAAGAGAAATAAAGAAAAATATATATTATATAAATAAAATTTTAACAAAAAGAAAAACCGACTTCAAACAAAACACTATCTTAAAACAAATAAAAATGCACTAAAAAGTAATAAAATAATTGCATATTTAACATATTTTTAGAATCCTCCTAGGAAAAATGAAATGAAAATGTTAGACTACTTAAAAGACGATTAACGATTACATAACGGAGTCATAGTTATTGTTGTATTTGGAGCCTATATTGGAGGATAACCTCCTCCTTTTGGAAGTCGGTTGAAAACAGCCCTATATTGGTCATTCAGCTATCTGTAGAGTTATCTGTAACATAAAAAATTTGAAACACGACGCACCACACATTGATCATAATTCCAAAAGTGAGTTCCCTTTTTAAAGAATAGTACTGCTAGTCCAGAAAGGTCATTAACCTTGAAATTTAGTAAAAAAAATGTGTAATAGAAGTGAAATTTCTAGTATTAATTTATGTTTATGATATCTAGATATCTTTATTGCTATAATCTCGAATCCAAAAGCGTCTTTGGATTTTTAATAACATAACCTTGCTAAGATTACGTCAGAATCTATTTATAGCAATATTTTCTACGTATTGTATTGAAAGATGAATAGTGTCACAACGAACATTGATACTTTTAAAAATATTACATAAGTTCACCTGACCGACTTTCCACCTTGACAGAAAATGAATATTTTTTTTATTGTATAGGTTAGTGGACGAGCAGATGGGCCACCTGATGGTAAGTGGTCACCATCACCCATAGACAATGACGCTGTAAGAAATATTAACTATTCCTTATATCGTCAATGTGCCACCAACCTTGGGAACTAAGTTGTTATATCCCTCGTGTCTGTAGTTACACTGGCTCACTCACCCTTCAAACCGGAACACAACAATACTGAGTACTGTTATTTGGCGGTAGAATAACTGATGAGTGGGTGGTACCTTCCCAGACGGGATTGCACAAAGCCCTACCACCAAGTATAGCCATTCGCGTAGTAGTTATTCCAGCTTAAAGGTATCTACAAACTCAGGTGTGGTGATCCAAAGTCCAAGTTGTTAGTTGACCTGCTTTCATAGGTCAACAACAACAACAACAGCCTGTAAATTTCCCACTGCTGGGTTAAGGCCTCCTTTCCTTTTGAGAAGAAGGTTTGGAACATATTCCACCACGTTGTTCCAATGCGGGTAGGAATACACATTTGGTTGAATTTCTATGGCATTAGACACATGCAGGTTTTCTCAGGATGTTTACCTTCAGCGCCGAGCATGAGTTTGCCTGGGCTTGAAGCCGTAATCAACGGTTGAGATGCACACGTTTTAACCACTAGGCTATCTCAGCTTATAGGTCAAGTTGCCAATAAAAAATGGCCTAGAAACCAATTGAAATACAGAAGTTGTATCGTTCTGGGATTCAAATATTGGATCACGCAATTGTTGCTATATAAAATAGCTATTATACAAAAGAGGTTTTTGTTATTTATTCATATAATCAGCTGAATGACACTCTATGGTGCTTGACTTATAGCAAATCGACACAGATTATTAAGAAAATAATAACATTATGTGCAAAGATTTAATAAATATTTCGTTTAAAGAGTCCTCTATGGCGTATAGATCTATTCATTCGTAGAAGGCGCACGCTCCACGTTAATATGAGATAGAAAGCTTGTTGTTTTTTTTATTCGAATCGTTTTTTTTCTGATGATAACAGATATTACTGCTCACATATAAAATTGACACATCAATATAAAAGTTCTTCTTTTAAATATATTAAGAGATTTCCTTTGCAACATATCCAATCAAATTATATACAATAGTTAAACAAAAATCATATATCATTTGTATACAGGACAAGAAAAAGGTTAAAACAGTTAGCCGTAGTAAAAAGTCGATTTGTTAATGAATGTAAAATAACAATAATGATATTTAATTGCACGTTAAAAAAAGTTCCACTAGAATTGTACAAAATGCGATGTAATTTTCATTGTTTACGTCACCCGGAAATTCCCGAGAGCCTTAAAAACCATCCCTTGAATTATAATTACAATTTTTCGTCACACCTAAATAACAATAATTTCGTTATAAAAAAGACATTCGAAGCATTAGTTCACATCAAGCGTAATAGTGTCATGCATTAGGGTTCGCTAAGGGAACAATAAGGGGTGATTACCCCTCGGGTGGGAGCGGCGCGGGTAATCGTTGAAGATGTTCTGTGACAGAGCTCAGGATAGAGCGATTGAAAATATTCTTAATACAAGAAGAATCAAGAATCACTGCTTAGATTATGTTTAGTTAATATATATCAATATACAGTATATTACAGTTATTAAATACGAGATATTAAAATATATTTTAATACGAGACTCGTGAACAAGACATTCGTAGATAATATCGAGCTCCAACGACTAAAATTAAAAAACATGATTAATAATCCGTATTTAATAATTATGATAGAAATAACCGTTAATTTTTTTAAATTAACGGTTATTTCTCTATCTAATTTAGATTTTAGTATACATTTTTGTATACATATCTCATTACCAGAAAATAAAATAAAAAACTCTTGTTAAATAGCTACTCGATAGATTTCAATACTTGTAAGACAATATTGACGCGTGAAAACAGCGTTTTGTAGTTGTATTTGAAAATCTCTCTTTTTAAATTAAGAAGCATTCAAAAACAAAAGAATGCAATTACTCACAATATATTTATTCAATGTTCACACTGTAACTTTGACATTACATCGCAAAATTACATCGCAAATTTACATCCCCAACATTGGGAACAAAGATATCATATTTGTTGTTTTTTTACACTCGCTCACTGACCGCTCAAACCGGAAGATAGAATATTACACAAAGTCCTACCACTGATTAAAATGATATCTTATATGCCTTAAGCTTAATAATCAAATTACGCTTATAATATCGTCCCCGATCGTATAAGATATTTATTAGAATAAATCATATTTATCTGATTGATAGGAATTTGATCATTCGGATTAACGCTGGGCCGTAAATTTACGTTTACCCATATCAAAGGGTAACAATGTAATGTCAGTTAAAAGGGAAAAACTATTTTTATACTAAAGCTTGACAGATTAATATTTATGTACAAGTATGTATGTATATGTTATTTCAACTAGCGATACGTTGCCAGAAGATGAAACAGCTTATGTTACAAACAGTATCAATCTATCGCTGGAGGTAATTACCTACCATTAGCTAGTCTATGCACCGTTGACATTTTTATTTTAATTAAAAAATATATATACATAATATGACTACGTGTGAGTGTCTGTAAAATAATCAACCTTTGTTGAAATGTTTCATCCGTTTGAATTTAGAAACGATAAAGTTCAATGACCTCACAGCTATTTATGGAATACTTAAGAAATAGCTGTGTCCGCGACCTTGTACGCATTTGAATTTAACACACTAAATATTATTGAAGCCTATCTTACTCCTTATTTTATCAGTTATCTGCCAGTGAAAGTCCCCTCAAAATCGGTCCAGCCGTTCCAGAGATTAGCCGTAAAAAACAGACATGCATTGAGTAAAAAGGGCTGTTTTAAAATTACAAACAGACACTCCAATTTTATTATATATATGTGGTTTAATAAAGTCTGCATTATTTATATATATATATTCCCTAAAATCTTATGACTTGGACCATTCCTAGCGAGTTATGTTTGACTTCAACTGGCTCGACTTGATCCCTACATCTGGTAAGCGCACGATTCTTGCTCTTACATCAGCGTGTAATAGCCACTTTTATATAGCGTTACCTCGACGTTATTTATTACATAAGAAAGTAGATGTTTCCAGGAAAAATGGTCTAATTATAAATCGTTGTATAATCTAATTTGGACACGAAATTTATACCACTGAGTGTATGTGTTCTACAGAATACAATTGACGTGGCATTTACAGTGAGAAATAGAAATAGTATCGGGAATAATGAAGTAAGTGATTATTAGTGTTTATTTCTTGGAAACGCTAATACTATTTTTTATAAATGATTACCTACATGGAATCAAATTAAATAAAGCACGTATATAAGTGCTTACACATTTCATTTATATGTATATATATTTATATCAATTAAAAATAGTTATGAGCATTCACAAATTTATAAATTTGATCTAATTTCAGAATATTTTTAAATTATATTAATATTTATAAAACCTGTTTTAAGTATGTTGTTAAGATTTATGAGATACAGAACACGGAAACTGTTTAGATAACTGTTCTAACAACTCAATAGTATTATATTACCGGGTCAGATAGAATAGTGAAACGTTGGTAAACAATTTCAAAATGGATCACCGGATTACAAGAAAATATTGTGTAACACACAAGGAAGCTTGGGAAATTCAAGATATGTACAAAAATTTCACAAAACGTCACACAGAATCCTTGTGTAAACAACGACTCTCCCATCGGGTACAATAGGAATGAACACGTGAAATGAGATGTCTCATAACAGCGAAATACGGAGCGGGTACGCGCGTTGCTGACAGTGCAGTCGACCCGCTTATAATACGCTGTTATAGAAGATTATCTTTCGTAAAATATATTATTAAAAACGTGTCGCGTTCTCTTGATATTTTTACCAGAGAATTTCATATGTCGGATGTTACGTTTAAACAGCGCTAGTTTACGTTTTAAAAAATGTCTCTTTCTGTCTTGAACGTGAACCGACTATCAAATGAGATTAAGCAATGGTTTTACGAAATTGTTGTACAAAAAATGCATACATATTAACATAATACAGATATGATTAAACACTACGGTTTTCCTTATCACGATACACGTATTTTTTTGTTACCTTAATGTTCTTTATCATAAAAATATTTCCTTAATCGTGTTGGTAGGGATATACCTTTGCCCCGTAGCAATACTTAGTACTGTTGTATTCCAGTTTGAACTAAGTGAGCCAGTGTTACTGACGCAAAGGGTATAACATATAAGTACCCACGGGTGGTGGCGCGGTGATTATATGATAAATATTTTTGACAGTACCAAAGTACATAGACAATGATCACACAGCATCAGGTGTACTATTTGCCAATACGTATAGTTATGATTTATATGTTATATCACAGTAAAATGTATTCAGTATGTAAGAAATATTTTTATTAATTGATTAAAAATATACTACCAGTTTGGAAACAGAGACTTCTAACCCAAAATACACGCAAAATCAGCAAAAATCTTACAGAGATTCCGATTCATTTCCACGATTAATGATTACAATAGAATTAATGATATCATTCATTTATTTTATTGAAAGCAATCGTTTCATACTCAATAATTATATTATCATCTAGAATGGATGTAATTTTTGTTATATACATACATATACCAAGAGTGGCTTAGGGCACTTCAACTGCTTTGGGTCTGTAACAATCTGTACGTTTACAGATGTTAAACTTTGTCCTTTACGTATTAATTTTATTATAACCATTATCATACAATATATATTATAATGTCTACATAAAAAATCGAGCAATTGTGACCAGTTGGAAAGAAGTTGCTTTTCTCAATTCATTATGCATTGATGACAAGAAAAAAAAAATGTTATCAAAAATTTCGTGTGAATTGAAACAGTAACAGAAGAAAGTTTTATATAAAATGGAATAGAAAGAGACAGAGATAATGAAAAGAGAGAGAAAGTTCGCCTGGATAACATTTTCCATACGAAATGATTTCTGTCAGTTCACTTTGTTGTAAGCCGCGTAGAAGAACTTCTTTACAAAATGTTGTATCGAAATTATTTTTGATCATTCCTGAACGGTACTAAAACCCTATGAATATTAATATAAAAGAAAGATAGAAAAAAAAAGAGAGGGAAGGTTCGCCTGGACGCATAATGCCATTTTCCATACCAGAAGATTTCTGCCAGTTCACTTTACTTACCAGTTTACTTACCAGCACACCGCTTAGAAGCACTTTGTGACAAAAATATATCGATATTAAATATAAACGTTAGCAAAATCACACACACACACACACACACACACACACACACACACACACACAACACACACAAATACAAGATAAAATAAGTTCGTACATGTTTAATAGTGTGTGTTTCTAGAAAAACGTATAAAGTTCACGCACACTTAACAATCGAAAATAGAATTTCATTAAAAAAATTCGATTGACTCCGCACGGTAAAGTGAAAATTAAAAAAAGCGAGTACCAAAAACGTCCACATTAATAAACGTGTGAATTCTCGCTCGGTTCCCTGTCTCTGACAGATATTAAATTCGCATCCGCGATCCCAGCCGGCCACAATATATTACTATCTACAAATGTACACTATGTCGCGCATTCATTTTGAATATATTATACAAGGGGAAAGAGTTTTGAAAGGAACATGCTGGGAGTAGATTAAAAAACAATAATTAAATATGTTTTTATAACGACGTTTTTTGACGCGACTGATATATTATTTTTTATATAATGCAGATTTACTTCGCATTTTGGACATTTTATTTGGTATTATTTTCTTGATCTCTTTTTGATCCATTTTTACAAGTGCGTACACCATTGCTTCACTCATGAAATGGTTTAAGAAAGTGAAACGAAAAATTAATAAACCAAATTTTAAATTTGATAGCCCAAACTAGATCATTAGTCTAGTCGGAATCAAAGCCTGTTATTGTAATATTAAAAGTTGAATAAATTAATTTAAGAGATGATTTCATTATAAAAACATATCAATATTGCTTGGACATTAAATGTAACGATAATTTACAAAAAAGATACAAGCGCTTGTTATAAAAGTTGATGCATAAAGGAAGGTCTAAACTGTGTGAAGTGTATCAGGTCGGAAAAATTGAGCTTGCGACTCAATATAAAAAAGAAAACAATTGAATATTGATGTAGTGCATCGATCATAAATAAAACTAAATACTCGTTCACTCGCAAGTGTATTTCAAAAATGTGTGTGTTTATGTGTTTGGTTTTTAAGTTTTTCAACAAATTTCACATCAAAATCGGTTCAGTTGTTTGATCTTGAGACCGTCATACAGACAGTTATTTTCGTATTTACATTATTAGCACAGCTTACAAAATTTATTTTATGACATAACTGATCATGTACTAATAATTAATAAATAAATAATTTTCTCCTAAAACGTCTAGATAGAACGACGCTCTGATATATACATAATCTAAAACTGTAATATTACATAAGTTCACAATATTAGTTCGTCAAAGAATAATTAACGAAGTTTTTATTTAATTATAGAAGACACAACTCGTACCGTTGAACGCAACGGGAAAAACTTCTGATCCTCTAAGCAACTTGGAAGCAACATTATGTAAATAAGCGGAACCATGATTAACTTTAGTATGTTGCTTAACACGTCTTCTTTTTAAAATTTTATAAACAGGCGCGCTGCGGGTAATTCAGTGTGGGGGAGTTAATGAGATTTGACGTAACAAAAGGTGAAGTCAAGACTGTTTTGAGAGGGGAATTTGAAAACAAATAATCATCCGAGTTACATAATGTGAATATTATATACCTACTTGTGTGTGTGGGATATTGCAGTCGGTATGCACTGTGCAGGTTAGCTATGATAAGTATATTATATGTACTTATATACATACTATTCCGGAAGATAATCTATCTCTGTACCAAATTTCATGAAATCAAATAAAAAAAAACTCTCAATAAAGATTATCCTATAGCAGCACTTTTAAGCTACCACCGGCAAAAGTAAATTCTACCGATAATCACCGGTAGCAAACACAGTAGTTATTTTAGAGTATATCAGTAAAGAAAAATTACATTTTTCAGATCCAGCCTAGAAATCAATATTTACTAAGACCTCACCTTTTTATTTTGAATTTAATCGTGTATTAAGTAATATAATTTACTTATCAATATTGTTTTGAATATATATTTAAATTATTTAATATACAATTCAGATCTAATCAGCCGTTCTGGCGTGAATTAATTATAAATATCCATCCATTCAAACTTTTATACACGGATTCATAATACTAGTAAAACTAAAATAATGTAATTATATATTTAAAAAAATGTAAAATTACAACAATTAACAAGAAACCAACAGTACTTCCTTGGAATTAATGACACATAGTTTGCCATTATTAAAAACTAAATGTGGGTATTATAAGAGCTCTATATTAACTGGACGAATAGAACCTTAAAGTGATAAAAATAATAAAAGTCTACTAGCCTGTATAGCTCTTAACCCATGTAGAGTGTTACAGCGATTATCTTATCTTGTAACGATATTGATTTTCACGTTACTGAAATAGCATGTATTTTGTGTAGAGCTGAGAGAGTCCCGTTGATAGAACTCGTGTACTTAGATTATTATTGTCGTTATTGTTTTTATAACTCTAAAATAAGGTGTTTTATAATGGATGAAATTGTACCATATATTTATCTATCATATTATACTACTACAGGAGTTTGGCCGAATATTCCTTTTTCTTAAGAATCAATTATATTTACGGCCTTAATTTTTGATTCTGTGTAATCAACATCTCTATCTACTACAATTTACCCACCCCGGCTTCGCACGGGTGCAACACTGATACTAAATATTCTACAGAGTTTTTTTATTTAAAATATCATATTAGAAACTTCAAAAATTATTAGTGTTTCTTTACAGTATCTATTGAAAATCCCGCATCAAAATCTATTGCGTAATTTTAGAGATCTAAGCATACATAGGAACAGCTGAAAGCGACTTTGTTTTATACTATTCATTCATGAATTGAACGTCCCACACTGAGTACATAAACTCATTTGTATATAGTTGATAATGTAATTTGATATGTAAACAGGAGTGACTACTGTATCTCTTGTCGGTTATTTCGATAATGAATATTACATTCCGAATCCGTGTGTAGCTTTACATTAAATTAAATCTTTATTTATTAAGTTTATTTTGATTTCGAATGATGATTTAAAAATATTTCAATATCATTAAACGAAATTGTCATGCTACGTAATTTTACAAATGTTACCGATGCATATTAATATGTAAATACTTCACTAAAAATTTCATTTTTATTCTTATATTAGCACAATTATAAGTCATTTTAAAAAGTTATATTAACTGTAAGATGACCCAATGGTTAGAACGCGTGCATCTTAATCGATGATTTCGGGTTCAAACCCAGGCAAACGCCACTGTATATGTTCTTAATTTGTGTTTATAATTCATCTCGTGCTCGGCGGTGAAGGAAAACATCGTGAGGAAACTGCTTGTGTCTAATTTCATCGAAATTCTGCCACATGTGCATTCCACCAACTCGCATTGGAACAGCGTGGTGGAATATGTTCCAAATCCTCTCATTAATGGAAGAGGAGGCCTTAGCCCAGCAGTGGGTTTACAGGCTGTTACTTTACTTACTTTATTTAACTAACTGTAGCTATTTTATAAATTAGAGGTATTAAATTTTTCTCAAATAAATAACAATTATAAATGTTTCTAACAGTGTGAAATAGGACAGTAACATCTAAGTCCCATCACACGGATTTATGTCGCTGTTTCAAGAGCAGACTTCTTAGCCCTCGTTCACACGTTCGAAGTTGAAAGGTTTTAAAACTAAGTATACGTTATATTAGCGATTTTTATATAATTTTTTGTAGCATATGCTTACTTATGTGTGTTTTTTAATATGTCTTATGTTTAATGTTTACTGATATCATATATGTTCGAAAATTAAACAAAACTATTTATTTGACCTAGTGTATGGTTTTGCATCATGTAAGATATTAATTTTATATTTCTCTTTTTTAACTATAATGAACATAATAATATGATTTAATAATATTAACGCCATTAATATAGCTTTAATCCTAACTAAAACGGTAATTCAAAGGATTCGTAGCCTTATAAATACGACTTGGTTCATGAGAAGACTACAATATTTGCATGTGATAATGACAGGTTAGGGTGACGCGTTCCAAAATTATCTTTTATACGTTAGTATCAAAATCAAAATAAACTTTATTCAAGTAGGCTTTTACAAGCTCTTTTGAATCGTCATTTAATAACTATATTAAGTGAAGCAACCACCGGGTCGGAATGCAGATTCTACCAAGAAGAACCGGCAAGAAAATCAGCAGTTACTAATTTTCAACATTTAAAAAATTAAGTCATATTTGTTAAATACAATTATATATGTATGTAATTTATCCTGCCTGGAAGTCGACATGTATTAATTCTACGCTTTTTTATCATTATATATAAATAGATACAATGAACGAATCATACAAAAACACGTTTAAAAAAAACATTTAATACAAAGTAAATTAGCATATGCAAGTATGTATGCATGCATATGCTAAATGCATCCAATGTGAACGTGGCTTTAGGATACACCGCCAGACACTAAACATCAACTTGTCCTATACAAGTCTAGATTTAATAGTCCACTCCGTATTCCTGTAACAGTAGATGCTCGCTTCAATATTGCCAGTAAAGCAGTATTAAATGGAAATTAGTTGCATATATGTATCAGCTGTTATCCATGTTTGCATCTTCATACCTTAGACTGTTTGAGATTTTTCGTACTCAGACTTTTATTTAAGAAAAAAAATCTATATTTATATTTAAAAAGTGAAAGTAACTTCGTCTGTTTGAAGCGAAATTTGTATTCAATTGTGTATTTGCTTCTGTTGCGTCACTATAATTTGCCACATGTTTCACTTTTCTTTTGTTTTATGAACTATTATAAATATGTCACATTAAGCATAATTGTTAAGGAAGTAAAACAAACTTTTTAGTAAAAAAACTTGGGAAATTATGAACAAAGGAGAATAGATAAACAATCATATTGTACCCGCATATTATTATTATACTCATTTGATAGTAGGAAAAACAAATCTAGAAAAAGAAAGGTTACGAAAATAGTACTACCGAACTCATGATATCATAATTTTGAGGTGTACTTGTTGTCGATGCTATCAATGTTGATTTAGGATGTTTGAAGTACGTACCTATAAATATCTTCTATCCTTGTCTGACATATTGGATATGTCATTAGTCATTTACACAAAGTATATTTTACTTAAATTTTATAATATGCATAGATATATACTACTCACTCAATAGTCCCAATTAAATATTACCCGTATTGCTATATACTTTTTAATTTTCATAAGTAAAATGGAACCTACTATAATAAATTACTACAGCTTGAAAAAGTATTTAAGCTCTGAACCACCCATTTTCAGATTGCAGTTATACAAAAATGTTTATTGAAAAATTTGAAACACTCGACAAGTTGTGGTTTATATTAAAAAAAAAAAAAAACATTTGTAAACGCTTTTCCCACCTCTCGTCGAGAGGCCTGAAAGTTTTCATTATACCCACAATTGCCTTTTAAATGTAACAATAAATTCATTCGGTTCTCAAAGGTACGCGTTGAATGCGAGCCCGCTAAAGAATTTCCAATAAAGCCGAAAATATTGAACGGTTAAATATTTGCTATGGATAGAACTAACTACGAAAGGAACGGTAAATACGTTTTGAGTTTAATTTTACGAGAGTTAAATGTTCGGATAAATTTGTCACTTGTATTTTTTTTACTTGGGCTTTGTGCAAGCCAGACTGCCTTTCTCTCATCACTTTGTCTATTGCTAAACACTATATTTCTTGCGGTTTTAAATTCGAATACTGTACCAGTGTAAAAGGCACAAACAGCGTACATAACTTTATAGTTCTCAAGGTTGATGGCGCATTCTTGATGTAAGGAGTTGGTAATATTTCTTACAGTGCCAACATCTTTACGCAGCAATGATCACTCAATTAAATAAAAACAGAATATCCTTTTTTCTAGTAAGTTGTTTGGAATCATCATTCTAGATTATTATCATCATCATAGAACTATACTAAAATTAAACTACTACGGGTTCGAAATATAGATTCCATCACTAAGAAGGAAGCAAGAAACTCAGTTGTTACTCTTTTCCAATATTTGAAATATATTTTGACACTGAAATACAATTATATAAATATAAAGAGTGGAGACCGCGTCTCGGCAAACGTAGTGTATGACGTCCTCCGGCACGGGGTGTGACGATTTACGCAAGACGGCAGGCAGGAGCTGGATGCGAGCACCCGAAGAACGATTACAGTGGCGAGCAATTGGAGAGGCTTATTTCCAGCAGTGGACGAACATGGGCTGTTGATGATGAGTTATCATCATATCATGCCTAAATGTCAACAAAAATTAGCTTCACACTGTTTCATAATTTATATTATTGGTCATAGGCGAGTCCATTTTGAATACAGACATAATATGACAAGGTTCTATTCCTTGATTTAATATCTTGAAGTTCTTTCAAATTTTCATCCAAAAAGAATTAATAAATTTTTGTAAGAGCCTCGCCATAATTCAGTTAGCGCGGAACCTTCATACGTATACGGTAGGTGTACAAGTTCCCAAAATGCAGAGAAAACGGTGCAATATATTTTAAACTTTCTCAATTCGAACACATAATTACTCTTGTTTTGAATGTGTTGCGAGCTAAGGCTGTATTTTACCAGAATTTAATATTATGTATGTTTTGAAGTAACAGACTATCGCTTTATTTCAAAACGTCCTGTAATTTATAATACTAAGGTATAAAATATTTCGTAATACTGTTGCATATGATTGTAGTAGAAATAGATATTTAGTTGTTCTTTTTTTTATTCTTAACGTATATCGTTTCATTGATGGTTGTGTTTAATAATTCCTTTTTTAAAAAACTTTTTTTTTTATATAGATTACAAATCATTAGTGATACAATATTCTGAATTGTATAATTAATGATATTGGGAACTTTAAAATTAATTTAATGCAGGAATATATATTTTCGTTTAAATATTACTCTAAACATGTATAGAAAGTGGGGCTAAGTCAAGTAATACAGTATTTGAAATTGCTGTCTTAGAAATAGTATTAGTTCATGCACTATCAAATTTTATAGCTCCCCAAACTTAGTAACATCTATCCCGGGGTTAAATGGCCCCGAAGTTAGGTCAGACGTTAGTCATAAATGTCTAGTCTATAAAGCCTTAAGGTGTGTTTGTGGTCTACGTCGTAGTCACGAGTCTACGTCGTAGCCATGATAGAGATAAACACGTATATCATGTTTTTGAATTATAGTGTTACGAATTAGACGTGTCGCTTTAAATTTGTCGTTGAACTCTGATGACTATAATCTAGTCAGATGTAGTTCTCAAAATTTTGAATTTGATCTTAGGGACAGTAAAAATAATACATTATAAACATAAAATAATTCTTGCTTCTAGTTAAGACGTTGGTAGTGTTTATTACGTACCACAGAATATATACGTAATGTCATTGATCATGTTAACTTACTTAGTACTTTTAAGCCGTGTTCAATCGTTTTATAAGAGTATGGAGCTGAAAGTACACTTGTAAGTAGGGTGATCTTTAACCCCGTTATGGAAGGTTTTTAATTTTACACCCATAATTACTGAATAGTGTATAACCAAAATAGGGTTTCTAATCTTTCAATAAAATGTAAACTTTTGTTCCAACGAAACTAGAAGTAAGTCGAAGTAATATAAACATAAAAGTATTTTTCTTAAACATTTTTTAATTATCATATTGGAACTAAATATTATAGAGTAGCAGAGCCGTGGAACTCAATTGTAAGTCCTCACCTACAACTTGATTTCCTGAAGAATAAAAAATATAAATATAACTTATGTCTGTCCTTGGGATTTAAGTTTGCTTCATAGCAAATATCATCAATTTTTGTTCATTGTTCATCTTAGTGGTAAATGCGTAACAGACAGACAGATAATAATAGATATTTTAGCATTCATAATATTGGTACAATAAGAATAGATCCCAATTTTGTTTTAAAAACAGAATTGCATTTTTTTTTCTTTTTAATAAAAAGATTCAAAGGTAATAGAGGACAAAGGAATAAAAGAAAATCCAAAAGTAGTTTATTAGCATCTTTGAAATCTGACCTTAAACGTCGTCCCTTTGTTAAAATTGACCCATTAAGTATAATCAAGTGACTCACCGACCATTTTATTTCCTGCTACGATTTCAATTCGGACCATTTCCATCCTCCAGCACTATTAATTCCAGCACACGTAAAAACTCTAGTCTTAATTTCCCGTCTATTGTTTCATTTTTAAAAACCCCTGCCTCTTTCGCCCCGGTTGACCCGAATAGCTTGTACATCGCTGATTTTGCATAATTAAAACCGTCTACAGTTTTAATAGATCCTTTGACCGAGCTTCTCACTTCCAAACGTGGTTCGTGTTATAGATACGTATGTTTTCTGTTTTGTGGTCGCCTCTTTGAAGTAAAGTACGAGCATGCTTATAATTTGAACGACATTTGTTTTCGAAATGTTCAATGTGCGATTATGCTTTGTAATGTAAATGTTTAAATGCGAATGGAAGTTAATCTTCGATTTAAAGGCTCTTAATAAATTAAGAATGCTTGTTTTGTCCTTGTAAGAAAGTATACTTTTTATACATGTAAAGGAATACATACTTTAGAACTTGCACAAACATTTATAATATAGTGTTATCATAGTATACCGGGCGGTGTTGTAGACTATAGGAAGATTAGGGGAGTGGACGTGACTAATCGTTCCAAAAATCTTTTCTGGTTAGTTGTCGTAATAGCTAAAGAGTAGCTCAAAATATTTAAAACAAATTTGTAAATAGTTTTTAAACATGATAAAGATTCTCAAGGTATAAAATCGCTTTCCCATTAGAGGGAAATCTCCAACAAATTTTCAACGGACAGCAACTACTAACATAATAAAGTAGTTATTTCAAAACTCCTTACCCGTTCCATCAAAGATACATCAACTTCACATCAAAGTACCCATCAAATTGCCCGAAGCTATCCATCACTCAGACTTCGTTATGCACGATTAAAAAGTACAGAAACATGTTAAGCCTTTCTTCGATGTCCAAACAAAGCGGGCTGTATTATAAATTTAAAATTTTCGCCGTTCAATTAATCATCTTCAGCTGGTGCCGAGTCCGATCCTGGACATAAACAGCCTGATATATCGTTCATACTTTAGTAAGGAAAATATTCTCACACCAGTTTGTGCGCCCGTCTTCTTTCACATGCAATTTGTTATTAAGAACTATTCGTCTCATTTTGTATTGTCTTTACTGCGACCGTGTATAAGCACAGATTAAAAGTACACTTATTTTTAATCTATGATTCGTTTCATAAATGTAGTTTATTTTAAAAATCGAAATCAGAATAGACCTACTTCCAGTAGGTTCATCTAAGCAAATTTGTTGATAGTGTTGCAAGATTAAATTAAATGTAAAGCTATCACTGGTTTGGAAAATAAATTCTTCTTTGAAGTACCATCAGCTGTTTTTACAGCAACTTTCTTTCTCAAATAAAATATATGTATTATAAATGCGAAAGTAGTTCTTTTTGTTTCGCTTTCACGGTTAAAGGGCTGAACCGATTTTGATGAATGTTATGAAGCTCGAGTTCTAAGGGCTCCTTTATTATAGGCTACTATTACGGCTACGGCAATAAATAGCCTACTTTTTTATACCCGCTATATTTAATTGGTTGTAGAGCTTTGTGCAAGCCCATCTGGGTGGGTACCACCCACTCATCAATTATTTATTGTGTTCCGGTTTGAAGGGTGAGTGAGCCAGTGTAACTACAGGTACAAGGGACATAACATCTTGTTTCCCAAGGTTGGTGGCACTTTGATGTAAGGAATAGTTAATATTTCTTACAGCGTCATTTTGTATGGGTAATGGTGAACACTTACCATCAGATGGCCATATGCGTCCATCAACCTATACCATAAAAAAACCTAAAACCGCCTAAATACGCCAAAAGAATGTTCCTGTACGAAGATCAGCTGATACTAGCACCACAATTGTATCAACTATACATTCTTGTCTTGTGTAGTAACGGAAGTGTTACAGGAAAAAGGCTTTGTTGTATGTCTTTACAAGTTTTAATATAATTGTGTCCAATTGGTGGTACAATGCTTGCGATGATTGCCTTTGTTTTTTAAGTAAGGCTATATGAAATGAAATACCCCGAATCTTTTGTTTTATTACTAATAGTCAATAAAACGTTACAAGGTTTTATTACACATAGCATAACCATTTGACACTTTTATTACGATTGATACTATTAAAAAGCTTATGATCAACTTTGACACAAGCAAATCTAACCAGTATCCGCTAGATAAAAATGACGATATTCGAATGTCCGGCATTGATTGAAAGAGGGGATTTGTAATGAGACGGTCAGCAGTTATTGATTCACGTGGTTCCATTAGGCCGAGCTTAGGGATGGGATATGATTAATGTCTAAAAAATATCGATAACAATGCTTGGAAACAGATATCGTACATGTCGGAAAGATTGATAAGATAATACATGAAAATTAAATAAACGTATGAACATGAGTAATGTAAATACATCTAATTAACAATCAAAGGAAAATTTAAACATTGTCATAAATTATAAGTATAATTATATTTTTTTTATATATTATCTTTATTACGTTTCAACCAATTGTATAATTATTTATCTATTTAGTATTGTCATATTTTTTAATTCAATCAATGTCTTATCTTGGACTTGAAAAATATTACCATTATTTACTTCGATACAAAAGCATTGAATAATAGTTCCATTTTAAATATAGAACAAATGGTATAAGAAATGAGGTTTCTTAAAAATAGTTTTAATATAAATCGTTTAATCAAATTGGAAGTAATTTAACCTAAATTTAGTTCCTCGTCTTATAAATTTTGTTACATAATACATTTTATATATTTCTCGCGGTATCTCAGAAGTTATTGTAAATTAGATTCCAGAATATCAGACATACAATTTCTTGAAGCTTCTCTGTGAAGTTTCCTATGAACCGTTGGGTAGCTTTTGACGTTCATAAATTTTAAATGTGGGATCCGTTTCGTGAAAGATGTTATAACTGATATAATAAAAATTTAACATTTTTAAAGGGAAATAATTTTATTTATTATATTTCGTTTAAGAATAATTTATCTGAAATGAAAAATCATAATTGTTATTAATGTATTTTATATATCAACGTTGCGATTTCGACAATTTACTCAGTACTAAAATACTTAGTGTTAATATTTAGACTCACTAAATTGAGAATGGAAAAAAAAACATATTGTTGTTTGAAGGTAGAATAACTGTGAGTTTCTAACGAAGTCACTGATAATGATAACATTTATAACAAAATATAAAGTAGAATACGCAAAGCACGGCTTCAGAAACCAAACCAAAATGATATTAATTTACTCACACAATTACAGAAATGCATGTTATTAAATAAAAAAATAATTGCACGCTTACAAGTGTATGTTATACTTTTGAAATTAAATAAATCGAAAACAAATTTTTCATATCGATATTCCGACAAAATTTCCAGTCCGTCGAGGGTAAAAAACGGAATTTATCGACATGTCAGTTTCACGTCCCTAGCGGGCACCGGAGTGCGAATTCAGCTGGTTATCTTGTCTCATGTACCCGTCCCTTTTGCGGACTGCAATCACGTTAGACGCACTATCTTGATCCTGACTCATTTTGCAATAACCTCCCTTTCATATTTACAACATTTTCTCTCAATATGTTTCCCTTTAAATAGTTCCGATAGTAATATTTGCCTTATGTGATTTATCGTTCTAGGGATCATAATATAAATTTGAAGTTATTTATTACGTAGTAAATGTTACCGTCTTCGCTCGAGTTTCAGTGGTAGGTTGTCAAGTGTTAGGCCAAAATGTGTGTGTACACCGGTTTTCATGGGTACGCAACTCTGAGGTCCTGGGTTCGATTCCCGGCTGAGTCGATGTAGATTATCATTAGTTTTCTACGTTGTCTTGGGTCTGGGTGTTTGTGGTACCATCGTTACTTCTGATTTTCCATAACACAAGTGCTTTAGCTACTTACATTGGGATCAGAGTAATGTATGTGATGTTGTCTCATATTATTTATGACCTTTCTTGGACTTTAAGGTTTGCTTCATAATAATTAGCATCAAATCCGGTTCGTTGGTTTGGTAGTGAAAGAACCACGGACAGACAGATAGATGGAACTACTTTTACGTTTATAATATTAGTTAAAATTTAAGTCATGTTTAAACAGAGTTATCTCGAACTAGATATATGTTGTTCGACGGAAAAATTATGCATGTACGAGCTTTGTGGGAAAAATTCAACTATCCACTAATCGAATTTTCTAAGCCTTCCATAAACCGAATTGGAGATGCGAGCCCGGCTTCGTAATTACGACGAACTTTCCGCCGTTCGTCGGACAACAATTATACCCGGATTACGTTTGGAACTCATAACCGTGTCCCGGAATCCCGTTAAATAGGTATAATGTGCAGTCGGATTAACTACGCCAGATCATATTATCCTTAATTGTACGCTTAAATACAAGTTTATAACTCGGATTATGTGATTTAGGAATGTTTTTTAGAACGACCCCCTCCCCCTTCTACCCCCATTCTATAATAGAGAGATTCAATTAGTGCATTGACCTTAGTTTACGAAATGGAAGATAATATTTGTCATAATATTATTTTAGGATGGTCACAAGCTTAAACAACGATATTCTAAAAGATTCATTTATTAACACTATTATTACATTTATTTTACCCACAAATCCGTGTTTCCATACATATACATTTACATCCCATATTTATCTATACATATAATAAAATTGGAGTGTCTGTTTGTAATATTGAAATAGCCCCATTTTTTCAATGCATATTTATTTATACACGGTACATATACCAAAATAACATTTTTTACAATTTTTTGTCGGTCTGTTTGTTCCGGCTAATCTCTGGAACAACTGGACCGATACAGTTATCGGTTTATTACTATATCAGTATATAGTAGGGAGTAACTTAGGCTACATTATTTTTCTTTTGTTAAATTCAAACGTCAAGATCGCGGGCACTGCTAGTCTAGCATATAATTCTCATTATTTAAAAAAAATAAGAATTATATTCAAACACTGCCGCCGCGTTCGATTTCTTGACATCCTTTTTCTTACCGGCCAGTATCAGACATTCGGCCAGTATTAATCTTAAAAATATTACATTACAACATATTCTAGAAATAGTTAGTCGATATATCATTAATTAAATTATTCTAATAAGTTATAGTTATGCAATGTGTAAAAAAAAAATAACTCTAACAATTATTTCTGTCAGGATGTGTTACGTTATGATGCTTGTTTTTAATTAAATTGCAAATTTTATCGACTTTCGTATTGGAAACAAATGTAATGTTAATAGACTTTGTTTATTGGTCGAATTTTGTTTGTGAAATGAAATTTTCATCTGCAAAATTGCGTTTTTTTTAAATCACTGAAACCTTTTTTATTTGTTACAATATATTTCTTCTATAGTAATTCAAAAATACTACACATTCTATATTCATATTATAAATGTGAAAGTAACGCTGTCTGTCTGTCTGTCTTTCATGACCAAACTGCTGAACCGAATTTGATGACATTTGGCATAACGCGAAAAGAAAGGACTTTTTTATGGTATAGGTTGGCGGACGAGCATATGGGCCACCTGATGGTAAGTGGTCACCATCACCCATAGACAATGAAGCTGCAAGAAACATCAACTATTACTTAGTTACTGTTAGTTACACTGGCTCACTCACCCTTCAAACCGGAACACAACAATTCTGAGTACTGTTGTTTGGCGGTAGAATAACTGATTAGTGGGTGGTACCTACCCAGACGGGCTTGCACGGGCCGTAAAACGCGAACGAAGTCACAGGCGACTACTAGTTCAAAAATAAATTTGAAAAACAAATACACTTTAATACGTATAACTATAATTGTAATGCTTACAAAGGCTGGCAAATTAAAAATGGTAGTCCTTTAGTGTAACATAATTAGTGAACACAGCCTTACAAGATACGGCATTTCGTTGGGGCTAAGCTACTTTAATTATGCGAGAGGGGTGTCATTAACATTCATTAATTATTACCTAAGTTGTCCCTGACAGTAAAGATGCCGCTAAACTTTCAGATCATATAATTGAAAAAGTATGCAATAAATATAAAAATATTTCTAGAATTATGTAAAGAACGAAAGGCAAAATAAACAGTAAAACCCATTTATAAATCACAACAGGTAATACTTATCTGTATATTATTCAACTAACTGGACCCACGACCTTGTATACGTATGAATAAATATTATTGTAGCCTAAGTTACTTTTTATTATATCAGTTATCTGCCAGTGAAAGTCCCAGTGAAGGTCAAAATCGGTCCAGCCATTACATAGATTAGCCGGAACAAACAGACAGAGCGACAAAAAATGTAAAAAATTGTTATTTTGGTACATGTGCATGTGCATTGAGTAAAAAAGGTCTATTTTAATATTACAAACAGACACTCCAATTTTATTATATGTAAAGATAGAAGTGTGTTTGTTTCAGTACAGAATCAAAAAATATGGAATTAATATTGGTCGATTTCCAGGCAGGATATATTACATAATATATATGTATAATGTATGAAAATAACATGAAATTGTATTTATAAATATTAAAAAGAGTAACTACCGAGTTACTTGCCGGTTCTATTCATAGATCAATGTTACTATGAATATACAAAACAACCAGCATACAAATACACAAATTGTATCCTACTGTCAAACAAGTAATACTTAGTATTTATCAGTTCTATTGAAAAGTGAGTGAACCTCTGGAATGAAATCTGTTATTAAAGTTATACGGTAATATTGCCTATTGACCATTTGTAGGGACATTGTAGGCAAATAGTGGACTCGTAGTAATATAAAATTGATGAATGATTGGGATTCATTTAATTAAAAATAAAAAATGTAATGTTTATTTATTTTTAATTAAATTTGTGAAATTAAGTATTCTTTATGCTATACATGTTATGAGAATAATATTCTATAATGTTTTAATTCCGATTTATCCTTAAATAGTTATAGTATGACATAACTTAGATGTAGTATCGGCAAATTCAATAAAACCGATTACTGCCGATTTATACAACACATACAAAATACAAATAGCTTCTTGTCGCGCCATTCCACGCTATTCGTTACTTTAGAATAAGCTATCAGTTCCAAGCTTTCTCTTCATACAGAAATAAGGTCTTATTCCAAAAGTGGGATATTTCTATATTATTAGGCCTTTATATTTCTCGTCACGGTAGCATGCGTAAGCGATCCCGTGGCGTCCTCCGAAAGACGGCGAGGGTACCGCTGGTTTTTTAGTGGTTAAACCCGGCGTACTTGGGCGCACTCAGCGTCCAGGGCTCCGGGGAGTCCCACACCCCCCCCCCACTTTCCATAACATGGGAGAAGCGCTTAATGCGCAATTAATATAAAGTAATATTTCTTATGACGTCATGATCATTATGAACGTACAGTAAAACTCAAAACAATTTAGCTTAGAATATTTTGTCAAGGAATTATTGTATAGTATTTGTATGAGGCGTTAAAAGTTGTGTTAGGTATGTAATTTAATAGAGAATTACAGTAAAAACAAATGCGCATCGCGTATTACGACTTCAAGGGCGACTGTCTATGAACACTATTTGCAAGCGCGTTATATAATTATAAAAAAAATACTTATACTGTTCTGAACTATGTAATAAATCTTTAATGTAACTATTATATAATAGAATTTGAGCAATGACGTCATCAACTGAGTTGAGATAGTACATTAGTTAAAAAGCGAGTACCTAAATCTGTGATTTCGTTTTCAAACCCAGACAAATGCCACTGCATTTTCATATGCTTGATTGGTATTTTCATAAACGTATGCTACCATACGTTTACATATGGTGGTTAAGCCATTATAATTACAGGCATATAAATTGTCTTATCTTCCGTTATCAATCTTAATAAGCGGCATGTCTTTGAACGATGTGAATTAAATTACTTATAATGAAAGTTAAATATTAATTGATAAGAGCTAGCGCGCACCGGGGATTTTTGTCACAGTGACTTTAAAGTGTTTGTCATTGGCTTGTTCGTCGGTCGTCTGACACAAATGTCACCCAATTGTCACGTTGCAACGTGCGCGCACCTCCATACATATTCACGAACTTGACAAGAGTGACGAAACAGTCACCGTGACAAAAATCAACAGTGCGCGCTAGTTCTAACATCCTAAATAGTAATAAGCGTAAGCTGATTTTTGTCCAAATGATTTTGAGACGATAGCTGCACGTAGAAGGTTAGTTGCGGTCTTATTATGAAGAAACGCACTAAAAAATTCGTCATAATCATCAGAGAATCATAATTTATTTCTGGAGATTACATCCGAAGTGTGATATACTCCATTTCTCCATCCACGTCCAGTCAGGTCTCCACCTAATTAAAAGATCCTAAATAAAAAAAACAGTTGAGTAAAACAAAATATTTCAGCTATATGTTTTTTTTATTGTAAGCCATGGTATTATTAATGTCCTCAAATTAAGTAAAATTTAATGAGTATAAAAATAAGTTCACATACATTTCAGCTCAAATTACTTCAAATATGTGAATCATACGTTCGATTATATTTATCAATCAAATATTTCATATGTCTATTTGGATTACTATTTAAATCAAGTAAAAAAAAGACATCAAAATTTCTTCACCAATAAATTACTTTTAAACTTCATATTATAATACAAAAAGCTATTAAAGTAATGAATATTACAACACCCATATCAATTCACTGAAATAGGCTGTCCTTTTTAACGGGTCAAGTAAACTTGTTCAACATAAAACGAATGCAAATTGTCTCAGGAAACTCTGGTCGTTCACTAAGTAAGTTACAAAACGAATCATTAACACAGAACAGTGATGAATTAGAAATGGCATTGTGTACAATTGAATTTCGTAAAATAAACTTCTTTTTATTATGATTATATAATGTATTTTGAAACAAGAGCAGAAAGAAAGTAAAGCAGAAATTAATTTCATATACATATATTGGATTCCTTACGTAGTAAGTCTTTCATTAATGGTGAGCATTGTGAACACAAAATACGTAAAACTGAATGGTGCTTATCCAGATTTAAACCAACCATAATTGATAAAGATTCACGTGTTTTACCGGACCATCTCAGATTTTATTAAACATACTTACATAAAACAACTGACGAACGTTAAAAGCATTGTTTTTTAAATTTTCTAATAGTATTGATCTAACTTTAGGAGAGTACGTAGGGAGTTTACAGTTAAAGTAATTTACTTAACTGACAAGTCAAATCGGAATCATAACATTGTTTATTGAAGTAAGGTCATAAAAACATCGAATCGTCTTTTTACAATAAAGAATTAAACGTACGGTTGGCAACGTAAATTGGGGTACATTTTAAACTTCATATACACTTAATTTTTGTTAAATCATAAGTATTATAAAGAGTGAGACCATTTTTAATGATTTAATGATATTGATGTCGTCCAGACTGATGACTGTCTCAAGCGAGACCAGCGTCGATACTCACTATCATCATCTAATGAGACAGTAAATACGACATGACTAGAAAGGGCTCAGACGGTGGACCTATAGCTATACGTGCTTTACGAGGTACTGAAGTGTCAACACTTCCAACGTCCAGAATCTGCTGCTTACTGAGAACTTTGACAAAGATAATAATAATAAATAAATATGAGACAAAATCACATAAGTACATTACTCTGACCCCTATTTAAGTAGCTAAAGCACTTGGGTTATGTAAGATCAGAAGTAACAACGGTACCACAAACATTCAGACCCAAGACAATATAGAAAAGTAATGATAATCTACATTGACTCGTCCGGGAATCGAACCCGGGACCACGGAGGTCGTCATAAAATCCTTCATTCCCCTACCTGAGGTTTGTACCCCTAACCTTAGAATCTGTTTCTTACATCTATCCACTATACCAACAAGTCTAGATAATAGTAATAAGAAGACACAAAAATCTATGTATAACTTCTATTATTACCCGTTCTACATCCCTAAGCTCGTAGGGCTTCATTAAAGTATAAACAAATATTGTGCCCCGGCCCTTGTTTATACAAAATGTATCCGCAATTACTTAATCGCAAGGTCGTCTAAGCTACTATGTTGACTTGAAACGATTTTTACGTTGTACACTTCGAACATGATTTTTTTTGATAACGTTAAATGTTTTTAAGTATTTATTGTGTAACGAAATAAGGCCATATGAAATGTTATATTTAAATTGTCTTGATTTTGTATAGTATAATTGTAACGTAGTTGTACCTTATCCTTTAAAGGGTGTGAAGGCCTCTATAAAAAAAAAAGCCTCAGTCTAGGCATAGGGAGTTTACAGGCTGTTAATATAGTATTGTGTAGAAAAATCTTGAACAAAAAAAATTAAGACAGCAATGTGTATATTTATTTGTAGTGGAATACTTAAAATAATACCTATTTAATAATTTATTTACACTTCTGCTTTGTCAGTCAATTTATACTTTAAACTAACTAAACAATCATAGTGTTCTAAGTACCTACTACCTATCTAGCCCTAATAGATAAACGTGTCTTGGTGGTAGGGCTTTGTGCTAGCCCGTCTGGGTAGGTACCACCCACTCATCAGTTATTCTTCCGCCAAACAACAGTACTCTGTATTGTTGTGTTTCGGTTTGAAGGGTGAGTGAAACAGTGTAACTACAGGCACAAAGGACATAACATCTTAGTTCCCAAAGTTGGTGGCACATAGACAATATAAAGAATAGTTAATATTTCTTACAGCGTCATTGTCTAAGGGTGATGGTGACCTCTTACCATCAGGTGGCCCATATGCTCGTCCGCCAACCTATATAATAAAAAAAAGTCCTTGGAAAAAATGTTGCTAATACTTGAAACGAAAAGAAAGCCAAGATATATGGATTTCATTCTTTGAAAATACTATTTACATGTGTTAGTAAATCGACCTAAACATTCTGTTGTGTATTTTTAAAACTAAAAAGTTGTGTGACTTATCTATTAAGCCACACTATCATCTATTCTATGCAAGCAAGGTCGCGTAAAAGATAAAATTTTATTGTAATGTGAAACATTCGCTTGAAAAAGAAAAACAAATATATACTAATATTATAAATGTGAAAGTAACTTTGTCTGTCTGTCGATCTTTCTTTACCAAACCGCTGAACCGAATTTGATGAAATTTATTAAGAAGCAAACTTGATCTCCAAGGAAAGATGAAGCCTTTTTTTCGGCCAACACGTGACAACCAACCTCTAAAAGGTGAGCGAAACCACGGGCAACAATTAGTATAATATAAAATAAACTAAAATTTTTATTTAATTAAATTGAACTAAAACGATTCACACATATTTCGTGAAAACGCTTAATTTTAATTAATAACTTAAACTAAATTCAATGTTGAAAACGAATTTAATTCAACTCTTAAATGTAAAACATTTTTTACAGAGCACGAATTCGTTTCATAAGCCGCTCACAAATGAGCCATCAGGTTTAAATCGTGAGCCAGTGAAACAGCACTTGAGTTTTTATTTTCAAACAACACTCAAAACACAAATAGCGAATTCAAAGTGCTACATTATTACGGAATCAGAACAGAAGCAAAACGTTAAGGGAAAAAAGACTAACAAATCAGCCGACAAAAGGAAACGTAAAACAGCGGCCAACAATGTGCAAATTGCTAGTCTAGGAAGAACGCTAAGTCTAGAAAGAATTCCGTGGAAAAACGCTAAGATCCGACAGTGGTCAGTACAATGCAGTAAGCACGATAACAAACGACCCCTGATCATACTGCGGTTTTTTTCAATGTACATTTAAAATTGGAACGTTCATTTATTAAATAAATGTTAGATAAATTCATATGTGCTCTGATCCCAATGTAAATACCTAAAGCATAGGGCCAGGGCCAAACTGATAAACTTACTACATCGAATGACCGGGAATCGAACCCGGGACCTCAGAATGGCTTACCCATTAAAACCGGTGTACACACTACTCGACCACGGAGGTCATACATATACCAATAGCTTTTTTTAGTTTTAATTAACATTCATAAAAGTGCAACATTGTGTTTATTCTTGAAATATTTTTCGGCATCATTAATTGATCGAATGAATCGAAATGATTACTGATGTAGTCCAAAATATTTCTCGTTTTCATTTTATGTGAAAAAATACGGCAGAATAGATTTTAATCAAACGCGTTTTTTCACGTTACGTTACGTTTAACGATTCCAATATTATTCTTTATGATATTTGTAATCAAAGCTAGATTAACGCTTTATGCACTGGATAATTAAATAGCAATTATATTATTTTAATTAAAATAAAATTTGCAAATTGTAACGACGCCACTGATTTAAAAAAAGGGATTGGTAGCAAAATATGCGAATTGGGTGATTAGACATCGATAATATTACAAAGTCTTTTTGTTTCTAAATTTCGATTAATTTAATAATTAATTAACTAAATATTAAACATTTACATTGTTTTTATTCAAAGTTATTTTTTTGTTTTTGGTGTTAAGTCCATAGTTAAGAAGTCATAGCAAAACATTACTAGAGGATCTAAAATGCGACCTTTTGGTACTCCACGGTAGTTTTTTATACTGTTTAGTTACATTATAATAATGTTCCTACGTATAAAGTACTTGCATTTGTTTTCATATATTTAAGACATGTTCTTAAATATATATATTTAAGAACATTGAGTTAACCGACACGAAAATCAATTTATTTAATTTAATGTTTGTGTCACATATTGTTATTATGATTTATGTATTCAAAAGCTTTGGACAAATCTATTAAATATCACAAATTGATTTGTATTTATGCAGATGGTTACATAATGAAATGGCTTATAAATATCATATAATTTTACCCAACTACTTATATAAGTAAGCATATTTATAGCAAGTAAAAATATTCATCAAAATATCAGACACATTATGCCTACATAATCAGAAATTGTCAAGATTGTCTTAGACTAAACTTAATATAGTTTACTTACTACTTCAGACGCAAGCTTTGTTTATAGTTAAGATTATTAAATCAGACATTATTAATTTATTTCAATTACTATAATCTAGTTTGAATCTATATTCCGAATTAAATTAATATATACATATATATATAATAAAATTGGAGTATCTGTTTGTAATATTAAAATATTCCTTTTTTACTCACACACACCAAAATATATTTTTTTACAATTTTTATCGGTCTGTCTGTCTGTTTATTCCGGCTAATCTCTGGAGCAGCTTGACCGATTTTGACGGGATTTTCACTGGCAGATAGCTGATATAATAGGGAATAACTTAAGCTACAATCTTTTTAATGCTCAATTCAAACGCGTATAAGGTCGCGGGCTTAGCTAGTGTTTAATAAATCGGTTGACTTGTTAATTAAAACTTCAATATTATGAAGCATCTGAAATAGATATAATAATTCAATTAATCACAGTCTCGTTTAGAATGAAATACATTTACAATAAAATTTAAATTGAAAAGCATTGCACATAATTATACAATTACAATATTATGTTGCACAATTAATTATTGAAATTATGCATTTATAGAATTAGCAGGATTAATGCTGCTTAATGAACAATTGTTTACCAGAGTGTCTGATTATCTCCTCTGTTTATTAGATCGGTATGTGTATTTGTTCATATATTATTGTCGCAGATGTATAACAGATTATAGGCCGTCAATTAGTCATTCAATAGATTTAATTAAGCCATAATGCAATGTCCTATTTGCAAAGACAATTAGTTGGTATTCTATCTAACTTTGGGGTGATGTAAGGTTCGCTATTTGTTATGTATTTATCAAATTGTCTTATGTTGACAGCTTGTTATTTTTTTTATTAAATGGATAAAACCTATAGAAGTATTTGAATTTATTTTTGGTTAGTTGGCCGTTTCTCGTCCTAATTCTGATACTGTTTTAGACAACAAATACATATTTGTATTCATGTTGTTCTTCTTCTTTTTCGTATGTTTCATTACTGAAGACCGTCCTTGCTCTGAAATTCTTTCACCGATGTGTCGACTAGCTTCCTTCAAGCCACTCTGTCCGTGGTTATACTCAGTGCAGTCGGAATATTGTTATCGAATGATTAATAGTCCAACTCACTCCAAATAAGATTGCTGATGTTGACAGAACTATCAACATTATCAGCTTTAAAATCAGCGGAGCTAAGATTTGGATTGGGTTATTTTATTTGCAACGTATAAAATGACTGATCACTCTGAATATGTAAAAACATTATAACTGCATTTATTGATTTTCTTCAACGTCAACATTTTTTAATTAGTCACCATCTGTGAAAATATGAGTATCCTAATCCTTGCCCTGTATTAAAGTGCACGTTAAACTGTCATCCCCATTAAAGATTAAAATATAATGTTGTCGGTTTTATTTTGTGTAAAAATTTTACTAAATAAATGCTGTCTCGTTCTTATGTACTGGGATAAAAAGGATAGCAAAACTTCGTTCGTTTTGAGTGATAATTTTATTTTAATGTAAAACTTTGAAGCGATTTAGGTGATCTTAAGAGTCGAGATGGCCCAGTGGTTAGAACGCGTGCATCTTAACCGATGATTGCGAGTTCAAACCCAGGCAAGCACCGCTGATTCATGTGCTTAATTTGTCTTTATAATTCATCTTGTGCTCGGTGAAGGAAAACATCGTGAGGAAACCTGCATGTGACAAATTTCACAGAAATTCTGCCACATGTGTATTCCACCAACCCGCATTGGAACAGCATGGTGGAATATGTTCCAAACCTTCTCCTTAAAGGGAGAAGAGGCCTTTAGCCCAGCAGTGGGAATTTACAGGCTGTTGTTGTAGGTGATCTTTATTTTACACGTGTAGATTACCTTAATAAGTTTATTTTATCGGATTAAATATGAATTATTAGCATAATTTAATGATGTGAAGCTTACCCGAATTTACAACACGCGCTCTTCAACTAAGTTCTTGTTTTAGAAATCTTAGAAGATTCAAGCTTTCTAGACACTTGACCATCTTGAGATTAGTCGGTCGTATATGTGTATTTTATTCCTATAATCACATTATATTTGCTAATACTGAGATAACTAGTGAAAAGTCAAATTATCAAGTTAATAAATTAAGAAAAAAAAAATTGAAAATTATTAATATTCGAATTTTGAAATTGAAAATTCATTATTATATTACCGTATACACTGGTAGGAAAGTAATCGTTCTTAGCTATACGTACGGATATTGTCCTTACTAATTCAAGAAAGGTCAAAAAGTCACCGCAATGATTTCAGTACCTTGTCAGATCCCATATTGTACAGTGAAAAAAGGCCGTATAGTCTTATTTTTACTTTTTTTCATGTAATTTTTAAAATTAGCTCTTTTTAGGTAATGTATGACGTAATTATTATTTTTTTCTTTAGGATTTAAAAAATAGTTAATAATATTATTCATATTATTAACTAAGGAGCCTAGTTATTCAGCATTATAAAATATCATTACGCAATAAAACCTTTTTGCACAAAAATAAAACGCAAGTACACGAAATTAACATACATATGAAAATAAAAACTTAAAAATTGAGAACGTCCACCTATCTTGAAGTATTATAAAAATAATTTTATTATTATTTTTTAATTATATAAATATGTATAGAAGTATAGTCTGTTAAAACAATCATTATTATGTTCTTTGCGAAACAACTTAGACAAGATCTGGCGAAATGAGAAAACAGGGGAGCATGCCAAGTGCAGTTTCATATTCGGTATAAGGATACCAACATACGTAGATACAGATTCTAAAACAAATATACTTTTATTGCGGACCTTAAAATTTTTACGCGTAATATTTATAAAACAAGGATACTAGTTTCGTTTAATCAATACTAGCTCGCTTTGATCACAATTTACAGTTATAGTATCGTTCTTTTAACCATTTATTAAATACTAGCAACCCGCCCCGGCTTCGCACGGGTGTAATGCTGATACTAAATATACCATACATTTTATTTATATACGACATCATATTAGAAACTTCTAAAATTATCAATGTTTCTTAACTATATTGTCCATGTATTATATACAAAAATCTTCCTCTCGAATCACTCTATCTATAAAAAAAACCGCATCAAAATCCGTTGCGTAGTTTCAAAGATTTAAGCGTACATAGGGATATAGAGACTGAGAAAGCGACTTTGTTTTATACTATGTAGTGATAGGTGGGTGACTTTTTTTCATTTCATTTAAATTAATTTAAGTTTGTAAACCTTTCGAGAATGATCGAGAATAATATTAAAGTCATTAGAAATATATCGAGATATCAAAGCTATAAATAAATTTTTCCGTGTGTCACCAGCCTAAAACTTTGAAGGAATCCTTGAAAACAAAACTTCGTTTCGTTGACTGTAAATATGGACAATATCACCAACTCACTAATTAAATTTTGCAGTCTTTGGTTTTTCGTTTATTTATATTGAATTTTATTTTATAACATTATTAAATTTTGACCAATCACATGTTCTGCTAATTTGTAGTTGAGAACACTTTGATCGATATAGACACACATTTACTTTTGTATATTTTAGACAAGTGAGTTACTCTAGTTGAATATCATTTTATTTAATAAATAAATAAATATTGGACAAAATCATATACATTACTCCGATCCCGATGTAAGTAGCTAAAGCAATTGTGTTATGTAAAATCAGAAGACGGTACCACAAACACCAATATCCAAGACAATCTAGAAAATAATGAACATTTTCTATAACGACTCAGCTGGGAATCGAACTCAGTACCTCCAAATGGCGTACCCATGAAAACCGGTGTACACACTAATCGAACACGGAACACGTCATTTAATTTAAAGTTTGTACATCATCATGCTTTCGATAAATCTATCAACTGTTATACAGGTGACAGTGACATCATTTTGGAAGGATAAATGAGGCAATGTAATTAAATGCACCGTATATATAATATCGCTTCGCGGTGTAAGGAATGTCTATGGGATGTGGTCACTTATTCATTCACTGGTTATTTAGTTTCCATTCATTATTCCATTCCATATTTGAAACAAAAACGCGGTATAAATATTTAAATTGAAAATGAAAACTGTGATAATTAATTCAGTGTTAAATAGTAATAGCTATTCTTTAAACCAAACCCGTGATACTCCACATACCTATTATATATTTAAAAAAAATCGCTTAGTTAAATTATTACAACAGGCTCTTATAATTGTAGAGAACTTTGCGTAACGAGACATTTTCGGATTACAACTATGAAACAAACAGACTTAAAAATTAAATTTGAAACTAAAATTATATAATTTTGTAGTTTTAGAAAATTATAATCAAATCAAATCAATCAAATCAAAATAAACTTTATTCAAGTAGGCTTTTACAAGCACTTTTGTATCGTCATTTTACAATTAAGTGAAGCTACCACCGGTTCGGAAAGTAGATATTTTTTAAGTAATATTTTCTATTTATGTGGATTTATCAAGCCGCTAGATAATAGATATGTATATACATATAATGTTACGTTAAAAGTATTGTACAATCTCAATATATTCTAATGTTATAAAAAGGTTAAAATTTGTTTGTTTTTATGTAATCTCTGGAACTAATGATCAAATCTAAATAAAGCTTTACTTATAAATAGCAACCTTATTCTTAAGTACCATAAGGTATAAATTAAATTTATATCAAAACATTTTCTCTATTAATAAATTGCACCCGTGCGAATCTGGGGCGAATCGTTCATAGCATTATTCTTTTCTATACGTCAGATCAGTGTAAGCGATAAATAAAACAAACGCTTCACACTCAACTATTCCCATTAAGGTATCCCCGATGCGAACATATCAAACAAACAAGTAAGCCACTACATCGCCCCTATGTCCTTTATAAATATTTGAAAGGGCGAAAGAAAAATACCACTACTGTTATCTCGGAAGTCACTGGCAGTAACTTCTTCAATAGGAAATCGTCACTATATAGTCGTTTTTGTTACTTATCATAAAGAATATAACTGAACAATGAATAGTTATTTGTAACATATACTGTGATTCCAGCATAGTTGATCCAAAATCTCATCTCAACTCGTAGGTATCGGAAGAGTTGTCTCAATAATTCTGGCTAGCCAAATCAAGTATATATCGCCCAGCAATAAGAGCTTCTAGAAAATGCAACCTGCCTTACACCAAACCTTGTATAAGAGAGAGAAAACAATTGTTCAGTAAGGGAACGTTTATCGTCTGTTGTTTCATATTTTTACGATTAATACACACGTGCCAGACAGAGACAGATAATGAATTCGATTTTTAAATATCAAAAAATGTACACAGACAAATAATTAATTATAGAACACTCGAATCGAAACAAAGTTCTCATTACTGGCCTCTTGGCAAAATCTGATGCTAGTGAACAACAAACTGCGATTCCGAGAATAAGTCAGCAAAAGTAGTCACACAACTGGATGGAACTACACTACCCTTTTAAACTAAATAAGATTAAAAGCGAGTTTTCCGACGGGCAACTGTGAATCCTCTCTTTGTGATTAATTAAAGCAGTGATAACGTAGTTTTTGGTGCTAGTTTTTAAACGAATACATTCTTTAAACTGTCCAGCTTTGATATCTGAAATATACCATAGAATATACCTTTATATATTAATACTAGTATTAGTATTCAGGAAATAGGAATGATTTTTCAAAATCTGTACCAAAGATGTGACATCAAATCAAATAAACTTAATTCAAATAGGCTTTTACAAGCACTTTTGAATCGTCATTTAACAATGAAGTAAAGCTACCACCGGTTCGCAAAGTAGATTCTACTGAGAAGAACCGACAAGAAACTCAGTAGTTACTCTTTTTCAACATTTAAAAAAATGCAGTCATGTTAGTTAATACAATTATTTAAATTAATATATCCTGCCCGGAACTCAACAGGTATTAATTCCACGCCTACAATATTAATACTCATACAATATATACATTATAACAATCTATAATTTTAAATGTATGTATACCTCCACTATTATTATTAGGTATAAGCATTAAACACTACATTATAACGAATACAATTTGAACCCAAATTTCGAATTTAATACCTACTTTCTTGTGCACTCTAACGTTAAATAAATGCTACTTAGGCTGAATGCATCCTTTCAAAGTACATAATGGGATGGTATAATCAAGACGCCCGCCGGCTGTTCAAGTCTCATCAAAGGGCCGCGTAATGTCGTGCCTTCAGCGTAATATTGTTAAAGCGGTAATGAGCACGGAAAAATATACGAGATATATGATAATATTATGTCTACAAACAGATTTTTGTGAGCTTATTATTTCGTATGGCGGTGGAATGTTTTGATGGAAATGAGAGTATTTTTTTTAGTTATTAAGACATATTTTAAAAGAGATAGCCCAGTGGTTAGAACGCGTGCATCGTAACCGATGATTGCGGGTTTAAACCTACACAACAATGAAGACACCGTGAGGAAACCTGCATGTGACAAATTTCATAGAAATTCTGCCACATGTGTATTCCACCAACCCGCATTGGAACAACGTGGTGTGTTATTGTATTAATATGTTCCAAACCTTCTCCTCAAAGGGAGAGGAGGCCTTTAGCACAGCAGTGGGAATTTACAGGCTGTTGTTGAAGACATATTTTTAAGGAATTAAAATTCGAATTGATATTTTTAACATCGTTAAGCCAAGACTTTTGGTAAGACAAAGTTTAATCAAAATAATTATAGGAAATATAACTAAGACTGTGCTTATATGACACGGAACTAGTCAATAATAATGTATTCGAATACAAACCGTGATTTATAAAACAAAACTAAGAAATAAAAAACCACTAAAATTTTCTAAGATAAGAGTGTCTGATGAATATTATATATTTAGTATATTAATATTACTAAAAAATACAGACTTTGTATAGCTTAACGTATTATCCATTTATCAATAAATCTAACGCCATCGCCGCGCCATCAATACTTTGTATCAGCTGATTCACAGAGCACATATGTACACGTAAATACATACTTTGCACGATTATATCGCATAGACACACGATGTGGTACGAGCGTTATCGTTGATTATTAAAATTTCTCTACATTAACTATGATTTGGTTGGAAGGATGAGAGACTCAGTGTAATAGACTCAAGGGAAATGGTGACTCAGATATTACAAGATACCATGAACTACACGACCGATATGAAATAAGTATATAACAATAAATATTATAATATTTAAAGTATAAAATAATGTACATATAGGTATATTTCTTACATTAAGTACTCGATAAACTTAGTATCTGGTACTTTATTTAAAGACTAGTTAAATCATAACAATTTTTAAGATACTGTTAGGCGTGCAAATAAAAATGGTACTCAACTCAAACTAAAATTCCTTTATTCAATATAGAAGCATTACACTTAGTTATTAATAGTCAAATTAAACACTTAACCCAAAAAAAATACCTGAGGACAACCGACGAAAGTTACTCAGACTGATCATTGATCTTAGCTCCGTTAGAGATTTTAACCACTTCTTAAAATAATAGAATTACTTCTACTGCTAAGAACATACTTCTTAATTGCGTCTCAGTATACAAAATTTTGGAACAGAAGGTCAACGCCACAGTCACACTTACTTATTAGTAAGTTCTTTTTTCAAATTTATAAAAACATATATTAACATTTTTTCATAAAGGTAAGCAAACCTCTATGTATCTATGCTAGAAAATAAATTTTCAGAGTAATTTAAAATTGCGACGAATCCACATCGAAAACACTGTTAAACCCCTCCCTGATAGTCATCCATAACTAATTTCTGCTAGCCTCGAATATGTAAACCGAAGCTAACTTTTCAGTTTGTAAAGATATATCTCACTCAGATACATTATAAAATCAATCTTATATTTAAAGACGTTAGGTGTAAATTAGGTTGTTTATATTTTAGATTGATAGAGACTTTCTCTCTCGGCTTTAGCGAGTCTGCTTCTTTTAAGCGTACGAGACAGGAAACTTTCCTTCACGCGCGGTACTTTTCGTGAATTTTTCCTAATTAAATGTTGTGGGTTCATTATACAATGAAGACTTGCTTATTATTGTATTCCAAGATGGCGGCCGCGTGACGTATGTGTGAGTGCGGACTCGTGTAAAGCTGTATTAATTTATGAATGTTTGAAATTATTTACAGCTAACATATGCATTCCAATGTATAACCAGAATATTGATGAATATAGATAGAAAAGTATTATAAACAAAAATCATTTTTCACTGTGAAAATACGTATTATAATTCACATGTTACATTTTTTCCTTTCACGTCGAAATTATCTATTTTACATCTCCCAAAGTCGTGACTGAAATTGTATTAAAACGTCAGAGAAAAGAGTACTTACTATCATTATTACATATTACATAAAATCGATTAACGATAGTTTAAATGAGGCCTACATTATTATTCTTTCACATTAATAAAGTACTGAATTATAGTCTATTTCAATACTGAAGAATATTTCTCAATATTTCATAAAAAAGCTACAAGTGAACTATAAGTGTCATTAATTACATAAGTTTACGTGATCAACAGCAGATATGCGAATACTTTATTTCCTGCAGCGCATAGGCGTGGTGGTAGCAGATTACAAGGGCTTAGATAACGGCTTTGAAATAAAACCTCCTGGCTAATTAGTGGTCGGTGGTCGGTGGTCGGGCGAGCGTCGATGCAAATACGACCGCCCGGCGTAAATTACCGGCATTGTAACATTATTTCGCGTGCTATAGTACTTATTTCGCAGCAATTAGTGTAGGTATTCGGAGCCGATTGTCGGATTACGGTCGTGTCGTAGATTAGATAGATACTGTTTATTGGTTTCCGATTGGAGTTTGTTTTGATAAGTCATGATTTACGCGGTATTTTCCGGGGGTTTTGTGGTTGCGGTTTCAAATCGAATGCACGGGTTTAAGGATGTTTATTGATCTGTTTAATTTGTGAATAATACTGATTGGTTATTTAGCCGAGATGCACTAACAGCATTTTCTGAATTAAACTTACTATAAAAGAACTATATACATTTTCGTTTCTATAATAAAATTCCGCAGACATTTTTAACTTAGCCGTTTCGTAAATTCAAATTGTTTGTAAAAATACATTGGTAAAAAAGGCATATTATTCGATACAAGATTTTATAGATGATAAAAAGGCGTGTAGTTAATACCTATTGACTTACAAGCGGTATATATTAATTTAAATAATTGTATTTAACTAACATAACTTTGTATTTTTTAAATGTTAAAAAAGAGTAACCACTGAGTTTCTTGCCGGTTCTTCTCGGTAGAATCTACTTTCCGAACCGGTGGTAGCTTTATTTGTAATAAATTAAGCCTTCTTGAATAAAGTTTATTTTGATTTGATTTGAGACTGGATGAAACTTTATAGCTATTAGCTGTAGGTTATTTTTAAAGAATTTAAGGCGCGGGAGTTGCAGCAATATTATTTTCAGAAGCGTATTCTTTGAACGGAAGATAAAATGACGATTCAAAAGTGCTTGTAAAATCCTACTTGAATAAAGTTTATTTTGATTTGATTTGATATGATTGATCTTACTATATTTAATTATAAAATAAATTCATTTTTTAAATTAAATAAACTTAATTAGATATTAAATACTGTTTATAAAACTTTTAAATTAATAGCCAAAAATATTTTTATTCGTAATAAAATTTTGTTAATAAAAGTATAGTATAATAATCGATGTATTATAGATATACATTTATGTTCAGTGGAAAAAATACTTAGATATTATCTGGGTTCAAATCTGGACAACGCTAAAAATGTTATGTTATATTAACATAAAAGCGTAATGTAAAACGAGATCTGTATATCCAGCATCCCATAGTGGAATATTCCATGGCTAAAACTCCGTCAGCGGAGAAGAAATATTCACCGGCTCTTACTTATGACGTCAACTGAAAATCAGCGCTGAAACTCGAGGGCCTGACGTTATAGGCTTTTAGGTTGCCGACGTAAGCTGAGTGGCTATCCTGTTTGTGACGTCACAGTGCCATGTATTCGAAATATAAAACTTTATTTTAATCATATGTTACTTGTTTCATTTCCTTTATGTTTGTTTTTTATTTATTTTGTTTGATTATACTATATCCGAATAAGTTTATTATTATAATTACTTGATTTAGCTTTACTTAACATACTTTTTATTTATCATTTCTATTGTGTTCAACATTGATGAATATTTTGAAAATGTGTGTTTGATAAAATTATTTTCTTAAAGTATTGGATACTGCAGAAATATAATTACCATTGGAGAAAAATATAATTATCATTTGAAATGTTGCTTTATTATTTAAGCAAATAGAAACAAAGTACATTTAGTTTCAATCATAAAATTTAAATATCACATAAAGGCGAATTAAATTAAAATGGAATCCTAAAAAAACATATCGAGATGATCCCATAGATAATACGAGTGAATCCGCTGGCAAATCCTAGTTTAAAATAAAGCTCGTGACCGTCCGTTTCAAAGCCAGCCGGCGTAATCCACATTCACACAGACAAACCAATTAACTCCAGTACCTACACAGCCATTGCGCGTACTATCTACATATATATATATATATTTCTATTAATATAATGAATCAAATAGAATGAATTCTGTTTGTTTGGGTACATTCAAAAATAGTCAAAATAAAAATATGTATATATACATGTAGGTATTCATAAGTACTTTTGAAGCGTCTTTTTACAAACGATATTGTTAAGCTTCCACCGGTTCGGAATTCAAATATTAGCACGAAGAACCGGCAAGAAAAACAAAATCTACGTTTTTTTAAATTTAAAAAAAGAATTATATTAGTTAAATACAAATGTAACGGAGTATCATTTATTCAGAAGTCAAAAAGTATCTCCACGCTTTTTTACCATCAATATAATAAAGTATCGAATAATATGCTTTCATTATTAGTTTTCTTTTTACAAATTATTTGAATTGAGTTAGTCGCTTTATAATACATAAGCACTGTACGAAGTTATATACATTTTTCACATCAATAACAAGCTAGCAGAATTGGGAACTAAGATGTTATGTCACTTGCCTATCAATGTGTTTAACATCTTAAGTATCCTTTCAATCGGAACTATGTTACTCAGAAGCAAAGCTGTAGTTAGAGAGTATATACTTTTAATATTATACGCTTGGCGTATACATGTATACATTTGAATAAATATAAAAAATACAGCTATTGAGAGTTAGAACCCCATAGGTTCTGTAGTATTTAGTTATCTCTGTACTCGTAATCAATGCATGTTTTCAATTTCTTTTTCTATTTAATATTTTTTGATTTAATTACAAAAGTATTCTGTTTCGGCTTTTTTTCCATATTTCTCAAATAATTTACAACTATTATTATAACATAAAAGTCATCTCTTTAAAATCTATTCTCTCAGCTTTTCAGACGTAACTATAGTACTTTATAACATAAGTTTACAAACCTCTAAAACGTCAATATAACAAAAGCCTTACAAAGTATAAAATAAAACTGGCATCCCAAAAACCGTATTCCCACGGGAATCAAATGCATTTCAAAAATTTTCCAACTAAATTTTGCATTCAAACGTCCAACGGTAAATCGCTACCATCTTGTATTGCAACGTGTTCATTTCCTGCGCCTATGAATTTCCGTTCGTTTCGATTCCTCGGCGATTTTTTTTTAAACATGACTTCAAAGCTTTTTTTTCTGTCCGAGTGTATTTGTTGGTTAGTTTGTTGATGTGGTAACGAAGTTAATTGAAAATTCTTCTTGAATTTTAATAAAAATTGTGTAGAATAAGTTCTATTTTTGCATCAAAAACGCAAAATATAAAATACTATACCATAAGGTCTCATTGCGATTGCATTAATTGGAATTCTATAGTTTCTATAGTTCACTTTTTTTGTCTTTTAAAGTCAGACAGCAATAATGACGAAAGAAAAAGTTTGGAAAAAATAAAATGTAATATTGATTGACTAAAAAAAGACCTTTCAATAATGTAACTCAATAAGTATTTAATAGATTTTATGTAAATGTTTCTCTGTGATTTGTTCTATTAACTTACTTAAATATTTCTATTTTGTTTACAGGGTGTGCATTCCTGACATATTTTAATCCAGAAAGTGCATCAAATGCACAATCCGCACTCCATGAAAAAAGGACGTTGCCTGGGGTAAGATTACATTATAATCATTTATTATTGACAATATTAATCACATACAAAAATTAAAATGTTATTCGTAATAATTCTCAACACACATTATTCGGTCTTATATAGAGAATAACTTATTGTGTTTTACATAAGACATTAAAACAATAAACATTAATATGTATATACGTTTTAAAAATCGAATGATATTTTGTGCAATACCTTAAACAAATAAAGTTTCTTATTATTATATTCAGGTGAAATCTGCTGTATATTACGTACTATTTTTAACCCTAGGCCTTGTTCAGGTTTTATGAGTTGGTTGTCAGGTTTTAAGCATTAAAAGTCGCCTAGGAAGGATTTTCTTGAAGTGTAAGTTTACAAAATATCTTTATAAATTATAGCATGTAATAACAAACATCCATAGATCCAACCTTTCGAGATTATAATATTAGCAAGGACAGTTTATCGTTTCAAAGCGAATTATGTTTACTCCTTATCTATACATCTATACTCTATACATACATAATAAAATTGGAGTGTCTGTTTGTAATATTAACATAGCCCTATTTTAGTCAGTGTATATGTACGTATACACGGTATATATACCAAAATGACATGTTTTACAATTTTTGTACGTGTTGTACTGTCTGTCTGTCTTTTGTTCCGGCTAATCTCTGGAACCGAGATTATTTCACTTTTTCACTGGATTTTTTTCACTGGTAGATAACTGGTATAATAAGGAGTACAATAATATATTTTTATTGTTAAATTCAACGCGTACAAGGTCGCAGGCATAGCAAAAGAAAAAACACATTACAATACAACAAAGCAAGCTGTAAATATTCCCTTTAACCAGAGAGGCCTTTGTCCAGCAGTGGAATATTGACGCGCCGCTACTGTTAGTTATGTCCAGTTAAAAAGGTTTATGGAAAATAGCAAACGAAAGGAGCGTGAGAGCGAATAAATTCCTCACTAGCCGAATCGTATTTTTACCTAAAGCCATATGAAAGGAAAATTTAATTAAAAAGCTTGATAGGAGCTACGGTGAATACAAACACAATATTGTTTTTGACAGGAATTTTATTCTTTTTGAATTTACTTGTCATATATTCTAAGCGTTGTAAATAATAATAGTAACAACCTTAAAATGTCAAAGGCTAATTTCACTACCTCTGAAGAGAAGGTTAGGAGCATATTTCACCACGGTGTTCCAATGTGGGTTCGTGGATTTACATGTGGCAAAATTACTTTAAAATATGCAGGTTTCCTTGCGATATTTGATGATTGTAATCAATTGTAAAATAATGATCATAAACATAAATCAAGTACATAATAATTCAGTGTTGCTGTCTTGTGCCATCGGTTAAGATGTACAGTCAGAGTAAGAAAACCTTCTTCAGTTTTTAATTTGATTCCTTTATCAAGTCTTAAACTCTTAGTACCTTTTGAATCTAAGCATCAAATCATTGCGACGCAATATGTCATTTTCGATCTCGAAGCAGATTACCGCTCATACTGAGCACACGAAAATAGATGTTAAGGTGAAGAACTTTTTCTTACCCCGACTGTACATCTGAAATGATGATTGCACTTTAAACACTGGTTCCTCTCAAAATGTTGTATGCAATTATAGACACATAAATTATATCATTATAGAACATATTATTTATACTCCCCGTTCGCTAGTACGCGAAATTATAATATATATATATATTCAAAAAGTTTTGATACAAAGGTAAACTGTATCTACTTGTCCTACTAAGTTACTGAAATAAAATCTTTTGTTAATATATTTATTTATTGAAAAAATGAAAATTCCTTTCCTAATTTAGGGTAAACAATAATTTGATCAGAAATAACTGAATTGGATGAATATGAAGATTTGATGGGTACACAACTCTGAGGTCCGATTTCCGGCCGAGTCGATATAGTAAAACTTTTTTTCTATGTTGTCTTGGGTCTGGGTGTTTGTACCGTCGTTACTTCTGATTTTCCATAACACAAGTGCTTTAGCTGCTTACATTGGGATCAGAGGAATGTATGTATGTATGTATTATTATTTATTATTAATCGACAATATTTTAATTAAACAAGTAATTTGTAGTATATTTAAAGCAATAGTTTTGTAAAGAGTTCCTTTCAAGCACATAAGCTTTGTATTAAAAACTTATCAGTTTTTAATGGCGCCGTTATCCGAAAATCAGATAGGGCTTATCGGCAAAATAAAATTTTAGCAAATTGCATTCGCTCGTACGTGATTCGACTGCGATGGTTTAAACATTCAATAATTATTCTCCGCTGACATGTTTGTATTTATTTAATCGGGCTATATAATGATACGGGCTATTCAATTTGTATATATAAAAAGAGTTTAACTTATTTCATATATTTTACAATTTATATCTGTTTATAGTGATAAGCAATCTTAATGTATAAGGTTACGGTATTATTGGTAAATTTTAATCGCACTAGAGCATCTCACAATAAAATATGAGAGAAGAGCAATGGAATATTGGGCTGCCATTATTACTTTAATTCTTTTGTTTTGTTTGTTCAGTAATTCTTTTAACTTCACGCTGAGGTTTTAAAGTATTACGATTGTAAATTAAATGAGACAGGTATTACCATTATATTTTCATTTTTATTAAATTGACTTATGGGATGTTTTAACAGTCTGTTAATGCATAACCTTGGGAAATTAATTGTTTATTGTTTTATAAAACTGTCTCAATAACCTTTAAACTGGAACACAAGAATACCAAGTACTTCTGTTTGGTAGTAGATTCGATGAGTAGGCGGTAACTGCACGGTGGACTTGCACAATGCCCTATTACCTTTTTTGTATTGCATGTTTTCTTAAGTAAAAATTATTACTAATGCCATACAGTATAACAAAATACAACCTAAAATATATGCCTATACAAAATCTTAATACTGATGAAAACACGAGAAACACATGTAACATGTGCTTTTTTTTATTAATCTCAGTGGAAAAATTTATACTTTCAGTGATATTCATTGTTCACGTCAATAATGAAATAAAAGCTTTCCTGTCAAATGAATATTTTTAACGCACCTGCCATTAAATTGTTGCAGAGATTTTTTTCCCTCCGCAGTCGGATTTATCGGTTAGCCGAATGATTTGTTATTTTAAGTAAACAAATTTCATGATTGGATATCGGGCATGAAGCTCGGATTATTTTATTGTACATGTACATTCGATCTGACGTTTTTATATTTTTTTATTACGGTGCAATGTAAATTTGTACAATGCAAACATATCTTTTTAATTAATTGAAATATTATTTACTAAAAAATATTGCTGATGTGAGCGCAGCTTCGAATAGTTCGGAGCGAAATTTCATAGGTATTTGATTGTCTTTTTATATTACTCAGAAAAATGATGAAATGTTTACGCTTTTTTTATTTCTCATTTGTTTGTGATTATGTTTTATTTGTAATCAAGTTCGTAAGAAGAAAGACTGTTCATTGTGAGTTTGTGTGATACGTCTGAAATATTTTGTAGAAACTACACTTACATTTTTTAAAATCAATTAAGTATTTAGACTTTTACTACTACTTTCAATAAGCAGTAACTACCACGGATTATGAACGTTGCTTTTTTTTGTTATTTCGTGATTATTAATTAACCTCTATTGCGGCTATTATTTAATTTAAATTGTTGCCATATATGTACATTATGAATATAGAAATTATTTAAATTATGTATAATTATTAGTTATTATATTAAAAAAATATTAACTTCTATGATTAATTTATTTGTATTTCTAGCTTGAAATTGATGTACGAGTTTGTTATATTTTTGTATAATAATTAATATTGTTACGTGTTTATAGTAAATTAAAATGAATTTATGATTGTTTCAATGGAGGTAATATGCACTTATAAATTATATATAAGTAACGATAACTAAGGAGCTGAGATGGTCCAGTGATTAGTTCTAAACCGATGTTTGCGGGTTCAAACCCACTTAATTTTCAGTGGCGTGTTTTCATTCATCTAGTGCTTGGTAGTGAAGGAGAAGAATCGTGAGAGAACCTGCGTCTATTATGAAATTCTGCCAAATTAGTATCTACCATTGCGCATTTGAGCAGCGTCATGGAAAGAAATCTAAGTAAAGGAGACTTTAACCCAGTTGTGCAATATTTACAGGCTATTACTCAATTACTTTGCCAAACTTATGTATAAAATTTAAATAATCCATATAACTCGAATTTAGTAATACATATTTATTGACGTATTATTTTATCTTTCATTTTTTGACACTAAATAATAGTGTGTCTCTTTTGAACGTTTGAAGAAATATCGTAAATCAAATTGGCAAAGCTATCTCTCACCACTAAAGAAAGAGATTTATTGTTTTAAGCGGCGTTATAAATCCACAGTAACCTCTATTCAAATTTAAATCGACAATTTGTATTGACAATAAATTATTATAGAAATATAAGCATATTTCTTTCTAATTAGCCAAAAAATGATAGTCATAGAATATATTTAGACATTAAGTCTTTCTTCTGTTCCAAATATATACTCTAGGTCCGTTTATCTATATATATATATATAATTATATTGGGGTGTCTGTTTGTAATATCAAAATAGCCCTTTTTTACCAAATGCATATGTATTTATAAAAAATAACATTTTTTACAATTTTTGTCGGTCTTACTGTCTGTCTGTTTGTTCCGGCTAATCTCTGGAATAAATGGACCGATTTTGACGGAACATTCACTGGCAGATAACTGATATAATAGGAAGTAACTCAGGCTACTCAGTACAAGGTAGCGGGCATAGCTAGCTATAATACAAACAAAATTATACAATTTGAAAACATAAATGTAACAATAATTTCAGAATTAAATTATTATATGAAAAGGCGAGTAATATAACTGTTGAAATTTGTTCCCAAATCGCATAATACACATTTTAAAGCAATTTAAATGCGGCCAGCGTTTTAACCCTTGAAAAAATTAACTGAATCTCGCGATAAGGGTTCTGAGGGCCCCGGCATAAAGTAATTTCACCTTACAAAATTTAATGGGAACGTAAAATTTTCCACTACTTTATATTCAGGCGCTGTGCTGTATTCAGTAACAACGAAAGTAATTTCATTTATGTCATAAAACGATTCGTCCATAATGAGTGTATCGTCATGGAGCCAGTGGATTATTTTATAAAACTTAAAACAAAATATTTTTCGTTACACTGAGGTTACTTCCAAATGTTATCCTTCAGACTGCCTCAATGATTTAGTAGATCCGGCCTCGAGAGTCTGGGTTCAAATCCTAGGTCGAGCTGATAAAAAGTTTTGGATTTTTCAGTCTTCAGACGAAATATTTTGAAGTCTGTTTGACGACCACCGTGGTCGAGTGCTATGTACACCGGTTTTCATGGGTAGCCCACACCGAGATCTCAGGTTCGATTACCGAGTCGATGTAGATTATCATTAGTTTTCTATGTAGTCTTGGGTGTTTGTGGTATCGTTACTTTTGATTTTCCATTACGCAAGTTCTTTAGCTACTTACATTGGGATCAGAGTAATGTATGTAATATTGTCTCATATTTATTTATTTGTACACTCCTAAGCAGTAAGCACTTAAAACGTTGGTTCTGCGGCTGATCTACATCAGGTCGTGCTGTATTGGTTCTATTGGATTATGAGGGTTGTGTATGGGGGGGGGGAGGCGTGGCACACATTTATGCCCTAAGAAAATCTCGTGCAGTAATATTAGTCTCTCTTGATTTGGGCGCCGTGGTCGTCAGAAAAACATCACATACTTAATCACTGGGCATAAGATGAATTAAAACAAAAAAAATACTCATTGAAAGTAATTCGAAATTCGAATTACTCGCCGCGATTCGAATCCATAATCTTTTATTAAAATCTACATTAATCTCGAAGTCATCTCGACTTGTAATATTAATATTAATAAACGTGAAACAATTTAGTGTAAAATCCTTGTAAATGCTTAAAATAACATTTTATTCGAATAGCAAAATTTCTATGTTCTGTACAGTTTGTTTTTTGTCGTTTTAATATTCTCCGCTGTCGTCGTAAAGTTTTTACGTTATAGAACTCTAGAACTTGTCAAAAACATACATTTGAAAATATGATAAATAGTTTTATAAAACTAAAACATTATTACATACATTTTCATTAACTTTCCTCTTCGAATTATTTTTATTATAAACCTGAAGAGTTTGTTTATTTGTATTTGATTTTTTGATGCATTTTCTAATACAGCTTAATATAAACTGTTAAAAATATAACCATCTCTTTCTTTTACTTTTATATCTCTATTTTAAATAGTCTAGTTGGTGGACGTGTTAAAGTGCTACCCATATACATAAGTTTATTAAAAATACTAAACATGCCTTACGTTGCCTATACGCCACCAATGAAGTAAGATGTCATGACCTTTGTACCTGTACAGTGGCTCACTCAACCTTTAACACAACAATGCTGATCATAGCTGTTTGGCAGTCGAATATTTGATGAGTATATCTTAACCCAAACGAGCTTGACCAAAGCCCTAACGTCTTATATCGTTTAAAGAAATTAAGTTCTATATTTGTACAAAATCATATAATTTAAATAAACAGCGTCATTTTATATATATACAATATTGCTAGGTGGAAACGTATACGATACAAAGCTGTAAGTATTTTAATTTTTGATCTCCTCTAATCTTTTCCATAAAGTCATATTCGCGAACCCAGCCTACGCACTGAATATAAATTGTGTCATTTCGTAAAACCCTAATGGAAAAGCAGATTAAATAATTCAAGCGTAAGAAATTTTTAGCCCATAACGGCTTTCATAAATAATGACGTTAGCGCACAGGGTGTACAAATCGTAACGGGTTTTTTTTATTCGATTATAGCGCCTCATATATGATGTTGTTAAGTGTTTCATGTTATTATTACGTCATTATATGTCTGTATAGATAAAATATATTTATTATACAGCATTTTAAAGTATGTTTTTAGTACAATTATTCTTTTATTTTAATTTCTGTACACTTATCGATCTTATTTCCATTATCAGTTATCATATTTTCTATTGTATTAATTAAATAAATTTACGTAAAATATATTCGTAATTGTTTATTTATTTTTGGTAAAAAGTTCTTTTATGTAACTAAAAGTCGAATTTGAAATACAATATTTATATATCTATATTATATGTGAGTTTATGTAGCATTATTTCGTTTTATTTAAGACATTGTTTTTATAAAAATGATATTTTTTAAAACAATTTTATTCCTTGTCTTTTCACTATTTAAAACATGGTTTGTTTAATTCATTGTCTGTCGATCATTAATTACATATTATATCACAAAGCTCGCATTCAACTCCACTTAATATGTACCAGGATAATAAAAGCGCACCTACAAGACACGTAAAGAAAACGCAGTACTACTAATGGGAAGCTTGTCCCTTGAACAGATTTCTTCCAGCACACCCAAAACGGGTAGATATTATGACTAGGATGGATATTTTAGAGAATACAGTGATAATATCTAAATAACAATGTACTATTAACATTGTATAATATGTATTCAGTTATATAATGTATAAATTGAAAAGCGTTTTAAAATCAAATTCAAAATATATTTAATTTCTTTATGAGCACTTTTAAATCATTTACCAACTATATTAAGTGAAGCTACCACTGGTTTGAAATATTGATTCTACCGAAAAGAACTGACAAGAAAACTAGTGGTTACTGTTTTTCAAGTTTTAAAATACAAATACTGTCTTATATAGAATATATAGAAGACAAGAGCAGTCAAGTATATATATATCAACAATTAAGCAAAAACATTTCCAAAGAAATTTTACGATAGGCTAACTGCCTGGTCTTAAAAATGTACAAGTGACCCTTAAACAACTTTTACTATTTATACCAGTAGGTTTTATGTGAACGGCTTAAGATATTGTAACTACATTTGGATTAATTTTTAATTATTTTTTTAAATACTTAGTATTATAAAATAATGTTTTAAATAATGTCAACCCTTATGTCGGCGCCACACATTCGTGTTAAGAAGCGATTGTGTGCAAAAGGTTGTAATAAAGTAAGCAGCTTTACAGGTATTAACACACATTGGAAAGTAAATGAACGCCTTCACGCCTTTTCTTTGTTAAAATCAGATAATATGCTAATAAAAAAAATTACATAGAGAAATCCAAGTTATTTCTGTAAATGAAATGAAATAAATTTATTAAAACTAATAAGATTATATATATGTATAGTATGTTGTATTATTTATTGGAAAGATATTTGACTTATTAAAATTATAGTTATTCCAAAATTTCTTTACATCGGATGAATCATGTAAATACATATACAATTGTTTGTGTGTTTATCGCATACAACAATGGTAGTCATTTTTATACAATATATATATTATTAATTCTCTACAGATGTGCTGTTCATATTGTTATATGAAATCGTTGACTATTGTTATGTTAGTTTAATAAAGGCACAGTATGCAATATATTGGTAGGCAACATCCAAATTTTAATTTTGGATCGCGAATGATATCGAAAATTATGCACTGACTACGACGGTGGTAGCTTCGCTTAATATAGTTGTTAAATAAAGATTCAAAAGCCTACTTGAATGAAGTATATATTCATTTTGATGATTTCTTAATTTATATTTTATCTTTGTTAAGTAGTGTTCTTGTATAAGCTGTCATGTAATTCTGGATTCATGACTCATGATTCATCTAGAGGGTATTTGTGTGTCCTGTGTGTCCATAATCTCATCATCATCTCAAAATTATGGGTTGTCATTTTGTGATAGTAATCTATAATTTCCTTAGTACTTGCCATTTGTTCAAGACTAAAAAGAATTATAGCAACAAAACGCGCACATTTAGAAGTATCAAGAATTGAGGTGAATGATATTATTTATACATATACAGCAATATACAGATAATGCATGGAAATGTTGCGATATTTCCATTCATAAGTGAATGAATAATTAATTGACGAAATAATTATATTTAACGATTTTGTTACAAACTTTTTCATTATGTTTATTAAACTTTCTGTAGGTAATATATATCAGTTGAAAGACTTCTTAGTTATTGTATCAAAAGCTTCGAAAATACTACAACCTCGCTTTATTTTTTCACACAACCAAACGTACAGGGATACAAATTAAGACAATTTTATAACAACATTGGTTTTGTTAACCATAATCAATCTTTATTTTTTATCTACCAATCGATTGAGATAAGATCTGATAACTTTTATTGTGCAAAGTGAAGTCATGCCTTGTTGTTACAAGACGTAAATCTTAACTGAAGTATTGGTTATCAAACCCAGACAAGCACTGAATTGCCATTTGTGTTTTATCGTGAAAATATCGGGAGGAAATCTACACATTTTTTATTAAGACCTCATTTTGCCATGTTTGTATCCACCACAATGATAGCAGCATGGCAGAAGGTATACACAAAGGGAGTCATTCCCAGCATTGGGAAATATACAGGCTACTTTTATTCGGCGGTGACGGAGAGCTTTGGAAACAAACTGCCAACCTCCTCATCAATCAGAAAGAAGGTCTGTGACCTGTGCTAAAACATTTACTGAATGTTTCATTTACAAAACTTCTTGGTATCAACTGTCGAACCGTTTTATAAGATGTATGGTTAAATAAACGTGAATAAGTGTCATGTATATTTCATACAGAAATACGAAATGGTTTACCCGTGAGCTATCTCTTGGGGATTTCAAGCATACGTCTGTTTTTGTACGTGATCATAGAAAAATCACAACAAAAACAAGCCTACGTCTTCCTACGTGTTCGTTTTAATAAATATTTGGGTTGGATACATGTATATTTCATGATTCGATTTTAAATACGCTTTCTATATATAGTTACCTATCTATACGTTCATATGTACTAATATTTTTATTAGATAGCAATCTCTGAAACTAATAATTTAATTCTTATAAGCTTATCGTTAAAATATTTGTGAGAACTAAAAGGTATAAATTATATTTTAAATTATATTGTTTTCTTTGTAAGTAATTTGGACCCGCGCGATGCCTGGACGGGTCCCTTGTATATTTTTTTTTTTATTGGTATAGGAGGACACCTGGTGGAAAATAACCACCGAACGTGAACATCTGGCAACACCTGCAAATGCGTTGCCAACCTTTAAGAAATAGTATATTGTAAACGTTACTAAATATATTTATAAATTGCGTCTTGCAATGATAAGACCAGGGGCAATAAATACAGCCAAAGCAGTCTCATGTTTAAAAGAATATTTTACAAACAATCTAAGATGAAAGTTCGTCGTTCGTCGTACTATGGCAAAGTGTTATTATTATAATAAATATTATATATTATAACTCCCTGGAACTGCGGCTTTACCTGCGAGAAATTTATAAAACACAATGTTCCAAGCTAGTGTGTTAAACGGTAACATATCAGATGTAAAGTTTCGTTAAATTTTAAGCGGATGTCTACTCCCGTATAAGGAAATTTATGATAGGGATCGAATTGCAGTGATTTTTGTTGTAAGTTATAGTTTACAGTTATAGTTATAGTTTACAGAAAATAAAAAATTAATTAGGATATTAAAAAAAAGTGTCATAACAATACGTTACGAAAAGAAATATATCTATCCCTTTCACTCTTCCCTATTACTACTGTTTAAGATACCATTTACCATTACCATTGTCTATTTAGTTTTTGCTTGATAAGGAAAATAATACACAAGTAAATCATATTATCATAACTAAATGAGAGCATAGAATCGTAATTTTTGAGACAAATTAAAATAGGTACATACCATTTCACATCTAAAACTGTGTTAAGGGCCATGTTCCACAGAATATAATAAAGACTAAAAATAACATTTTACGATATGTAATGGAAGTAGTTTGTGAGCTACGAAGAATTCATAGTACGTGCCTTGACTGTAACGCCGTGTCGTGAAGGTGAAATTAGAAACAGTAAAACGTCACTGGTACCGTTCTTTAACGATATTTACGGGAAGGTGCGAATGAGATAGATACATTATCTTGCTTACACTTTAAAAACAATTGTAAATTGATAGTAGTATTAATCTTCATATGTTGAAGTGCAATGACTAATGTAAGTAGTTTTTTTATACACTAAATACCTTAAATTGACCTGAATTGTATGTAACATTGCTTCGTTCGTGTGGAATTCGATTTATACTTCCCGCAAAGCCATCTGTAGATGAAGCTTAACTAACCAATCGCTAGCACGTAACTAGAAATTTTAGTTGTCAAATGAACTTTTTTAAATCTATTAATTGGTGGTACGTGGTACTCTATTATACTACCCAATAGCAATCCATAGTCTTGTTGTGTTCCGGTTTGAAGTAAACGATCCATTGTGAACAAAGGCACAGCAACAACAAAAACAACAGACTTAAATAAATTTCCCACTCTTGGGCTAAAGCCTCCTCTCCCTTTGAGGAGAAGGTTTAGAACATATCCCACCACGCTGTTCTAATGCGGGTTGGTGGAATACACACGTGGCAGAATTTATATGAAATTAGACACATGCAGGTTATTTCACGATATTTTCCTGCACCGCCGAGCACGAGATGAATTATAAACACAAATTAAGCACTTGAATATACAGTGGTGCTTGCCTGAGTTTGAACCTGCAATCGTCGGTTAAGATGCACGCGTTCTAACTACTGGGCCATCTCGATACGTGGTACTCTATTATACTACCCAATAGCAGTGTCCAGTCTTGTTGTGTTCCGGTTTGTAGTAAGCGATCCATTGTGAATAAAGACACAAATATCTGTAAATATTTCTCACTGTATTATTTTGAGGACACGCGGTCAAATGACCCTTTAGCCAGTCTGCCTGCCAACCTATAATTTCAAAAGTATATTTTGTCAGGCGGCACAAATATAGAACCCACTTATATTTTCACCTTATATTGTCTTTAATAACATCATATTCTATTAAAATATTTTAACCTTTTCTATATTTAATTATGGAGCTGACATTTTGAGCCGCTTTTATGAAAGAAAGGGTTTAATGATCCAATGAATGGCTCGAATATTTCAATGAAAATACAATATTATCAAACTCGTACATTTATGTAAACCTTAAATATATGACATAAGTCTATATTGTACTTAAGTCGTTTTATTATTGTATTTAATCGTTTTGAGTTGCTATATAGTAACTATAGAATTAATTTCTAGTTATTCTACATTTAATGTACTTTCTTAATCGTTGGTAACATATATATATAATTTTAGTGATTAATAATTTAAGTCATTCTCTCATTATAATCAATGATGTTTGATTATAATGAGAGAATGACTATTCGGACTATACGGACTATATGGCGGATGCATTTATACCTCCCAGCCAAACTCTCGTAATTTTTGTTGAGTGGCTAAAGATGTGTGAGGTCTAGCGTTGTCATGGTGAAAAACCACACCCCTTCTGTTGATCAATTCTGGCCGCTTTCTCTCAATTTCTTGCTTCAATCTAATCAATTGTTCGCAATACAGTTCTGAATCGATGGTCCTGCCGGGCGGTAACAGATCATAATGAATGATGCCCTTCCAATCCCACCATACACACAGCATTACCTTGTTGCGAGTTAATCCGGGTTTTGCCACAGTCTGTGAAGCTTGACCGGCCTTTGACCACGATCTTTTTCGCACGTTCTTGTATGTGATCCACTTTTCATCACCAGTTATCAGCTTCTTCAATTTTGTCCGTAACAGGGCGACCAGAGCGAGATGCATCTTTGATATCAAAATTTCCGGCTTGAAAACGCTTAAACCAAGCTTGCGCTACTCTCACAGATACTGCATTAGGTCCATAAACATCACAAATTTTTTTCGCGGCTTGAGTTGCATTTTTACCTTTTTTATAGTAAAATTTTAAAATGTATCGAATTTCTTCTTTAGATTCACTCATTTTAACAACAACTAAAACAAATGAAAATCACACAAATTCCTAATTTGAATTTGGAAGTGCCTTCTTTAAAATTAAAACTTTTTAATGATACCAAAACCAGCCAGATACAAATGGTATAGCCAAAGAGATTTTATTACAAGTTCATACATACTATATGCGAAAAGACTTTTTCCCCAACCTAATATTAAGCAAGAAGTATTTTAGCAGATACGAGAATGTCTGTCATCGGTATATCAAATCGACGAATTCAAAACGCAATTAGTTTAAAAATAAGTGTATCCATAATAATAGAGTACAAACATTAAATGATTTTAAATGAAATGAAGCCGTACAAAACATTTTTAACCGAGTATATCTGTTACGAAATCCACATTCTTAAAATTCGCAAACAAAACACAATGTAAATTCTCGTACATTATATGGCAAACATAATCGCTTGGCACTGGGAGGCAGCGAATTGAAAAATGTAAACGATAACTAAAATGGCTTTATTTGAGTATAATTCACTTAAGCACTGGAAGGGATCCAGTGCAGCTCAGTCGCAACAGGTCGTGCGTGTGCCATAGAACAGCGCATGTGTGGAGTCGACTAACGCTAAATACGTAAAACATTTGGTACAATGACAAGACAACCTATGTATCCTCTGACTTGGAGGATAAGGTTTGGAACGTATTGTACACGCTGTTCCGATGCGGATTGGTGGGAATACACATGTGGCAGAATTTCTATGAAATTAGATACACGCTGTGTCCTCACGATTACCTTTACTATAAAGAGTTCTATTATAAATACAAATCAAGCACATGAATATTCAGCGGTGCTTGCCTGGGTTTGATCACTGGGCCATCTCGGTTCAACCTTGATACATTTTAACATTAAAAAGTTAGTTTTGTTAGAAGCGATGGTAGCTCGGATCGTAATTGACGGGCATTCCATGAAATTTTTTATCAATTACCAAAACTTAATTTACGTAACCTTGGGTTCTGGACTTAAAAGATGTAGCTCGTTATTTGAAGGTTAATTTTTTTTTAAATAATGTCAGGGCAAAGTAAGTCTCTGTTCAGGATGCGTGCGTTACAGACCGCAGTCTGCTATCGCGCTATAAATTGTTGCGATGCGGTGCTGTGGTCTAGCTGAGCGGGTGACATTTTATACGTTGTCTCACTTATACATGTGTATCGTTACTTAAAGAGGAAAGGAACGGAAAATCTTGAAATGTTTTAAATGTCAAGTTCTTTATGACTTTTGAGTATCGAACTATTCATTGTTTGTCAAATGAAGCTTTATTTGCCAGAACTATCTCTGCAAGAGATTAATTACTTTGAATAAATTTATATTAATATAATAACGTAAAAGTAACTCTGTCTGTTACGCGTGTTTGTTTGTCGCTCTTTCACGGCCAAACCACTGAACCGAATTTAATAAAATTTGGTATGTAGCAAACTTGAACTCGAAGAAAGGTCATAGAATACTTATTTTGCTTGAAACATGACAGATAACACACTAAAACGCGAACAAAACCTAGGTGACTACTAGTTATATCTGAATATATTCGATAAAAAAAGTCATAAATATTTTTGAAGTGACTTTTTTTAAACGATTTAAAAAATATTTCACCAGCAGTTTCTAAAGCGTTTCTAGTAGTCACTGATCTATGTTCGTCGTCGCATCTCGAAGTATTCTGTGGTATATTTGTCAAATGTTCGTGACACAACAATTGGTTTTATTGCTGTTTCTGTGTATCTTAGAATTTGTCTTGGTGTTCTAAACCGTGTCCTTAATGACTTTGTTATATATTTTGCTGTAATATCCTCTTATTTATATTTAATTGGATTTTGTATTCTTTTCTTCAACTGCAATTTGCTTTATCAGTTAGTATCACTTATAAGTCCGTGACTTTGATATCCTACCGCTCAGCTGGAGATAAAGTCTTAGCATACTCTATTTTACTGGGTTCTTTAAACACTTTTGAAATTTAATTTTGGAAGATATGATTAATTAATTTGACTACCTGTTTGGAATTTGGATTCCACTGACACCTTATATGATACATAGTAGTTTATAGGCTTTGTAAAGCTCATCTGATTTGGTACCATTCATACATCACGTATTATATTAGTTCCCAAGGTTGGTGGAGCATTCATGACGTAAGGAATGGTTAATATTTCTTACAGTAGCAATGTCTGTAACAGTGGGTGCTACCTATTTATTCGTATTTATTAAAATTAATTTTTATTATATAGATTGGCAATACCGATATCTATAACTAATCTCACCGTTAATACTACCACTAATATTATAAAGGTGAAAGCTTATATGTTTGTACGTCAGTAACTCAATTACTCGATTCATTTGAAAATACAAATGGCTATTTCATAGATTAATATATGCCATATGGGCGAAGTCACCGACGGAAGCTAGTAAAGAATAAAACGTCTTTCCTCTTTTATGATAACTAAGTTCGCAAAATAGTTTTGGACATTTATGACGTTATCTTTTAATTTATAAGGAAAAAATACTATTTAAGCAAGAAACACTAAAGCCACTTTGCACTTAGCATCTCAACGAAATACTTTTACATTTATAAAATTCAATAAAAGAATCTTCAGTTTCTTTTTAGAATAACTGTCACATTGCTATGAAGACAAGTTTTCACAGAGAAACCGTCTCGTCTTTTGCATGAACGAAATTAAATCACTCCGCCTTTTACATGTTTCTCTTATTCTGTATTGAAGAAAACTTTTGTATTTTTTTCATTACACGAATCATTCAATGATAGACTAATAATATCTTTATATATTTATATTAAAGTACTGATTAGCTCTTGACTTAAAGTCATTGATTAATCACGGAATCTCAGAATCTATAACACCTACAAACTTTCTATAGCATATTAAAATAAATAATAAATAAATATGAGACAACATCATATACATTACTCTGATTCCAATGTAAGTAGCTACAGAAGTAACGATGGTCCACAAACGCCCAGACCCAAGACAACATAGATAGATAAAAACTAATGATAATCTACATCGATTCAGCCGGGAATCGACCCATGAAAAATTGTGTACATACCACTCGACCACGGAGGTCGTCAAAAAAAATGTATGTATTTAGCTACCTGTATTCAAATAACGAAATTTACAAGTTTTAGTATATTTAAGCGCATTTATATTAAAAGAAAATATTTTACATTATGAACTAACGACAAAAACCTACAGAATCTGCGAATCGATGAGAAGAAAATTCGCAACCCATGTAATTTACTATAACAATTATAACGCGTATGGCGATTTTGGTCCTAGTGATGTTGGGACGATGGCAATACATAAAATATCGATTATGATATTATTTTGAAGATCTCCAACCGTCGATGGGCAGAAAATGAAAGAAGATGATTCTTGATTTAAATTTACTAAATTGTTACAATTTAACAAATAATTTATTTTAAAGAACGGAAAATTCTTACTAGTCTAAATAATAAATAAATAGCCTTAAAAAACGCAATGATGTTGATTATCGTTTTCAATTACATAAATCGCAATCAAACAAAAATTATCATGTAAATTTTATAGTATAACATTTTAAATTATATTGTCGTTTCAATCGCGATCATACATTTTTCTTATTATTATTTATCCAACGTCTCGACGGAGCACCTGTCGTGGTCACGAGCTGACTGGGAGCTCCGTGCTCCCGACGTCATCTGCAGGAGTTACATCTACCTCCGTTTTAGTAATGTCTTCATTTCTACTGCAATGGGAACACGCTGCACTGAAATAATCGGACAACGCGAACCTTACGAGATACTTCAGTTTTATGAAATTCATTTGGTACCTAATTCTGAGAAATATTGGACGAGGTTATAATAAAAAATTTGATCGCCATTACCAAAACATTATGTTTAAATTGCTGAAACGCGTCTCGAAAGCTTTAAATAATTATAATATATATGTATATAATGAGTCATTTTTATTTTCTTGTATTTATAATTAATTTACAATTATCCAGTCGCCCTCGACTTCGCTGTCATTTTAGAGTGTTGGTTGTCATGTTTTAGGCAAAAAAACTAGCCTATGTCTTTCCTTAGAGTTGGAGTTTCATACCAAAAGAGCGACAGACATACAGAGTTACTTTCACATTTATAAGAAGTATTAATATAGATTATCCGCAAAACATTATATGTTTCCGGAAACTGAAAATAGAACCAGTTTTGGTGATTCTCATTGACCTTAAAAAATGTAACAAGTGTGAATTAATAAAAGACTATATGATTTAAGTATGTATTTTTATCAATGTTTTGAATCATTATGTAAATCGGAATCACGTATTAGAGAATAAGAAAATAAAAGACAGAATCGAGTGAAGCAAGAGCCCTGTAAAAATAAATGTCCAATTGAGAGAACAAAAGATTTCTGTAATGCGGTTTATGTACGAAGTTTTCTCTTAAGTTTAAAAATACAAAAACATTAAAAAGGCGGCGCCATGATTTAATTCTGTTCTTGTAAAAGGCGTCGGCGAACCGCTCTGTACGTAAAAACTTATCCGTGCATAGTATGACAGTATTTTTTTAAGTTTACTAACTTAAAAAAATACTGTCATACTCCTTACTAGGAAAGTTATATAATATAGAATATTATATATATAGAAATATATATATAGAAAGTTATATATATAGAATATTCCTTACTAGGAAAGTAATTCAGCAGACGCTGTGGATAGCGCATTTTCTACCTTAATTACATTGGATATAATATACATCGATGGTAATTTTTAATTTAATGAATTTTATGATTTTAATATATAAAGAATTTTATTTTTACAACCTTTGTATAATTTAAATATGTGACAGTATTGATGTTATAAAGATATATTATAAATTTGACGACCTCCGTGGTCGAGTGGTGTGTACACCGGGTACGCCACTACGAGGTCCCGTATTCGATTTCCGGCCGAGTCAATGTAGATTATCAATAGTTTTCTATTTTGTCTTGGGTCTGGGTGTTTGGGGGAACGTCGCTACTTCTGATTTTCCATAACACAAGTGCTTTAGCTACTTACATTGGGATCAGAGTAATGTATGTGATGTTGTCTCATATTTATTTATTATATATTTTTTTAAATTGAAATACAACACAATGTAACATAATTATGTTAAAAGCAAAATATCATTAGTAATTGGTGAAATATAAAAAAAAACAATGATATATTTAATATCGTTTACAGAACAATTGATATTGATGAAGTAAATAATTAAAAAGTTCATGAGTTAAACAAATTCTAGAGAAAAACATACATAGATATACTATGTGATTTGATTATATTTTGGTATGGATTCTAGACGCTTCTCTACTTAATTAGTATCATGCATTGTTATATTTTGTTGGTTTGAAGTATTACCGCAAGCTATGTGATGCGATTCTGCATTTTAAATGTAGTTTTATCTTTGTTAGTTTAAGAACGACTTAAGAGCCTCTCACTAAACAAACATTTAGCCACTCAGTAAACCGATAGTCAATCGATTGAAATTAATTTCAAACACGCGGCAAGCATTCGACAAACGCAACTGCAATATTCTAGATATTTCGACGTTTGGCATCAGTGACATGAATACTAACTTCATTGTAATATATCGAATACTAAAAGCTAACCTAATATGGTAAAGTTATCACCTTAAGCATATTAGGTCAAATTTATAGATAGTATTCAGTGCGTCTAAAGAGCCGAGATAGCCCAGTGGTTAGAACGCGTGCATCTTAACCGTTGATTTCGAGTTCAAACCCAGGAAAGCACCACTATGTATATGCGTTTAATTTGTGGTTATAATTCATCTCGTGCTCAGCGGTGAAGGAAAACATCTGCCATTGGTGTTTTCCACTAACCCGCATTGGACCAGAGTGGTGGATAAGTTCCGAACCTTCTCCTTAATGGGACAGGATGCCTTAGACCAGTAATGGGTAATTTACAGGCTATTACTTTACTTTACTTTTATTCAGTGCGTCTTAGTATTTGTGAAACTGTTGAAGTATTCTTTAGCGAAGAGAGGTTTATTTTAATTTAGTTAGTATTATTATTGTGTTTTCTACTAGACAATCTCTTATTATCATCATCATCATCATCATCATCATCATCATCATCATCATCATCATCACCAGCCTTTTTTCGTCCACAGCTGGACATAGCCTCTCCAATATCACGCCACTGTGATCGATCTTCGGCTACTCGCACTATACATATGATAATTATAAAAACAACTAGATATTGATACAACATTACGTAGTATAGAGAAAAGTGGAAATTACTACAGTGTCTAAAACGTGTGAAATTTAATTAAATGTTGGGAGTTCAATCCTAACTTTCCATATGGTTAATTAGGGTTTATGAATCATCTCGAACGATCAAGAAAAAAATTTATTATTTTTTCCTTTATGTTTCATATGAATTTATCCCACGTGTATCCGTCTAAAAGAAGAAGATACCTGATCCCGGCTGTAGGACAATTTCACACTGTTACTATTTAAATTATACGTATAATAATTTTATTTGTATAACAATTGTAAAAGCTTACTCTGACCAAATTTTCAGTTGTATATTTTTACATAAGATATGACGTCACAGTATCTCTAAATAAATGACTTTAAAATATCAATCATCTATAACTTTCTTAATGTACTGTCTATTTACATCAAAAAAAGATATATGATATGATAAGTAACATTCAGTAGAAACAATGACAATTCAAAAGGACCTTTACGGCTTTCGCAATAAAGTCTGAAATTCAGTGGTAAATGCATTCGTAGCTAACATTAAAAATTAGATTTTCAACAAAATTAACTTCACGTTCCGCCAAAATATTAATTAGGGTACATGGAATTGAAAATACGTAATTTAAATAATGAATTAGTAAAAGTTACCGTGAAATTTTAAAACAAACTAAAATGTTTGAAGTAACTCACGGCTCCGAACGTACGCCATAACTTGCTTCCTTTACAAACGTTAGATATATATAACGAGTAGTTATGTCTGATTGTGCAGGGTTTAATATTACTGAGATATGTTTTTGTAGACGAGAGTTACTTTCATATTTATAATATAAATATAATTATATTTAGATAATGTCTTCGTATTTGTAAAAAATGAGTTTTTAAGTGGTTATTTGTTAAGATTTATCATCTTAACTATTCAACCGATCATAATAAAATTTTCCACACACGTTGCTACTAGTACAGGAAAGATAGTTCATCTAAAATCTGAAATATACGCTAACTCATTAAAAGGGAGTGAAACCGCAGTTAACTCTGTATATAAAACAATTTATATTAGATATATGTTATGGAAACATATTCAAAATATTTAAATAATCCAATAATTTTAAATCGTAATTTTGTTTATTTCATTTATCATACCCATATTTATTTTATATAAATATCTATTAATTTTATAATCAATTTATAATTTCATCATACAATTAATACGTTTTCTACTGGTAGGCGCAACGTTGGGGGTAATAACAGCTCAGCGTAAATCCTTGACAGACCAAAGATTTGTGTTTAAAATTTGGTCTTATTTTAGCTTTACAGGCGGTAGTGTACGTCAGACGTTACTCGACCAATGCGTCTTACATCGACGCCAAGGCGTTGAAATTGATCTGTGTGTTAGCGATTATTGACGTCTATCGCGTATCCCGGAGCTCGATTCCGAATCCCGTAGTGAAACCCGGATTTCGGTGTGTGATTTTAGTGACAATGGATTACGATTCGCTGATTTATTCGCACATTGCGAATTACTACGACGAATTGGTGAGTTTGGGAATGAAATTATTCGATTATAATCGACGAAATAATACTAAATTAATTTTGTTAAATATTTTCTTTTGAAATACGTAAAGTAAATTATTCCGAGATATCTCGACAAATAGTAAATAATACATACATTAACACAATTCTGCAGTTTCATAGTAAGTGTGGGCGGCGCATTCTCTTCTATTTCAATGTATGTCACAATGAAAATCTGAATAATATTATATTCATTTTGAATTTCTAATGCATATACGTTTAATGATTCTCATTGGAAGAATTAATTAATAAAATTTTCATTATTCTTTTCTGCCCTTCTAGTACTGGGACGCCAAACTTTTTTCCACGTTTATTTGTAGGCCCTGATTTCTTTTAGTAATTTTATATAATAATTACATATTTCATTAAACAAGTCGACTGACTTGTGATATGAAATATTACAAATAATATACGGGATAAAAGGTTTTCTTGGAATTATTACTAAAATTCCTTCGAAACAATGATTTTAAAGACTTTTTCGGATGAGACTGTAATAGAACTATATACTTGGCCTTTTTTTAAGTAATCCAGTAATCCTTTTCATTTTTTATGATATATTCATGCAAAATATAAAAATGAATAACTATAAAAGTACACATCATTATTAAGGATCATCTAAAAACGCAATCTTGCGCGTTTACAATATAAGTAAGTATTTTAATTATAAAATACATAAAATGTAACTCTATATAAAGTAAATATATATTGATAATTAGATAACATATATGTATATCATACCTGTTACGAAAAATAACATTGAATATATATTTTATTAGCAGTTTTATTTATACGTAACAGAATAAAATAAAACGGAAAACTACCACTGTTTCGGAATGTAGATTACTGATAACAAACTTCAGTAAATATTCTTTTAACTTATTAATGAAAGATGTGTAATTGAACATGAAGGTCTTGCTAATCAAAAAAATATCCATTTATTTGTAGTAATATTATTATTATTACAAATTCTGATTTCATAGTTATTATATTTTCAATGTTGGCAATACATAATAGTTATATTCCAATTTTAAAATTCATATCTGACGATTCGATTTTTGAATTTTAAATAATATAAATCTGTATTATTTTTCTCTGTTATTAATTAAAATATTCTTAGGATGTACTGAATAAATATTTGGATATAAATGTATTTACAGACTAAAAATGTTATCGAAGCTGCGAAAAGAGAAAGTAAAGTCTAGGTGTAATATAAATTGGGTTTGTTTATATGTTTCATTTTAAGGATCTACGAGCGATTTTCGTTTTTATATATATGTTAGTAGATTCGAAATTGGCCTGGGGTAAAGATGTTTCCGTATGGAGGCGTATGAAAATAATTACGAGCTTACACGCCAATGTTATAGAATTTGTTTCAGGGCCACGTACAGCGTATCCTGTGATAGTTCGTTCTCGATTACTAGTTACTTTTAAAATATAGTTTGTTTTTTTTCTAGTGGTAGGTATAATTACTTTTTTAAGAATTATAATTATTCCGTATAACTAAAAAAAACGACTTCAAATAATACACTATTTCGAAACAAATTAATATGAACTAAAAATTAATAAAAATAATTGCGTATTCAAAATATTTTTTAAAGCTCTCCTCGGTATAATGAAATGAAAAATATTAGACTACTTAAAAGTCGATCTAGGATTATATAATGTAGTAACAATTATTGTTACTTTCGAGCATATTTACACAAAAAAGTGCAGTCGAATTAATAACTTCCTCCTTTTTTGAAGTAGGCTAAAACACATGCTTAAAAGATAGTCAAGACTTTTTTTAATCTTTAAACGTAAAAAAGTAAGTAATCTTTATTTATTTCAAATTAATAGGTACATGAAAAAAAAAATATTTGTTTATATAATACTAATAATACTATAATTCGTCACAATAATTAGTATGAGAAATCTTTCATTTTTTAACCGAAATATTTATAGAATGCCCCGGATTTGATCTAACGACCGTCCACTAAGAATCCCTTGCTTTTAACTACAAGACATCGTATCTTATTCTTGATTTATTTACATATGTTTTGACCTACATTCTTGCTAAAGTATCGAACTCTAAAAACTCTCGAAGGTTCTTGTAATTAGTATAATTAGAGTATACTGATCAGTTCAATAACAATTAGAGTCTTGAACAACGAAACACACATAATTAGACTTTGAAACTATGGAATACATATTTGTAAAACGTTTGAAGCGTTACATTTTTCGTGTTTTTTTTTTAGTTATTTATTTTAGGTGAATTAGCAAATAGTCAATGATCTTTAGTTAAGATATAATGAATGAGTTTTTTTTTCTACTTTGTTTTGTTGAGTTCTGTGTGTTATTTGATATGATACTAGTGTTATACTAATTTAAAGTAAACTATATATATATACAAAAAATAAATAAAATATATGTTGTTTTAAATAGAAATAAATAATAATATATACATAAATATTGGACAACAACACACAAATTAATCTAACCTATTATGGAAAATCAGAAATATAAACAGTACCACAAACACTCAGACCTAAGACAACATAGATAACTTACGAACTGTTTCTACATTAACGCGGAATCGAACCCAAGACCCGGTGTACACACCAGTCGACTACGGAGTTCGTAATTATCTTTATTCAGTAACACCTTTCTTGAATTACAAAACCGATTCAATTAAATTAAAGTTCATAACTCGGAAGCTGATGACGTAATCAAAATAGCGAGAAAAGATCGGCTTAATTTCGGAGAGATAGGCAATCATGAAAAAATTCAGAGGAGGCCTATCCGAGATGAGATTCTTATCGCGAAGTTAAAATGCTAAATTTACTTACTTGTAGGAAATTATCAGATTGTTATATTTTAAAAATGTCTAAGTAAAGGCAAATTGATTTTTTTTTAACAAAACAGCAAAATCCTTGTCAAATTAAAGTGTAAAAAGCAACGGTGTATTTATTACATCTATATATGGAGGTATTCTACCAAAATCCTGCCTCGCAAAAAGGGCTCACTGTGGCTGAAGAGGCCGGCGATGCGAAGTAGTCAATTGTGCACGTAGCCATAGGCACTATAATTGGCATTAGCCGTACACATCACTAACAATGCGCTGCCAACCGTTGGACCTCAGTTGTCATATCTGAAGTGCCTTTAATTACACCGGCTCACTCATCCTACAAACCGGAATAGCACAAAGCAAAATTGTATGACGGTAAAGTGACCAGTGAGTGGGTAAAATCTACCAAAGGAAGTCTGTAGTGCCGTTTGTATTGTTCAGCATTCGGTGATACGAAAACTTTATATCAGCGAGTTATTTAAAAATTATGCCAAAATAATTTGAATTTAGAAACCATTTGTGTCATTGACCCTTACCTGTCTGCTTCGCTGTTTATTAAACAAGGAGGATTTACTAAAAAGAAGATAATAATAATCTTGAATAACGATTTCTCGTCGATCTGTCATAGTCATATACGTTCAGTAGTTTTCATGCGATCACCGAACAAATAAATAAGTACATATGTAAAAATTTAAAATTCGAAGCCGTTTCCTTTTTTTCAACCGACTTCCAAAAGGAGGAGGTTATCAATTCGTCTGTATTTTTTTTTTTTTTTTTTTTTTTTTTTTTTTTTTTTTTTTTTTATGTTTGTTACCTCATAACTTTTCACTGGGTGGACCGATTTTGATATTTTTTTTTTGTTTGAAAGGTAGTGCTTCCCGTGGGGTCCCATTTTTTTTATTTTTTTTTCCGATGATGGTATCCATGTGAAAACGACATAAGTCTTAAATTTGCATTATGTATATGCGCGACAAATAGGTGAATAACTGAAAATCACGTTAACCAATTTTGATAATTCTTTTTTTATTATAAAATATATACTTCAAGGATAATTTGGTGAAAGTTTGGTAAGGTTCTGAGCACAGGATCCATGACAAAGTAACGGAACGGAAGGGAACGGAACAATTCTGAGGAGCACGTTAGCGATACTCGGTCGAATCTTTTATTTATAGGTTATTTGGATATTTGAGTCACCTTCCGTAATGTGGTTATGTTTATGTAATTATCATAGTCGAATATTATAATCAACCAGCTACCCACACCGGCTTCGCACGGGTGCAATACTGATACTAAATATACTACAGAATTTGTTTATATACGACATCACATCGCAAACTTCTAAAATTATCAGTGTTTCTTTACTATATTGTTCATGTATTATATACACAAACCTTCCCCTTGAATCACACTATCTTTTAAAAAAAACCGCATCAAAATCCGTTGCGTAGATTTAAAGATATAGGGACAGAGAAAGCGACTTTGTTTTATACTATGTAGTGATGGAACTCCTATACAGCTCGCAGTTAGGGTGCGATATGGGGCAGAATTTCTTACTATCTTTAATCAAATTGTGTATTTGTGTATGTGATGTGATGTCATATGATGTACGAAATATAGTTGGTCTTTTTCAAAGTTTTTTTGCTGAGTTCGATTACAGCTCTTTCGAGGGATCCTTGTAGTTTACGCCGCGTGACGTATTAAATCCGCATTTTCGAAAGTCTATTTTTGCTTTATTCGCAAGTTTCCTTTGAAATTGTCCTCGAAGTAGTTTCTGACTCATATAAACGGAACGCTTAATCTATCCATATTAAAAAAAATTAGTTAGTCAACATCAGCTTCACTTAAAATCAAAAAATAAATAAAATTTTAACAAAATGAAAAACCGACTTCAAACAAAACACTATATTAAAACAAATGAATATGCACGAAAAAGTAACAAAAATAATTGCGTATTCAACATATTTTTTAGAGTCTTCCTAAGTTAAATGAAATGAAAAATATTAGACTACTTAAAAGTCGATTAACGATTATATCATGTAGTTATAATTATTGTTATATTTGGAGTCGGTGTCAGCCAATAAAACCCTACAGTATATCTATCAAAAAACAATACGAGAATACTTTAACAAATATGTTTTTTACAAATTACCTTTTATACAATAATATACTGGATCAATCAAGGGGCTCGTATCTCTTCTTTCTTTTAATTGTTGAGGTAAGGGCACCGTGGCTGACACTGGCTCCAAATATACCAATAACTATAACTACATGACATAAACGTTAATCGACTTTTAAGTAGTCTAATATTTTTCATTTCATTTAACTTAGGAAGACTCTAAAAAATATGTTGAATACGCAATTATTTTTGTTACTTTTTCGTGCATATTCATTTGTTTTAATATAGTGTTTTGTTTGAAGTCGGTTTTTCATTTTGTTAAAATTTTATAATGAATAAAAATGAATACCTCATTAACAACATCGCTTACCATTCGCTGTAGCTGTTGCTTGACTTGGTCCTCCAGAGCCGCTCGGGTTAGATCCACCAGGGCTGCTCGGAGTTGTTCCACCAGAGCCGCTCGGGTTAGATCCACCAGGGCCGCTCGAGTTAGGTCCACCAGGGCCGCTCGGGTTAGATCCACCTGGGGTGTTTGGAGCAGGTCCGCCTGGGGCAGGTGTGCCTGCTGGTGTCGCGCTCGGGGTAGATCCACTTGGAACGCTCGGGGTTGACCCACTTGGGGTGTTTGATGTAGGTCTACTAGGGTTGCCCGGGTTCGATCCACCTGGGGCGTTTGGAGCAGGTCCGCTTGGGACAGGAGTAGGTACGCCTGGGGCAGGTGTGCCTGCTGGTGTTGCGCTCGGGGTAGATCCACTTGGAACGCTCGGGGTTGACTCACTTGGGGTGTTTGAAGTAGGTCTACTAGGGTTGCCCGAGTTCGATCCACCTGGGGTGTTTGAAGTAGCTTCACCAGGGCCGCTCGGAGTCGTTCCACCAGGACCACTCGGGTTAGATCCACCAGGGCCGCTCGGGTTAGATCCATCAGGGCTGCTCGGGTTAGATCCACCTGGGGCGCTTGGAGCAGGTACACCTTGGGCACCTGGAGCAGGTGCGCTTGGGGCAGGCGTGCTTGGGGCAGGAGCAGGTGCGCCTGGCTTATTCTCACTAGAAGATTAGGCTGAAAAATATCGAAGCAATTTGAAAAATCAAAAATGCTTTGTTCAGTGTTTCAACTCATTGTGTTAGACTGAAATATGAGTATATTTTTGTATTTCTTGCAACATAAAAGCGAAAATACAATGCATAAAATATTTTTCAGTTGTTGGCATTTTATTTTTAGAAATGCATTAATTTGGTTATTATTAAATAATTGTAATTAACACTGTTGAATATTTTAATGATTTAGTCAATTACAGGTACACTGTGTGTATTTTACTAAACACTTTATTCTTGTTTTTGTTTGACGCCATACAGCCTAAGCTACTATAGATTGTAGAACTTTAAACGGACCATTAGTTTAAATGAACTCCAAAAGTAACACCGTTAGAGAAGGCGGATCTTATAGAGAGGTCAATTAAAGTTTTAGTATTTTTAAATTTTCTTGATTTTTTTCAATTTATTTTTACTTTTATTTAAATTTTTAATTGACAACACTTAGGCTTGTCACTATAAAACTCCGCAGATATTTTTAACTTTGCCGATAATTGAGCTGAGATGGCTCAGCGGTTAGAACGCGAGCATCTTAACCGACGATTACGGGTTCAAATCCAGGCAAGCACCACTATATATATGTGCTTAATTTGTGTTCATAATTCATATCGTGCGGCGATGAAGGAAAGCTTCGTGAGGAACCTGCACCTGCACCACCTTGCAGGTGCGTTGCCGGCCTTCTGCCCTCTGGTGTTGCAGATGTCCATGAGCGGTGGTAGTCACTTTCCATCAGGTGCTACTGCTCGTTTGTAACCTATGCCAAAAAAAAAGATTAATGGAAGAGGAGGCCTTATCCCAGCTGTGGGAAATTTACAGGCTGTTAATTTACTTTTTACTTTGAAGATAATTCAAATAACTTTAAAGGTCTTTTATTTCTACATCAACTACAACTCTAATATAGCTTGTAAAATGACGATTCATAACTGCTTGTAAAAGCTTACTTAAATAAAGTATAACATGATTTTGATCAATTAATTAGTTAATTGTAAGAGAATAGAAAAAAATACTGAACTATTTTTTCTCTATATATATATACGAATATCTTTTACAAAAACTTTATTAATGTAAATTACGTTAACGAATTAATATAATATAATATATATTGCTTATCTGCTCATAATCAAAAAGCAATTTATAGCGTACTAGCAAATCCCAAAAGACTGTCCCGCCTGTGTATATACCAATTATCGTCGTGATGGGTTAAGCGATATAAAAGTCGAAGCGGAATGCGACAAAACCTTATTGAAATATACATAAATAAATGCCAATTTCATGATAATCTTTTAAGCGCTGTTTAAGCGATTTTGAAGAATTAAAGTTAAACATGCTATTAATTTTAGATAAGTAATATATCTAGATAGAGTAAGTAAAAGTAAAGTAACAGCCTGTATATTTCCCACTGCTGAGATAAGGCCTCCTCTTCCATTAAGGAGAGGGTTTGGAACATATTCCCCCACGCTGTTCCAATGCGGGTTGGTGGATGCACATGTGGCAGAATTTCGATGAAATTAGACACATGCAGGTTTCCTCACGATGTTTTCCTTCACCGCCAAGCACGAGATGAATTGTAAACACAAATTAAGCACATGAATATTCAGTGGTGCTTGCCTCGGTTTGAACCCGCAATCATCGGTTAAGATGCACGCGTTCTAACCACTGGGCCATCTCAGCTCATTTTAGATAGAGTAATGTACTGCAAAATAAATGAAACTGACGCACCAACATTATTATCGTGTGCGTGAAAGCAAAATTTGATACTCGAAAAATTAAATTCTATTTTACTAGTGTGCGTGTACACGTTATTAATATATTTATTTTGATACACGCATACTAGATGGCGTTATGTCAAATCGTAGACATTTCTGCATCGCGATGGCAAGATTCGCTAATTGTTTCATATATAACTAAGGAAAGTATGGAATTTGGATTACAGACTTCCTCAGAACGATCTGTAAATCCGAGCTCAACCTCAGGGCTGAGAACATTAGTATTCGCCCGAAAGTCCGGAGACGCTGTAAAGGCCAGTAGGTCCAACAGCAATATTTCACACACAAAAAAAACAAATTTGGATTCATTCGTAAAATATTAGTGTTGTGCAACATCTCTAGGATTGATTCTGTTTTCTTGTTAGTTAAACATATTGAAATAAATGAATAAATTCAAATGTAAAAGGTAACGTCCTAATCTTTAAAGTCGGCTAAATACTTAAGCTTCAACAGACAACAGTCTAATGCAATTAAATTGAATCTTTTTATAGATTTATTGCTCTCCGACGTCGATTTCTTTTCTCAATTTATCTTTCAAGATGTAATGAATGCAATATTATTAATAACCAGATGTGTTGTTTATGTACTTATGCCACTTTGCTTCACAGAAGTAATTGTAAAATTGAGTTAAAACATGGCATTTACTGTTGAAGTATTAGGGAAAAGGATTATATAAAAGAAATATATAATTATTTCATTTAAAAATATTACTTGGGCTTATTTATATTAATAAAGTGATTACAATTTGATATTTTAAATAAAATAAATGGAGATAATATTATTGTAATATTAAGCCTGTCCTAACTCACATCAACGCACAGAGTATCTACTGACTTAGTATTCCTAAAAGGTTTGGTTGGATTGGTTCCTAAAAGGAAGAACAACATCTTTGGCCGTAGAATATCTGGAGTTGGTACCTCGCACTAACTATAATTAAACAAATTATTTTTCTATAACTACCATATAAAATATTTTAATGAACAACAATTTAATAAAAATCAGTGACATTACTTTGGATAATGTTTGATCTCCAAACGAGATCCAAGATTGATATATAATTTCGTATTCATTGAGTACTTACAAAGCAATGTGTTAAAAGTTGACTTAGAATTGGAAAGTCTGATTATTTCAGAATTAAAATTGCCTGTATTGGCCTGAACTGTTATTGAGTCTCCAGTTTTAAATTTAGCTCGTTATGCCTCGCTTTGTGGGTCCGTCTTATAAGAGTTCTCGGCTATGTTCCGGCCTTTGAAGTGATCTTGTTATAGTCTTATTTACATTTATATTGATAGCATTGAATTTATATTCCATTAAATTTACTTTAAGTTTGTACGAATAAGAAAACCGTATTGAGCGAATACAGTTTTTTAAGTGAAATTTTATGTTATTAATTTATCTTTAGTAGTAGTAGGAGTAGTAGTAGTACTACATTTTGAGGTTTGAAGTCAGATTTATCGGTTGAAATTCCCATCTTCGAATTGAAAATTGAAAAGAGTGAGTGAGCAAGTGTAACTACAGGCACAAGGGACATAGCATCTTAGTTCCCAAGGTTGGCGGCGCATTGACGATGTAAGGAATAGTTAATATTTCTTACAACGTCATTGTATATGGGTGATGGTGACCGCTTACCATCAGGTGGCCCATATGCTCGTCCGCCAACTTATTCCATAAAAAAAAGAAATAAAAAAATATACAAAGCAATTGTGCATGAAAACATCGATAAGATAAAAAGTATTATCATTTAATTAAAAATAAACGTGTTTGTTGGGGCAATTATCATCCAATACTGAATTATCTTTAATACGAATCTGATTACCACTTCATAATACAGGCGATAATTAAATGAGCTGTCCCCATGAATGAACCTCCATTATTCATACCGATTATAATTGCATTCGTTTTATTTTAAACAAATATTGAGATATTATTTTTGTTTTTGTTTTATTAATAACTTGTCATTGCACGTTGCCAGTTACTTCTATAGTAAAGTAGAAAGCTGTAGGGATATAATGCGTAATGTCACCCTGCTGGGCTAAGACCTCATTTCCTTTAACTAGAGGAGGTTTGGTTACTCTATTACACTTGGCAAATTCTCATCCACCACTTGCAAGCTTCCTCATGATGTGTTCCTACACCGCCGAGCACAAGATGAATTTTAAACAAATATAAGCTTTTAAAAATTCAACGGTACTTGCCCGGATTTGAACGCATAATCGTCGATTAAGATTAATAATTTGACAACTGGGTCGTCGGAGCTGAATGAACTTATGATTAAATAAAATAATAACAGAAACGATTCCTTTATTGATATTTTATAGCAAATATAAAATTGCTCAAAGGCGACTGAGTGAATTCAATTTTATTGTTTTTTTATTTTTTATTTATATGAATATGCAATGCAATTTCCATTTATTCAATTTATATATGTGTATATGATGATACCTGATCGAGTCATCCAACAATCTCTACCTACTCAACTACGTAGAACTTTATATTACACAAGTGTGCGCACAAACAGAGATGTACTCTATATTCACTTACGCTCTTTATTAAATGGGACCCGACACGACCGAAAAGATTTGAGGTGCAGAACCAAGTGCTTTACGTGCTTTCCGAAGCGCGGGAGTGTCCTCTATTTGCTTCATCAGACTATAGATTATTTTTAAAGATTATTCTTTTAAAGTGGGGTTCCACCTAGGACCTCAGAATCTGCGATTACATAATTAGCTACTAATTTAATTTGTCACCCTTAAATCTATTATATATTTGGGCTAATATAAATCACACACAATGAAGCAAAATTCACATTTCTCTATTAAAATTGATTTTCAATTTTATATAAGCGTTATGTTCAAAACGCAGCACGACGCAAATATATATTATATAATCTACGCAAACGGAGTACATACTTGCCTATATTTTATTATATCTATTTTGGAAGATCTCAGATAATATTCTCATAATGGAGGTCGTGATTATTAACTATAAACGTTATAATATCAACGTTCTTATTATAAACGGAAAATATAAGAGCTGACATACTTCTTTAACCCTGACATTAACATTTTATTCTTTCATCAATTTTATCCATCTTTATAATATAAGATAAACTAAAAATAATATTAAAGGGTAGTTCTATTAATTGTTAATACTGTGGAAGGCCTTGTTTCTTTATTGGTTAGTTTGACCGACTGCAACCTTGAGGTTTTGTCTTCAAATTAATCGGTCAAGGAATTAGTATTGGAGTTTGGCGGAATAAGTTGGCTCAAATAATGTATAAAGTAAAGTTGGCTCTATACTTGGACCATCTTCGTCTTGTCAAAATGCAGTCACCTCGTGAACTGGGCTATACTGTATCTGTTTTTTTTTTCTTTTATAAACTTGTAAACTGTCATATTCGTTGGCTATTGGTTAGTCAGGGAGACTGTATGATTAAATTCAATTATGTCATCATAGCCTTGATATGACCATTTTTTTTTTTCATTATAAAATGAAGTTTAATAGAACGTATTTAAATAAATTGAGAAATATCTGTTATTTTGTCCAAATGTGTTCATTTTTTTTTAATTTAATGTATTTATTATTAATATTATTTTTCTATTATACGTTCTAAGAAAACAATCGTACTGAAAAAATACAAGAACATATAAATCTATTATTAATACTAATAAAAGAAATAACATAACAGTTACCAGAATTTTTCTCCCATCTGGTTTCAACCGGTCCAATCTAGTTTAGACCGATTCGGCTTTTAGTTGTATACACAAAAGTTCTTCCGTTTATTAACCCTACCATCTAAAGCAAGTCAGAATCAAAGTATACCACGCGATAATATGGAATGTGGCTATTTATATCACACTGAATGCACGCGTTCGATTCTCCACCAAATGTATTATTTATGACTCCAGCAGGCTGGAAATAGAATTGTGTTCAGTGTATAATAGCGGTTGTACAGCACACGTCAAAATTGTACGGATTTTGTAAACTCAGCGTTGATTATAAGAATAAGTCGATACATTTCTCAATTTCACGACATCCTCTTCAAAACAAACTATATTCTGGTAAAAGTAATTTTATTTGTTTGTGACCCGCTTTTCTGTTTTTTATGGATTAGATACTTTGAATGTTATATGTAGCTTCAGACATAAAACGAGGACAATGTTCTTTTTCTGACTTTTCTGTCCAACTTTAAATAATAGTGTAATAATGTTCAGTGCGTTATAATATTTTTATTGATAATGTGAGTACCATTATCAATAAAAATATATGCAAACAAACATTATTTAATAAAATACAGAATTAAGGTATGATAAATATTAATGAATTACTATTAATGAATCACTTATAGTATTCACAGCATACCACAGACTTTTCATACATTAGATTTGTTTTAAATTCAGCTTTTGCTCGGACAAAAATGAAATATCGTATTGAAAATCTATCACAAGAGTACCTATTATTTCAACAACAATGGTCTTACAAAAAGTTTTTTTTTACTCTAGTTATTTAGAATATCCTTTTTTTCTATGTGTGTGTGTGTGTGGTGTTATAATTAATATTTATCATGCTTTATATGAATGTGCCACCGATCTTAGGAACTAAGATTTGATGTCTATTATAACTGCAGCTACGCTGGCTTAATCACACTTTAAAAAGGAACGCAATAATTTTAAGTATTACTGTTCGGCGGGAGAATATTTTTAGTGGTCCTCACTTAGATAGGCATGCACCATCTACCACAACTGACGATTATAAATTTTTGATTGTAATTATTGAATGAATGTAGTTAAAATAATATTTTTTTTTTGTATCATTCACTAAGAATATAAAAGAGAATTTATTTTACGAAATATTATTTTTATAATATTTTTTTTTCTAAGCGTGAATCGTAACGTGAATTCAAATCGAGTCTGGATTTCTAAATGAAGCTGCAACAGTTTCCACTCAACTTAATTGAATGAAAACAAGCACATGCTATGCTGATGGACGACGAGGTTTATTTTAAAACTATTCGAAATAGAACAATTTATGGGTTATATTTTACATGATAAAATGGAATTATCAAACGCTGGCCTATGTTCAGAAGTGGCCAGTGATTGGTTGAATAATGCAATAGAAGGTTATCATTTGCTGACCATCGTTTCGGTTGTTTGTGATTGGTGGATTCTGTCTTTAATATAATATATCGCTCATGGATATTAACTTCGTGAAAAATATTAACCATTCCTTACAATATCGCTACTAACCATGAGAACTAATTGGTAATATTTTATGTCCCTTGTATCTGTAGTAACACGGACTCACTCTCCCTTCAAACTGGAACACTGACGCATGCGATCTGGTTGTAGAATATCTGATGAGTGGACTGTACCCAGAGGGGTTTCTACAAAACTCTACCACCGAATAAAATCTGCTGCTACTACCGTCTTCCTGTAAAATGAAAAATTTCTCAAATGATAACATGAAATAGGGTAGAACATTTCTCCTGCTAGGAGAACACGATCAAGCCACGAACGCAGCACAACGCTAGAAGAGACATAGACATATTTTATTAAAACGTAATGAACTGTTTCGAGGTTTTTGTAATGATAATACCACATAGTTTATCAAGCATAATATTTACTTCAAATTCAATACTAAACATTATTAATTACATTCAGCCATTCTTGAAATCGAAAAGAATGACGAGCTTTCCTGTATTGTACGCAAGGTCAAGATTACAATTTGTAGGAATCAATAGCTAACAAATAGATACAATTATGTAACTGTATATTTCGTTATCTTTTATCTGAGTAAGCTTACCTCTTTCTTAACCTTGTAATAAGACTGACCTATATAAATAGATTGTATAAAGTTATTGTATTTTGGAATAAACTAAAGCTTATGAAGCAGTCTTATTGAAGACCTAAGCCCATCAGTGAACATTGTCACGCTGTTCCTGTTACTGTATTTTATTATATTTTAATGGCAGTCCAATCCAATTTTGAATATTGTTTGGCCTTTGTAATTAATATATTTTTCGTAATTAAACTATTCCATCCTAGTTTCGAGTTTTCCATTCGTTCAAAATTTAATACAAAACTAACTAACCTTTCCACAAAAGTTCGCATTGAAACAACTGACGTATGAACGTGTACGTCAATTAGCATAAGTAAGTTAATAAATTATCAGATACATAGCTTACATAATTCCCTTACTTGACTATGGTTTCCTATCATCTATCATAGCCCTCGTACCAGTATAGCTGTCAGCGAGCATGATTCAATATTTCACTACTTGTTTTTCACCTTGATATACGAGTAACATGTTTACATGGTAAGTTTTTTGATACACAACTGTTTGATGGCGCTTTTTGCGTAAATATTTGCGAAAAATTCTGAAAGGGAATCAATTTAATTAAGCGATTGTATTTTTTGGTACGATGTTCTTTTACGAGGCTTACAATTGAGTGAACTGATCAAAAACGTCACGTAAGAAAAAAAACGTTATTTTCAATCAATCATTCCTTCTCTTTCTCTATCTCTATCTCTTTTTTAATTACATTTATTATAAACAATTAGTATATATGTAATATACTAATTTTCTTAACTCACGTGTTATATTTTTGTTCTTTTAACTATTCTCAAATTTTGGCAATTGTTTTTATTATCTAGTACATAAAACATATACAGCAAAGGCTGGTGGGCGTGTTGGGACTGCTTTTTTTATTTGTGCCGAGATTTTATTGAAGAATGTTGGTTCAAGTCTGGTCTAACAAAACTGAATGTTCAGGCGTTAATTTATTTAGTCACTTTGAAGGACATATGACTCGTTGTCAGATGACATATGTCACATGTGCAAACCACACTGGAACAGCACCAGAAATCCAAGCATTGGAACTTTTTCTGACTGGTGCTCACTTGACTATGTCGTAATATTTTTTCAAAAAAGATACAATTGCAGTGTAATCCAAATGGAAAGATATAAAATACAGGATATAACTCGAAGCGTAAATTGGGAAATAGCTCAACGATTCAAAACGACAGAACGTTGGAATTCCTTAAATTCAAGTGTCTTTGTTGAACTACAAAGGCGTCAACTATCCAAGAGCTCTGGAAAATACGAGTAATTATAATATACGACACAGCAAACATCCACATAGCATTAAATATTTCACCATTTAATATTAAAATAAAGGATGATTACAATTTTATATGCCAAACTGCCGAATTAGAAGGTTGTATATTCCAAGAGCCGAGATAGCCCAGTCATTAGAACGCGCGCTTCTTAACCGATGTTTACGAGTTCAAACCCAAGCAAGCAGCACTTATTTTCATGGAAAACATCGTGAAGAAACCTGCATATTATTAATTTCAACGAAATATGATTAATTTCAACGAAATTCTGCACACGTGTTTCCACTATCCCTATTGATACTTTATGAATATGCTCCCAAACCTTCTTCTCAAAAGGAGAGGAGGCTTTAAACCAGCAGTGGGAAATTTATAAGCTGTTGATGATTATGATGATGATATTCTAGTCAATATCACAAAACCTTTAACGAACGCCCATTGATGAGACGTGTTGGCTACTGTTTTACAATAACAATCAGCAAGAAATATATATCAATAAAGTTATTAAAAAAATACCTTAATGAGCCGAAAGAACGATTAAATTCCACGAATTCAAGTCTTTGTGTATATCACGATAGCGTTTTGAAGTGATGTAGACAATGCGATAGCTCGGTAAATTAATAATAATATGCGGTTATATGGCGTGACAATGGCATCTGCCCTCATTCTTTGGTCTTTACGTAGGCTTTAAGGTATCTTGCTCGTACGACACGCCGCATACTTCGGCATCCTCATTCAATTTGAGGAAAGATTCGAAATTTCAATGGAATTGGATTGTTTAGGAATTCATGAGCATCGCTTAACGTGGTCTATAAAGATGATTGATAGTTCGATAAACATTTTTATTGAATTCATCATACGTTGATGAATGATTCATTATTTTTTTACTAAATTATCATTTAAGAATTTATATGAAATATTTTCTGATAAATTCTTTCTTTTGATTATTATTTATGGAATTCAATATACGTAAACAGTATGTAACTGTGATGTTATTTCATTAATTATGTCTGGTTTTTAATGATTATTTATTGGTATGGTTTTGTACAAGCTTGTCTGGATAGATGCGATCTGCTCATCAGATATTCTACCGCCAAGCAGCAATACTAGCCCTTTTATACTCGAAGGGCAAGCAAGACAGTGTAAAGATAAACATAAGGGACATAACTCCATATTTGTTGTTGCATTGCCGATATAAGGCATGGTTACTATTTCTTATAATGCCAATGATTATGTGAACATTTACCATCAGGTGATCCATTTTCTAGTGCTAATGCCAATTGAAAAAGAGTTACTACTGAGTTTCTTGCCAGTTCTTCTCGGTAGAATCTACTATCCCAACCGGTGGTAGCTTCACTTAATTGTTAAATGACGATTCAAAGGTACGTAAGTAAAAGCCCACTTGAAAAAAAATGGTTTTGATTTTGATTTTGCCACTATTCTTTTTAAAACATATACATTTAGTTTTGGAACTGAAAGTTAACAAGTATATAATCTATCGAAGTTTGTTTTTTATTCAAAAGTTACTAATTTTTTTAATTAATATTAAGGATAGGATACTTCTTACTAGGATATCTAGAATACAGGTTTCTTATTCTAAATCTTTTTCAACCGAATCTTCGGCATACATTTTTATTTCTCATTTTATTATTATATATGAAATATAAATGTGGAGCGTAAAATTACTCATACTCACAAATACAACATACAAATTCATTTACACACACAAACATAATACATATGCTATATATTATCTGTGTTATTTTAAAATTAATTTTGACGTTAAAGAATACGCTATGCGGTTCCATTTCTTTTTAGAAAAACCAAAAATAAAACGTATTCCATAATTTGTTTTCCTTTGAGATTCTCCATCCATTCGAACGATATGAATTATAAGTAAACGTGGGGTAAAGAAGACTCTAAAATGAGTCACACACACAAATACAAAATACAACATAAGATACACACGTTCTAACCAATACCTTTTGTTATTTTTAAATTATTTTCACTACGTTGTCCAATTTCTGTACACAATCTCAAATAATATCGGGAACCAAACATACTTCGTTATTTGTTCACGTTTCTTCATTCTCCTACGATTCGATATATGTCATGTTTACTTTATGTACACGAAATATCCAATTAGAGTTATGTCCAGTCTCTGTAAGCGTTTTATTTAATAAAAACGTCATGTCGGCAAATAACAGGCGATAGGTATTGATTAGGGCTGTGAGCAATAGGCATCGTTTTTGGTGCAAGGGATAAGCGAAAAAAAAATCCGGCATGCATGTTAGATATGTGTTCCTATTGTTAACATCTTAAAGTGTTTATATCTAAGTAAGAATACAAATTATTAAAAAAACTATATAATTATGACGTCACAAATAAACAATTTTGATTAATCTTTGCAATTAATTGTTTGGGTTGATGACCCTCTGTTGCCATGTGAAACTGATGTCTATGTAGTTCAGCGAAGTGTTTAACTAAAATGTTTCGATGTAAAGTCACGCATATTATGTACCAAATGCAAGGTTGTATTTAAGATAAAATTGGGTAAGGTTCTTTAAATTTTTTTTGTATCATATAAAATAATCCAAAGTACTCTAAGTTTTGTGATAGATATATTTAATATAATCAATATTCAAAATTTTAGTTTTACCTTAACAAATTGCAATATAAACATACTTGTAAAGGCGTAATGTTAAGTATTAATCTAAATCATTAAGCATTCCAAGGTTGTAACTTTTCTTTTCAATAACATTTTCATTTACATACATGATAAAATTCAACAATTAAGATATTATTATTCTTATGAAATATATTCTAACTTTCACAGAAATATTATTTTAAGCATAATTACTTCAGACATGTAGTATCTACTTTTTGCCATCATAATATGACGTCATATAACTTTACGGAGGCGGTTCTCCATTCGACGCGTATGTATATAAGTTTCTATCACAATGATTTTCTTAAAGACTACTGATCCGATTTCAATGAGGTTTTTATTATAAAATGCGTTTTCCTTCAATAACTAACACCATATATACATACATATACCGTAACATTACGCCTTTATTGTTACAAGTGTTATACAGACGTGTCTATAATTTAACTAGCGACCCACTCCGACTTCACACGGGTGCAAACATATGACATCACAGTAGAAACTTCTAAAATTATTAGTGTTTCTTGATTAAATTGTCCATTAATTATACATAAAAACCTTCTTGAATTACTCTATCTATTAAAAAAACCCGCATCAAAATATATTGCGTAGTTTTAAAGATTTTAGCATACTACTTGGTGGTAGGGGTTTTGTGCAAGCCCGTCTGGGTAGGTACCATCCACTCATCAGTTATTCTACCGCCAAATAACAGTACTCAGTGTTGTTGTGTTCCGGTTTGAAGGGTGAGTGAGCCAGTGTAACTACAGGCACAAGGGGCATAAAATCTTAGTTCCCAAGGTTGGTAGCACATTAACGTTGTAAGGAATAGTTAATATTTCTTACAGTGTCATTGTCTATGGGTGATGGTGACCACTTACTATCTGGTGGCCCATATGCTCGTCCACCGACCTATACCATAAAACAAAAACAAAACATTTTAGCATACATAGGGACAGAGAAAGCGACTTCGTTTCTGAAATTTTGCTAAATTATACTAATTTTCGCTCATCTCCAATAACTTGGGCCGTGTCCACAGATAGGTGCGGCTCACCCTATCTGCAGCGTATATCGCTTGAGGCGTCAGTTCAGTAATTGATTGATACGTCCACTTCGACCCTCGATAAAAAGTTGTAGTCGCTTTCAAGAAGCCACGTCAAGACCTTAATTGCTTGATCAAATCTCTACCCTTAAAACATGGCGCAAGTTCAGTATATATAAGACTTTTTTTTATATATAAGACTTTTCATTTCATTAGATAAGTGTAGTTTCTTCTAAGAAATAATTATCCCTTTCAACGTCAGTATACTTCAATCGTGTGACAAAGATGTTATATCTTTGAGTCTGTGGTTATACTGACTCATTAATTCTTCAAACCGGAACATAACAAATTATTGCCAGTAGACTAAGTTAGGTAGGTTGCTACTGAAGTAAACTGGGTTTTTTAACATCGATGTTGTTATGGAGTCATATACTAAACTTAAATAAAATACTGACTCTTTGAATAATTTATGAATAAGTCTGTAATCGAAACTATTATCATTACATAGCATAAAACAAAGTCGCTTTTTCTATCCCTATATCTCTATATATGCTTAAATCTTTAATACTACGCAACGGATTTTGAGGCCTGTTTTAATAGATAGAGTGATTCAAGAAGAAGGTTTATATATAATATATGAACAGTTTCGTAAAGGAACACCGATAATTTTAGAAGTTTCTACTGTGACATCATATTATTGTACCCGTGTGAAGTCGGGTCGGGTTACTAGTTATGTTAATATAAACAAAATTAAAATTAAAATCAAAATAAAATTTATTCAAGTAGGTATTCATAAGTGCTTGTACTTTTACAAGCACTTATGACTCGTCATTTTACTATTAAGTGAAGCTACCACCGGTTCGGAAAGTAGATTCTACCGAGAAGAACCGACAAGAAATTTATTTATTTACTTAACATAAAAAATATAAAGTCATGTTAGTTAATACAATTATTTAAATTAATATATCCTGCTTGGAAGTCGACAGGTATCTTATATAATATCAACATTAACTCCACGATTTCTTTTTCATCTATAAAATCTTGTATCGAATAATATGCTTTTTATCCAATGTATTTTTTACAAACGATTTGAATTTACGAAACGGCAAAGTTAAAAATGTCTGCGGAAACAACTTATTTGTCAGTACATGAATTCGAAACAATTCAAAGACTGATGAATTAATTGAAGTTTCATCATAAACTACTCGATTCAAACCGTTTCGCATCGCATACAGGATGTGAAAAGCAATTAAAATGACGTTCAGTACAAATCAATTATTGCTCTCTGAAGGCACGTTTATTAATTGTTCTTAAATAAAAATCGATGTTTCCTTAAATTTCGAATAAGTATCGATTTCTAATTACCAATACGATTCCTTATCAATCAAAGATACTGTTTATCTTTTGCTCATTCATTTAAAATATCGTAATTAATATTCAATATAGTAATATTATTCAGTACAAAAAAGTCATATGTCAATTATAACATTAAGTAAATTGAAGAAATAGATCTTTCATAGTATTACTTTTGAGACGTTTACATAATACATCGTATTATTTTCAAATATAGACAGCACAATAAACAGATAATCTACAACAGGTACAAATAAATTAATTACATTATTAATGCTATTACCAATGTTAATAAGGTGTGTACTGTACCTAAAATATTTAAATATAGTAAAAAGTAAACCGAAATAAAAACATGTGACGTTGAAAATAAAATCATACAAAAAATAATTTGAGCATACGAAAAAGCCATTTGCATATCGACTTAACATTCAACAAATGCTGTGTACAGATAACATTTCGGTACAAATATAAGCCCAATCACGTTGTATCAAGTCACGTAATGGCTTGACCGTATTTGTCAGATTGGCTGATAAGTTCACCGCCGAGGCTACATTCAAAATCTGAAGCGGAATAAAAAGGTTACCCCCCATTATGCGGGACAACAATGGCCTCCTCTGAAAAGTAGCCGGATAGCATCTGCAACATAATAATAAAAGGTAACTGCGAATAGGTTTCCGGGATAAAATTTTATTGTGCAGCATCGACAAAGGATCAGATCCGGACAAAAGTCGGATCGCTTCGTGGGGAATAATTTACTCGAATTACAGAATTTAAGTAGATGACAAGTATTAAAGGGTCGCTACTGATATGTCTATTTAACGCATAAATTAATATTACATTATGATTCCGATACTTGAAGAGAAGAGAATTAATTTTAGTACTTAAAGTTTTGAATATAGGCATGTTATATTTGATAGTGCATTAGCGACGAGCAAGAGCAGTGATTTAACAACTATACTAAGTGAAGATAACGCCGGTTCGGAATGTAAAGAAGAACCGACATGAAACTCAATAGTTACTCTTTATCTTTTGCGTTTTTCATTATGTGCTCATCTATAATATAATAATAACTATATAATCAAGCCTTCTCCTCAAAGAGAGAGAACCACCAACAGTGGGACATTTACAGTTTGATATATGTACGTTTCTGTTTGAGTTATAACAGTATTTTGTTTTTGTTTTTATTTTTGATGTTTTCGGATGTAACTAAGACAGTGGTCCTCAAAAAATTATGTGCAATGAAAAATGTATGTTTCTTCAAAAATTAAGCATATTCTGGTGTTTGTCTGGGTTTGAACCCGCAATCATCAAATATACTCGTTCTAACCATTGAACCATCTCTTAACTATTAACTGTCATTATCATAAGTTATATGATTAATGAAATATAACTTCATTGTCATACATCTTCTATTTGTTTATTAAACAACGTCGCATCTCAAAAGCAAGTACCCTCGGATACCTTTTATTGTTTCAAAGGTTTTTTGTAGTAACGCTAAGCGCTTTGTTTATACAAAAGTGCTATTCGTTTACTGGGTTCTTGTATTATTAAACACATTTAGTGTGTAAATAGATCGACGCTTGTGTAACTAATTATTACCTCTTTTAAGATTTAAATGACTTTCTCGTGAATAAAGATTTGATCGTCTGAATGAAAGAGAAAGAAAATATTTCTGATCCATTCGATTGTCTTTTTACTAGTCTGATTCCAAACTTGAATTTGTCTAGATAATGAAAGTCTCGAAACATCAAACTCGAGTTTCTGACTTCACTTAGACACATATCTTCTTAAATTAAAATACCACCAATCGTTTTGAATTAAAGTAAAGTAAAGTAACAGCCTGTAAATTTCCCACTGCCGGGTTAAGGCCTCCTCTTCCATTAACACATGGGTTGCGAACACATTCCACCACGCTGTTCCAATGCGGGTTGGTCGAATGCACTTGTGGCAGAATTTCGATGAAATAAGACACATGCAGGTTACCTCACGATGTTTTTCTTCATCGTCGAGCACAAGATGAATTATAAACACAAATTAAGCACATATATATAGTGGTGCTTGCCTGGATTTGAACTCGCAATCATCGGTTAAGATGCACGCGTTCTAACCACTGAGCCATCTCAGCTCATTTTGAATTAAGAATTTAATAAACTTAATTTTTTTTTAAATAGGAGCCACTACAATAACGTATAAAAGTATAAGCTATTGTAGGTCATTATTTACGGCAACCATCAAAAGCTCGTGTTATTTAGAGCGCAATTTCAAGTATTCGAAATAATGAACCGATATGTAACGATTGCACAAGGAGAGCATTCGAACAATTCAAAGTCTTTCATCGTATCCGTTAGTTCATTTAACCACGAAGATTACAAAGACCTTTGTTATCGATAACGCAATGATTGTTCTATACGTAAATGTTGCCATTGGTAAAATTTGAAAAACAATTTTTGTTTTTTTTTTTTTTAACACACTTTTGTTTTTTTATGGTATAGGTTGGTGGACGAGCATATGGGCCACGTAATGGTAAGTGGTCACCATCACACATAGACAATGACGCTACAAGAAATGTTAACTATTCCTTACATCGTCAATGCGCCACCAACCTTGGGAACTAAGATGCTATGTCCCTTGTGCCTGTAGTTACGCGTACTGTTGTTTAGCGGTAGAATAGCTGATGAGTGGGTGGTACCTACCCAGGCGGGCTTGCACAAAGCCCTACCACTAAGTAAAGTTTGATTCTAATTCTATGAGTATTTATGACAGATAATATCTATAGTAATAAACGAATAGACTTTGATTTTGGATTGCCTTAGTGATATCGATAACGCAAGCATAAAATTATAACAGAAGACGCATTGAGTTTCAGAGGTTTTATGGTTTATATTATAATACTAGGGATCCGTCCGGATGTACACGGGTGTTTATTGATAAACAAATTGATATGATATGAATATTGTTTACAGCCTTCAGCACTCACGAACGATATAGCTTCTACCAGTGAAAAATAAATTGGAATTGAATCATAAGTTTCGGAGATAGCCCCTGCATACAAACAAAAAAAATACCTCTTTATAATATGAGCGTAGACAAGTGCGTGGTTTTTTTTTTTTTTTTTTTATTATTCTTTATTGCACAGATCAATCATGTACAAAGGGCGGACTTAACGCTATTACAGCATTTTCTGCCAGCCAACCCAGAATAGTGCAGGAGAGAAGTCAGTAGGGTGTGCACAGAAGTTAAAGAAAAATTAAAAAATATATACATAGCGATAGACACCTATAAATATATATAATAATAATACAGTAAATTAATTAAATCAATGTTATACATAATATAATATAAAATATATAAATATACATATACATAATATACATAAATATGCACAAACATATACACATATAAGTACATAAATATTTAACATATATACATAAATATATATACCTATATATGAATCCAATTATGAGAATGGTATTGATAAAAAGACATCACGCAGTGTTGACAGACGACAGATAAAATTGTTTTACTTGGCGCTTGAAGGAATCGCGCGATGGAGCTCTACGAATAGAATCAGGCAAAGTGTTCCAAAGCCGGGCTGCAACTAGAGAGAAAGAGTTGGAAACAAAGCCAGATTTATGGGAAGGTATGAAAAGGGTAAGGAATTGAGAGGATCGTAAGGGCTTATTATGAGTAGAGGAAAGAAGAGAAAATTTAGAGGATAAGTAAGTGGGAGCATTAGGGTCGGTAAGAATGGAGTAGAGAAGACATAGAATCCGAGTATATCTACGTTCCCGTAAAGGAAGCCAGTGTAACTGTTTCCTAAAACGAGAAACGTGGTCGAATTTGCGTAAGCTAAAGATAAAGCGAATGCCAGTGTTAAGGAGACGATTAAGTTGTTGCAGGAGTTCTTCCGACAGATCTAGATAGCAGGAGTCACCGTAATCAAGAATTGGAATCAAGAGGGTAGTAACAAGTTGGATTTTAGTTTCCATGGGCAAAAAATTTTTTAAACGCATCATGGAATGCATAGTGGCGTAAAACCTACGAGAAACTTCTTTAATATGTTCCCCCCAAGTGAGTTTACTGTCAATGATAATGCCGAGGTCTTTAACACTACTGCTGAACTCTATTGGTATATTATTATATCTTAGGCAGGGCAGAGTCAGAACATCTAGCTTAGCCAACTGTCTCCTGCTGCCTATAATGATGGCTTGACACTTGGATGGATTGACAGTGATACCATATTTAGCGGACCAAAGAGAAATGCGGTGGAGATTATCGTTTAGGGAGTTAATAGCCGCGGCAAGATCATTGACAGCAGAGTGTTCGTAGAGCTGCAAGTCATCGGCATACAGATGGTAGTGCGAAGTTAAAATTTTAGTGATGGCGTTTATAAAAACAGAAAATAACAGAGGAGATAATATGCCGCCTTGAGGAACACCGGCACTCACTTCGCACCAATCAGATTGTAGCTGACCAATGCGTGTGGATTGCCGGCGCCCTCGAAGATAAGAAGAAAACCATTCAACAGTAGATTCTGAAAAGTTAGCATGGGAAAGCAATGCAAGAAGGAGGTCATGGTCTACTGCATTGAAAGCATTGCTAAAGTCAATTAGCACGAGCACTGTGAGTTGCTGGTTTTCCATGGCAATACGAATATCGTCCGTGACTTTTAACAATGCTGTTGTTGTGCTGTGACCTGGGCGAAAGCCCGATTGGAGTGGATTGAATAAGTCGCATTTATGAAGGTAGCAAGAGATTTGTTGGTGTGCAATGGACTCCAGGATTTTGGATAAAAAGGGGAGGATTGTTATAGGACGAAAATGAGAAGGTAGCGAAGGATTTGATATTTTAGGGAGTGGGAGAACAAAAGCCTTGCGCCACATCTCAGGAAATGTACTCGTGGAAAAGGAGAAGTTTACGATGTGAGTTATGGAGGGAATTAGAAAATTGAGGATAAGGGTAATCATAATTCGACTTATTCCATCGCAACCAACCGCCTTAGATTTGATCGAAAGAATGGTTTTCTTAACATCATTCTCCGTAATAGGAGAAAAGTTGAAAGGTGGGGAAGTGATTCTAGGCAAGCCATGTATTTCAGAAAGCGTTGAAAGTTTAGTTTGCAAGTCGAGGACTGGAGGTGAAGAGAAGTGAAGATTAAGATTGTTTAAATCCAATTGAGATTGATCAGAGAAAGTTTGAGACTTGCCAATACCGAGGTTATTTAAAAATTTTAAAGCTTCCTCGGGAGAAGATTCACGTATTTTGTCAAAGATATATCGGCGTTTGAGCTTTCTACACAACTGGTTGCAGCGATTCCTTGCAGCTTTATAAGCTGACCAGTTGAGAGCAGAACGGTCCCTCTTATACTTACGGAAGGCTTTATCCCTCTTGACTCTCGCTTTTTTTAAATCGTCATTAAACCAAAGGTTTGAATTTTTTTTTATTTTAACAAGGCGTAGAGGCGAGTGTCGGTCGAATAATTGAATTAATTTAGAGCACAGAAAATGTAACTTCTCGTCAATTGACGACAACACCTCTATCTGCGTCCAAGGAATAAGAGTAGCATCTTCCAATAACCTATCGAGATCTAGGTAACGGTAGCTTCGCAGCAGCAGCATCTTGGGTTTGGGCTTAGGTGATCTGAATTTAAAGGAGGCGAATATTAGATCGTGGTGAGAGAATTCCGGCGCTGAAAACTGACCAAATTTAGAGACCAAGTCACCTTTAGACGTTATAATTAAGTCTAAGAGACTGTCGGGACCGTCGATTGGGTGGTGTGTTGCAGCGAGCGGTAAAACCTGGAGGTTAAAGGAGTCTAGTAAGAATCTGAGCTTAGACGACCGATAATTATTCTTGATCAAACAGGTGTTGATATCCCCCATTACAATAACATTAGTGTACTTAGGCATCAGATTCTCGAAGAGGGACTCAAGAGAAGAAAAATAATTGATATTGGGGGGACAATAGACCACTCCAAGGGCTATCTTGGTGCCTACATCTATCTCGATGAATAAATATTCAGATGATGCGTTATACTGGGAAGTTGATTGACAGATAAGTTTGTAAGGGATGTGACTTTTTAAATATATTGCAACACCCCCACCAGTTTTTCCGATTCGATCATTCCTGATTAAGATGTAATTAGGTATAGAAAAAGAAGTAGAAAGAAGAGAAGGTTTTAACCAGGTCTCGGAAATAAGAACAGCATGAATGGATGCCTGGTTAAATGTAGAAAAGAGATCGGAAAAATGACTTGGAACACTTTGTGCATTGATGTGACAAATATTTAAATTCTTACGAAAATGTGAGAATTCATTGGACAGTAAATCTCCAAGTAATTGAAAATTATCATCAGTACTGAGAAAAGATATGTCGTCATCATCATCTCTTGCAGAATAAAATGATTCAGAGCTTGAATTCATAATGCATATACAAAAAAATATAATATACTAAATAAAATATATATTTATATAATAATATATTTATATATAACAAATATCTAAATCTACTTATATGAAATCAAAGAATTAAAAAAAAAAAAACTAAAATAAATCAAGTAGATTGACTAGACTAATCATACACATTCTGTTGGCTCACAACAATTCACTTAAAATACGTAACTAATGAGAATTACTAAAATATATAAGCAAAAAAAAAAAAAATACAATGCACGTTAAGGTCTAGAAACCATGTACCTAAGTGAGTTACAAAAAAGTTTGCTCATCCCAAAAACACAAAAGTTAAAATGGATTAATAATAATTATAGTTGTTTAATAATAGTAAAAAGAAACACATGTAAATAAAACTTTGTAAATAAAAAAATTCGTAATAAAGTAGATATTAAAAAAAATATATATATCCATCATGCACATGAAAGCTAAAATACATTCGTTTACCATAATGACATGACTATATAAAAAAAAGTAATTTTATCCATTTAATTGTAGCTAACGAATACAGATTGAGAAACATGTATCTAATATAAAATAAATAAAATGTAAAAAGGAACACTTCTAATAAAATATCTATAGAGTAAGAGCGGCATATTTGGGATAAATGTTTTTTTTTTTTTTTTGCGAATATCTTTAAACAAGAAACAGCATAGTTCGAACAAGAATGCGTTAAATTATTCTTAATTTTCTAGATATCGAGCTATTCCACATTGGTTTCGCACGCCTAAAAATAAGGTTGTTTACGTGATAAGCGTAAAGCTTAAATAAATCTGTGATACATATTTACAAATTAACCAAGACTTAATTATGACACGCTAAGGAAATTAAGCTGTCACGTTTTCAATCTTTAATAACATATTTAATGTTACAAACGTAAAAATGTTTGGTTGGTATTTTAATTCGAAAATTAATAGTTACTTCATTTTTGATTAAACCTAGATTGCTTAAAATGTATTTACTGGCAATTACATCTGCATCGAAATATACCTTGGTATCTTATAATAGATTCGATTTTGGTTTGGTTCCAATAATATTGGAACAAATGATTGTTCGTGAATTAATATTCGATTATAAATAAAGATATTGAAATTGTTTCTTAGGAACCGTTTTACTGTTACGAAATTTCGTAAAGACTTCATCGTATTTCCTTCTATAGGAAATTCATTGTTTTTGTAAAGGTGGTGTGAGTGGAACACTTTGCTCGAACTAGGAAATGGAAGTCGGTAGACCGCGTAGACAGCTATAATTTATGGCGCTCGCTCGTACAGATGGTGCAATAGATTACCACTGGCATATTGTTGCACACCAATTTGACGTTTATGACAGAGTCTTAAGGAACAATATTGTTTGAAAAATATTGACAAAGTAAACGTTAAATTCAGGGCTGTACTAAATTGCAGTGCGCCACACTATTTTCTTATTTATTTCAAGTTTAAGATTAATGTTTTATAATATTTTAGTTTGATATGTTTATAAAATTATACCTTTGTAATGTCTTGAATGTTTCATAGTTTATAAACATAGCATAAATTATATTAATTTTAATCGATGATTTCGGGTTCAAAACCAGGCTATCTCCACTATATGTATATACATGTGCTTAATTTGTGTTATAATTCATCTCGTGTGCGGCGGTGAAGTAAAACATCGTGAAGAAACCTGCATATGCACTCCACCAACCCGCATTGGAACAGCGTGGTGGAATATGTTCCAAACTCTCTCCTGGCGGGAAGGAAGAATGGGAGGGAAGGCTTAGCCTAGCAGTTGGAAATTTACATGTTGTTACTTTCCTTTCCTTTTTTTACTTTAGCCGCTGATTTTGTGTGTACACACCGTGTTAGGAAATAAAATATAGTAATTTCGATGTTGTGTTACGGTGTTGTGGCTGATTAACCAAAATATGATTGTTAGCAGTTCGTTAACGTCGTAAGCTTCGATGCCCGGTTTAATGGGCGAAAATTATTTACAATTGGTTGATTTACACCAAATATTAATATATTTTAGAACTCGTTCATATGGCATTTAACAAAATTCTATATTGTTCACTTGTTTTTGTAAGCATTTTAAATGTAGACGTACATAGTTATTTATAATGTGCATTATATTCATGTTCACAAAACAACGGCAAATATAACTTTGTACATTCAGTAATTTATGGTGTGCTTATGTAAATATTTTGTTAATTAAAGTGCAATTAATTATATGTAACTAAGTATATACATAAATGCATACCTATCTCATGTCTATTATATATTTTGCAGATGATTCAGTTCGGCTTGTCAAATATTTAGTGGAATCTTGACATAAATACAAAATGTTACTAAAATATTTAAATTTATAATTTCCCGTATTTTGTTGAGTATTTTTCCTTTAGTTTTTTTTTTCGTAAATAATATACATTTTTATTATTATTTAAAACCCAGGAAGAACTTATAATTGGTATGACAAACAGTACTTACTTACAAATTAATAAATACTTGACAATATAATTAAATCAACTAAGCTATTTGTATGTACTGTCTGTCTCTTTCTATACATAAGTTTGGTTCAAAGTATTCTATATAAATAATTACAGATAAGTAATTGACAATAAATATAATAACCAGCCTATAAATGTTTCTTAGCTGGGTAAAGGTTTTGAAGCTCATTATTCTATCCAGCTGTTCCATAGCAAGTTGGTTACACCCATGGCATATTAGTAAAAATCTATACATGCAAGTATCGTAACGGTTCACAATATGACTACACGGGTATATAATTAATATAAATTAGGCACAAGAAAAGTAGTAGTCAGATTGAATCCACACTATTTAATCAAGATAAACGCGTATTGAAGACTATTATAAGGTTGACAGTCGGTTCAATTTTATATTTTATAGAGCTGTTCTCGATAAGCTAGATAATAGAGCTGAGATGGCCCAGTGATTAGAACGCGTGCATCTTAATCGACGATTTCGGGTTCAACCCCAAGGCAAGCACCACTATGTGTATGTATATGTGCTTAATTTGTGTTTATAATTCATCTCGTGCTCGTCGGTGAAGGAAAACATCGCGAGGAAACCTGCATGTGTCTAATTTCATCGAATTTCTGCCACATGTGCATTCCACCAACCCGCATTGGAACAGCGTGGTGGAATATGTTCCAAACCCTTTCCAAGCAGTGGAAAATTTACAGGGTGTTACTTTACTTACTTTAGCGCTGTACTCAGTGATGGGTCACCCTTAGTCATGTTTGCTACATCTAGTCACGCACGTTGATGTGGGTGAAATCTGTAAATGGGTGTAAAGAGCTCAATTATAACGAGTGCCCGTTGATTACAGTAACTCTTTGAGTGAACACTCCATCGTAAACAGATATTATAATTAAAAGTTCCATGTTTTTTTATGGAATAGGTTGGCGGACGAGCATATGGGCCACCTGATGGTAAGTGGTCACCATCACCCATAGACAATGACGCTGTAAGAAATATCAACTATTCTTTACATCGTCAATGTGCCACCGACCATGGGAACTAAGATGTGATGTCCTTTGTACCTGTAGTTACACTGGCTCACTCACCCTTCAAACCGGAACACAACAATACTGAGTACTGTTATTTGGCGGTAAAATATCTGATGAGTGGGTGGTACCTACCCAGACGGGCTTGCACAAAGCCCTACCATCATGTAAATGTGTGTGTTTTATTTATAGCTTGCTATACTTCCTATCAAGTGTAATAGTTACATGAAGCTTTTATTTAATACTAGTTGTTGACCGCTGTTTCGCTCGCATTATTGGTGTGGTTGTCAGGTGGTTGGTAATAAGTAACCTATGTCTTTCCTTGGATTTTAAATTTGCGTCACGCCAAATTTTATCAAATTTGGTCATTGGTTTGGTCGTGAAAGAACGACAAACGGACAGACAGCGTAGCTTTCACATTTATAATATTTTAGTATATTAAACATAGTTCTATTTGTTTATACGGCGCAAACCAGTAGATATTTCATATATCATAATTATATTTAAGTCACATTACAGCTAGTAAGTAGTGATCCTCAAGCAAATGCATTTGATAGTTTTTGACTTGATCCCGTTCTGACATATAGCCACAACCTTGGGACTTTGTCGTACTATACGTAGTGATAAGTAAACTGTTAGCAAATGGTATCTCTTATGGTAAAGTAAGACATGTCATACACTGGGAGTATAAAAATTGTTAATTAAGCTAGAGAACTTAAATGCTAATATGTCCCTACTTGCCCTTGTAAATGAATTACAACATCATAATTAGGTAAATGTATAATATTCTTTATGTATGATTATTTCAGGGGTGAAGTTAATTGTCAGCGGTTTTCTTTTATATTTTTATAGGAATTTAACAGACAGAATATTTTGATCATTTATTTGTCCATTGATATTGTATGTATTTGTATAACGATTACAATTTCATCGTTTATTTAAAACGAACGTTTGACCTTTGAGATATGTTATATACATACCTATGTATGTTTGTTGAGCTCTTGGCAGCGTTTAAAAACGGGTGGCGCGGGGCGTACAGTGCGGCGTACAAGCCTATAGGAGGAGCGCTTATAACGACCAATCAACGTCGACTGTTCAAGGTCAATCGTGCAACACAGATTAACGCCCTGATATTAAAAAAAAAGTCACAAAATTTAAATGTCATAGGTCAATAGAAATATTAAAGAAGTTACGGGTTTTTATTTCCTTTTTGAATTGAGCTTTATCGTAGTAAATTATCTGCTTAGCTCTGGGTATCAGTATTATATGCAACTGAAAAAACTCAGTACACTGTTGATATGCGACCATTATTTTCTTTGTGTGTGCCACATACAGATACATAGATCAATTGAAATTTAATTTAAATACTCACCATTCTTATTCGAATACCTTAAGTTGACAGTAACATAACTGGTGAGATTGATCATTTTATATTTAAATGTACTTATGGGAAAAATAAGATATATTATTCGGTACAACATTAAATAGATTATAAAAATCTTGGAATGAGTAGTATATTTTAATTTAAGGTATACTTTATTTATTTCGATGCATAGATATATGATATAGATAGATTCAAAAGTAGAATATTTTGGATTATGATAAACTTAAAATTACATTTAAAGAGTATATTAAAATATATTTCTAAATTAATAAATATCTAGCTAATGATTATTTTATCCGTAATGATAGCAGACATAAAACAGATGACACACGACTCCCTTCAGACGATAAAAGTAACCCAAGCTGACGCTAGGTTAAATCTGACTAAAGAATATTGAAATTTAACGTAATTTCTAGAAAAATCCTTGGCGCTAGTCTCGATTTACATTCGGTCACCGCGCTTTTACGTCACATTCATAGCCGCTGGTCTGTCACTTCTTACATTGCGGATTTTCATTTATGGATATATTTTTTACTGCATTTTTATAATAAATTTTATTTACTAACAGAAATATTTTGAAAATATTCATTTGAGAATGCCCAAAATAAAAGCGCGTGAAACGTAATACACGTGGCCGAAGTGAAACCTTTTTTCAGACAGAAACGTGGCATTCTTTGACCTTGAAACTTTTCTACAAACAAAGGTATCGCCTAAGAAATTACAGGCACATAGGACATAACATCTTAGTTCCCAAGGTTGGTGGCAAAAGTACAATATTGTATCCGAGTCAGAACTCCTTGATTCTCTTAAAAAAATCTTATAATTAAAATAATTTACGATTTTTACTTACCCGTTGTGTTGAAAATATGATATAATATGCCTCAGTATAAAACTGATCACAAATCTTTAGAACTAGGTTGAAACTCCAAATCGGGCTAAGAGTTATTGTGATTTTTTTAATATTGAGTTAATGCCTCAAATTTGTACGTTCGAATGTGTACTCATGGATCTTGGAAATCCATGCAAAGGTCCTGCTCCCAAACTCTTGCCAGATTCCCTTTCCCTTACGAGGTGAGCGAGGTAATAGATATAATGTGTGTAATTTCGGACAATTGTGAACTATAATATGACCTGCGTAGTTATCTGGCCTTGCTTGATATAAGCCGCTGTGATTGATTTCGGTCAGGTCCTCCTACAGATGGAAGGTACATTACTAAGATGACCTTAGGCTGATGCCTAGACGATTCTCGAGGCTGCAATGATAAATGTCTCAAGTAAAATGGACTGTTTATTTTAAGATTGATAAGCTTTTTTGTTTTTTATTATATTTAAAAATATATCGAGATCTTTCTATTTCACAGAATGTGATTGGAACACTTTGAATTTTTCCATTCATTATGTTTCTGTTACGAAATAATTATTTTCCATATTTACAACAACGCTTACCCATGGGCATTGATAGCGAAATAAAAACTCTTTGGAGGCACGCAGGCGCGCTCGTAATAAATATAACGTCCATTTCGCTAAGTTCTAATTAATTAAGCGCCGAGGGAGCCCAGTATCGCAAGGGATCGGATAACTAAAAACATTTTTCCCTTGAGCTATTTGCTACTCAAAAGAAATTCCTGTCGGCAAACTATTTTCTGAGAGTAGTGTAGAATAACCCGAACGAGATGAGAATCGTGTTATCTTTTCTGTTTAAATAATGAGATATGATGTAAAAATGTTTCATATTTAAAATACTCAAGAATATTTTAATTATACGAAGTCTGTGTATAATGTATACAAAAAGGGACTATTTTGATGTCTGAAGAGCTTTTCCTTAATAATTTCACTGGTTAAACAAAATTTGAGGCAACCATACCACGCGAAATAGCACTAAATAAACATACATACCATCCCTCGTTTTAAATAAAAATAATTTGTTACTGTATTTGTGGTTGGATTTAGAAATTATACCTATATTCTTCCCAGGTTGCTTTTACTGCATATTCATTCATTCACATATCAACGCTGGTAGGCATTAGTTGGTTCACATAAGTGTCAATCGTTATAAAAACCAAAAACCCCATCACTTTATATTTTTGTAGTCGAGTGTAAAGATTCGTAAGCCAGTGAAGTTGTAATACATATAACATAAGGTGACCTGATGACCTCATGTACATTACGCGTTCAGATCAAATATGGAAAAATACCAAAATTAAACTGCGACATCGAAAATCTTTACTTGTATACAAGACAAGACAATTTGGAAAATCAAATACAGTAAGAAAATGAAAACTGATAAATCCGAAGAGAATCAGAAGCTTATCCCATTCTTCGTGCTCGTAGCTCGAAACCAATTTAGAATTGCAATATCAATAATCAATTGGTGCATCCTTGGCGCATGTTCAAGTCTATTACGTGCGATATAAGTACATTCAAATGCATTGCCGATCATTTTGCGAGATACATCTGTAGGATTTATTCACTGCTCGCACTTCGCAATAAATTCTGGATCATTATATATTTTATCACTGACTTCAGGTTCAATTACAGAAGCAATAGCATCTATTAACATTATTATTTAATTGCTGTTAGCATTTTGTTTTGATAACATTTCTGAATCAAATTTAGTTACTAATTTTATTCAATGAAATGTAGTCTAAATTTGTTTATCTTATTTGGTTCAAACATTTTCCTTTCTTTTACGGTGGAAATATTTCGCTATATTGACAATCGTCGCGTAGCAGACGCATTTGTCTTTCACACGCAGAGAATTTCGAAGAAACAAGACGATAATAACTATCAACTTCCACATTTGGCAGTCCGCTATCTACATTCGTACGGACAAGTAAATAACCTTAGCAGGTAATTTGTAAATTGATTCCTGGCGCCGGTTTGGCACTGGATCGGCCGCAATCCTCCATTGTGTCCAGCGTTCTGTACATTTGCATAAACGTAGATGAGATTGCTATTAGGCTTAGTGTAGATAACCCAAAAACGTTGTGATAAAATGCAATGTAAGTTTTTGAATTGCGATTAAGTTCTGACTACTAACTACTAAGACTATTTTATCGCATCTTCGATGGGTAGTTGAATTATATCTAAATATTTCAGAGTGTGTGCAAGCCGCCGTTTGGTCGAACCCTCTCATAAGTTATTCTATCGCAAATGTAATTAAATGCACAAGGGACATAGCATGATAGTTAGTAAGGGGTACAATGTGGGTAAATAGAATGGCATTTTTTACAGTGTCACTGTTAATGGGTGGTGGTGAATGTGCTCAGGTGATAAGTGGAGCACTTATCACCTGAGAATATTAATGAATACGTCACGTTTATTAAAATTGGTGCGCAAGAATTTGTTACATATTTTAACACAGGATTTTTTACAATGTATAATTCCAAGTTGCTTGTTTACTTATCTTCTAACTGCTGTTGTTACTTTCAAGTTATAGCTCCATATATTATAATAATCTTATGGTCTGCTAAAAATATGTGCCGAAAAGAAAAAATGCAATAAAATATATGGCAAAAAAATAACGTATTTTCTTTGTTGCTGACTCACGCAACTCACGCAAAAGGTTTTTCCCGTTGACCTAGAACTTTCAAAGTTGGCACGAAGGAATATGACATAAATTTAAATTACACTAAAAAAAGTGTATGTTATTAAATTGGATCTACATAGATATACGCTTTACGAATTTTCAATATCAGATGAAGGTCATGTCATTTAAGTAATTTTTATTTATTGTATACATTTGTATAGAAACGTTTACCGATTGGTATGTCTCCCCAATTTCTGTCAAGGTGATTATTCTAAATAAATTGCACAGGAAATATGGGAATAATACACATAACCGATTGGTATGTCTCCCCAATTTCTGTCAAGGTGATTATTCTAAATAAATTGCACAGGAAATATGGGAATAATACACATAACATATGCATGCAAGTGTGTGCGGAATCATAATATAAACGAGAAGTCTAAATACTGAAAATCCTAACTGTTTTGTTCTCAGAATTTCGTTGGCCATTATTCGAACCATCTTTTATTCTGACCTGTCATAAAAAATAAAAATAGAGTAAAGTATACCAAGGGAATAGTGAATTAATAGCCCAAATAATGTTTAGATAATTGTTTTTCTAGAAAAAAGTTTGCAATTCATTTGAAATCAGCAATGTTAGTTAATCTATTGTACTTATCAAGATTAAATATACAATAACAAACTTTTGAGAAGTTTGATTATTTCTTCCATCAAACAGACGTTATTATGGGATATACATTCTAATTAAGTTTCAAGTCTTTGATATTACCGTCGGCTACGGTCATGTCCTTTATCTCTAGAATTAGCAAAAGAGCAAAGGTCGCTTCAACTGACGACAGGGCTTACTAAGACTTTAGAAATTGTATTGCTCAAATGCAAGTTAGAACTAGAACGACGATTACTTTGTGGGTAGGCAATTAGGAATGTGAGGAGGATTTCAGAAGACGTACATATCTTTAAATGTAACATAGAGCAACTAGTTCAAGACTTATTCATCTTTTATATATGTTTCAATACGGAGGTGATGATTTGATACTTTAAACATATGAGTTATATTATTTTCTTAATGATCCTGTAGAATATAATTTGTATTAATATTATTAATGTGAAATTCTGACTGTCTGCCTTGAAAGAGGCATATACATAGGCACTGTAACATCTGAAACTAAATTAAGAAGCTTGTGAATTAACAAGCAAGCTTGAACTGCAAATAATCATAAAGGTTACTTTTTGCATAGCACGTATAGATGAAGAGTATCACAAACATAATTTATTAGAAAATTTATTGGAACATCTTCCAGGATCCAATCCATATGTTAAATAAAAATGTAACCGTATTCTTTCCTAGATATCGTACTAGACACCTATAAAATGATAAATAAACATCCCGCGGGATATACATAAAATTGTCATAAAGTATCTTGGTATCTTTATTGCCCTAATGCAGACTTAAGACATTTTGCATTGCCTGTTATTTGGGTAAGTAGCCAACGTGGATTATGCTGAAGATATTTTTCCGAGAACTTAATTCAGCTGTGGGATACTTAAATGTTGCCTTTGTAACGATATTCTAATGAAACATTTATTAAATGCAAATTTTATACAAGTTATCTATTTTCCAATTTTGAAAAAAAAACTACTCGCCTATCAGGATATATACTTGGAAGTAATTCGATATGATTAACAATATTTGTAACAAACAAATACCAAAAGCACATTAATAAATATGACCTCATAAATTCTGTCAACAAACATATACATATTTTTAATATCCAAGAGGTAGTTTTGGATATTTACCAATTTAGCGAAAACGTACGAGTAAGATATAAATTTAGGCAGAATTTTCCATCATCTTTATGTGTTCGGTAATAAAGGCGGGTCCAATTTGGATCGAAGACTTAATCCGATCGTAAAACACTATCCCGAAATAAGCGAGCCGATAGCAATCGGCAAAATGCTGAGGTGTGGCGTAATACCATCCATAGTTTTCATTGGTGATTTATTCTTGGCCTTTCTTTGGTATGTGGAACTGTTAAGGCATAATATCAGCCTAGTTATTCAAATAGAATGAAGACTGTTGATAAAGGTTGATTGTATGAGATTGTTGTCAAAATGGAATTGCATGAAGATATTTTACTGGAAAAAATTAAATGTCGTAAATTGTTTAGTTTTTATTAAATATGAATTAAAATTGAAACCTTATTAAAGAGTTATAATGCCGTGTTTTAAATTAAATCAAATCAAATCAATTTTATTCAAGTAAACTTCACAATGAAGCGTTTTTGAACCGTCAATAATCAAATACTACCACCATTTCGGAAAGCAGCTTCTAGCGAGAAGAAACGGCAAGAAACTCGCATAGTTGCTCTTTTCAAATAAACACATTTGCACAACAATGCTGTTATTGACAGTAATTAGCGTCCTATCATGGAACCCGAGCCTAACTCCAGGCGTTTCTTTCTAAAAAGCTAAGCTTTTTGCCCAAAAAACCGGTTCAGTTTATACATTGCATTGTATTGAAAAATTATTATTAAATTTTAAACTGTTCAAACTGTTGCCATGATCCCAAAAGCCTGACATTGCCAATGTTCTACCAACCGCGAAGAATACAGATATTACGTCTTTTTAATAAAACGAACTTGTCGGTCACAACCTTTAAAGAATATCGAAAGAGTTTTTACTTCGTTAGTTTTATGAAATACGTATTTTTCTTGTAAAATTTTGATCTTGTTAACGTGATATCGTAGTTCTATTACCAATACCATCGAGCTGGCTTACCCGTTCCCCAAGCTCCAACCGAAATTTTATGGAAAAAAAATCAAGCATATCGATTTCCAGCATCAGCCAACTTGAAACTTTTGTCTTTATATGAATTCTCACGTCTTGGGAAAGTCCCACTTGACCGAGCCAAAAGTCCGTAACAACTAAGAAGTATTGGGAACTTGTTCTGAATTTTATGGATGAGCAAAAAACGGTGTATTTCATTTGTTTTAAGCGTAGTGTTAGATAAGTTGCTTTCGTTACAAAAAACTTTTCGTTAAAGCATCATGCAATATTCATGAATATGTTCATATAATCTTAGACTTTGCTTATAATTTAATATACTTTCAACTCTCTAGAACTGCAGCATAACATGAAATAGCCTATATTCATGTTTTATTATTATTTCCAAATGAACCGTAATATCTTTTTCGAATAAAATCGAGGTGAGAAATGTCACATTATTTTGTTTATCACGTCGAAGATTGTTGTACCGAAATCCAAACAAAGGCATATGAAATTCTGCTCGATCGCACACAACAAAGAACTTTTCTCAGGTGAAGCAAAATGTAAAACAACCACACTCTTCTTTCCAAACCGAAAGTGTCGCTATATTCGGGAACTCGCAAGTCGTTTGGAAAACTCCGATGCTGTGCCAAAGTCTCACGAGAACAATTCTTGCCCGCTTGCCGGAATGTACTTCGAAACATGTTCCAAAACTTTTAATATAATGCTGAGGTAAATTTTGCATACATCGGATATGATGGAACATATGACCTTCTTTTATGACAGCGAGACGTCATTTTGAGAATATTTGTCCATGTTTGTGTAGAAAGAGATTTATAAGGTTAGAAATGTAATAGTGCTAACAAGATAATAGGTTAGCTGGCATACTGCTTTGCATTGCAGTTTAGCTTTTATGGATTCACTTGAACGTTAACGTAAAACGGAATTTAAATCGTGAATATCACCCGTTGCTACTTTCTCACTTAGTATTTTAACGCCTTAATATTGCTGTTGATTTTAAAATATTTGTATAACATTTTACTTTGATTTTGCTGCCTTTTGGACGAAAATAGCCTTTTGTCACTGAGTTTGTATGTGCTTATTTCCTGTTTATAATTCATCGTGTAATCGACCGTACAGGAAAACATCGTTAAGAAATCTATGGCCGTAGCCAAGCTGTGGAACATTTACAGACTGTTGCTTTAGTTTAATTTTGAATATAGTTACAGGCACACAATATTTCAAATCTATTGGCACTTAAATATATGCATTAGGTGCATTAGGATAGTACGCCAAATATTAGTCTCGATTTATTATGCGAATTGAAGCCTAAAACGTACGGAACGTATCAATAAAGTTTCATTATGATAAAACAATTATACCAATATGCTCCAAATGTCATTTACATAAATGCCAAAATTGATTGGCCGAATATCCGATGAATGTCAATAGATGCTGATTAATACGCTAATTCTGTTTACATATCGTTTGAACGCTCGAAAATAGATGAAATATTTTAGTTCATATTTACGGCTTAGACGTATTAGTGCAAATTTTTCACTTTTTGGCCAAAATTAATAATCAGTAATCCAATTATATTGAAATATCTTGTTACAAAGTATTTATAATTAAACAAAACATTACAAGATTTACTGAACACAAGAATCGTGTTTATACAAAAAGCGAATTACATTTTCGTTCAAAGAAATTAACAACCTAAAAAGGTTCGCCACTAACAAGTCGATCGGAAAGGCTTGAAGTTCGCGTGTACTGTCAACTGACCGCAAAATGCATCCCGATTCCAACCACACCTCGTTTTTGTCCATTACAACTGACCGTCTAACGAAATACATTGCAGCATGAAGCATTCTGGAATGCTTTTTCATTTACTTGAATTAAATTAATACAAAGTTAACATTGCGGATGATAATCTATATAGTTTTGGACTTTAGGACTCATTCATCTTATATCAAAACGTTTTCATTATTATTCAACAACAACAGCATCTAAATTTCCCACTGCTGGGCTAAGGCTAAGGCCCACCCCTTTTGAGGAGAATGTTTAGGAACATATTCCATTTATTATTCATGACGTAATTAATGTATGTTTTAACGTCACTTCAGCTTTTTATATTTCTAATATTTATTAAAAACATTGTACCCTTTATGTTGTACTACATATTATTTTATTAGAAGTACGCACGTGATTGTAATAATTATACAAGTTGATATAGAGATAAGAAAAGTTAAAAATCTAGTTTGAGACACTGTTATTAACTCGAAATTTACAATTTTTTTTTTTATTTTAGTATTTCAATGAGGTTTTATTTAATTTTTTTTTAAATATTATAATGTAGCTATAAAAAATACAACTATAACTTTGTTATTATTATATATGAGTGTGTATATTATGTATAAATCAGTTCACTTACGAAGGCTTCTGCACCCTAATTTATCTACGTAGTCTAATATCATCACAAATACAATATAGTTTTTTTTTGTTGTTTTTTTTTTTACAGAATAACAATCATTCATAGTATACAAGAAAAATAGTCGGGTATTTAAATGTATACAATTAACCCACAATATATTTTTTTGTAAGAATAAAACACCGCTAGTAATTAATGGGTCAGGCTTCACTATTTTCAAATTGGCACTCCTTCAAATCACTTAATAAGGATTGCCAAAGTAGTAAAATCGTGCCGTTCGTTTTAACAGCTTAGAACGCCGGATACGATAGTTTAGTCTTTTGTTCCGTTGTGATTTAGGTTAGGAAATTAGGTAAAAAGGTGCTCTTTTAGTGGCGGTTTCGGCTTAGGTCAAGTCGATAGTACAGCGCTTTTTTGTATCGGTTTTAATAAACATTTATTATATGGTTATAGCCGTTTTCTTTACCCTTTTCCAAAAATATATCAAAGCGTTACAACGTTGTAAAATATTTATGTCTTATAATGTTTAATTACTTTATTATGGCTATAACTATATTTGATTAGGTTTCGCTTAGAGGTATGAAAGAGAAAGGATGTAGACGATCAGATGAAAGAAAAGTCACGCTCTCTGTAAAAAGATTGAGACGCGGGCACAAAAAAGAAGTACCATAATTGCTTCAGTTCTGTGATGATAAAAGAGATAGAGTGGGTTCTACTGATTTTTTAGTGCGTAATCTGGTGTGCAAGTACGTACCAGGCGTTCTTGACTCCAGCAACTTACACACACCAGGAAACGGTGTTAAAACTATTTCCAGCTCGGAAATATTATATACACATCGCGATATATTGCGACTTTACCTTGGGTCGTCCGCCAATGTCGAGACAACTATTTGATTAGATGTTAAGTCATCAAGCGATCCGTATCAACGTTTTATTTAAATCCATTCAGATATGATCTTATTAAAAACTTGAACAGGTAAATTTCTAGAAAGATCAGTACATTTTTTTAATAATGTCTTAGCTATAGATAGCACGTTTAATGAGAAAGCATATATAAAAGTTATACAGGCCTTGTAGCTTAACGCTGCCTTCAAAAATGAAACATTACCTAACCATAAATGGAAACTAATGTCGGAAACTGTAGGATACTCCTTTGACAATTATGAATTAAATAGTCATTTGTAATTTAAATATATATCGAATAAAGTCGGGCTGTTGAGCTAGTTTTAGTATTTCAGAGATTTTTTTTAAGTAAACTCTAAAGTCTTCTTGTAATGAGTAATAAGTTTTTAACACTGCTTTTTTGACAAGATCTTTTAGTAGGTCAAGATATATATAATATCGCTGTAAACATATTCTGAAGCAACTGTAAGTATACCCACTTTATTAAAAACATCCCTGAGGGAGTATCGGGCTAGTTATTAAATATACATTGTTTGATCTTATACATGAATGTCTCAAAGCTAAAGGTCGCGGCCGATTTATCTGTTTTTAGATTTTTAACCCGCTGAAAATAGATGCTAGAGAAATAGTTATTGATTTTACCATCTTGAATGTCCGTTACATTTTCTCGGTTTATATTGCATAGTTTATCTATTCTTCTAAAAATATATTTAAGTTTTTTATTGTATAAGTAAGAGGACGGAAAAACAGAAGTACTGATGGTAGGAGCTCTAAGAAATATTAGCCATTTCTTACATTGCCCATGTACTACTAATCATGGTAACTAAGATCTTACGCTACTTGTGCCTGTGGTTCCATTTGTTCATTAACCTTTGACGTCGGAACACAAATTTATCAAGAACTAGCCGTGCCCGCCAACTTGTACGCGTTTGAATTCGATAGACTAAGAAAAATTGTAAAAAATGATATTTTGGTATAAGTATCGTCTATATATAAATAAATAAATAAATATAAATATGAGACAACATCACATACATTACTCTGATCCCAATGTAAGTAGCTGAAGCACTTGTGTTATGGAAATCAGAAGTAACGACGGTACCACAAACACCCAGACCCAAGACAACATAGAAAACTAATGGTAATCTACATCGACTCGGCCGGGAATCGAACCCGGGACCTCAGAGTGGCGTACCCATGAAAACCGGTGTACACACCACTCGACCGTGGAGGTCGTCAAAATATATGCATGTGGCATTAGGTAAAAGAGGGCTATTTTGATATTACAAACAGACACTCCAATTTTATTATTATCTTCTGAGTAGGTTGTTGCTGCTTAAACAGACTTTCACACAGTTCTAAAAAAATGTAAAGAAATAATCGATTTAGTTAAGTTTGTAAATATACTATAAAAGAATATTATTTATAAAAATTAGATCTAAGAGCTAGGTTGAAAAGATTTACAACTCTTTCATATCAGTCACCACGAAACAAATCCACAGTTTGAAAATATATCGTACTAAACAACATTCTCCATAGTTTTGAACGAGTTAATAATTATCATCCTCCTGCCCTTATCCCAATATTATTTGGGGTCGGCGCAGCATGTCTTCTCCTTCCATACTTCTCTGTCAGACGTCATCTCACAAGTAATATTATTTCTAACCATATCGTCTTTCACACAATCCATCCATCGTTTCCATCCCATATCCATCCACATCTATGCTCAATGCCTTCCTCACAATATTTTCCTCATTCGACCGAGTTAACCAAAACATGTAAAATATTTAAATATTGATTGTATAAATCTTCAAGGCGTATAAGTTTTATGAATTCAGAAACATTGATGAAATATTTAACGCGCTGTACTTAAGCCGGTTGTCAAGTACAGGAACGCTAAGACCGGGGAAAGTTCATAGAGTTCCCCAGTTCATGCTAAGTTCGATTAGCAACTTAGTCTGCGTTTTGGCAAATACACTTAACTTTGACAATATTTACTCGCGAATTCATCCTTTAATTGGATTTTGATTTACTGTCAACTATGCGTTCGTTGTATATTGTGTGGCAGTATCATCTGTCGTCGGTATAATAGAAGGAATGATGATCATAAAGAAAGTCTTTAAATAACTTTGTGGATCATAGGTTGACTCTTCTTTTAAGAGACTTCACTCCGAGATCCCGGGTTCGATTCCCGGTCGAATAAATATAGAAAAAGTTCATAAGGTTTCTATGTTGTCTTGGGATGGGTGTTTATCCGTCGCTACTTCTGATTTTCCATAACACAAGTTACTTACATTGGGATCAGAGTATTGTACGTGATTTTTTCTTATATTTATTTATTTATCTATATTTTCAATTATTTATGAATATAATAAATTATATTCTCATTCTTTAACAAGTTTTTATTGATGTGTCATTGTGACGTACATAAACTATTTCTTAGAGTTTCAACGCGCTGTTAACGTTTTAATATTTAATAATACCGGCTTACTCACCCTTCAAACTAGGACGCGGCATTACAAAGTATTTGTATTACTGTTCATAGGTAGAATAATTGATGAGTGCATGGTATCTATTTTAAACATGCTGTATAAATCCCCACTACGGTTATAGTAAGCGTTTGTTTTATTTGTACTAATATTATGAATCCGTATATTCGTTAAGCATTCAGGGCTAATCTGCTACTCTGAATTTGATAAAATTTGCGTATGTGTAAATATAATGTGTGTGTCAAAAAGAAAGAAAGTTAGAGAAAGAAAGAAAGAACGAAAAAAGAAAGAAATAAATGTTTATTAGGACACGACACAATTAAAATAAGTATAAAAATAAAAAAAAAGTAGCGGCACCCCTAACATGTAAGGCCGTCGGCTTAAGCTCGTAATTTTTTAAATTGTTAAGTTTATTACATATAAGTAGTCCTAAAGCAAAAAGTGGAAGATGGATTACTCCATCTTCTACTAAGTTTACACTTAATTTCATTCAGATTTTCGAATATCGAGTTGATTACGAATGAATGTTTTAATGAATCGATCATTACTGCTCGAAGATTGATTTCTAAACTTTTGTTACAGATTCTCTCTTGTACTAAATTAGTAATTATAAATAACCTGTTTATCTGACAAAATTTTATATTACTTTCACCCCAGTGGAGTGAATCCACTTACTTGCAATAGAATGTAATATGATGTGTAAAATAACAACATACTTTTAAAAATACCGTAGATTAAATGACGTTAACACGTCTTAACGTAACCCCCTTGCTCGTATAATAATTAAAATGTTATACCAGATGCAAATATCAAGTAAACAATTTACAAATTAGCGCAAAATGATGTGCATAATCCTGACTGTTTTAGTGGCAAGGAGCATTTGCGAGGTAAAGCAACATTAGCTCTGAGTAAAGAGCGTTACATCTCAGAACTTGCTTAGTCCATTAGCCTAAAAGTCGGTCACAATCTTTATGCAATACACTTACAAGCACCAGAGGCTTGTTAAGTGACTATTTAATCTCAGTTAGTTAAATCGTGGTACAACATTATGTATAAGTAAACTATATTCATAGTTTTAATACATTCTTATATATATGCCTGATAGCTGAGATTGCCCAGTGGTTAGAACGCGTGCATCTTAACCGATGATATCGGATTCAAACCCAGGCAAGCACCACTATATATATGTGCTTAATTTGTGTTTATAATTCATCTCGTGCTCGGCGGTGAAGGAAAACATCGTGAGGAAACCTGCATGTGTCTAATTTCATCGAAACTCTGCCACATGTGCATTCCACCAAGCCGCATTGGAACAGCGTGGTGGAATATGTTCCAAACCCATTTGATGGAAGAAGAGGCCTTAGCCCAGCAGTGGGTAATTTACAGGCTGTTACTTTACTTTTACTAACTATATACGCCTACGAGAGTATCTTATATCTATATACTTTGGGCAATGAGATTAAAATTATAATGGATATGGATTGTTTTGGACGGAGTTCTGTCTCCATTTATTCCGAAGATAAACTTCCTGTTATAATCTTAAGCTTGGTGGTAGGGCTTTGTGCAAGCCCGTCTGGGTAGGTACCACCCACTCATCAGTTATTCTTCCGCCAAATAACAGTACTCAGTATAGTTGTGTTCCGGTTTGAAGAGTGAGTGAGCCAGTGTAACTACAGGCACAAGGGACATAACATCTTAGTTCCCAAGGTTGGTGGCACATTGACGATGTAAAGAATAGTTAATATTTCTAACAGCGTCATTGTCTATGGGTGATGATGACCACTTACCATCAGGTGGCCCATATGCTCGTCCGCTAACCTATACCATAAAAAAGAAAATATTTTTAGGTGATAAGTAACTAACACTGGTAAGTCAAGTCAATTGAAGCTAAAGTTTCAAATATCGTGATGCGTCAGTCAGTTGCAATGAGTCAGAAATTGAAGTGAAACATTTTTATGTATTACCAAATGTGTAATAGATTAATTTTGTGTTCATGTATATAGAAAAAATTGAAAACAATTGATTATACCCAGCGAACCTTTTGTAGAAATATATATTATAATTTTTCGGATATCGTATCGTCACAGTTACATACTTGGATCTAATTATAATTACAATATATATAACTATTAATTAATTAAATCAAAGTTAAATTTGATTTCAAATCCTAATTTCCAATTAAGATGTCGTTCCCTTTCCTCGTAAAATTATATTATATAAATATAATATATTATATTAAATATTCAAAATATGAAAATATACTCAAATTTATAGTCGCGCTTGCTATTATATAAAATCTAGGATACACTTGAAAAGGAAAACTTTTTGTTCCTTATTTCTCGTGTACACAAATTAGACACGAAATCTCGTAATACAATTACGAGAACGTCTTTTCGTCCCATTTTAGCGAATTTCTTCTGAATACTAAGTGTTCGTATTGCTTTTTTTTCCTTATAAAAGTTACATTAATACAATCTAAAGGGAATAAAGATTTTGTACGTAACCATTAATGTTTGTAATATAAGTGAATCTCGTCTAGGCAAATCTTTAACACAACATTTTAACAAATAAATTTTATTATGTGTAAGTGAGTTTCAATATTTTTGTCGTCAAATTTACAATTTTCTTAACCACAGATATTTATACGAAAAATATGTTTATTTAAAATATAAAAACTAATTATTTTATTTTATATCGTTATAACGCACTGTTTAGATGCCGTAAGCGGATCACTAAAAATAGTTATTGCATATTCTTTGTTTGGATAGATTTATACTTAGATATAGAAACTAATAATAAACTAAAAAGGTTTATTATTATATGTATATTATAATAAATACAACCTTTTTGTTCAACAAATAAAAAAAAAAAAAACAAAAATAGAACACGAACTAAATTTCTTGCTCAACTTAAATAAAGAACTTAGCTTAACATGAAATAAAAATAATATTACACTTATTCGTACACAATTTTCAGCCTACAACGAACTGTCTAAATAAGTCTTACGAGAATCAAAACAACAGTTCCAACCTATTTAACATAAATATCTAACAAGCTCGGCAGTTACGGTGATTCACTGGTCCCGAAGTTAAATTTACTTCCTAATTGAATAAAAAAGTTAGCGTGAACATTATTTATTTACATACTAAACGATGTGTTTTGTTTACACGATCGTGACGTTTGAATTCGCGTGAAATTGATTACTGGAACTGGTTTAAAAAACATTCCTCAAACATAAATCACAGGAACAATCTATGTATCGTGATGATATCCTCCTCCACTTATCCCAATTTTGCTTAGGGATGGCGCAGCAACACTCTTCCATACTTCTCTGTCTGACGTCATCTCACAAGTAACTTTCTAACCATATCGTCTTTCACACAATCCATCCTTGAAGGCTCGTGAAGATTCATCATATCATTATCATAATCCATCTAGTCATGTAGATCAATGAAATACACATGTACAGAATTATATAGCAATGGTTTTTAGAACTTTGTGCAATTTAAATCTGAATAGATACCAGGCACTCTAATTGTTAATCAGCAATAGCTGTGTGCTCAAAGGGTGAGTGAGTTTTCATGATTACCGGTGCATGGACGACAATATGAGGAATATTTTTAATATATCTTATAGTGCCACATACTGTTCTTCTAGTGCAAAAAATAATTTAGAAGTTCCACACTAAGTTACACTGTGAAGCTCTATTTTCATATAGTGACAGCTCGGAGATAGCTTAGTTTTAGGATGATATTACTAAAAATGTTTCAGGAATGTTGCATTCGAATTTGGCTTTAATTTATTTTACATAATATAACAATAATCAAGACGTCGACCTCCGTGGTCGGTGTGTACACTGGTTTTCATGAGTGCGCCATTCCGAGGGTTTGGGTTCAATTCTCGACCGAGTCTATGTAGAAAATATGAGTTTTTTGTCTTGCAAGATGGCCCAGTGGTTAGAACGCGTGCATCTTAACCTATGATTGCGGGTTCAAACCCAGGCAAGTACCGCTGATTCATGTGGTTAATTTGTCTTTATGAAGATTTCGAGATAAATATCTCGTGCTCAGCGGTGAAGGAAAACATCGCGAGGAAACCTGCATGTGACAAATTTCATAGAAAATCTGCCACATGTTTATTCCACCAACCCGCATTGGAACAGCGTGGTGGAATATGTTCCAAACCTTCTCCTCAAAGGGAGAGGAGGCCTTTAGCCCAGCAGTGGGAATTTACAGGCTGTTGTTGTTGTTGTTGTTGTCTTGCGTCTGGGTGTTTGTGGTACCGTCGTTACTTCTGATTTTCCATAGCACAAGTGCTTTAGCTACTTACATTGGGATCAGAGTAATGTATGTGTTGTCCAATATTTATTTATTTATTAATCAGTCCTATGATATCAACACAGACTTTATCTTTGATAGGATAACAGGTCCTTTCAAAGCAAGAGTTATTTACGAGACGTTTGTTTACTGTTAGTGAAATATTTAATAATAATTTCGAAATTACTCAAACAGAATCATGTTTACCCGTAGTCAACACAGATACAACATTTTCAACTAACAAATTCACGTCAGTAGCTTTTAGAGATCCGCGCTCCTGAGACGATAAATTTGTCTGTCGTTCCGTTTGTTCGTGAAACTTTGCTTGTTTCATTGTGTACGTTTAAGTCCCGAAAAGGGTTACGCCATAAGTAGTTAAGGTTTACGGTAGAGCGGCTTTCTGTGCCGAGACGGTGGGTTGTAATCTTTGCTGGATATATTTTTGTTTTGATGTAGGTTATCGTCGTATGTTATTATTATGTTTCTTTTTTATATAGCTATTATTATATACAACCTTTTTTTGCTTTGAGTGTATATGGAATGTGTATTCGATGTTCAAATATTATGTTTGACTGTAATGTCTGCAGAATCTTTTAACTATATTTATTTTTGTCGGTGTTTAGTTTAGACTGAAAGATTTTATATTATAAATAATTTTAAGTATATTATTAATAATTATATTTATAATTCAATTGAGCGAAAACATATTTCTATAAATAGTATCTTCTTTTTATCTTTTCTTTCTCTCTTTCTATCTCACATGTTTATATCTCAAAATGAAAACACCTTTAATAAATGTGTTCGATATTTAAATTTTGATTGCCAGTTAACATTATTAAATGTCATTAATAATTACATACGAACGTTTTGTAAATAAAACTATTTGATTATAAAACAAATAGGACTTCAAAGGCGTGTTTTACTTCTGTTTAAGAGTTTATGCAGCCATTGTAATGTGTTCAAAACCCGCCCCAGAAGCTATTTGTCACAATCTTGCTTGAATGTAAGTGTTTTAGTAGCATTTCGAAACGTTTAGTTATAAATGTGTTTATTTAATATAAACACAAGGTAATGTTCCACTTTGAGATATTTGAACTAAATCTTAGAAATCAAAATCAAAAGAGTTTGTTAAATTCAAATCTTCTTTATTCAAGAAGTCTCTTAATCCCATTTGAGTACTATACAGTCAAGAAGCCATATTTAGTACTGTTTTGTTTCGGTAAGTCGTGAGTGAGCCAGTGTTACAAGCGCAAGGGATATAATATCATTGTTTCCGAGGTTGATAGTATATTATTTAAGAAATGTTTTTTGTGTTTATTTGTAAAGACAATGGTGACCACTTATTAATATTTATTCTACTAACTCTAAATTTTGTTATAATCATTGATCATGTAATACGTTATTATTTATATAATCGACGATACGAACGATATATCTGTCATTTGATTTACGATGAATTCACGAATACTGTTCTCATAATAAGGCGTCCATGGAAGTATTGATCACAAATTACTAAAAATACAAAACTTTAAATCTTACTATCTTTTAATTTTACTTTAGTAGGTTATAACATTTTTTTATGATAATTATTAAAAACTCCTTATCAAGCTTTGTTTCTTCTCACTGTTCACAGTCATATTATATAGTCTTCTAACTTTGTTACTTTCATAAATATTTACAGAAATACAAAATAAAACATATAATACATACAAAAACACATATGTATATAAAGCTTACAAAACAATTACCTCGAATCGGCCTTAATCGTTAAAAAATACAATGCCTACTTTAACGATTCGTGTGTTATGAAAAAAATACATTTATTTTCATATGCTAATTCTTTCAAAGGTCAATCAGAAATCATGAAAATTCTCAACGCAATAATGACTTCATAATTTTCTCACTATATTAATGATACTAATAGAAAAACGAATTATTAGAGTGAAATGCAGACCGACGGGTACTTAGCGATGCCTACGGGGCTATGAATAATTTAGTCCTAAATATAGGGCATTGCCTTCTTTGTGACGTCAGCTTTATAAGATTAAATCAATAGACTTTCTCATTGGATATTCCTAAGTTTTTCGTTACGATCATCGTCACGTGTTTTAATCTTTACTTGAGTTTCTTACTTGGTGGTAGGAATCTGTGCATGCCCGCCTGGGTAGTTAACACCCAATAATCAGATATTCTACCCCTAAATAACAGTACGCAGTATTGTTGTATTCCGGTTTATGAAAATGTACGCTTAGATGAAATTAAGCAACGGATTTTGATGTTGTTTTTTTAATAAATAGAATAATTCGAGAGGAAGGTTTTTGTAAATGATACATGGACAATTTAGTTAAGAGATACTGATAATTTTGGAAGTAGTGTATTGTGATGTAATAGCCAAAGACCCGTGCGAAGCCGGGGTTGCTAGTTGGATATAATATAGTGTAGCTCATCGCAAATCTTTTATAAAGTTATCATATTCGTATATACATAAATATACTTAATCTTATTTTTTTTTTGTGCATTATTCGCAATTTTATCACAGGTTCGGAAAGAAACACCTTGGCTATTTATTTATAGTGATATATTTTAAGTTGTATTTAAAAGATCTTATAATATTATTGCAAGTGACAATTTGATTATATATAATTCGAAATTCCGTCAGTAGAACCATTACACTTATGGATTGTAAAAAAATATGCGAGAAATAAAATTTCCTCAGACATGAAATCTTCGGAGAAAACTCAGATAGATAACAGCATAGTATGTACATGGTATAACCATTAATAATTGTCAAAATTTTACGTCTCCGACTTCCTTATAATTTTCAGTACAAAAATTTATTTTGGTACAAGAAAAAATACCACTTCTAGTAATGCTCTGTGTTTTTTTTTTATGAAACTAAATATACAGCTTTAAAATTAAAAAATATCACAAAGGATGAAACCGTTCTTCTATTGTTTTGCCGAAAAATTCAAGCGTTTTCTAAAAAAAAGATCGACCCTTAAAAATAATAACGCAAAACGGTATTCTCTTCCAAGACAGAATTATTACCTCAGTCTTCATTTAAGTTGGATAATAATGAAAATAATACAGAGAATGCTTACCAAGAATCTCTCTACAATAACATTAATAATTCAAAGTGTTCACGGGGCCATTTTTATTTCTTTTGTCGGAGCTGCGCGGTTAAAATAAAAATTTTGTTTGAAGAGACGGCGAAAAAATGTCATTTCACTTAACTTGTTTTTGCGGGAATACTAGATGAAGTTTGCAGGTGTTCAGATGGTAGGAATGGCTCTACTTTTACTATGAAGTTGTTTCAGCCGAGTTAAAAATAATATGTATTCTATGCTATATTTTATACGAAATCACTAAAAACATAAATATTCAACGCGATAAAAATGTTTTTAATATGAGCTATAAATAGGAATAAAAAACGAACAACAAATGGAAACAAAATAGTTAATGTTATGCTTTTAAGGATTTCAAGGATTAACTAGTGAAAAAAACAAAAAACAAAATTATGTATTAAATATTTATTACACATTTGAAGCCCGTCACGGTACGAAACGTTATATGTGCTATATATAATTGTGCCTATTCTTTTGATGTTCATCATTAGGTAATGTTAGAAAATATTTCTAAAATCTATGTAATTGACTAAGATATGATACTATGATTTATGCATAATAAATAGGACAAAAATTCATAAGAGGCAATTGCACAAAGAGCAATACAACACAAATTAACACAGGAAATTCCCATGATGTGTATTCCGAGACACCACAGTTTAATAACTTCTTAAGCTCGTGTGGGAAAGCTGGTGTTCCTCCAGTATAGTGTGGGATTCTTCAAAATCAAAATAAAATTTATTCAAGTAGGCTTTTACAAGCACTTTTGAATCGTCATTCTACTGTGAAAAATCAGCAAGAAACTACTAGTTACTCTTTTTCAACATTTAAGAAATACAGTCATATTAGTTACATACAATTATAAATGTATGTAATGTATCCTGTCTGGAAGTCAACAGGTATATATATACATATATGTAAAATTCCACGCTTTTTATCATTTACAAAATTTTATATCGAATAATATGCCTTTTTTGAAAAGGATACCATGCCCCACGAAGGATTTATTGACTTTGCGGAGTCCGAAACTTGGCATTATAAGCTTATCCTCACTTCTTGTGCACACACAATGATTTTTATCACTGATTTTGACAAAGTGATCAAAGTTACTGTAAATATACATAATATTGTTGTAAATATATTGCGACGCAATTGTGGGTATTCCTACTTTGTTAAAAACATCCCGAAGAGAGTCTCTGGCTTCCATACTACACTACGTTGAAAGTCCACTGGGTCACCTGGACATTTCCTATATGAATTCTTAACAACTCAAACTATAAGAAAACTTATTTGTAAATGTTACCTAACTTTACCTAAACCCGGGGCATCATTGAAAGATATAAATACTTAACGAGCCCGGGCTTGTATCCCTAAGCGTTTACTTAACCGGAATACTTAGGGGATATTCGATGCGTCTTATTTCCTCTTATTATTTTTAAATAATATATTCAATGCTATAAAATAAATTGTGACGTTTTAAGGGCTAAGACCTCCTCTCCCCTTAAGTAGAAGGCTTGGAAAATATTCCATCACGGTTCCAATGCGGGTTGGTGGAATACACATGTGGCAGAATTTTTATTAAATTAGACACATGCAGGTTTCCTCACAATGTTTTCCTTTACCGCTGAGCACGAGACGAATTATAAACACAAATTAAGCACATGCATATTCAGCGGTACTTGCCTGGGTTTGAACACGCAATCATGGATTAAGATGCATGCGTTCTAACCACTGGGTCATCTCGGCTCTTTTTTTATATTAGTTAAATTGAAATGTTCCGTTAAGTTTAGCAACATCGATAATGGAAAATTTCACATGTCCAACAAATCTGTGATTTACTTTTGAAAATCTTTATATAAACAACACAAGACAATAATCAGCCTCAAAAATATATACATACTTTAAAATAAATGAAAACGACGAAAAGTCTAATGGTTGTTCGTTAATGTTCAAATATTTTCCGGCCGACTGTACAACATAAAGTATTCCATACATAGGAATATCATAAAGAACAGGAAATAAAAAAACGGCACAAAAGCCTGCTTGATCGCTAAATAAGCGATCTCTCCCACAAACTTTGAATACGGTATAATGTGTACATTTCGGGTTAAAATTTTACACTTCACGTTACGCGTTTATTTTAATTTGAAATATTGTATTTTTTATTTATTCGTATTTTGTAAAAGGGCATTAAAATTGCAATATATCGTCGGTATTACTTGGAACGGCGGCGTTGCAGCAGATGCGGTGTCGATTAGTCATTGGATTCCATTATTTCCATTGTTCTGTTAGCTCAGATCTCGTTTGTCTAATGGATTATGGTACTAAAAAAATCTACAATAACCGAGGTATTTTATAGCAGTGGCCTTAATGGTAACGTATGTACGTAAGACTATAAATGTACAAAAAGATCCGCTACATTTTATTATCATTGAGACTTCTTTATTAATCTTGCGTGTTCCTTTTTTAAAAATCTCAAATATTGTCAAAAATTCCTACGTATAGTACGACACAACTTAGATGTAGTATCGACGAAATTCGTAAAGCCGATCACATCACAATTAAGTACGCTATCCCAAATTATCAATATTGATTTGTTATGAGAATATGATCTTTACATGAACGTAATAACTTGTAATATCATATGACCTAATATTCGTCAATTTGACACGTCGATTTACATGCACTTGCATACTCGGGTTGAACTGACGCGAGAATCTATATCGACGAATAGCGTCGAATGGCGCGATAGGGAGCTATTTCTATTGGTTGTATAAATCGGCAGTAATCGGTTTTACTGAATTTTCCGATGCTACATCTTGTTGTCGTACTATAATATTCGCGAGTTCACTACATTCATTTTAATAATTTCTGTTCTAAATTTTAACACATCTTTTGTTTAATTTTTTTTTTCTCTAGAATTTAATTGTCATTTTTGATAGGACTCTCACGGCAAGTCCTATGTATATTTAACGTTGTGAGGTATTACAATATTACGACGACCTCCGTGGTCGAGTGGTGTGCAAAACGGTTTTCATGGGTACGCCACTCCGAGTTCCCAGGTTCGGATTTCCGGCCGAGTTGATGTAGATTATCATTTCAATTTTGTCTTGGGTCTGGGTTGTGGTACCGTCGTTACTTCTGATTTTCCATAACACAAGTGCTTTAGCTGCTTACATTGGGATCAGAGTAATGCATGTGTTGACTCATATTTATCGTCATCGATGTTTCCGTTGCTTCGTTGATCGCTACAAAAGTCGCAGATGGCGCCACTGGTGCAACAACCGTTTTGTATCATTTACATTCGGTAATGGCTATCGTATAGCGCGAACAAATTTTTTCGACCATTCAATTGGATCAAATTATTCCTATATTTATTTTTTACACATGGCGTATCGTTTCCGAAACGGTTTAAACGAAACAGCGTTTCAGCTTTAATTCGAAGCAGATTGTGTCCCATTGAAATTTTATGGCCATTAAATGCATATTGTATTCCGTTGTAATTTAAATGTTCCATTATAAATATAATATGTTTTGTATGTAAAAATGAATGATTAACGTCATTTCGTTTTTCAATAAAACAAAAAAAATCAACAGATGGAAAATATTTCTCAGGTTTATATTTTGTTTCACAGCGATGATTCACTAATTACAAAATGCAAATATATACTTTAATTCGTACCATCCATCATCAAGGTGAGCCGCGCTGAGATGGCCCAGTGGTTAGAACGCGTGCATCTTAACCGATGATTTCGGGTTCAAACCCAGGCAAACACCACTAAATATTCATGTGCTTAATTTGTGTTTATAATTCATATCGTGCTCGGCGGTGAAGCAAAACATCGTGAGGAAACTTGCATGTGTCTAATTTCATCGTAATTCTGCCACTTGTGTATTCCACAGACCCGCATTGGAACAGCGTGATGGAATATGTTCCAAACTCTCTCCTTAATGGAAGAGGAGGCTTTAGCATAGCAGTGGGAAATTTACAGGCTGTTAATTTACTTTACTTTTATCGTCATCAATACAAAGGCGCAAATTGATTATAGTATATATTATAACATTAAAATTATTTAATGAAATTATTTACTTTGTAGGTATTTGTGTCATACATTCATCATTCATCACATATTCTAACGCTGATCAACAATACTTGATATACGGATTGAAGGGTGAGATACGCGTACCCTGGCACAGCTAGTATATACATAGGTATTCCTATAGAGATATGTTGTTTTCACTCATTAACAAAACGCATATAAGTATAAAGTATTTCAATTTCGTGATTGAAGATATAACGAGAACTAGATTACCTACTCAGATATTTCCTACCACCGACAAAATCTTCATTAAATATATATTTACATTGAAAAGTAAGAACATCGTATGTTTGCATATAATTATGTTTATTTTGAAAAGGAAATGGGTAATTATAATAAATTATAAGAAACGATCAAGTCTAACTGAACGCGGTCGTGATCTCATTCCCTAACACTAACAGCGTTTCGGCTATTAATAGGTTAACACACGGTTCGCGAAATATGAACCAATATGCTTAGGTGCCCATTGACCTGTATTGAAATCTGCTACAGAACATTTGCTATAATAAAACTCTGGTATATCGTATTTTGTTACCGTGAGTACAATTTTAATACAGACGATATCGTCTGCGAACAAGGATTAAATAAATTGTAGAATTCGAAACATATTTAATTTCAAAATATTTTTTACGAACATGTAGAGCAATTCTTATAATGGTAGAGCTTTGTGCAAGCCCTTTTGGTACCACCCACTTATCAGATATTTTACCGCCAACCAACAGTACTTGGTATTGTTGTGTAAGGAGAGTGAGTCAGTAACTACAGGCACAAGGGACAAAACATCTTAGTTCCTAAGATTGGTGGCGCATTGGCGATGAAAGGAATGGTTAAAGTTTCTTACAGCGCCATTGTCTATGGGCGGTGAGCTATTACCATCAGGTGGAACATATGTTCGTCTGAAAATGAATAGCAAAATAATTTCAAATTATTGTGGCTCGATCACGTGATCATAATCGATGGTATAAAGTTATATTGTAAGGAAACCTTCATATAATCTGTGGGATAAGATTCTGAATCCAATCTCAGATACAGATGCTCTATTAAATTACAAGCTTCTCTTTACAGAAGAATTATTTATTCAGCAGTATAAGACAGCATGTGATATTAACTATCATGAATTATTATCATCTGTGTGTAGAAAAATAATATTGAAAATAACATATTTATATTGAGTATTGTCATCGTGTAATGTATTCGCAACATATGATCAGACGGAGTCGGTGATCAAAGTAAAATGTAATGTGTGAGCTATCTTATTACATAAGAACGTCAAAACATCGAACTCTTTTCGTCTCTTTCCGTCATCATTTTCCGAAGTCTCTTTTTTTTTAATACAGAAATATTTATTTGCAAACGTCGCCTTATACATCTCTAGTTACGTTTGATCTCTTTTTTTTACATATTCTACAAGATTTACAGCCTGATAGATATACCAGCAGATATAGGATAACTTGATACAGCTTCTAAATAAAAAACGTTATGCAATTTTGTATCTGTAAGTTACACTAGTTCACAAAAATATTTCAGCCTTAAGACCGAATAGCAACGGTGCTAAATATAGCAATTTTATAGTAGACTACATACATACCTTACCGCCAAATAACGTAATCATAATTAATTATACAATTTAAAAATACTTTTTAACGCATTACACCGTCGAAACATTCGCAATTTGTCCTCTTGTATTATGAAGCGTTCATATGGTATGTTGTGGCTATTACTTTACCGCAGAATGTATAATTGGCATGCCAATTTGACACGAATTATGGCTGCTTCATTTGCTACAATAATTTTGACGGCAGGCGTTTCATTCACCGCTTTACGAATGTATTTTTAAGCCGTGTTAATAACGTCGCTTTATTGTGACGGCTTGAAATGTTTTTATGGATCAAATATTATGTGGTTATTTAAGTATTAACTACATGTTTTAACGACTTTTCATTGTGATATAATTATAAAGGTTATTATTGTTAATATTAAAAGTGAACTTAGGTTTTTGACGAACGTAGCATTTAAAAAGTTCTGTTGCGCAAGTCAAATGAAATTGAATCAAATGATACGTCATTCGAGTTTATGAAAGATTTTTTTGTCGTTATAACATATTTATTTAAATTGACAACCATTAGTTAGCTAACTAAATGCAATCTAAATATTATTTACCATGCAGTGAATCAACAGTTTTGTAACCAAAAATACATAAATTGTTCTCTGAAATTTTTTATCTAAAATTTTTGTTTTCAACATTTTTACAAACGTGAATAGAAATGTATAAGATATTTAAATATATTAACGTATTTCTGTAGTTAGATCGGTTGGTCAAAATCAAAATCAAACTAAACTTTATTCAAGTAGGCTTTTACAATTGTCATTAAACAATTAAGTAAATCTACCACCCGTTCGGAAAGTAGATTCTACCGAGAACCGGCAAGAAACTCAGTAGTTACTCTTTTACAATATTTAAAAATAAAGTCATATAGTTTACATATTATTGGGCAAAGTACATCCTTTATCTAACATCACCCTCTCACACGAAGGCGAGCGTGTGTGTGTGTGTAGAAAATAGCAACAAATACAAAATTATCAGTTATAATACATATTCAGTCAGACCATTATAAAGGTAGATTGCATTCGAAAATTTCGTGTATCAAACTTCAGCACGCCTAACCTAATAATTCCTAAAATTCACTGAAAACAACCGAACCTTTCAAAACCTCCCCGAATCGCGATAACTTTATCGCATATCAAATCCGTTGCAACGAGTAAATCACAATTACACGAAATCCGAAAATTTTCGACCATAACTGAACATTATTTGGTTGGTAGTCGGCTAATGCGGTTGCCGCAACAATAGTTACACTGGAAGTGATACTTACTATATTTGTAAACTACCAAATTATTTAATATAATAAAATACCCAATTTACATTAAATTTGATACGTTCTCCGTTATGGCATTGCGATGTAAAAATTATTGCTTATTCTTAAATTTTGACGATAAATATGAAGTGTTATTATAGATAATTAAAATGAAGTGCTATGTTTTGTAATCAAAACGATATCAACCTAGACAGTGATTTAATTTATTTGGTAAGAATATTTTAATTATTTCATAAAGCTAAATTATTAAGGTAAAATTATGTGCATCAATTTCTTTGTCAAATAGCAGATACGATACTATTTTTTATGGTATAGTTGGCGGACGAGCATACGGGTCACCTTATGGTAAGTGGTCACCATCACCCATAAACAATGACGCTGTAAGAAATATTAACTATTCTATTCCTTACATCGTCAATGCGCCACCAACCTTGGGAACTAAGATGTTATGTCCCTTGTGCCTGTAGTTACACTGGCTTACTCACCCTTTAAACCGGAACACAACAATACTTAGTTATTTGGCGGTAGAATAACTGATGAGTGGGTGGTACCTACCCAGGCGGGCTTGCACAAGGCACTGCCACCAAGTGTTTATATCAAAAAATAATTCAAAATCGTAAGTCTATGTAAGAACTATTATTTGTTGTATAAAGTACGTTCAAGGTACATCCAGTATTATAGCATCTTCAAACACGATACTCATCTTCATAGCCAGTACATTAGCTAATGCAATTGCGTTCCTCAAAACATAATTCTACCAATCAACGCTTACACGAATCTTTATGAATGCCGTTTCAAGGATTATCTTGATATGAAATTATACTTCCATTAACGATGCTTTGACTTTACGAATACTAAAATTGCTTATTGCTATGGTTGTGTTTATTAGAACACGCTGTAGATTTTTTATATGTGCTCAAGTTTGGTATAAAATTTATTATTTAGAATTTTATACTCTGCCACTAAATATAGATATTTTAGCAATTGATTCTTTATATTAATTGAACAGCCTGTAATTTTTTTATATATGATAAAATTTGTTATATTTTTTTAATATTTTGATGAAGCCTAACCTGTTCTCCTTGAAGGTCGATATTATAAATATCGATTATTTGTATAGCGGTCGGTACGATTGCCACAGTTGATATTTATTTGAACAGCCTATAGTTTTTTTATACTTGATAAAGTTTGTTATATTTTTTTTACTATTTCTATTCTAAGCCTAAGACCTCTTCTCAAAGGAAGGCCTTAGCTCAACAGTGGAAAATTTACAGACTGTTAAAAAAATGTAACAATTTCGATTTAAAAATAGAATAAATATCGATAATTTTTGCATGTCTCAGTCTTCCTGCAGGCTTAGTTTTTGAAGAATATTTATAGAATAAACTTGGCAATGAAAAGAAAAACAAAATATTCGCTCAAGAACAGTTTACATCATTTTTTAACAACTCCTTATCAGTATCATCGTTTTTTTTTTTGGTGTTAGTATATAATGTATATAGCAATAACATCTCTGTGTAGCTTGCATTTAGGTACAAATTCATATGATTCTAAGTATTTCACAAACTCTGAGCCCGCTACATCAGTGTCTGACTTTAAAGTCGGAACTTTTAAAATTGTCGCACGAAATATGTAAAGGGATGATGAATGGGACAGGGTATCGCGGAAAATGGTAGCGATGTTATCTCGTACGAAGGATTAATTTTTCTGCTCATTTTTAAAACAACTCGAATTTTTTAAAGTAATCTCGAAAATGGAACGTGACGAAAGTTATAGAACCTCCTTTGTTGACTTTTTGTGTGTCTACGGAATTTAATATAAATGGAATACAAGAAAACGTAATATTAAAAGATAAATAATAAAAACGATTTCGAATCAAATTCGTATTATAAAACAGTATAGTACTGGTGTGTAGATCTATTCGCTCCGAAATTAGACAAATATAATTTGTATTTGTATTTTTTTATATTTCTGTTGCAAGTTTTTGTTTATTAACTTAAATCAACGCTACAAAGAAAGTTTGTCCAGGATAAAATGTAATTTAAATCTACGAAAACTCTGTACAAATATTTTTGAAATATTTTGGAAAGTATAAAAAAAAAGTTGAATTATATTGTAATGATATTTAAGTTTAGATCCTTGTTCATGAAAACCGCGAACTTCAGATAAAAAAAAAAACAGTACTCAATTCGGAAAAATAAAATATACGCCAACAAGATTGTTACGCAAAATTGACTACAATAATTATGTAATTAAAAGGTAAACGCATAAAAATAGCATATCACCGTAGTCTGCTTTCATCACATCACGAGTGGGATACAAGTTCTTACAGAATAGCGCTGCTGATAGTGCACCAAGCCCTATTACCGTTGCTGGAGTTAAGGGTCGTTCAGACGAGTGTGTTTACAGGTATTTTCACGTTTTTAATTATTCAATGCACTGCTTTTTGTGACAGTATTTAAGGTTAGTAAGTAAAGCGTTTAGTCTGAATAGCTTTTATATCTGTTTTACTGGTTTTTGGGTGATCGATTTTTTTTTATTTATTAATAATAATCGTTTTCAAGATAAGTATGATTATTAACAAGACAAAACTATATGTTCTTTTAAAATATTTCCGTATCATATTATTGTGTAGATTATAGATTTGGATATATTTTCAAAAAAAGAATATATTTTTTGATGAGTGAAATTTAAGGTTTTTAAACCTTATTGGTTAAAAGCCTCTTTGAACGATTTTACAAGTTTTATTTATTTGAACTGTAGCATGTAAGGTATAAAAGCAAATTAAATGTATATGATTGGCATTATTCGCGGAACCTTCTTAGTTGTATATTTTTTTATAGAAATCAAAAGCAATTAACTCAAAATATATTATCACGTCATAAGTTGGTTTTCAGTATTAAAAGTGAGATACAAGAATTTTCAGAAGTGAGTTCCTCCACAATAGCAAAATGTAAGCACACTTTATGAAAGGATTTATTTGCATAGTCTTCTAGTATAAGTAGAAAAAATATTAACGCTTGAATTAATCCTTTTAAGAGTTTTTGATCTACTGTTATAACAAAATTTACTTTCCCATAATCGTACATCAAACCCCGTAATGGATCCATTGAGGATGGACTGAAACAAATGTATCATCATAATAAAATGGCGTTTCGCCAGAGACTCTATCACGAAACTTGTCTTGTAATCGACGAATGTTAAATGGACGTTTTATGCTCTTTGAAATTTAGATAGACATTTAATCGCTTTATTGCTATGTTCTGTGATAGAGCCAGTTAATTGAATTGAATTTAATGACTAATGATATGTTTCTTGTTTTCAGGTAAGTTGTCTTGCTGATTGTAATTTGGCCTTTACCGTAAGTACTAGTTTTTTAAGATGTGCGTCGAAAATATTATACTTTGCCGATGCGAAATAATTACGTCACAGAAATTTATTACAACTTAAATAATATTTAACGTTTAAAAAAAACTAGCTTTCGCTCATGACCTAGAGATCAGTTGTTAGGAATCAGAAGTCTTTGCCCTTCTTTGTAGTTCAGTTCAATTTAGTGGTTTGCCTGTAAAAGATATAATAATAATAATAACAAAGCTTTATTTGCCTTATTAGTTATGTATAACAGTTTAATCAGTGTTAACATTTTAGTATATTTTTTTTTATTAAATTTTTTCTCTAATGTCTATTTTTTATTCTCTACAATGGTCGCCTTTTGCCGTAAAAGCCTCCTCCTCAAAACAAAAAAATGTTGTGAGCTATCTCTGTTTCTCGCCACTCTCGTCCAAATCGCTCCAGCTGCATCTGCAATGCAAAAAAATAATACAGATAATTAAACTTATTTAATATTACGTCATTTAGTTCTTTATTTAAAAAAAATTCAAAGCAGCCAACTTTAAAAAACTTATTTAATTCGGATAAAGTAAATCACGGAATGCTATTAAACTTAATCCTTCAGGTCTTTTCATCAAAGGTCCGAGAGACAAACATACGAAATGTTTTCTCATAAATAGATTACCCGTTGTCAGCGCGCTGTGAGCGGGAGCGAATCTATTAAGCGCGTTATTTCCGCGCCGACTTACATGGACATAGGTTTGCAGGAAGCGAATTTTGATTGACTTTTCGTATGTAACGTATTAGATGCGATAACTGATTCATGTACTGTATGGACACCAAACAGCTGAAGGTTATGAGGTCCCAGGTGTTAGACTAAACTTTGCAGACAAATTAATGGTCAAAGATAGCGCTTGTAAATGGCCCAATTGATATAACTAGTAAGTCATTGTTTACAACTCGGACTCAAGAATTTTGGCACTGTAAGAAATATTAATCTGTTTTTTAGATAATGTGTCGCTTTGTTTAAGGATAATTTAAGTTTAAGGACTTTAAGGTTATTGCCCTAGAAGCTACGTGGTACTCGCAGAACACTGTGAGGCGCGAATCACATTTCTCTGTATTAATAGAATATTTCCGATCTACCCAACGAATTAAATGATCTAAATTACATTTTTTACTCGATATGATATAGACGATGTTGTAAAAGAAATCCATAATAAAATCTACCATCTATCATTAATACCAGGGTTACTACTATAATATTAATATAAGACTAAAATTGCAAGAGTTTTATTTGCAATTATTTCATTGAATAACAATAATAAATGCTTAACGCATCTATTTGGAGGCTTACTTACTTAAGTTACGAGTTCACACATTAAAAACGCTCCTACACATTTTTTGTCATTCAAATAACATCCATAACGAAGAACCCTCAAATAAAAATGAAAAATCGAAATGACATTTCCAGATAAATCCCATTTCCGCGGGATCTCGCCTACAATTCGGACGTGGAGCTTCCAAAGCAATCGATTTCCGGCCTATTCGACTTTAAACGGGGAATCAAACCCGATATCCGAACGGATTTAGTTGTAGACTCGATAGTTCGTAATGAATAGAGTGGAGCTCGACGATTCACTTAGGTTTATCCGCGTAGTTTATTAATCAATGCTCCGATGTCCCTTTAGTATGACGTCTGATATGACGTCATAATATAATATCCCCAAGTGCCTTGCAAGTGAAAGAGTTAAAGATATCTTAATAGAAGCTTGTATGAAATTATTATATTGAAAATAACTAAATATTCACTATAACTATAAGTAGCTAAAGCATTTTTGGAAAATCAGACGAAGTTACCAAAAACACTCTGATCCAAGAGAACATACAGACTGAACCCAGGACCTCGGCGTACCCATGAAAATCGGTGTACATACTACTCGACCACGGAGGTCATTAACATAAAAAATAAAACAAATAAAAATAAACTTTATTCAAGTTAGCTTTTACAAACCCTTTTGCGTCGTCATTTAACAACTATACTTAGTGAAGCTAACAGCAAACAACTCAGTAGTTACTCTTTTATAACATTTAAAAAACAAAGTCATATTAGTTAAATACAATTATATGTGTATGTAATATATCTTTCCTGGAAGTCAACAAGTATTAACTCCACGCTTTTACGTACATAAATACAATCGATAGATCTGTTCTAGTTAGGTTACATTCAAGATAGGCTTTTCAGAAATCAATTTTCAAATATATTCTAAAATCGTTGACGCAATTTGACAGGCCCCGACGCAGTTATATGCAAATCATACGAGTTTTTATTTTAGTTTTAATCTACTGTTATTTGGAATGTCTAGCTTCTATGCAAAATCCGACTGGTTCAATATCGAACCGGATCGAACTAGTTTTATTACTATAAACCAAACCGACTTTCCGTACCTCTATTCGATAGCAACCTAATATTTGCAGTGTAATTTCGACCTGATCCCTGAATGCACGGTACAGATAAGAGTTTGTTCACATTATGCTTCGGAAACGGATTGTAATGACAATTTATTTTCATTTAATTCATTGTAAAGCTGATCCTAATTCTGTAAATGCAGTTGAAAACTATTGCTGATACCCGCAACGTATTATTAGGTAACAATAAGAATATCATTATTTTCATGAGAAAACAATAAAACAAAACAAATTAGCTAGTGCAACTACAACACTCAACTCGAAAGGGGCACAGCAACGCCGTGGTATTCACATTCTTGAAACGATATAAATATAATTGGTTTGTTTTATTCGTAATAATAACATTTATAATTATATTGAATTGAGTAAAAAAAAATGTTTTTTTTTGGTGGCAAAATAAATATTGAAAAAATATCGGATAGAAATGGAAACGGTGGCAATGTGTGAATGCGCCCCGTGCAATAAAAGTGTCCAATCTCAGCTATAAAACTTTGCACATCTACGTAGTTTAATCAAGGAAGCGATCATAGTTAGATACCGAACAACCAATGTACTCGTATATTAAATAAATGTGAGGCAATTACAGATAAACTAACCGTATTTACAGATGTTTTATTATTATTTTATAATTTTATTATATAGGTAGGACGAGCAAATTGACCACTGGATCAGTGGTCACCATCTGCCATAGACAATGGTGCTGTAAGAATTTCATTAGCCATCTCTCACATCGTCAATGCACTTTGAGAAATAAAATGTTATGTGCCTTTTGCCTGTAGTTACACTGGCTCACTCAGTCTTCAAACCGAACTACAATAATACTGAGTACCTTAAACTTTTACTCAAACGGATTTGCTTAAGATCAAGCAGTATTTAATAAATATTGTGTCCACAAGGATTAGCGTTCTATTGTAATATAAGATTATTATTTGTCGTTTTCTCACAGTAATCTTCATTTCTTCTCACTGGCCTTTGAATCTGAACTGTTAAAAATCAGAATGCCCCTGGTGAGAGGCCTGCCTTAGGAATGCTTATGATTTGTAGATATCATTACCATTTGCATCTAGGTGATCGTGTAAATAACCTGCGGTAAAAACGTCCTCTACTGTTTTGGAGAAGGTGACTATTATAATAAATATATCAAATAAAAGTTGTCAAGATTTAAGAGATAGGATATATTGTAATTAAAATAAAAAACTAATTTTATCTTTATATAAATCAGATGAGCACATATTAACTCTCAGTGTTGTCTGAAGTTGAAGTCGCAATCTTCAATCAAGATTGGTAGTTGCTGTCTATTGTACCAACTCTCATCTTTAATCTATAAAGTGAGAGCTGTTCAGTGTTATAATACAAGTCTTTGATAATTCATATCCTTATATGAAAAAAATTATTCACTGTCTCAAATCTATTCTGAAATGTCCGCTAGGTAAAATTATATATATAATAATATAATTACAAGATAATGTTACGCAAAAACTGAGTCGGCGGAACTTTTTCGTCGTTTACTTAACTTTGAGAGCTTTTAATTACTCAGTAATTAGTGACGCTTTAATGCTCCTCGCATTAACAGAGCTTAGCGTTTTGTGAATTCATTTACACGAATTGTCTGTTTAATTATCAAAATTTGTCTTACTTATATACTTAAATTACATGAGTAAAGGACTCGTTCGTAAATGTTACGTTTTATACAATAAGATTAATAGATTATTTAAAAAAAAATTGATGAACAAAATTATGGTTTTAAGAATGATAAAACAAAAGGCGATCACTGTCGCAAAAATAATATGCTTTCTCTTTCTTTCTCACGTATTCACCGATTTTTCGTCTTTGTTGCGAGGAAGCCTTGAAACGTGACGTGACCTTGTTATTTTACTCTCCATGTATAGGACGTTTCACATTAACGACATAATACATCGGAAAGAAATATATAATGGTATGGCTTGCCGAATAACTATGAATAAATACTAACGCTCTAGGCCTATGTAGATATTGTTATACGATCATAAATAGTTTGAAGCTGAAAATAGTAGCAGTATCTTATCAAAAATCAAAATCATAATATTCTTTATTCAAGTAGACTTCTACAAGCACTTATGTATCATCATTTAACAAATATATTAAGTGAAGCTACCAACGGTTCGGAAAGTAGAATCTATCGAGAATAACCAACAACAAACTCAGTACTTATTGTATTAAAAAATACAGTCATGATAGTTTAATACGATTATATACGTATGTAATATTTTAATAAAAACAAAAACATTTAATTAGATTTTTAATTTCGAAATTATACCAGTACTTTATCGATCTTAACCATTACGGTAAGAAAAGTGAAAAAAATCTATGCATATTTACCAAAACTTTTGGGAGGTCTTTAATCTTTAATCATTTTAATTCTATTGCCTCTGGCTAAAAGGGTGACGCAATACCCTGTCATCTCATTCTATCAATGGCCGAAAGCCTGACTCCTGTAGTCGAGTCTAATAGTCTTTGATTAGCAGATGATAGAGCGGTGACATATCTGTTTCATTTAACTTCGTTGCTGCCAAACGACTTAATTTTTACATGCAATACTGAGAAGTCCGTAATGATAACATAGCGTTAAGTTGGTATTAATTTAATTTATTTATATACAATAAACTTTATTGAAGTAAGCTTGTATAATCACTTTTGAATCGTCATTTTTCAATTAAGTGAAGCTACTACTGGTTCGGAAAGTAGGCTGTGACGAGAAGAACCGGCAAGAAACTCAGTAGTTACTCTTTTTCGACATTTAAAAAATGCAAAGTCATGTTAGTTAATACTAGGAAGCTAGGAAGTCAACAGGTACTACACGCTTTTTTATCATCTATAAAATCTTGTATATCTTGTATCGAATAATATTTTTTTTTTTTACCAATGTATTTTTTACAAATGATTAGAGTTTACGAAACGGCAAAGTTAAAAATGTCTGCGGATATATGTATTAATAGTTCAATTTTAGTAAAAAAGCAGTCTTGAGTTAATTGTTGGTTTTCACTTTCCAAAATACTACCATCTCCAATCTTGTAAAATTACAATTCAAAAGTGCTTCTAAATGATTATTTGAAAATAGAATATTTTGATTTTTGTCCCTAAAAAATTACTTGTAATTTTCTTAATACAGTCGCTTATTTTTTTCGCCATTTTACCATCCAAAATGAAATCGCTGAAAGTATGATACACTTTTAAAGCTCACGTTAAGGTAAGCTTCATAACGGGCCGTATTATGCTTAGTGGTAGGTAGTTTAGTTTAACGGTAATCGTCGGCCATATCCTACCGACTCTATAGAATAATTTACACAAAGAAGATGCGATTACATCTCCTTAGCGATGGTCTGAAATTTGTTGTGATAAAATGAACGCACCGTACATTCCAGGATAGAGCATTTACCCTTGCGTGTGGAGCTTTAATTACTATTAGGGTAAGGTGAAATTGATGGAATGATGGATCGCTCGAAGTGATGAAATCCGAGCTGCGATTTCACGAGCGATTCACATTTTAAAACGTCTGCTCTGTAATAAAAATATAATTAAGTATTTAAAGTAATTCATGTCCAAATTGTTATTAACATCGTATTGATTGTGCTTCGTTCATTTCAAAACGAAAACTGTTAAATAAAAATATGATAAACTGTCGGCCCGTCCCGACTTCGCGCGCTTTTTTTTTTTAATATTTTTACCTTTGATATTAAACGTTTTTTGTTCCTTTTTTTCCTTTTGTTTAACAGTTGTGGTTTTCTCAACTTATTTACGCAAAGCAAAAAAATAATATATCTATCCTTCCTTATGAGTTCCTCTATCTATTAGTGAAAACCGCATCAAATCCGCTCTGTAGTTTTGGAGTTAATCGCGAACAGACAGTCAGACGCGGCAATGGGACTTTGTTTTATATTTATAACACAGTGATATTTTATATACGTCTACCTCCAATAGAAATTTGAATGTCAGACAAAGAAATTCAGTAATAACTCTTTTTCATCAATCATATATATAACAATAAAAAATGCCTAATAGAATAGTACTAAGTATAACGAGGTATTAATGAAATATTTCAAAGTTCGTAAAGACCTAATTCCGTTTAAGCGAGTCGGTTCTATTCGATAGAAAAACAGTTTTCTCGTCTCTCGGATAGCTAGAGGCCATTACTACGCTTTTTATATTTAAGCTCGGCTGCCCTGCTGCGGTTCTTCCATTAATATCTCCCGGGGGAAATCACAGAAATTTGGGATTGCCCGATGCCTTAGCACAGTTCGCAAAGTTTTATCCGGCCGAGATTTTGATTAAGTAGAAAATAAGTAAAATTAAACATCTGCTTTACAGTACGAAATTTCTCTATTTCGGGCTCGTGTTTTATTTCTACGTAAAATCATGACGTCATTTACGGCTGCTGGGCTAAGGCCTCCTCTCCCTTTGAGGAGATGGTTTGGAACATATTCCACCACGCTGTTCCAATGCGGGTTGGTGGAATACACATGAGGCAGAATTTCGATAAAATTAGACAGATGCCGGTTTCATCACGATGTTTTCTTTCACCGCTGAGTATGAATATTCAGCGGTGCTTGCCTGGGTTTGAACCCGCAATCATCGGTAAAGATGCATTCTTACCACTGGGCCATCTCAGCTCTTTATTTACGACAACTTGTAATGGTTTGTAAAACTAGATGTGAATTATCGACTTAGATTGATTCACTGAACTGTGATGGCCTAGTGGATAAAACATATAGATCGTAAACAAAGGTCAGGTTTTGAACTCTGGCAATGCACTATATAGTTTTTATGGACCTAATTTCTGCTGACGTTCGTCCTTCATATACCTAGGAAGTATTGGTCTATACATAACACAGAAATATTTACGGGCATAACAATTTTAGACATAAAACACTTTGCCAAGGTATGTACTTTAAATCTCAATAAAAAGTTATTTCTAATTCTAAAATTCGTATTTTTGATCGCAGTATTTTTATTAGAAATAATTTGAAGTTGACTAAATATTAGTACCGTAAATATATTAAATTTCATTTATTTGATCATTTAAAACTAAAGCATTTTTATTTATCATTTTAAATTGAATTCAAATTTAGGGTTTTAAATATTTTATTCCAAAGGTTAAGCGATTCTTTATTATTATTATATCATAAGTAATTAGAGAGATAATTTATTGCTTTATAATTCATTAAAAATAATTTTATATCACATTACTTAGTAGGTATATAGAATCAGTTTTCAAATAAATTAAGCGTCTCGACAGCTTGGACAATATGTCAGCGGCCATATTAAATTTCTGGCGATGTCACGTGGCTGTGACGTCACTCCGGAACACTTAGCAATCAGAGACTACGTCATATAAAATTTGTTTTTTCTTTATTTCCTAAAATAATAATATGCAAATACATTATAAAGCGCTTTATTATTAGCTCATTTAAGCACTTTCCGCTTGATTATTGAAATTCAACTCTCGTTTCTAAATCATGTAATTACGATTACGATTTTTAATGTATATTAATATAATAACTGTAACAGTAACTCTGTCTGTCTGTGTGTCGTTCTTTCACGACCAAACCACTGAACCGAATTTGACGAAATTTGGTATGAAATCATCGAAGAAAACCGGAACAAACTTGTGTCTGAAATCGAGTCTTCGTTAAACGAAGTCTCGAACTGGAACTCGAACCGGCTAAATTTAGTCCATTTCAACCCCAAAAAGACGCAAGTTTGCGCGTTAACCGCTAAAAAACACCAAGGCAAAGCCAAATTGGCTTCAAAAAAGCTCGGTGTGCTCAGCAAGGCGAGACAGTATTTCACGTCGACCCATCGCCTAAAACTTTACAAGGCGCAAATTCGGCCTCACATGGAGTACGTCTCCCACCTCTGGGCGGGTGCTCCCTAGTACCGGCTCCTTCCATTTGACCGCATCCAACGTAGAGCGGCTCGGGTTATCGACGATCAAGCCCTTTTCGACCTCCTTGATACTTTGGCTTTGCGTAGAGATGTCGGATCACTCTGCATCTTCTACCGAATTTTTTAACGGGGAATGTTCCAAGAATTGTTCGGATTATTCCCGGCTGCTGAATTTCACCTTCGGACATCTCGTCAAAATTCTAAGTTTCACCCGCACAACCTTGATGTCCGAAAATCCACAACAGCGCGATTTCTTAGACATTTTCTGCCTCGCACAACCACTTTGTGGAACTAGCTTTTGTTACGACATGGGAACCTTCAAGAAAAGAGCGTACTCCTTTCTCAAAGGCCGGCAACGCACCTGCAAGCCTCCTGGTGTTGCAGATGTCCATGGGCGGTGGTAGTCACTTTCCATCAAGTGAGCCTCCTATGCTCGTTTGCCACCTATTCCATAAAAAAAAATGAAAAAAAAATAAATAAATAAAATGAAGCAAATTTAAACTCTAACAAAGGACATAGGCTACTTTTTGCCTAGCACTTGACAACCAAACATCCTAAAAAAGCGAGCAAAGCCACGGCCCGCTACTAGAGGCGGTTACTACTACTAATATCTATATGTCGTAGTCAACTGCTTAAATTGCCCATTCAATGAAACGCCTAACCACTTTACTAAACGGCGCCGTTCCACCAGCTGCCTGAATGACATCCGCCATTTTATCTTCCGTTCAAAGAATACGCTTCTGAAAATAAGATTGCTACGACTCCCGCGCCTTAAATTCTTTAAAAATAAATTACAGCTAGTAGCTATGTATATGGCCTCATCCAATAGTAATGACACAAGTTATAACAACGCCTTATGCCCGATTCTTGAATTTACAGAAGTAGCCGCTTGTTTTTGAACTACGGGTATCTGTTAGTTATTCTTATAGGTAAGTATTTACGACCCGTAATCTTGTATTTCTAAACACTTTATTTTAATAAAAAAAAACATTCACATTTTTCCCGTGAATATTTTTAAGGGCATTTAAAAAATATATTTCCTGTGACATGTATTGTGAACTAACTAAATTTTCCTTAAAATAATTAGATACGAAAAAAATTAATTAAACATTTCGATTCCAATGAAATCAACATAATGTGCGTAACGTAAGCGCAATTTCAAAAATTCTTATTTCAAATACGAGGCCAAATTAACGATTCTGCCGGAGTGCGCCAAGATCCTTTGAGGTCCGAAAAACCAACACTATTTGACTGTACTCTCGTAAAGTACGGTGAAAAATACGCCAAGCGAAATTATAATGTCCAATTTGTGCATTGATATTATTCTATACTTTTATTTACCAAGTAATAAAAAATAAAAAGCATTTATGTTATCGACATCACAAATATATTTCTCTCTATATACATAATCTCAGCACTATCCCTTTGCCAAGTTCAGAAGACAGAATACCCAAAGCACAGCAGTTCATAACGTACTCGTCAGAGTACGGCTCGAATTAGTCCCGGAATAACTAAGCATAGTAACGTCAACTCACTGAGCCCATTGTTTGTGTATGTTCCACTCAACTAGGCTTCAGAGCGTATCTCCAGTCACTCGCTCATGCTGTAATGTTTAATAAACAACATATTATGGAATAGAATTTCTACGAGATTTTATGTTGTAAATTTAAATGTAATATTTTCTTCGTAGATTTCAATTGAAAAAAAAATAGTAGATAACGATGTAGACTACATTGTCCAATGAGATCAAAGTATTGATTGGTAATTTTTCGTCCGATATAATATTGTCCAATAAAAAATGACCAAATTGCAAATAGTCAAGATATATAACAAACGACTATTTAAATAAAATGCGTTATAAGAATTTGTTGAGTAGTATCCTATGGTATCAGAATATCTTTAGCCAAGAGAACATAATAACGAAGTTTTATTTCAACACGGCCAAACATCGCGTAATGGAGTCCACCTGGACTCAGCTAATAGCCGGTGTGACACGAAAATATGAGCCACTAAATCAACGTTATAATGTCCAAAGTATAGTCTAGATATATTTCAGAACTACCGCAAGAAAATGTTATACAAAAGACTTAATAAATTTGTTATAAAAAAATTCAGAAGTAAATAATGTACTATGTGCTAACATGGATAGGTGTGGGACCTTAAAATGGACCTAAGGCCATATGAATAGAATAAGGCAATATGAAAGGATAGTTTTAATCATTTTTAAGGCGGACACTACCGCTGGTTTTAAGTGGGTACCACCGTCGATAGACATATCCTATGTGTGATACATTTACCACTCCTTATATCATCGCCACTGCGCTAAAAACATTGTTTGCCAAAATAATGTGTTTTGTATTTTATTACTGTACCTATACTAGCTTGCTCATTCTTCAATCAAACTCATCAATATGAAGTACTAATATATTAGTTGTGGAATATCTGAAGAGTGGAAAGTACCTTTCAAACCGATTTGCACAGAACTCCATCATAGATCTCATATGATTAATGATTTTATTGTTTCATTGATGTCTGACTGCTGAAGAACAGCATGAGCTAAGTTTGATCAATGATATCTCATGTATTTAAATTGCATTTATAATTAATTTTGTATTCAGAATTAAAGAAAGACATCGTAAGTGCTGTGTATCCAAAAATTTGGACAGTTACAGTTGTAACTTTACTTAAGCCATTATAATAGAAGCCATATAACAATTTTTAATAGAAACACAAACTCGGTGTGCAAATGGGTACACAAAATGATTGCGAGCACAAAGTTTGCTAACAAGACAATAATAGCATAACCCGGACCTAGGAAGTGTTTGTCAGTGTTTCACGCGAGAGGAGCTGACCGCTGCCGGAACAGAGAACGTAAAATTATTGTAGACACTTTTATTCTAGTTCACAGTTTTAAATTTAAAACTGTAAATGTTTGTTGTATTGCAGGCCGCTTTTATCAAAGTTTTGCTTCTCTTATAAATGTACTAGTCGGTCCTGTTTTATAAATGAGTTGTTTTTTGAACAAAATATATAAATAGAGCCGAGATGGCCCAGCGGTTAGAACGCGTGCATCTTAACCAATGATTGCGGGCTCAAGGCAGGCATTTTTGCCAGGCAAACACCGCTTATTGTCATGTACTTTATTCTTGTTTATAATTTATCTTGTGCCCGGCGGTGAAGTAAAACATCGTGAGGAAACCCGCATATTGTGTCTAATTTCATAGAAATTCTGCCACACGTGTATTCCACCAAGCGGCATTGGAACAACGTGTGGAATATGTTCCTCCTCCTCAAAGTGAAAGGAGGCCTTAGTTCCGCAGTGGGAAATTTACAGGCTGTTGTTGTTAAACAAATTACGAAGTCATTTAAGTAGATGGTCTCCATTTGACCTTGAGAAAAAAACTATAAATTACATGCGATGATTAAATAAAATTGCTATTTAAAATCAAATACATTCCAAAATGCCATAGTTATTTTAAATATTCAACGAGTTTTCATAACATATCTCTCTGCAAAGCATAACGATTTTAAAACCACTCTTAAATCAGTGATGCATCCGTCACGCTCCCGTCTGGCTCAAGTACCGTTTACAACATTTGTCACGCTAGTATTGATTTCAGCGGCCATTACCCTAAGCAAAGTGAATATTAAGATATAATAATGTTTATTTACCTTTTAATACTCTATTCGACTAATGATACATATTTAAGATTTATTGCTTATTATAACTAAAAATTTTATTATGTAGAAATAGCTATTAAATTAATCTAAAATGGTCGGAAGAACAAAGTATAATTGTCACGCTGCACGTCATTTACATTAAAATAAGAAATGATTCTGAATATTGAATGTTTTATATAATCCAGAAGCTAGCAGATGCCCGTGCCTTTCTTTACATCCTATTTTAAACATTTTGGCGTTTTATATTTTATCCTAAATATCAGCAGATCTTTGCTGGATTTCATCCATCTTCTTGGGAGACGTGGCTCATACTGACATTTTTTTTAATATATACTTAATCTATAATAAAAATATGTAGCAGTATATGCGTACACAATGTTGTAATTACAAACACATAGTATTATTTAGCGCTTAACACATTCTAGTAATAGTCTGTAAATGCCTTACTCCTACACCTCCTCTTTTGGGTAGAATACTTAGAAATTATTCGACCATGCTGTACCAATACGGGGGATATAAATGTAGCAGATTTTCATAGGATATGTTTTCCTACTTCGCCAACTATGAGACGAATTACATATAAACATCAATTGAGCACATTTTTTTTCTATCGGAACCTCCAATCTTCAATTAAGATTTCGCTACTGAACCATCTCAATATATCGATTCCATATAAATTCACTTTCCATGTCAATCGTGATATGTTAACAACCGAATGACGTTGATTCGCCATTTTGATCCGTATATCCTATAAATATTATAATTATTTTAGTCTGTGTCGCTTATAACATTCTGACATTTAATGATGGAGTTTTGTAGTGACCCCTACAGCTCAAATACATATTAATTATGTAATAAATGGCAAGATATGTCCGTCAAATCGTAGGTGCACCGTGTGTTGTTTAATTAGTGGTCCAGCATCCATCAAGCCCTTGTCTGATGTCGGAGCCACAACTTAATGTCATTTGTCACGCTGCAATTGATTACAGTCACGGCGCTGAGCTATGAAAAAGAATAACATTTTAAGTTTTCGTCACAAACATTTATAATAATGTACACACACGTGACATTTGAAAGTGATTAAATTATCATTCAGTCTCGTTCGAATCCATTCAGTAAATAAGCATTACAACGACATATAAGTCTTAACTAATGTAAGAAAAAGCGGTATAATTTGTTTGTATGTAACGTCTGGAACTACAATTCGGATTCGATGAAATGTTACATGTTGAAACATGTTGCATTTGTAAGCTAAATTCTTGGGTTATATTTAACTATAATTGGTAATATCACGCTACGACTCGCGTACGGAAAATGAATGTTTTGCGGTTATACATGCGCGAAAAAGCTAGCATCTAAACACATAATATTATATGTCCGAATGTTGATACAGTCATTGAATCTAGGAGAGCTCGAACTAATAGATGGCTGGATCTGTCACTCTTTTCATTCGAATATCAAACTAATAGAGACGAAAATTGAAATCAATGAAATGAAATTTAGATAGACAACCGCTAAAAATATTTATATGCAATCTGTGAAAGACGAGCCTTTGACTAGCCTGATAGAAAGTGACTACCACTACCCGTAGACACCTACTACGGCTCAGAAGAATAAGTAGACTTCTAATCTATAAAGGTTCTAGAAGGATTGGTTATAGATGAGCAGGAGAATCGATACGTAATTATTTTCAAAATATATTAAGACTAACATAAGAGAGACATTAGCTTATACACAAAACAACAATATCACTTAAGGTTACTTACCTCCCTCGTGTACCTTTGTAACTCATTTAAAACTCATTCGAATAGTTAAACTTCTCGATTTTAGTTTTTAACACAATTTTAATTAGAATGCACACGACAGAGTTTAATTTGTGGTATCCATCCGTTACGCTCTTGTCTCGCGCGTCAGAGGCACCACTCATATAATTTGTCACGCTGCTGTTGATTGCAGTCGCTTTCCCGCCTGAATTAAAATTTTATTATGCAACATCTGAATATATTACACTGAAGCTATCTTTCAGGTTGTAATTAAGTTAAAAGGTTTCTTCGGAACGGAACTTTTTTTCTCGATGGAACGAGACTTTTAGATCGCGTTAATCTATAAGATAAATAAAACGCGTTAGGATATTTCAAACTATAGACGTATTATTACAATGTATTTAATGCAGATTTTAGCTAATTCTTTTCGGTGGATTTTTTATCTGACATATGTCCGTTTACTTATAAAAGCTTTGCTTTATATAATTAAAAATTCGCAATTAAGTAAATATTTTTTTGATTGTATCGCTCCTTGCTTTCGGCTTCCTTTTAACATAACTTAATGAATTAATAGAATATTGCGTGTAAGAATAAAAGTATACTGGTGTGTGCGTAAGCATCTGTTTGTGTGTGTGCATCTATTAGTACGTTCATGTATGTATGTGTAAAAACTCTGTCGGTGTCAGCCTAACGACTATATCTTGGGATTGATATACGCTGTAACAATAGAGCATATATCGCTGACTATTATTGTGTTCGAATACTCGCATTTTAGAAAAGAAATGCAGTATGGCCCCCAAAATCTTCGAATTTTACTTGCTATTCCATTGAGTGAGAAGTTTTTATAGCCTCGGTATATCTAGCACTTATATCTAATTTCGTTTTTAGTATGTCTTCGAGAATAATTAATTTATTTCTAAATTTGAGATAAATATAATATATAAATATATAATATAATATTTAAAGATAAAAAATCTCGTACTTGTGTCTCCATACGCTGGGAGACAGTCTATAAGGATTGAACAAAGGAAATATAGGTAGTAATAATAATATGCTCTAATGAATATAGTTAATTTTAATTAGATTCTAAATTCAAATATAAGTTTTGTTAATTAGATAGAACAATAGTTTGCAAATAATTTTGGGGTACGAACAGTTTTTGGAATAAAACGAAAATGTCGTCAAAATGTACAAAATTTTTAATTATGGTTTGTTTGTATCTGATATTTGCACACATATGAATGGAATCTGTATATTATACTTTTTATCATTCCATCTCCCGAAAGAAATATAAACATAATAAACCATTATAATTTTTAAGTTTAGTCTGAGAGTTCATTAACCTGTACACTTCATTACAGATTTAAACGATAATTTGAAAATAGAATACCATGAACGATATTCGGATGTAATTACATTACAAAAGATAAAAACAATAGCATACGCAGCGACATTCATCACGGACCATCAAGGAGTCCAATATCGATTTCACATTAACCACCTAACCTAACCGCTATCGGACTTTTTGTTTCAACTCGCCTTCTAAGACGAAAGAGTTTTTGTTTAACTGCGATGACGTTTCAAACGAATCGTCTCTTGACTACAGTTTTTGTAAAACGTTTCAATATTACGATACGATATTGGTGAAGCTTTTGTTGTATTTGTTTTAATATGTAACTAATCGTGCAGAGCCACTTGAATGATATAGTATGCTTCATTAATCTTGATAACTAAGTTGCATTGATTCCCTCACCATTAAAATGGGAACAATAAAGATTAAGTTTATTTAATCAACATGACTGTATCTTTTTAAATATTGAAAAAGAGTAACCACTGAGTTTCTTGCCGGCTCTTCTGTGTAGACTACTTTCCGAAACGGTGGTAACTTCATTTAATTGTTGAATGACGATTCAAAAGTGCATGTAAAAGCCTACTCGAATAAAGTTTATTTTGATTTGATTTGTTTAATTATTGATATTTGGCGTTGGATCATATGATGAGGCTGACATAATTCTGCCGGCTATACATCTGACCCCTCATAAGGCCTTATATAAGGAAATCACATAGATAAATGAGATGTGTCATCTTCTGGTTTTCCACCTATGCTATGAAAGAAAAGTGTGTGATATTTTTTCAGAAGTTTTTGCAAAAAGCCCTGCCACCAAATACTCAACTTAAAAGGAATTAAACTAACTACAAATAAGAATTTATAATAAAAACAGGTCAATACCGACGCGATAATAATAGGGCTCAAAATTAATGAAATACGCAATCGCTGTTCATATTATCCATACCGATCCGATCCGATATCAGATATAGTCCGGCCCTGGCTCTGGTATATACAGTATGTGTGATACATTCTCTGTATGTATGCGCATCACGTGCTATCGGAACGTTATTCAACAACTAGTAAAATTGGAATGAGGTGTGTTGAAGCATCGCTTGGAATTATCGATTATCGGATACCAATATCGACTTTCGGACTAACGTGTGAAAACGTTCTAATTACGGTTGATTGAGTCAATTATTGACACTTCAAGAATGTGTGTGTGATGTGATGTGATTGTAATTTAAATGTTTCATTTTAAATATAATATGTTTTGCATGTAAAAATGAATGATTAACGTCATTTAGTTTTTCAATAAAACAAAAAAAATCAACAGTTGGAAAATATTTCTCAGCGAAAGGTTTCACAGCGATGATTCACTAATTACAAATATATTCTTTAATTCGTACCATACCTTGTTATCAAGCTGAGTCGCGTTGAGATGGCCCAGTGGTTAGAACGCGTGCATCTTAACCGATGATTGCAGGTTGAAACCCAGATAAACGCCACTGAATATTCATGTGCTTAATTTGTGTTTATAAATCATCTCGTGTTACGCGGTAAAGGAAAACATCGTGAGGAAACCTGCATGTGTCTAATGTCATATAAATTCTGCCACATGTGTATTCCAACAATCCGCATTGGAATAGCGTGGTGAAATATGTTTCAAACCTTCTCCTCAATGGGAGATAAGGCCTTAGCCCAGCAGTGGGAAATTTACAGGCTGTTGTTGTACTAATTTACCGCCACAGAATAGAACTGTGCAGTCTGTGTGGACACTACCTTTTTAGAATCACTATTACGTTACTTATTGTTATTTGTGATTATTTGATATTTACATGTGTTCCACGCACACAAAGACACCCGAAAACGTAGGCCTTAATTAATTTCGACACACATGTTTGTGTGTATGATATGTGTACATGTGTGTGTAATATAAGATTATATCACGGGTAATTTAAACGAGGTGACCTACTGTTCGACCAGCTAACATCTACATCTTTCAATGTTATCTATGTACTTTATCAGAACGTGAGCGAAGAAAAATATTGGCGTAGTTGGCAGCCGAGGCGGATCTTTACACGATGCTATCAGCCGCCGAGCCTGCTTGTAGTCAGCGAAAATTTTAATACATGCAAGTTAAGAAGTATATCGCGTTATATGATTTAGCATATTCTTTACATAAATTTAAACGGATATGATTATAATTTTATATAATACTGTAACAAATAATAATGTCGATTACATTTGTTAAGCGATTTGTTTTATAGAATGAATATAAAATAACTTTTTATATGTTACTTATAACATTTTATAGGTTCTTGTCAAAAAAGGTTAAATATACTATTACAAAGAAACATAATAATATATGATAAACAAAAAGTTGTTGTTTTACTCTACGTTATTCCTTTTACATTGGCTTTCAGTCAGCAAAAGTGTCGTCAAAATCGGTCCAGCCATTCCAAATGTTAGCCGGAACAAACAGACAGACAGACAAAAATTTTAAAAAAGTTATTTTGCTATAAAATTTGTATAACTAATACACGTTACATATGCATTTAGTAAAAGGCGGTTATTTTAATATTCCAAACAGACACCATTTTTGTTATATGTATATAACAGTATATTCATTTTAAACTTTTGCATAATTAATAACCGAAAACACACAAAACATCAGCAAAAATATCGATGAAATCGTTAAACAGGCTTTGCTCGAAAGGTTTTTAGTCAGCTGTTTTTTACTACATGCAGTTCTGAAAGAGCAATCTATATTCAAAGCAAGCTATTAGCATAAATAAACAAGGTCCGCCCTAGGGCCGCGGTTAGTTATGTATTAACTCTGTAAGTGACAGTTCAGGCAATTAAACTCACAGTCATGCGTTTGATTGAAATTAAACAGGCTTGATTGAGGATCCAATGAGTATACTGACGATGGAATTATTTATCGCATTGTTAGTTTCCACTGACAACCTATTCCATATTTGAAATTTAATTTTGTATTCGATTGATTTGATTGTTTATGATTTTTTTTTATATATAATTTGGTTGTTATGTAATTTTTCCTACTAAGACTTACATTACTCTGCGGTAAATAAATGTACACATAACATAATAATCTATATTAATAGTATAAATGTAAAAGTAGCTCTTGTCTGTTTGTCGCTATTTCGCGACAAAACCTGAAACGATTTTGATGAAATTTGGTATGAAGCAAACTTGAACTCCAAGAAAGAAAATAGGTTACTTTTTGAGTCTGACATATAACAACTAATACCTAAAATTCGACCGAAGCGGCAGGCGACTACTAGTTTCAAATGTTTCCATAAAAGGCAACTATAGTATGATTAGATATTTGCTTTTAGATTATGTCAAACTGACCTTCAATTATGAAATTTAGTTGTAAATGTCAAAATGTAAAATAAGAAAAAGAAAAAAGACATGAATCTATTACATATAACAAAATTGGAGTGTCTAGTTGTAATATTGAAATAGCCCTTCTTTACTCAATGCATATGTTACACGGTACATATACCAAAATATATTTTTTTAAATTTTTGTCGGTCTGTCTGTCTGTCTGTTTGTTCCGGCTACTCACTGAAACGGCTGGACTGATCTTGACGGGACTTTGGCAAATAACTGATATAATAAGGAGTAACTTAGGCTTCCTTTTTTTTGTTATATTATAAGGCGAACAAGGTACACAGCTAGCTATTTATAAAAATAATTGGTCCATAGCGTATGCGTGGTGCCTCCACTGTTCAAAGTATGTAGCGCCTGAGGCGTACATGGACAGCGTGCACGATCTTGTTATATTATTGTGAATACGTAGCTCTTTTTTAGTTTCCATGACGTCACAATATAAGCTATCTCTTTCTATCTCCATACTTCAAATATTTCCTTTCTTTCATTTAACAAAATGAATCTATGTGACGTATTCCCTCATTGATTATCGAATCATTATATTGTTTTGTATATCTAGAACTTTTTTCGTGACATTAGAATATAAGCTGTCTCTTTCTATCTCCATACTTCAAATATTTCCTCTCTTTCATTTAACAAAATGTATCTATGTGACGTGTTCACTAATTGAATATCGAATCGCCGCTTATAAAGTTTCACTTCGAATATTCCCAGTAAAGCGAAGTATCAGTTAGTTTCTAAATAAAACCAGCGTGTCTTCATTTGATGAACAAGTGAAACGCTCTGAGCGAACCCTTTGAAACGAAACCTTATTATTCAGAATTTCCTATACATCGACAGGGATATTCCTGTTTTATATTCAACTCTCCGGCCCTGCGGCGATTTCAGTACAACGTCTTCTGGGAACTCGATCCTCTTAGTTTTTAGGACCAGCTATCGATTTGAAACTATCGCCGCGATGCTCTCTGAAGGGTCCGATGGATACATGCTATGTTTATAAAGTAAACTTGTGTTATCAAAATATATTTCTTGCAAAAGACTTTGAATTAATTCTTCAGCGGTTGTCATGTTCGCAAATGTAATATTGTATATTTTTTTGAATGCAAACATATAACAACAACAACAACAACAGCCTGTAATTCCCACTGCTGGGCTAAAGGCCTCCTCTCCCTTTGAGGAGAAGGTTTGGAACATATTCCACCACGCTGTTCCAATGCGGGTTGGTGGAATACACATGTGGCAGAATTTCTATGAAATTTGTCACATGCAGGTTTCCTCACGATGTTTTCCTTCACCGCTGAGCACGAGATGAATTATAAACACAAATTAAGCACATTTATATAGTGGTGCTCGCCTGGGTTCGCACATGAATCAGCGGTGCTTGTTTGAACCCGCAATCATCGGTTAAGATGCACACGTTCTAACCACTGGGCCATACATAATGTGTGGTTTATATTACTTATGAAGAGAATATACGGACTACAAATTAAAGGCTTTGTCTTGATAAATTAAGTAAAAAAAAAAAAAACATTAAAAGATCTCTTAATTTTTTTTTTATAATTAGATTATCATTATGTGTATTAATTATATATTTTTATTCATATTTTTTTGCTCGTTGTTTGAGTTAAGAATCAATGAATACTTATATACTCGATTGCGATTATATATAATTATTTCATTTCTAATTAATTATTTTATGACTACACATTCTTGCTAATTATTAGCTGATCTAAATACCTAATAATAATGAATTAGTTATTAATATAAAAAAAAAATAATAATATACATATTTAGGTAACTTTGTTTTCTATTTAATTTCGTAAAATATTATAAATAACCGATAAGCAATATAAATATTCTTAAATTTTCAATTACAACGGTACGACTTTTTAAGTAACATCAATAATAAAAAAAACTTTACAATTTTTTTGCTATCCTTACTCTTAGTCATCTCACGCACACTAAGACATCTTATACGCACGAGCGTCACTCATACTAATACACGTAGATAATATAATTTAACGGGGAGGAACGCGCAACCGTGAATGAATACATGTATAGTTATTACAATATATCTTCAGCTGGACTATTTTCGGGTTGATCAATAACAGGGCTTAATAGAACATTAATTACTATCTAGGTAAATAATCAAATTTCTAGAAAAGCTAGCTATATATAAACTATAAACTAGCGAACCCCTGGCTTTGCACGGGTTCAATGATATGACATCACAGTGGAACTTCTATAATTGTCACTGTATCTTTACTAAATTGCCCATGTGCTTTATATAAAACCTTTTCGAATCACTCTATCTATTAAAAAGAACGCATCAAAATCCGTTGAGTAGTTTCAAAGATTAAAGTATACATAGGGACAGAGAAAGAGACATTGTTTTATACTATGTAATGATTTGCACGTTGAAATTTGTTTTAATTATTTTTCACATTGAGGGTTTATTTGTTTTGTATACTGGATGAAGTAAAATAGATATTTCAGACGCGCAAATATATCTGTGCGTTATTTTTGCTGTGTCTAATCTATCTATCTATATATAAATCTATTAAAAGTATCTGTCTCAGCCAAAGGTAAAAAAAAAATGAGATTATCGTAGCAATGAGAAATAATAATCATTCCTTACATCAACAGTGTACTCTATCTTTGGAAACTATTACCCTTATGCCTGTAATTACAAAGCCTTATCTACCCTTCAAACCGGAAATCATATACAAGAAATATTGCTTGTAGCATATATTATCATATATATCGCCTCTAGGCTATTTTCAAATAACAAAAATATATATTGTAACATGATATGAAAAAAAAAACATAGATCAGCTGAGTATCTTTCGCCGGTTCTTCTCAGGTCTGAGATGTTAAATTCCGAACCGGTGGTAGATTTTTTGACTATCAATAAGAAAGTAGTCACTTCCATTTTGAATAAAGATTTTTGACTTTGATTTTGAATATTATAAGTGAATAGTACCTAACCAGACGAGCAGGTATAAAAACCAACCAAAAGGACGTTTCATATTGACATTTACTTCATTTGGTTTTTGTAAATCTACACATGTAATAAAATTGGAGTGTCTGTTTGTAAAATTAAAATAGCCCTTTTTTACTCAATGCACATGTATGTATGTACGGTACATATATCGAAATAACATTTTCTTACAATTTTTGTCTGTCCGTCTGTCTGTTTGTTCCGGTTAATTTCGAGAACATCTGTACCGATTTTGATGGTACTTTCACTGGTAGATAACTGATATAATAAGGAGTAACTTAGGCTACAATGTTATATATTTTTTGTTAAATTCAAACGCGTACAAAGTCCTGGGAACAGTTAGTAATCTCATAAAGAAGATATCTTTAGCGGATAACCTCTAATACTTCTCATATGTACACGGTGTTACTGTACAATAAATTTAATTTACAACGATAATAATTCCATACAATACAATTTATATAGAAATGAAGTTACCGTTTAAAAAAAAAAGTGAAAATCAGTTAGACGGCAATTTAGTCTTCTACGTGTTCCGAATATTTTCACCTAAGTGCAGGGAAACGATAATGGAATTTATTACAAATCTCTGCAGGCACCTGTAGCGTTAATTCGATACAGCCAGCACCTGCCTGGATTCATTAAATTAGGAAGTCTCAGCTTTAAGTTTGAATATTAATCGCTATAACGTATAACTATATAGAGGGAATATCAGCCGAATATATTAAATATGATAAGATTAAAGAGGTCTTGTGTATGTCTAAACTATGATATGATCATTATTATTAATAGGGATTTTTGTGAAATATTATTAAAAATTACACGACGAGTAAATTGCAGAGTTAATAATGAAGTTTTTTGAGAGCTGTCATTGAATTTTTTTCCACTGAGGATTTATCTATGCAGTGTTGGATACCGTTAAATTAGAAAGCGTTTATAGCCATAAATTTAATTCCATGTGATATCAGAGAGCATATATAACTCAACATTTAGTTGTAATTAATTAATTGGTGATCTAATAAATAAATAAAAATTGTTTATTGTCAAACTATAAACAAAAATTTTATAAGGATTTTATATCAATATGTTTGTCAGTTTTTCAACGAATGAATGAATGTTTAATGAAAAAATCAACAAAATTAACTGTTTCATATGATAAATGCATCTTCTTTAACACTTTGTATACATTTTTATTGTCAATTCTTAAATAAACCCTCTGCTATTCATCATAAAATACCCAACCCAACAAAATAAAAGAGTAATTGCTGTATTTAATACAATTATACTTATTTCTAAATAATTACGCTGTCCGTTGTGGGACTGCATTAAAACGTTGCCAGTAATTTCATAATAGAGCTTGAACAGCGCATTAAAAGTTATAACTATTGCAGTTATAACCTTACCATTAGCTAATCCCACAAGACAATGCAAAATTCAACGTCAAGTCCAAAGCTTCATTTGAAAATACTTTATAACTGTTTAGTGACGTAATTTTTTAAAAATATTATGAAGTTGGTTTTTTTATGTATTTAAGTAAACGACTAAATTTACCACCTGATGGTAAATAGTCATCCATTCATTTGACCTTGGGACATGTATTTATAACATGTTATATGCTCCTTAATGGAAGAGGAGGTCTTAGCCTAACAGTAGGAAATTTACAGGCTGTTACTTTACTATTTCACTTTACTACTAACGAGCCGAGATGGCCCAGTGGTTAGAACGCGAGCATCTTAACCAATGATTGCGGATTCAAACCCAGGCAAGCACCGCTGATTCATGTGCTTAATTTGTCTTTATAATTCATCTCGTCCTCAGCGGTGAAGGAAAACATCGTGAGGAAACCTGCATGTGACAAATTTCATAGAAATTCTGCCACATTTGTATTCCACCAAACCGCACTGGAACAGCGTGGTGGAATATGTTCCAAACCTTCTTCTCAAAAGGAGAGGAGGCCCTTAGCCCAACAGTAGGAAATTTACAGGCTATTATTTTACTACTTCACTTTACAAAGTGATATGTGTAGAAAATCATTCGGTCAGCGCAGTTTTCCTCACGACTGATCACGAGATTAATACAAATTAAGCACCTATATCCAGTGATGCTTACCCGCATTTGATCTTTAGTTTAAACTAACGACCCTTTGATTTATCTTGAACCCACAAATGATTCAATAATTTAGAATTACCTACTTTATAATTACTATTTTAAACAAAAAATCAAATCAAAATAAAAATGAAATTAAAATATACTTTATTCGAGTAGGCATTTACGATAATTTTACAGAACTGTATTAAAAGTAAATGTATCCCAGTTTCGGAATCTAGATTCCACTTATAGTAGCCACCAAGAAACCCAGTACTTACCCTTTTCCAACGTCTGAGATACAAAATACAATTAAATCAGTTAAATACAATTAAATTTAATAATTCAACTATGTAATGGAATGTGACAAGACTAAATCGGAGGAAGTAAGTGTTAACTAATTCAAAAGCATTTTTGTTCGATGTTGAATTAGTTCAGAGCCTTTATCAGAATCTGCTGGGATGCTCTTGGAATTCTATATAATTGCTATAAATATTATGTTTAAGCAACAGGAAGACGACGCAACGGGACTGATCCGTATGTGTCAGGACAAAATTCTGATAATAAAAAACTAATTAAAATTACGTTTCTATAATATAGATGTACTAGTAGTTGCGTACGACTTCGCTTGTTTCGTTTTAGGGTGTTGGTTGTCATATGTCAGGTAAAACAATTCGCCAATGTCCATTCCTGGAGTTCGAGTTTGCTTCATACACAATTTCATCAAATTCGGTTTGGTCGTGAAAGAGCGACAAATAGACAGACAGAAATACTTTCACATTTATAATATTAATATAGATAGTTTCGAAAGGCTACTTTTAAATTCTTAAATAAGAAAGAACGTTCTGATAATCGCTATATTGTGACTATGTATTATCCTTCTCATAATCTCCATACTGTTCTGACAAAGTATTTATTTGCGTACTTCTCGAGACTATTCTATGACTCAAGCCCATATTGCTATAACAGATGCTACAAGTGTGATATATACGATTGCCGACTTAGATAATTTAAGCTTTTTTTTACCGTTTACATTTTTACTATGAAAATAATTAACTCATTATTTTTAATATATACGTGTAAACGGTGTACGTTGCATGTGCCTTTTGGAATTCGATTCTGATTCGTTAGTCTAGAGCTTAAATATATAGGCTATACTCTTACAAAAAGAGTTATAAAAAAATAAGTATTGTATACACGTATACCTACACGAAAAATAGCACACAGCAGTATAGAAGGCAAAAATAGAAATATTTCTCCCGAAATTTTCTTTGTGTTGTTGTTCAACTCGATCGAATAATTGAAAAATTCGAAAATAGAAAGCAAAACATGGTTTGAAGATTTAAAAAAAGAACGATAAAATTCTTTATTATTTAAAAAAAAAAAACTTGTATTCTATGTGAATTCCATATACATTCACACGTTGCTTATTTAAGTCAACACATTACAAGACACAACCATATATTCCAACAAGAGAAGTATTTCGAACATTTAATCACAGCACTGATATCAGTACATTTGCACGTTTCAGACAAGGTAAAGCTCGTACGGTGTAACATATGTTGGTAGTTATGCCACGCAGGATTTCAGTTTGGGTCTAGATTTATGGATGTCTGCCCTGTGGCCGGCGCGGCACGTCTCAGTGATGTGTACGAGACGTTGGATTTATGCGACGTTTATTGGGGAATTAAAATAAGATACGAGGATGCATACACTGTCATGCACTTCAAGATTATGTAGCTTATACGTAAAGGTAGTCTATGTTTATTATTTATGAATGTGATATTATAAATGCAATAATGGGTGTATACTATGATTTGTAGACATGTAACTTACAGGTAGAATATATTACATATATACATTGTATTTAACTAGCATGACTTGCCGGTAGAATCTGCATCCCGAACCGGTGGTAGCTTCACTTAATATAATTTGTTAAATGACGATTCAAAAGTGCTTGTATTACCTACTAAAATAAAGTATATTTTTATTTTTCGAAAATAATAATATAATATTTAAATAAAGAACATGCACACATTTTTTAAAAATGGAATTATTTATTATTTGCACTTCAGTTCAAATAAAAGAACAAAAGTCATTGTATCGTAAACAATACAACGAATTCGAATACTCGATCTATTCTTAATATTTAAAATTGTTTATGTTTCTATAAAAAAATAATCAAACTGGTAAATAAATGATCTAATGCGAAATGGTCAGGATCGCTCATATACCTACTGTTAATACGTTACCTATCTTGGAAAATTTCGATGAAATTAGACACATGCAGGTTTCCTCACGATGTTTTCTTTCACCGCCGAGCACGAGCTGAATTATAAACACAAATTGAGCACATATATATAGTGGTGCTTGTCTGGGTTTGAACCTGAAACCACTGAGCCATCTCAGCTCATTGTAAGAGATAACAGTTATTTATTCTGACGAGACCTGAAGCATTATTCTAAATAAGAAAACAAAGACAATTAAGATTTTAAAATTCTCAAAGTATGAACCCAAATTACTTAACCCGTCATTCGTCATAACAAAAGTTAAATTAATTCGAGGGAAACGAAGTCGGCGACAATAGACTTCTAAATTCGTTTGAAGCTGTATTTATATTTGTGATTTTGTTAGCATTAATTTTATTAATATTTCATGTACTGTATCTAATATTCAAACATAAACTAAGTAAAGTAACAGCCTGATAAATTTCCCACTGCTAGGCTAAGGCCTCCTCTCCCATTAAGGAGAGGGTTTGGAACATATTCCACCACGATGTTCCAATGCGGGTTGTTAGAATGCACGTGTGGCAGAATTTCGATGAAATTAGACACATGCAAATTTCCTCACGATGTTTTCCTTCACCGCCGAGCACGAGATGAATTATAAACACAAATTAAGTACTTTTTACATATATTATAGTGGTTCTTGTCTGGGTTTGGACCCGAAACCATCGGTTAAGATGCACGCGATCTAACCACTGGGCCATCTCATATTATATCATCATACATCTGGATGGAAATAAAAAAAAAAGTATTAATCCAATATTATTAGGAGCTATCAAATTAAGCCCCGTCTGGATAGCCACCAGTCAACGAAAATCAGTTAACAGAACTACATAGTATCGCTGTGATATAGTCTAAAGTGTGAACGAGACAGTATCATTACAGGCAGAAGGTAGATAGCTTCACATTTATAGCGCGGTCAGTTACTATTAGATGACATTTGATAGACTATAAAAACCAGAGATTATCCTTTGATACGCTTAGTCTATAAAAATGCCAACACGATTCAATGATTAATGAAATCAATCGTCAGAAACAAACACATTATTGTTTTATATATTAAAACATTTTCTATCTCGTACAAACACTTTGTGACACCAACTGTCCCCGGGTTTTATTCCAAACCGATAGGACTTGGTAACCTTCAAGAAAAGAGCATAGTCTCCTTAAAGGCTGGCAACGCACCTGGAAATCTTAGTGTTGCAGATGTCCACGGTGATAGGCACTTTTTAAGAGCTGAGGGTCATCCAAGGGTTTGTCACCTATCACATAAAAAAAGGGTTTCCTTTCGAAAAGTTAGTCAATCATAATTAAAACAAAAAAGATTCACTACTAATCAAAATGAAGACAAAACTGATATGTATGATAAATGTGACTATGCTTATAAATATAATATAAATTTTCATTAATTAACCTCTTTTAATTGTAGTAATGCGTTAATCCACTAAGCGATACTGTTCAAAATGTACTTTATTTAAATAATTCCTGACAGAAAGGCTGATGAATTTTTTGAGCATTTATATTGTCGTTCAACGATGCATTACCGACAGCTCTTTCGTTATGCTTTCATTCATAATCGCTGTTGACAGCGACGTAAAAACGTTCTATTTGATGTAAATTAAGCGGATTTATTTCACATTATTGCAATGCTAATGTGTTCAGCTGTTTTCATAAAAAGCTCACATAATGCATTGCAGAAGTAAATTGTGTACAGAAATTAAATTGTGAAATGTTATTAAAGGCACAGGGGATATCTTTTTGGTGTAAGGGATGGAACTATTTCACCGTTACATTGTCAGTGTCTGTATGTCATGCGGACCATAATTATAACATCCAGTTAACAAATCGCCCAACTGTTTTAACGTTTAAAATTAACGTTGACTTTTTTCTATTATCGCATTGTAATACGCTTCATCAAAAAGAAATAAAGAATAAAATTTTAAGCCTAAAACAAGTCTAGGATGTTGCTAGGAAATCAAGCTGACTTGATACCAAATTTCATTAAATCCGTTAAAGTTTGGCCGTGAAGGAACAAAACATATTCAGAATTATTTTCCTATTTATAAAATTAGTATAGAAGTATTAATATAAATCGAATTATTGTATAAGTCATTATATAGATGTGTTATAGTATATATTAAACAACAAACTATGCCACGTGCAGATAAACTAGTTTTCATATACGTAGATACGGATAATTAAGGCGTAATTAGGCAGAGAACAACACGATGTTGTATAATCGTGTCTCGTAGCAAGATGCAGCCATCTTGACGATATGAATATGTATTCCAGTGAATTTATGACAGCGATATCGTGTAATTACTATTGAAGTGATATTAATTACAGCTTGTAAATGTCCCACGGTTGGGACTTCTCTCTCTTTGTGGAGAAGTGTTGATTTACACCACCAAGTTTTTCCAATGCGGATTGGTAGATACATATGTGATCACATCTACTGCATTACATTAAAGTTAGACTCATGCAGTTTTCCTTAGAATATTTTGTTTTCCTACTGATAACAAGGAATTATAAAGTGAAATAAAGCACATGACAATTTGTGGTGCTTGCCAGGGTTTGAAGCCGCAAACAGGGTATCTCAGCTCCTTATACGTCTGTAACAAAAATAATACACTGGATTTACTCTATGTGTTTTTACCACAAATAATAAGATTTTTGTGTCGTCACAACATTACGCCTCACTTAACCCCCAAAATCTAATAATCCATTAATAATGCAGGCGATAAACCAATGTTTTAAATATTACCTTCCGTGAATCAGTACTTTTGGTAATCAGTCAGAACAAACTATTTTACAAGTATATAAAATACTTGTGTAATTCAATAATCACGATAATTCCAACTAGCTTATTGTTAGCGTATATTTATTCCCACTAACATAAGCGAGTTTGGGCATCGAGCGTATTCAGACATTTCCCTCGTGACTATACTTCGCCCTGACAGTCACACACGATTTTCTTTAAAAACGTTATACAGCATTCAATTTGATGATTTTATTAACTGCAAAATGTTTTGCATTTTTTTTTTATCAGAATTAATTATGACTTAACAAAAGTAAATATAGTGACTTCTCTCCTACGTAAGAAATAAGTTTGTAACTTCCATCACTCTCCTCAAATGCTCTTTGCACATGACGTGTTAATAGGTACTTCATTTCCTAGTGGAGTTTCTCTTAATATCAATTGATAAATGATAAGATCAAATTAGACATGATAATTTATCGATAAATTGTTAGGGTATACCGTTCAAATTATGTCTTAGAAATATTGTTAAAGAAATTTAGTTAAATTTGGTCAGGGTAGTACCAATTTTTATTAGGTGCTATTTATTCCTTAACAACTAAATTCAAAGTCAAATTTCTTTATTCAATATAGAAGCCACCAGTTCAGAGAAAAATTAACCTAACCTGAGAAGAACTGGCCAAAGAAATTCAGCGAGTCCTTTCTATATCTATTACATACTATTCATATTAACGATCACAATTAACAAGAAAACCATACAACCATAGAACTTATAATAATAGTAACTGGATATGATGAATCTTAAATATTAGTGATTATAGTCGTAATTTAAGCGCACAAATAGTTTAATTAAAACGCCTGCCAACGCAGGCATACAGGCTCCAAAAACACGCACAGCATTAAACTAACTATAAATTACAAACTTTATTATAAAACTGAAGTCGCAAATATACGTTTATTGCATTCGCCAATTTAAAACAAACTTTCCGTAACCTCGTTTTGGGTAATGCGTTCGCAGAGAATACGATAGGCAGTTACTTACCATTATGATCTTTATTGTAAACGTATTAAGGACTTTTATTTTGTAAGATATAAGGTGTAGGTAATAGCTTAGCTGGCAGTGTACCAGATCTGAAATCGTGCAAGAAAAATGGTGGGAAATCTGGCACGCCTCTGCACGTGGTCGGTACGAAGGGGGAAAACCACGTGTACTTTTGTTTTCAACCGACTTCCAAAAGGAGGAGGTTATCAATTCGTCTGTATTTTTTTTTTTTTTTTTTTTTTTTTTTTTTTTTTTATGTTTGTTACCTCATAACTTTTCACTGGGTGGACCGATTTTGATAATTTTTTTTTTGTTTGAAAGGTAGTGCTTCCCGTGGGGTCCCATTTTTTTTTTATTTTTTTTGGATGATGCTATCCATATGAAAACGACATAAGTCTTAAATTTGCATTATGTATATGCGCGACAAATAGGTGAATAACTGAAAATCACGTTAACCAATTTTGATAATTCTTTTTTTATTATAAAATATATACTTCAAGGGTAATTTGGTGAAAGTTTGGTAAGGTTCTGAGCACAGGATCCATGACAAAGTAACGGAACGGAAGGGAACGGAACAATTCTGAGGAGCACGTTAGCGATACTCAGTCGAATCTTTTATTTATAGGTTATTTGGATATTTGAGTCACCTTCCGTAATGTGGTTATATTTATGTAATTATCATAGTCGAATATTATTATCAACTAGCTACCCACCCCGGCTTCGCACGGGTGCAATACTGATACTAAATATACTACAGAATTTGCGTATTTACGACATCACATCGCAAACTTCTAAAATTATCAGTGTTTCTTTACTATATTGTTCATGTATTATATACACAAACCTTCCCCTTGAATCACACTATCTTTTAAAAAAAACCGTATTAAAATCCGTTGCGTAGATTTAAAGATATAGGGACAGAGAAAGCGACTTTGTTTTATACTATGTAGTGATGGAACTGCTATACGGCTCGCAGTTAGGGTGCGATATGGGGCAGAATTTCTTACTATCTTTAATCAAATTTTGTGTATGTGATGTCATATGATGTCCGAAATATAGTTGGTCTTTTTCAAAGTTTTTTTGCTGAGTTAGATTACAGCTCTTTCGAGGGATCCTTTTAGTTCACGCCGCGTGACGTATTAAATCCGCATTTTCGAAAGTCTATTTTTGCTTTATTCGCAAGTTTCCTTTGAAATTGTCCTCGAAGTAGTTTCTGACTCATATAAACGGAACGCTTAATCTATCCATATTAAAAAAAATTAGTTAGTCAACATCAGCTTCACTTAAAATCAAAAAATAAATAAAATTTTAACAAAAAGAAAAACCGACTTCAAACAAAACACTATTTTAAAACAAATGAATATGCACGAAAAAGTAATAAAAATAATTGCGTATTCAACATATTTTTTAGAGTCGTCCTAAGTTAAATGAAATGAAAAACTATTAGACTACTTAAAAGTCGATTAACGATTATGTCATGTAGTTATAATTATTGTTATATTTGGAGTCGGTGTCAGCCAATAAAACCCTACAGTATATCTATCAAAAAACAATACGAGAACACTTTAACAAATATGTTTTTTACAAATTACCTTTTACACAATAATATACTGGATCAATCAAGGGGCTCGTATCGCTTCTTTCTTTTGATTGTTGGGGCAAGGGCACCGTGGCTGACACCGGCTCCAAATATAACAATAATTATAACTACATGACATAATCGTTAATCGACTTTTAAGTAGTCTAATAGTTTTTCATTTCATTTAACTTAGGACGACTCTAAAAAATATGTTGAATACGCAATTATTTTTATTACTTTTTCGTGCATATTCATTTGTTTTAAAATAGTGTTTTGTTTGAAGTCGGTTTTTCTTTTTGTTAAAATTTTATTTATATCCGATACGTTTAAGTTGGCTTGAGAATGAAATGATGGGGGACGATGAATAGAATTTGTAACGCTACTCGAGAAATGCCGTTATTTGGTTTCAATGTTTAATCCTTTCGTTATATAATATAAAGTTAGAAGAGTTTCTAAAACAAAGGTAACAAATATTTAATGAAAAATATTTATTATAAGTTCGTGTAATGTAACGCACTTCAGAGTCAGAGAAAAATGAATTAGTAGATAAATTAGTACATGAATACTAAGTATAATAATCTTTCCATAAAAATGCTATTAGAATAACTTCAAAAAATACAAGAATATAAGGCTACAGAAATGATTTCATTGTTTATATTTAAGGTAAGTTGGATACATAAAAAGCGTTCAACATAAGAGGTACACAATATTTGCATAGAAAACCCGATTGCAAAAGTATATAATACTAAGAAAAATCTGTTAACCGACGTAAGCAAGTATCATCATAGTTATAGTCAAGGCAAGCAAAAAAATCTCGTTACATTAATTCACGAGACGCGGCCGAAAATGTCTCGTTTTCTACAAAAAGAATCACAATGGAATAGCATTGAGTCGACTTGATTTCCTTTAACATTTTCGTGATTACAAGTCTTCTGGATTATTATTATTTTTAAATAGGTAAGAGAAAGACCAAATGGTACCTTGTAGGTGGTCACAAGCCCATAAACATCAACAACAACAACAACGACAGCCTGTAAATTCCCACTGCTGGGTTAAAGACCTCCTCTCCCTTTAAGGAGAAGGTTTGGAACATATCCACCACGCTGTTTCAATGCGGGTTGGTGGAATACACATGTGCCAGAATTTCTATGAAATTTGTCACATGCAGGTTTCCTCACGATGTTTTCCTTCACCGCTGAGCACGAGATGAATTATAAAGACAAATTAAGCACTACTTGTAAGTATTGACGCTAGGCGGTAAAATATATGATGAAAGGTACCCAGACGAACTCACAGCAAGTCCTACCTCTAAGATACTCGTGGATCATAAATATGATACTTTATGATACTTCATTCATAATGATGTAATAAATTTAATACTCTTTTATTTATCCCAAAATAATACTCTTATAAAATGAACGAGTTATTTACGTAACGAATGGGTTATTGGTTAATATTTGACGAATATTTTTTTACCGCCGAAGTGAAAAGAGGGGTTAAAAATTTAACGTATTTATCTGTGACGTCGTAGTTCCTAAATAGATGGATCGATTTTGATGTAGTTTTTTTTTATTTTGTGAAATGCGACAGAAAATTTGTTCAGTTTTACAATCAGCTCACTTGTAGTTGTTCAGAGAATATGACATGATCTAGAATAGGCAAGATATTTAACTTCTCGCCACCTTACAATCTTATCATATTTGAGCTCACAATGTTAAAACTTTTCGAGTTTTTTTATCAACTTGGGAGCCTTACAATTATAACGTACCGTTTATTGTAAAAGTAAAATAAAGTAACAGCCTGTAAATTTCCCACTGCGGGCTGGTGGAATGCACATGTGGCAGAATTTCAATGAAATTGACACATGCAGGTTTCCTCACGATGTTTTCCTTCACCGCCGAGCACGAGATGAATTATAAACACAAATTAAGCACACATACATAGTGGTGCTTGCCTGGGTTTGATCCCAAAATCATCAGTTAAGATGCACGTGTTCTAACCACTGGACCATCTCGGCTCTTATTGTACATGTTTTTAATATTGTGTTATTTATCAATAGTAAATACCAGTCACAACTTTGTTTATTGCTTGCAGTCACTTAAAATCAATTGAATATTTTTGTATGGTGTTAAAATATAGCATAAGACTAGCATAAGACGAGAATACTAGTGATAGCGAATAACTGTATGAGTATATGGATTAGAATAAATTGACTCAAAATTATATTCAAAATTTATCTGCTTGAATATACAAATAAGGCGTTATTATTTCAATTTAAGAGCCTATATACGTCCCACGACTGGACTCTTTATTAAAGGAGAAGGTTTGGAGGTTATTTCATCACGCTGCTCTGATGCAGTTTGAGTACTCGGTTTACAGTTTTTCATTCTTTAATTTTCAACATATTATGTATTAGCGCAAAATATTTCTCAAGCCTAGGTTTGAACCCAGAGTCATTGTTTAACATACACGTGTACACTAAGCCCTTTCAGCTCTAATTGTAATTAAAAACCATGAGGCTAAAATATTTTGTATAAAATTTATTAATTCTTTCAAACAAGTATTTTATATTCATAACGCAATATTGGAAATATTTTTCATAGCATAATAAAATGCTCAAACAATTATATCGTGCAAAACCACAACCGGTAGATATTTAATAATGTTTAACCACGAAAATATTTGTTCGAACAATATTTAAATACGTATAATTAATATACTATCTAGACACGTGGTTACGTATCAAGCCAAGTTCAAGTAACATTACACGAACCAGTTCAATAGTGAAATAGTGTAGTAACAAGCTTAGAAATTGTGAAGGCTATAATATAATTCGTATATGAGAACTAGCCAAGACAGACCTTTCGCTATAATATATTATCCTAAGTTGTAAACAATGCTATTTTATGTAGTTATAAATAAAATTTTGTATTTGAATTTGATACCCACTTAGATCTCACTTCTTTTAACTTTGAAGTCAACTACCAAGTTTATATATCATATTGAACTTGGCTCTCATTTTACATTTATGTTTTTGATGGGTTTCATTTATATGGACTTTCAATATGTAAGAAGAGTTATTCCATTAATAAGATTGTCCTAATATACCTCTTATTACCCTTTAATATTAAGCTGAGGGATGAAATCGAAACATTATAATTACAATACACGAGCAGTTTCTAAGGAGAGATTTTTAATCGTCATTTCATAATTAAACTAGTGCTACAGACAGTTCCAAGTGACATAAATTATAATTGACTAGTAATCAATAATAACACAGGCACAATCACTACATAGTATAAAACAAAGACGCTTTCTCTGTCCCTGGATTTTGTTGAAGTTTTTTTTAATAGATAGAATGATTCAAGAGTAAGGTTTTCATATTTAATACATGGACAATATAGTTCAGAAACACTGATAATTTTAAAAGTTTGTAATATTATGTCGTAAATAAACAAATTCTGTAGTATATTTTATCCAGAGCGAGTCGCTAGTTAAATAATATAGATCTAATCTATCTTTAACAAAACAACACAATAAAATATATAACGATGGTTATAGGGAAGATTTCTTGTATCAGGTGTTCTATAAGCATTCTCCTTCACGACAGAACCGCATGAATTCTTTATTAAATCGTCTGCCAGGTGTCTCGACAATCGATTCTTCGAACTAATTTTATCGAGTATAAGAATAAACCTCGAAGTTTATGTATGTTTCAGTTTATTCGGGTTAATCCTAAAATAAATCGTCAATATAGGTCTTGTTTTTTTTAACTCAGAGAATGACATTTTGTAAATGAACGAAATCGTGGTAAAGCTAAATGTTTGTACTGATTTCTCTCTGAAATTCGCCCAAAAATTTGAAAACCTGGAACATATTTGGTGGTAAGGACAATGCTTATGGCATTATTGGCATTATTCCTCGTGGTACCCATTCCTCAGACATTCTACCGCAAAACAGCATTGGTTAGTATCATTGTGCCCCGGAAGTTATGTGTGTATTTACAGGCTTTAAGATTGACATTACAATTTCCAAGGTGCCGATGTCTGTATGTAGGGGGATTCACCGTCAGGTGAAGCAATACATAGAGATATAATAGTAGGGCTCAATATGTAAGAAATTTTAGTTTCCTAATCCTATGACACATAGTTGTCAGAATACTCGATATCCACACGAATATTAACAGTTTGTAATATAAAAAGAGTTTTTATATTTAATTAATTTTAGACAGTTAAAAACGTAAATATATTTACTGAAGCGCTAAAATAAACTGTCATTATTTCATTTCGATTGCAAAACGCATCTCTGTACCACAGACTCGGGATTATCCGAACCACTGTTGCGTTTATTTATTTATTTAAATACAAAACTGCGGTGAACAGGAGCAATGATAGCGATGTTTTGTATGGAATTATTGAAATCGGACCGTGTGAACGAACCTGTCGTTGACAACGCCTGAATTATATATCGCTGGCTGAGCTGTAATGACACTGTTTCGCAATTTACCCTGTCATTTATTTAAGTTTTAACGTTAATAAGAACTATTATCGTTTGATGACGGTTGTTTAAAATTAATTGAAGGTTTGTTTTTCAAATTAAATGATATCTTAGCGAATTCGAAATTCAAAAACCTTTTTATTACCTTAACACTATTACAATTGATGTACAATCGGGGTAAGAAAAGGTTCGTCACCTTAAGATTTATTTTCGTGTGCTCAGTGTGAGCGATAATCTGCTTTACTGATCGAGAATGATATATTGCGTCGCAATGATTTTATGTTTAGATTCAAAAGGTACTAAGAGTTTAAGACATGATAAAGGAATTCATTTGAAAACTAACGAAGGTTTTCTTACTCCAACTGTACATTAATTTTGAGTTATATTTATTGTGTTCAGTATTACAATTTGAGTTATATCAAGATATTAAAGAGAGTAAAGAAAAAAGTGCGTGGGGCGTCTGATAAGATGTATTAGCGAGGGGTGACAGGCTGGCTGGCTTTGTGCGAGATCGATTTGCACGATATTCATTGTATTATATTATCCGTGTACACGAACCGTATGAGATAAAACCCTTATGGTATTTTATAACGATATCAATAACACACATAAGCTGTTTTATTCTTAAATATATTTATCAGTTCATAGAAGTACTAGCATTACCTGACATTCCGCGATCGAAAGATTCAATCCTTCCATTACGGCAAGATAGATTATATTGTTATTTCACTTTACTTGGTGATGTAGCTTTGTGCTAGCCCGTCTGGGTAGGTACCGCCCACTTATCAGTTATTCTTCGCCAAATAACAGTACTCAGTATTGTTGTGTTCCGGTTTGAAGGGTGAGTGAGCCAGTGTAACTATAGCACAAGGGACATAACATCTTAGTTCCCAAAGTTGTTGGCACATTGACGATGTAAAGAATAGTTAATATTTCTTACAGCGTCATTGTCTATGGGTGATGGTGACCACTTACCATCAGGTGGCCCATATGCTCGTCCGTCAACCTATTCCATTAAAAAACTCTCATATCAAAAACGTACATAAGCATTTTTTATTTTTTATTCAAACCAGACAAGAATCTTTTCTTAGAAGAAAAATTCATTTCAAATCAATGTTTGTACCAAGTTTTAACTAACCTAGGGCTTAATAATGATTTAGTAATTTCTAGTAAGTATCACGAGTCGTAACAATAATCGTAAAAATTAGAAAGTAACTCTGTATCTTTTTATATCTGTTAAATTACTGAACTATATGATTATGTTTAGAAGCAAGCTTCTTACAACGCGATCGAAGTCGAGAGCGACATCTCGTAATATACATATATATGAAACTTGATATGACAATTATGTTGTTTTGGTTTATTATGTTTTATTCATAAAACTTATGTATTAAGTACTATGATACATTAACTGACGTACGGAATAGTCTAAAATACATTCAGATTCAAATGTACAAAGAAAAGAAACCGTGAAAGAATCGGATTGTGGCGGCACAGTGGAAAGCGTGTCATACAAAAGAACGAAGGTAGCACAGGAAGTATTATATTCAAGGAAAAGGTTATTTCGGAATTCTGAGCGTGTTTTGGGCTTTTAAACTCGTTTCGTCCTATACAATAACTTGGCAAAGTTTCAGAAGCGGATTTCATAAAGGGACCCCGAGGGTTCTGCGGATGACATGGCTTTTTACTAACGAAGGAAAGTCGGTTCGATAAATTTATGTCAATCTTTAGTTCTACTAATGGTTACTAGTTTGTGATACTTTCATTTTTTTAAATAGGTAGGTAGTCTGGCAATTGGTCTATCGGAAGGTTCGGTGCAACCGACGTCCAAGATTTTCTGGACGTTGCCTGCAGGAACCTAAAAGTAACTACTTGGTGGTAGAATTTGTCATCAGTGGGTGGTACCTACCTAGGTTGGCCCTACCCTACTACCAATTAAATACTCCAAACACGTATCACAGCTTAATTTCGTTAGTATATATACGTCACAGTATAAATGTTATTTTTCTTCTCTAATGAGTATACAAGAAAAACAAAAATACGTAACTAAGATCTTAATTCGAGTTAATCCGGGCAAGAAAGCAAGTCGCAAGGTGGACGATAGACGTGGAGAATAGGACGTGCTTTGACTACGGAATATATATACGTGGGGCCACTAAAATAGCGTTTTACTCAAATTAAACTCCATTTTTTAACACTTAAAATTTATGTCTTATGAGAGATATATCGGGGGACAAGTGATTGTGACGAAGATAGACTATATATCGTGTATTAAATAACAGACACAATAAAATAAATTAACAAAGATTTGAGGATAGTAGAAGATAGTAGTATTAAAATGACAAAAATGCGTTTCAATGTAAAACTGTACATTAGAAAGAGACGTGGAATGAAAAAGAAAGAGAAAAAACATCTTGAGTGAAGTGACGATTTCGGCCAGTTCATTAGTTGGTATAAAAGATCTTCGTCCCAAAAATATTGGTGCTTTAAGCATTATAGCGAAGAAGCAATTTTTCAGTCAAATATGATGAACCCCGTTTTTTTTTCTTTTTTATAATATAGGTTTGGGGACGAGCAAATGGACCATTTAATGGTAAAACGTCACAACCACCAATAGACAATGGTCGTGTTAAATATTAACCATTGCGCCTGTAGTTACACTGGCTCACTCACCCTTCAAACCGGAACATAACAATACTGAGTACTGTTGTTTGGCGGTAGAATATCTGATGAATGGGTGGTACTTGTACAAAGCCATACCACGAAAAATATTTATAAGATTACGGAATTGACATAGAATACCACTATTTAAAATGTCGCTCGTTTAGTAGCTCCGAACTATCCAGGGTTTAATTCAGTCTAGTCTAGTCCTATGTACTTAACGCGTGTTTGGTAACAAGATTGTATACCTGTCCCCCTATTCCTCTGTGTTTGTTAGTCATATTATTAAGTTTGCAACTTTGATGCAACTATCGCATGGTAACAAGTATTTCATATACAGATACTAATTATAGTAGCGAAGATTTAGAACATGTTCTAAATTCAAATTATCACCAAATATTTTTCTTAGAGTCGAGATGTCCCAGTGGTTAGAACGCGTGCATCTTAACCGATGATTGCGGGTTCAAACATCGCTGATTCATGTGCTTAATTTGTCTTTATAATTCATCTCGTGCTCAGCGGTGAAGGAAAACATCGTGAGGAAACCTGCATGTAACAAATTTCATAGAAATTCTGCCGCATGTGTATTCCACCAACCCGCATTGGAACAGCGTGGTGGAATATGTTCCAAACCTTCTCCTCAAAGGGAGAGGAGGTTTTTAGCCCAGCATTGGGAATTTACAGGCTGTTGTTGTTGTTGTTGTTGTTAATACTTAACCACTGTACTGTACTGTACCAGTCACTGATTTATACGACTGACATATCATGAGGTTTATCTCCCGAGTTAGGTCAAGAAAAATCTAGTTTTCCTGGCATAAAATTTAGCGGTTAAAGCAAGAGAATAAATTCACGTTCTTTAATAGTTCTGAGTCCGATTTTTTTTTGTTGGTGTCGATTTGTAATTTCTTTAGCATATGTAACTGATTATTAAATGTATTACTTGCTTTCATAAATTTTAAAGTCAAAATACTGCGTGGGATCAAATAGTAAATAAAAGTAAGGAAGCGCTGTCCTATATTCACTTAAGTGTCATTTATAGTAACAATTTTCACTCTGTGTTTTACTAACATGTGGGCGTAAAGTGTAGGTCTTAATGTCCTGAAGTGCCCTAATGTACTTAAAGTATTTTTTGCGTCTGTTTGCGTTTTGCTGTTGACTCTATTTGACCTTTACAGCCTCACCGGGCGTGGGCGCGAGTACTTTTACTCCCTTGATGACTGAACACTCTCGGTCTCCGAGTGACGTTTATCCTGAGGATATCTTCTTTGAGATCACACTCTAGCTCAGATCGTAGCCAGTGAAGTGACTCAAGTCATCTCTACCCTGATTATCTGGACAGCGCGATTCAGGAATGCAATATTTCCAATCAACGCCATCTATCGCTGTCGGGCTGCATCAAACGCAATTAAACATGATTAATGCGTATAACATACATCACATTACATACCAAACTAAGTATTGTTACATCCCATAATTATTCTAATTTCATACGATATTATCATATTACCTTTGTATATCAAATAAAGCAATTATTCCTATATATTTCAATACAAAATCTATAATACCTACGGCAATTTTCTAAAGTCCCATCGGCAATTGGCATTAAATTATTGTTTATGAGCTTTACGCTTCGCGGACGAACGAACTCGGATTAGCTACTACAAATACAGTTTCATGCCAAACAATTATCGCTCTTATTTCTAATACTATAACGTTGAAACTATTTGCTTTCATTAGATATAAAGTACGAAGAGACACAATTGTTCGAATCGTTCAATACAGAATATATCGAGCAGAAGTCGATAATGGATTAGGAATAATATAATTGACTTTTGCTAATGAATAATCTGACGTTGATTACGTATCGAATGTAATTAATTGTTAATTATTATTATACTGATATCCTAATTAAATGATATGTGGTGGCTGATAAAACGAGACTGGAATGCCTCTGTGGAAATATCTTATGAGATTGTAAATCCGAAGACTGGTTCCAATTCTGGGACCAGTAGAAATATGTAGGATACTTCTGTCTAGGAATTCTTAGTATCAGCTTGGATTTCGGAAGTTGGAGCCAGGACATCAACTCCATAAAAAGCAAGTGAATGTCATCTTTCTTTGTTCACGTTAAATGATAAGCCTAACGCATTGATATTGAAGGAAAATATTTGCATACATTTTTGTTTATTAAATTATGTAGCACTCCAAACAATGTAGGTAATTACCAACACCATTCAGGCAGAATATATTTATAGCCATCTAAAAAGGATTTTATATCTGTTTTGTACGTAACATTTGTTTGATTGGCTAATTAACCTTTAATTCAAAAAGGTTTGTTTGATTTTAAATATCAATAGGATATTATATAAAATTTTATTTAAAAAAAAATAATGGCCACTAATCACAAAAAAGGATTAAATAATTTCAAAAATAGAATACGAAATTAATCATTTTAAGTCGATTTCAATTTAATATAGAAAACTGTGATCACGACAAAAGACAGTTTAACGGACTAAAAGAAAAAGCGTAGAATTTCGAGTTGCGATACAAAAAGACAGTCTAAGAGAACTGACGCTAAGTGAATAACTGAATAGTTAAACTCTCATAATATTTACATAAACCGTACATTAGCGGCGTGGTCTAAGTCAGAATGATCTAGCGATTGTCTCAATGATAATGATATAATAACAAATTAATATTTAAAAGTACTAATAAGTTTGAGTCGTAATATTGTCTGCGGTATTATTCTTAGTCCAGAGTACTAAGTTATTTAATTGATTTACAGGAATCAGGAGCGTTCGAAAACGCAGCAGATACTAAACTTTTCGTATTAGAAAACTTGTCGGACTCATCGCAAAAAAGGCTCAAAGTGTTTTACTTTTATATATGACAAAAAAATTAGTTCCTTGTATTGAAGCTATCTGTAAAAATTTACCTACTACCTGTCCTATCTCACTCTACAAAAACAACAACAACAACAGCCTGTAAATTCCCACTGCTGGGCTAAAGGCCTCCTCTCCCTTTGCAGAGAATGTTTCACTCACTCACAGGTCTCACTCTAAAATGTTGACAATTCACTTAAGTTGATATACAAGTGAGGCATTTATATCTAAATGTAATAATGATTACAGGCAATATGGCCTATCATTTCATGACATTTCACTTGATTTTGATGAAGTTCTAAGTTTTCTTGCATAATACCTATTTTACATTGAAAATTAAATTAAATCAAATACCAAATAAATCGGATGTGACATATTTTGGCTTCTCACTCTCACTCGATTAACACAAGGTAAAGTAAACTGTATGTAGCTCAAAAATGAAAATGCGCGATAGACCTTTATGAAAAACAAAAATTAAGTGTTTTCATAAGCTGAAGCGGTATCAAACGACACGAGTTATAATGTTATAAAACGACTTTATAATATCACACGTATTTCATAAATAATTCATTAATTATCTAAAGAGTTCTTTCCAACGCTGTATAGCTTTCATTCGTAAGTAACATGACAGAAATGTTAAAATATTGTAATCAAATATTTTAACACAGTTATTAAAAAAAGCGCTTCAAAAATTTCAACAATAGTACGTCAAATTTATCTATATTTTTCGTAGTAGCTTTAAGCTGCTGATTTCCACCAAACCATAACGCGAACCAGAGAACGTATGGCGCGTGGTAAATGAACCAAAAAAATGCACATTGATCGAATACTGCCTTTAATGTAAGCCCTCCGTCATTGCATGACTGTGTGAATATGTAATGGTGTATTATGTGCTAAATTTCATGTTATAGGGGCTGTTTGAATTGAATACGTTAGACGTAAGTATCTTGTTATTTCGGTCTATTACTATTTCGTTTTGTTATGTTAATATTAATATAATTTGCTGATTCTAAGCAGTGATACGTTGTAACGCTGAAAGGTCGTTTAATGTGTACATTTCTTTTGATATTCCGCTACCATAATGCTTTTATTTCAGTTTTGAAAGTAGAATGTTAACATATTCAAGGGATAATATTATTAGTTTTCAGATTTGAAAAGATTTTAAGTAAAGATGTAATAAAAATAACTAGTAGTCTCCCGCAGCTTCACTAACGTTTAAGAGTGTTAATTGACAGTCATATTGTGTTAGAACAACAAAGTAACCTATGTCCTTTTTTAAGGGTTCAAGTTTGCTTCATACCAAATTTCATCAAATTCGGTTCAGTGGTTTGATAGTGAAAGAGCGACAAACAGACATACAGAGTTACTTTCACATTTATAATATTAATGAAGATTAAATTGAGAACTCAGAAGAACACTTTTGCAAGTTTTTGTGACTTAAAGTTTAAGTTAATCTTTTGAAATGATAATTCGTCTTCAAACATTGGACTTACTTGGAAAGGGCGTCTGGATAAATACCACATATTCCTCATATATTCTATATTCTACCACTAATAGTAAGTATTGTATTGTTCCGGTTTGGAGTATGAGTAGCCGTAAGCACAAGGAACATAACATCTCAGTTCCCAAGGTTGATGACGCAAATGTAGAAGGCGTAAGGCATAGTTAATTTGTGAAGGTGTTAATGTAAAAGTGCAGTGGTGACGGATTAACTTCGGGTTTTACTTGCCTGTACATACACCACACACACACACACACACACGCACACACACACACACACACACACACACACACACACACACACACACACACACACAACTGAATTTCCAATGTATTTTTAATTCAATTCAATTGGAAGACCAACATGATGAAACAGGATAAAATGATAAGTTAAATCATTTATAAAACTGTCTTAAATATTTACAAATATCTCTTCATCTTTTTACAGCTGAATATTTAAGAAAATATCTAACTATTAAATCTTTTTTATTACTTGCAAGATAGGTTGTGCGAAATAAATTTAGTATGAATTAAAAATCCCCCTCAACACTAAATATTATATGTGAACACGTTTCATTAAACAATCATTAGACTATGCACTCCTTGGTGTTTAATTAATTTTAAAGATGGCTGATAGTCTCCAAGGAGATTGTCTAAGTTGTCTGTCATTATGGAGGGCGGTATAGGTTGGAATTATTAACGCTTTAACTTAAATTTTAATACGGCCACGGCGAAATAAGCTTCTCAGAAATTATGGGATGTAATAACAATTAATGTTGCTGGCAAAGAACATTATGGTGCCGGGACGGTGCGCGCGATGGATACCTGGCCTCTTTATTATAAAGACAAGAATTATGATATCGTATTATTCATACAGTATATATACTTCGCGCAATGATTGTACTTTCTTGTATACTGTTTGTGCTCGGTGTAATAGCCTTGTAGTGATTAGTGTGTTTGGTACATTGGGAAGCATTTTAAACAAATCCGTTACTATCGCTATCTCTTTTTACAGTCAACAGCACGAGTCTACCAAAATTGTTCTCGATGTCCTCAAAAATGATGGTGATGATTGAATATGGCTTAATGAATTTAGTTAATTTATAATCAAAGTTTTATAGAAAAAATTTCAAGGGATTTGGAACATTGGATTTCAATTTTTGTGTAAATTAATCACGTGTCCTCCAAAAATTTTCGTCCGATTCTTGATATTTAGTATAGTTATTTAAAAGAAACCAACACTGAAAGGATTTCTAGACAACAGCAAGGGAAATGGGAGCAGTAACTCCAATTTTTCTCAAACTAAGTCGGAACAGGCAACTAGTGAAACATTATTTTTTTATGTAATAGTTAGATGGACCATCAAATGGACCTCCCAATGTTAAGTAATCCCAACCGCCTATAGACATAGGCGCTGTCAAAAATATAAACCAAGCCTTGCTTCGCCCATGAACTGCCGACCCTATGAAATAAGATGTTATGTGCCGTGTATCTGTAGTTGCACTGGCTCGGTCACCCTTCAAACCAGAAAACAACAGTACCAAATATTGCTAATTGGCGGCAGAATATCTGATGAGTGGTACCTACCCAGATTGCACAAGGTTCTTTATCATTCCATATATGTTTTTCATAAAGCAATCTCAAAATAAAATAACAAACAGCACGTAAGTTGAATAGCTAATTAATTTGCGTCTCATAAAATACCTCCGCGCCGTATTTGTACACATTTAATTTGTCCTCGTCTGAGACAAAATGAAAAAGTGGACGACCAGGAATGGCGGTTATTTATTAGTATTTTGTCTTTTAATTATATTATGTTACTTACTTACGTGTTTGCTAATTATTGATCTTTCTACTGCGCACTTGAAAATTTGGTATCAATGCTGTATAAGTAGTTGTGTAGTTAAGCGCATATGTCAAAACAGTAACCGTTCAAAATGTATAAAATTACTTTACAAAAATTAAATTTAAATTACTTTATGATATTAAAGATCATTATTAATAAATATGAATATTGCTATGTCTATTCTTAGCGCGTTGTTGAGAAATTCATGTGAAGGTAATTAAAATTTGGTGATATGTTCTAGGTAAAATCGTAAAGAAACGATCAAGAGGATACTGTCCCAAAAAAGTATAGTTCTTTTTCAATATAAGCCTTTACTATGGGACGGGATGGGCAGCTATAAAACTGTGAGTCAGACTGTAAGTCTAACAAGCAGAGCAATACCAATATGCCAAACTAAATAAAGAACTATAGAACCGGAAACCGTTGGGGAAATCTTATTCTAGAGTGGAGACCGCGTCTTAGCAAACGTAATGTATTGTACATCCTCAGGCACGATGGAGTGACGATTTACGCAAGACGGCTGGCAGGAGCTGAATGCGAGTAACAGAAGAAAAACCACAGTGGCATGCATTTGGAGATGCCTATGTCCTGCAGTGGACAAATATTTGCTGCTGATGATGATGAAACTATATGAAAAGAGATTGTAAAATCCAAAAACAGAAGATACTTCTTACCAAAATAGTCTGTTTCGTATATAATATTAAAATTTCCATTTTCCATCCAATTCATACGGACATTTATCGGATTTTTAAAAATATTTTATTCGAGTAAATTTAGCCGGCACTTGACTCGTCATTTTATAAATCTGTCATGTCAGTTTTACGTGAAGATACTACAGATGCGAGATGAGAACTTTGCCGTGAGAAAGGAACGTAAAGCTTAAAAATACATACTAATCTCATAATAATGATTTACTTGTATAAATATATAACTAGACCAATTTCACAAGTCCTTAAATCTTTGAAAAGAGCCTTTAAAAAACTGTTCTTTTTAAGTTTGTTATATTAATTACCAACCAATATTAGACAGGTATTATGGCTTTCTACTTAAAAGTAACATTTTAATCTGATCACGTTTTTATTATTGAATATGTTTTGGATAAGCGTACTCATATTTTTTCCATCCAGGTTTGAATTAAGTTCAACCTTTATTCAATCGTAAATCAGCCTCCAACGATTAAATAAATAGTCCAATCAGTATAGCCCTGCTCTCCTTTTAACAAGACTTACGGCTTATTCCTGTACTGTGTTAAAATGTGCCACGCGTGGCACAATCCGTCTGACACAAATAAGACTTTTGAAAAATTCAATCAAAATCCATGTTTAAAATAAAATATATTTGAGCTATTTCTAAAGTACCAAAACTAGGTTCCAATAGTCACGAACTACAATCTTTAAGCCGAATCAGATATCCAGTTCTCTCGAGTGTCGGATCTTCGGTGTCACAGCTCTAAGCCTCGATACATATATACAAGGGATTTATTTACGTACGAAAGCAGACCTATTCGTATGTGTGGATTCAGTATTGTCTCCATTTATACGCAGATGCGGTTTCACGGTATATTTATTTTTTACTAATGTGACTGCGATGTGATATGCTTTTATTTCCATTTATAAAATGGTGTCTCTTGTGAACCTAGAGTACAATATCCAGTATAGTGAATAGCTTCAGGACGTGTTCTTTTTGATGCATTTTGTTTTTAGTAATGACGTTGAAATTGTATAATACTTGTAAATTAAGATGACATCTTTAGTTTTAGAAAAGATTATAGAACAGGTTAAACTAATCTTACCATCATTTTTATAGTGCCTTTTAAAAGGTAACAAACGACGCTGTCTATTAATGAATTAGCGACCAATCATTCTACCCTTTTAAGTAAATTAGGTAATGAATATGTAACACGCTTACGTCTTTTTTTCCCAAGTGAATTTTACACAAGTTTTGTAACAACACAACCGAACGTCCCCTCGTTCATTATTACGATGGCTCTTAAAGAAAAAAAAAAAAAAACAGTTGACATTTCCCTCACGCGGACCACTCCCTTAATGAATGCAAATTTCATCAAGCTATGGACGAAACACACGCTTCGCGTAATGTTTTTAATTTTAAAGAAAGCAAAGAAAGTTCTCCGTTATTAAATCAGAATTATGGTTACAAGGAATAGGTTTTTTGTTTGAAATGTTCTAGCTCCTAAGTACGGTCGTAAAGCAAATGCTGTTATAATAACAACTCTCAGTATAGATTAAATCTAACATTCACGACACAATTAAATAAAGTTTAAGGTGATTTTTATTAATGGATAAAATATATGAAAACTTTATAAACAGCAGTTGTATTACTAAACTATTCATAATATCAAGGGTTTGATAATAATTAAGTTTATTATCAATAAATAAATTTAAAACTAGCAATGTCTAATTACTTTGTAAACTAACGATTAAAAAGTGTTTACTGTAAGAAATTCGTGAAATAATTTTATATACTTACTTTAGTTGCTAACTTTATACTCCACAAAGAGAAAAAAAAAGCAAATGGATACAGCCTACATAAAAGTAGCATACAATTTTGACGACCTTGTCGCTACGTAGCGATCTCTTGCAAGCAACCAGCGGTATTGATAACTCATGGAATGTGAAATAGGTAAAAGCTGAAATAACAAATAAAATAATAGTATTCTATAACTAAGATAAACTAAAATAAGTAAACTATATTATCACTACATATACATTGCAATGATTTAATATAAATACATATATGAATATTTAAAAAATAATAAAGACTTCAACGGTGCTTGATCTTAGGTTTAAATAAGTTGAGTGACTCAATCATTCATTTCTTTTAATTACTGTAATCCAATTCCAAGGTCAAGTAAGCTAGTGTATTGAATCCGCAGTCATTGGTTAATAGTGTTTTAGACATACTGATATAATATAGGTACTATATCATAATCGAAATTTCGAACGTTCTTTTAACTCTGGGAACTAAAGTGTATTGTCTTTTGAGCTTATAATGACGTTGGTTTCCACTGTTCAAAGTGGAACACTATAATACAAATGATTTAAGATTAACATGTTTTGCTCTAAAATATATGCTGTAAGTGTACTATTTAATCAGACAGGTTTACACTGACGAATATATTGTGCTAGTAGGTACAGATCACACCTATAGGTAAATTTTAGCTTAATTAAATACAACTCCTGAGTCTGTGGGTTGACGAGCAAGCGTTAATTAAACAAACTTTATCTATGTTGAGCAACTTTGTAGTTGAGGAACGTAATGTGTACGAATATTGCAATGTACAGAAACTTTCTTTTTGAGTGACTTTACTTATAATTTAATTAGCGACCCGCCCCGACTCCGCACGGATGTATTACGGCTGATACTTAATATTCTACAGAATTTGTTTATTTACGACAACACATTAGAAAAATTTAAAATTATCAGTGTTTGTTTACTATATTTATGTGTTAATTACAAAAACATTTTCCGACTTTTATTATAAGTTCTTTTCTCGAATCAAAATAAAAACCATATTACTAATCAAAATAAATATTTTAATGTAAACAGAAAGAATCATCCGAGATGTAGGCTATAGTTTTGTGATTTTTTAAAACAATGAAATATCAAAATAACAAATAATATGAGCGTTTACTCATTGAAGTTGCCTGCCTCTTGAGGTAGCCTCCCGTTATGAAAACATCTTTATATTAAAATGTACATTTTGTAATACATATTTTGTAATAATATTTATATGAATGGTCGATAACTATAAAGATGATTTAACATTAGTGAATTCTAAACCAGGCCAATAATGAAGTGAAACATAACGAATATATATAAAAACCCAGTGATACCTCGGCTTGAATCTATCCATCACGGCCAATTATATAAAAAATCAAAAAGTCGTATATCCCTTTAGTTTTGTAGGTAAATTGTACATTTTGACGCGAACGACGTCTCTTAAAGATAATATAGGCATTATTTCATTTGATAATCATTAATACCGTGTTATAAATACTTAAAAGCAAAAGAACATAAAACATTATAAAATATAACATAATAGATACATATTAAAAGTAAGACAATAATATTATAAAGCAAAGTTACATTGTAACTAAAAATACTGACGTCAGCCTTGACAGAGACAAATTTAGCAAACTTTAATTCGAAACTATGACAGTAATTCAAACAGTACGACTCACCCCAACCCCCTTATAATCAAGTTTGCAACTTGCCCGTCCAAGATGTCGCCACGGGTGGTGAATACTCCAACATTGTCCCTTCTGAATATCTCTCAGACCTGACCGGCTAAATTAACATACAATTTACACCAAGATATAGGTCGAATAAATCATTCTTAAATATATTATTTTAAGTTAAAATATTATTACCGAAGAACATCAACGAAGTAGTTATAAATATATCCTAAGAATGATATTGATATTGACGAAAAAACGGATGTAGCGACCCGCCCCGTCTTCGCACGGCTAATTGATATCTATCCTTATATTATGACCAAATAACATAAAATCATTATAAATTGTAGCCTAAGTGTTGTTATGTATAACCTATGTTACAGCTAAATTTCATTCAAATCTGTTAAGTGGTTTTTTCGTGAAAGAGTAACAGACATACGTAAATCCATCCTCACAATATTTCGCATTTTTAATATTAGTAGGATTTAAAAGAGCATCGCAGCTTGCGATAGTAAGTCAATATTTTACGAGTGATATATGAAGTAACTCCTCATAGAACATTGCTGGGCTTATTAAAAGTTTATCCTATGATCATTATACGACACGCAAATACACGAATAACGAGTGACAACCTCCGTGGTTGTGGTTCGATTCCCGGCCGAGTCGATGTAGAAAAAGTTAATTAGTTCTCAATGTTGTCTTAGGTCTAGGTGTTTGTGTGCACAATCGTTACTTCTGATTTTCCATATCACAAGTGATTTAGCTACTTAGATTGGGATCAGAGTAATGTATGTAATGTTGTCCAATAATTATTTATTATATATTCTACAAACGCACACTTTTTTTTAAATAAATCAGACACTAATTAAACTATTAATTTCTAGTTATTAACTAGAAAACAGTTTCATAGAATTGAATTGAAAAAAAGTACGACAAGAGACGCACCAGAAAACCGTTAGTTACAGCTAAGTAAGACGACCATAAAATTTATAGCGTTCGAAAATAATTTTAATATCCATTTGATATAAAATACAACAAAGACTTTTCAGATAGCGGAGGAAATTGCTGCATTCATATTTTATCTAGAAAAATTTCGCTTTACAAAGCTCGGTTCTCAATGGGGCATCGTTTTCAACAAGTACAAAAAATTCGATGCATAGCTATTCGTCTCGATCGGGTATTTCATTTGTTGGCACTGCTGCCGCTCAAGTGAAGGCTTTGTGTCGCATCGAAAGGAAATTTTGATATCCATCGACAATATGGGACAAAAATATCAATAAAACTTATAGCTAGACTTAATTAATGAATAACTTATGGCTAGACATAATGAGCTGAGATGGCCCAGTGGTTAGAACGCGTGCATCTTAACCGATGATTGCGGGTTCAAACCCAGGCAAGCACCACTATATGTATGTGCTTAATTTGTGTTTATAATTCATCTCGTGCTCGGTGGTGAAGGAAAACATCGTGAGATACCTGCATGTGTCTAATTTCATCGAAATTCTGCCACATGTGCATTCTACCAATCCGCATTGGAAAAGCGTGGTGGAATGTGTTCCAAATCCTCTCCTTAACGGAAAAGGAGGCCTTATCCCAGCAGTGGGAAATTTACAGGCTGTCGCTGTAAAGAAGTCGCCTTCCTCTGTGTAATATTACTTGGTAGTACAGTTTTGCACAAGCCCATCTATGTACCCACTTCTCATATATTCTACCATTATAATACTTCGTAAGTTTAAAGGTCAGAAGACTAGTGTCAACCATATTTACAAGGGACGAAATATCTTCGTATCTAAGGTTGATGGCACATTGAAACTGTAAGAAATGATTAGAATTTTTTATGGTGCCAATGTCTATAGTAGTGACTACTGACCATGGAGAGGCAAAGCCAACCTATTTCTAAAAAATGAAATGAGGTAGAGATTTTTATGATATCTTAGGAATGTTTTATAAAAAATATTTATGATGGTTCATAGATATTGATTTTGCAAGAAACAAAATAATTAATATTATTAAAGTTATTAATTTCGGGATATTTACCATGTTTTTTAAATTTGTTCAAACTTCAATCTCGTGAACAAGGCATTCGTAGATAATGTCGAAATATCGAGCTGAACCGAACAAAAATAAAAAAACATGGTAAATATCCCGAAATTAATAACTTTAATAATAAAAATAACCATGTTAATTTAAAATCTTATATAAAATCATAAACTATTCAACGCGCAAAAATGCTATAAAGTCATGAAAATGTAATTAATACGCTGCATACAAAACCTATATCCCCTATCCCCTTAATTTTATCAGCGTTTAATCAAGTAAGAGTATAAAGACAGTCATTTGTTTTTGAAGAAAACAAATGTATTGCTATTATTAAAAAACATGTTTTATTTGTTATATTTAAAACTACTTCGTTTCCCGTTTTTAAGCTCTGCTTCTGGTTCAATAAATCCATCATACGCACGCAGTGTTTTTTGTCAGAGTTCTGTCCCGTTGTTTTTCTCTATGTGAATTGATGGGGTCAGTGTGAGGACTTTGAGCATGCCAAATTAAAAAAAATGCCTGTAAAGAAATAAATAAAAAAATAGTCAACGATATTCCTATTGTCTGTTAATCCAATGTGACATACCAATAACAATTTAAAACCATCTGAAGGTATGATACAATATCAATTTTCTTTTTTAACTAAAGCACGTGATTCGTTCAGAAAATTTTAGGATTTAAGAAAAAGAGTGCAAATAAATATTGGACAAAATCACATACATTACTCTGAACCCAATGTACCTAAGTAGCTCAATCATTTGTCATATGGAAACTCAGAAGTACCGAAGGTACCACAAATACCCATACCCAAGAAAACATCAAAAAAATAATGAAATATTTCTACGTCAACTCTGTCGGGAATCGATCTCTAGTATATGGAGTGGCGTATCCATGAAAGTCGGAGTACACATTACTAGACCACGGAGGTCGATTAAAAAGATCACATCAAAGAGTAGATCGATTAATTAAATTTAGTCTATTAACCCTTCCTCCTAAGTATGTGATATTTAATATACATTAATACACCTCTTAATGTTATTATTATTATTACACATCAGTTTACATTACTCTGTAAGATAGTAACCAGACTAGAATCTCATCTCAGTGACTATTTTTAGATGATAACACACCTTGGAAACAAATATCGCCTGCAAGCCTAAAATACAAATATAATATAAACACGTGTTGTAAACAAATATATAAAAAAGTTCCGCTTACATTTGGTTTTAGTGTGAGACAGTTCTTTCCAAACTGGAAGATTTTTGAAATTAAATTTGAAATTCGTATATCAAATTTTAACATTTAGACTTTAGAGTTCATTGACCTACATATATGAATGAACAAAATATTTAATAAATATTTTTATATCAAAAAATTACACAAATCTTGATTATAATCCGCTCTCTTTTTAATTGAATATATTAAAAAAGGACGCAACGAAGTATCATCCAACGTTTGCAAAGTTTTCACATTAACTCAACCAAGGCTTTTGTGTTTGCACTTCGTTAAGTTATGGTCCCAGTTCGTTGATTGTAATCTATTAATTCTGCTGTTCTGTTTATCTTCGGGAAATGTTTAATTGAATCGCGGGTCGGTGGGGCCATGCGTCATGTGTGGACGCTGCTTTATATCAAGATTTGTACCTGGGTTTCTTGTATGCAAGTATTATAAGGGGAATATTTAACGTACCGCTAAGTATAGTTTGGCAGAAATATTAAAATTAGAATGTCTTTTTATATAATGCTTGCTTTTTGTCGTTGGACATTACAAACTGCTATGTTTTTGCATTTTTAATCCGAACAATTTTTAAAAATGTTTATTGAAATTTTATACTATAAAGGGCCATATTGATCAATATTAAATGCACAATGTATTTAAGTTACCAAGTTGGATTAATGCTGTATTGCTTATAATCGCTTCGTATATAAGCCTTTATTTATCACAAAAAGTTAAGGATAAAAAATGGTTAATGCGGGTTACCCCTAAGAGATAGACATATACCACACCAAATTTTCGATTTTATAATTAAGGTGTACGATAATGCATTATTTATAAGATATAGTGCATTATTTTGATCTATCTCGTAGGGTCAGCCAGTGTTCATAATGTAAGCGCAAAAAATGTGTTTATTTATATTAACGACATCACTTTAGAAACTTAATTAATGTAAATAATTGTATTAACTAACATGACTTTAATATTTTTTAAATGTTGAAAAAGAGTAACTACTGATTTTCTTGCCGGTTCTTCTCGGTAGAATCTACTTCCCGAACCGGTGGTAGCTTCACTTAATTGTTAAATGGCGATTCAAAAGTACTTGTAAAAGCCCACTTGAATAAAGTATATTTTGATTTTGATTTTGAAACCTCTAAAATAATCAGTGTTTCTTTACTATACTATGCATGTATTATACATATAAATATATCTCTTGAATTAATCTATCCATTAAAAAAAACATCAACATTCGTTGTATATCTTATCTATCTCGGTTCAGATAGCTATTGCACTGTAAATCATATTTATTAAGAAACCTCAAAGAAATATAAAAAAATGTCTTCACTTTGTCCATATATTTTTTACAAGATAATTATTAAAATTTAACACTTAAGTATATAGAAAGTAAACAAAAAACTAAAGTAAACACTGCTGCTATATATGAGTTATATGACCGCATGGAATGATGGCAAGAACAGAACTCGTATTGTATCGCAATTCCAGTTCTCCGGGAGAAAAATAAAACAGTCCTGTCACCAGTGGAGGCAATAAGACGGGCGTTATATATTTTAGAAAGGTTTTTGTGCTATTACTCAAGGTCCAAGCGTTTCAATTACGAAAGGCACGACATTCTTTAACTTTTTTTAATAGTCATGACATATCAAAAACATGAGATAGTAAGCAATCAATATTATTAATGATATTTGGTGATTTTTCACATATCAGTTGGAATGATACTCAGATATTTGTCGACATATTTTTTACTCCCATGGCTGCTGTCCTTAGTTCTTGGACAATATTGTTCTTATTTTTAAAATTAAATATATTTGACAATTTCTTAGATTGACGGAAATACTAAAGGATAGTATTTCCCACTGAAACTTGAAATTTGACTCGCCTCGTAATAAAATAAATTAGCCATAAATTTCCAAAAAAATATGTATGTAACTCTGTCTGTATGTCACTCTTTAACTACCAAAATAATGAACCGAATTTGATGAAATTTGGTGTGAAGCAAACTTGAACTCCAAGGAAATTCATAGTTATTTTTTTTGCCTAACGCCTGACAACCAACCCTCTAAAACTAGTAAGAAATAATTAAAAAATAAATCTAAAATTTTGGCCTAAGAATGACGAAAAGCTCAAAGAATATTCCCATTAAGAAATGAATATTTTTATATCAAAAATATTCAACACACAAACGACTTCATTATAGTTTTATTATACGTACCTCGGTATCGTCACGAAACTTCTAAATGCTATTCCGCAGAGACGGCCGACACGTCGGCGTCATTAATTGAAACAAAGTACGTAACTCAATTATTTTCTAACGTCGGACTTTCGTGCGAAACCTGCCGACTGAATCCAGTTCATTTGAACGGTGATTGTATTACATAGGCACATACGTTCCGAACCGTATTTTTGCTCCAAGGAAAGAATCGAATTATAAAGTTTTCTTTGTTAGCAATAGTAATTTACGTTTCATTTCATATATTTGAGTTCCAATTTTGAAAAGTTTCAGAATTTATTTTTACTATTTGACTGAGAAATGTTTTATTAATTCCCGTGATTAAATTATTTTATTTTAATAAAGTTTATTGTTGGAATTTTGGTTTTGGATTCGTTGATGTTTTAAAATAACAATCACAGCTACTGATTTTTCATCAATCAGACATTCTTTGTTATATTTAAACTAGCGACCCGACGACGACGACTAGTGCACTGAAATGACATCACATTAGAGACTTCTATAATTATTAATGATTCTTTATTAATTTTCCATGTATCATTTATAAAAATCTTTTTCTTGAATCACTCTATCTATTAAAAACCGCACCAAAGTATGTTGCGTAGTTTTAAAGATTTAAGCATAGGAACACAGGGCAGAAAAAGCGACTTTTTTTTATACTATGTAATAAATGTTGTGTTTACTATACTTTGAATATTTACGCAATTTTTAAGCTTCCAATAAAATTATTTATTTTTAGGATTCACGTAAAAATTCACATTATGGTTTTTTCTACAATAAAAATGTTTAATATTTAAAGTAAAATATTATGAGTAGATAAAGATCAAATTGAAACAAATAAGTATAAACTATTAAAACTTCAAGCATTTTGTGAAACGAAAGTTACGAATCACTGAAGCAGACTTTCTGAAATTGTCGTACTGCATTATCTTAAACTATTAACTTTAGTCCAGTTCAAAGACAGTGTTAATCCATTCACAAAAACGCTCTTAAGGCCTGTCAGCGCTGCAAATGTTACAGAGTTCATTGCCCAGCAAAAGTCACTTTCAAGAACACTTCAGAATGGAGTTTCTCTAAGATTTATGATATATCTGTTCATTCTGCAGTCGTCACTGAACTCAGATAGATTAGCTTGGACTTATAGTTGAAATAGTTTTCTGTAATCGTCGGGGGTCGCTGCTTCAATAACGAGTTAAATGGTCAATGGTATTTCGATATGAAATGGTGCCATTGATCTTAAGTCTTTTTTCGTCGACTTCTATGAATTTTGAATGTCACATTGTTAGCGTATAATATTATGCAACGAAAGTCAAACGCTTACAAATTTCCTTTAATATAGATATATCTATAAGACCAACCTTATTTATATATATACAATTTACATTGTAAAGTAAAGTAAAAAGTAAAGTAATAGCCTGTACATTTCCCACTGCTGAGCTAAGGCCTCCTCTTTTATTAAGGAGATGGTTTGGAACATATTCCACCACGCTGTTCCAATGCCGGTTGGTGGAATGCATATGTGGCAGAATTTCGATGAAATTAAACACATGTAGGTTTCCTCACGATGTTTTCCTTCACCGCCGAGCACGAGATAAATTATAAACACAAATTAAGCACATTTATATAGTGGTGCTCGCCTGGGTTGGCCCGCAATCATCGGTTTAGATGCACGCGTTCTAACCACTGGGCCATCTCAGCATGTACTTATTTATCAGTAGAATTCCAAGTATTGGTTCTAATTTAATTATTTATTTATAAATAATTCATTTTTTTATCTATGTTAGTGTTAAGACTACAGGATTATAGCGTTATATTGATTAGCATTACTTTCTCGTAGCAGATGAAGTGAGACATCCAATAATATGTGTACTTCTAGCTTACGAACTTTTAGTTGCTAGCAGTCTTAAGTTACACTAGCTTACCGGAAATAAAGAAAAATATGTATGAGTAACTGTTATCAATCTTGACGGACTGTTATCATATTTTATCAACCGACTTCAAAAAGGAGGAGGTTATCAATTCGTCTGTATTTTACAGAATGCAAACATATTTTTTTTTCCACAAGACGCTTCATTAAATGATGATTAGGTTGTCTAAGTGGAACACGTGGAAGAAAATAAACAGCTGGCGAGACGCCAAGTCTAGGTAACATAAATACAGGTATAATACGTCTGCCTTTGAACAATGTCCTATTACAAGAACGTTACGCTACATACAGAAACAATTAAAAATAATTTAATTTAAGATATGACAACACAATCAAAATTATACTGAAATTATACATTTACAAAATATTACCCTATAATTATTTCATTATAAAATTATTACATAATATTTATTTTTGCAGAAGGTGTATCGATGTATTGACGACTGCGGTCGAGTAGTGTGTACACTAGTATTCATGGGTACGCCACTCCGAGGTCCCGGTTTCGATTCCCAGCCCAGTCGATTTAGAAAAGTTCATTAGTTTTCTATTTTTTCTGCAGTGTTAGTGGCACCATCGTTACTTTTGATTTTCCATAACACAAGTGCTTTAGCTACTTACATTGAAATCAGAGTAATGTATTACATACATGTTTTCCAATATTTATTTATTGTATATCATAGTTCGCACTGTGTCAACAATACCACGATTTTTAAGGCATTATAAATAATGCAATATTTTGTTACCGTAACATATTTAGTTAGCTTGTATGTTTTAATTGAGAATTAAAACGTCACAAGCCATTTACTTTATTTCAATCTCATTTGAAAATAAAACTTAAAGTAGAGCGATAAGGTTCTTTTTTGTTTTATGGCCTCAATTTAGTTGTTATATACTACGTTAACATACATCACTCCAGATCCATATCAACCTTAAATTAAATTTGTCTATAACGGCCAAGGATCACTTCTATCCAATATATCTTGTCTTGTGATGTGTTCAATATATTGCTTGAAGCTCGGCTCTATATTTTACATAATATAAACAGATTTATACATAAATCGTTTAATGTCACTTAATAAATTAAATTACAAATAAGTAAATAAATTGAAATGAGTAATTTAGGTTGAGTTATAATGCGGGCAATGTTGAAATATAATCGTAATTAATAAGAGGACATAAATATCAAAATAGAAGAATACTATTTTCGTCTACCACACGCTGATTCGCTACATATTATTGGATAAAAAATATACATGTGTTTAACATGTAGGTTTCCTTACAACTCTTTTCCTGAGTTAAGCTGTAATGTAAACTTGAGTACTTGAATATATCAATTGCTAGCGATACGCCCTGGCTCCGCACGGGTGCAATACTGATAAATAAATATACAACAGAATTCGTTTATTTACGACATCACATTAGAAAATTCATATATACAAAAAGCTTCCTCTCAAACCAATCTATCTATTAAATAAAACCGCATCAAAATCCGTTGCGTAATTTTAAATATCTAAGCATACACAGGGACTAATAGACGAACGATTTTGTTTTATACTATATAAAGATCGAGCCTATATATAACTCATTTGTCAATATCCAATAATTTGCGTGTTATTTATGGCAAGGCAATAATTGTTGATGCTCCTAAAATAGATGATAATAGCGTCGATAAGTGGACGAATGATGCGGGTCACTGATCGTGCTCATTCATCCTCTACACCATAAAGACCTTAGGACTCCAATGTATATTGTTTTGACAATCTGATTTATTTCAGCAAAAACTTCCTCTCGAACACACACACCTTACACAGCAACGGTGATCTTCCAAATTAAATAAGTAACAGTTGAAGTGTAGTTTTATGTAACATTACTCAAACAGACATCCGCAGATATTTTTAACTTTGCCGTTTCGTAAATTCAAATCGTTTGTAAAAAATACATTGGTAAAAAAGCATATTATTCGATACAAAATTTTAGAGATGATAAAACAGCGAGGAATTAATCCCGGTTGACATCCAAGCTGGATATATTAATTTAAATAATTGTATTAACTAACATGACTTCGTATTTTTTAAATGTTGAAAAAGAGTAACTACTGAGTTTCTTGCCGGTTCTTCTCGGTAGAATGTACTTTCCGAACCTTGGTAGCTTCACTTAATTGTTAAATGACGAATCAAAAGTGCTTGTAAAAGCATACTTGAATAAAGTTCATTTTGATTTTAATTTTTGATCTAGGATTCAATCCCAGGTCGAATCGATAAAAAAATATTGAGAGTTTCTATCGACAAATTTACAGGAACAGCCTTAGGTCGGATTTTTGAAAGTGTCTACACTTCCATGCCTCGGAAAGAACGTGAAGTTTTTGGTCGATTTTGACTGAAGTCGACTATTGTTATTCGGTTCGAAATGACCGTCCCACCGATTATAAGAGTACACTGTTGTGTGATGTAATATCTCCCGTGTATTTTGATGGTCTCCTATGAGATTGTTTACTGTAACCGAAATCGTACGAAATTATCAATCTATTTTTGGTCTTGTGTGACTTTTATATTAGTTCTACTGCTATTTTTCATTCATTATTGACTAATTAAAACTATGAAATACTGGATTTTCATAATCGAAATCTTTGCTTTCCATATATTTTATGATTTCTAAACTGACACTAAACCATCACAGTTCATTTGGCGTCATTTAATAATGAAAATATAAAAATACAAGCAATTGTACATTACATTATAAAAAAATACATAAACAGCTATAACTCAAGTTCGAATAGATTATTTTCCAGTCAAGCTTTGGATATTAAATTCGAAGAAGTAACATCGCCTTAGAAGGTTACTCTCATGCGATAAATTAATGTCGATCTATGATATACAAAGACATACATATAATACATGTATAAATATGTTTATTTTTTAAACATTTTTATCTTAAATAAATATTAATATAAATAGCTAAGAACGTCTTAAATTACTTATAATTTATAAGCAAAAAACGAGCGACTCCTGCAAAATGCATAATAAGCTAAAACACAGTAACTTACCATCTTCAAACAAACTCTTCAAAAGAAATAGTTACAAAAATGAAGCAGAGATTGCTATCTAGCCTTTGAGATGAAAACTTACCCAAGTACGGTATCCAATTAAAAATTAGACTTCTTCAAACAATAGGCCTTTGGAAAAGTGGAACGCTCGTTTGGTGCACGTTTAAGGCACGTTTTCTCAGATTCTTCGTGCAGGAAGACAATTATACCCTTTGCTTGTTCATGCTAAAGTTTGTGGGGAGACGTGTATGTACATTTGTTTCAGTTTCAGATATAAGTGAAAGAGAGTTATGTAACTAATTCATCATATTAATAAAAAAACATGTTCATATAAATATAAGATTTCGAATTACTTCGATTACAATTTTATTAAATAGGACGAATTGTTTCATCGATAATCGCCTTAAAAAGTACAGTCAGAATAAGAAAACCTTCGTCAGTTTTCAAATCCATTCTTTTATCAAGACTTAAACTCCTAGTACCTTTTGTATCTAAACATCAAATCATTGCGACTCAATATGTCATTTTCAGTCAGTAATGCAGATTATCGCTCATACTGACCACACGAAAATAGATCTTAAGGTGACGAACCTTTTCTTACTGACTATACATTTGATTATTTATTTTTGATTAAGATGTTTGAAATGCTTTGAATACTAGTTCAAGTACGCCAATCAACATCAAATCAGGTTGATATAATGATCGTGAGTGAGTCAGTGTATTTTTATGCCAGAAAACAATTAATACGTTTATGGATCAATACACTTACAGTTTGACTAAACTTTTTTATAAATAAATTTCTTATTAACACGAACATTTCAATGTCAAAATTTATTTCCCACACAAGTTTATGAATTGCACGGTATCTCGGTGCATTATGAGTATTCGCTAAATGCATTTCGTCTCTCCTCTTCAACTGTTCCAACTTGAACAAACTCGTTACACCGGGGAACAATCTTGTTAGATTTTGTTATAAGATAATACTGGCTGTGTGCTCTAACTTTGGTTATGAACATGGAGGTCTTAATATACTAGATAAAAAAAAAATATATTGAATGCAGTCTTCCATGATGTGCTGTATAACGTGTATCGCGTGGTAGACTGGGTTTCCCTTAAGATTGGCATCAGGAATTGATAGTCTGATGAGACTGTGATGTATATTTAAGGGAATATTTTTCTTTTGCATACATGCACTCAGACATATAGTCGGTTGCAAAAGATCGTCAGACAACAATAAAACTACTTTTAAAATGGAATTGTTACGAGTGAATTTCATAGACGAAAACTTTTCACGTAACAAATGTAATAAAATTATGAGTAAAAACTTAAACTTTTTTTTACGCTTTTAATTTTTTTTAATGGTTCCATTAATTTAATAATTCGAATATAGAAAATTAAGTCCTTGCTCTTGTCTTATTACTTTTTCTTTTACAATTATCGGATATACTTAATTCGATTTTTTAATTATTTGTTTATTAAATATTGTTTATCTTGATGGTTATGTAAATTAATTGATTCGACACCAATATATCATTCAAACAATGTAATTTTGAGCAGTAAATAAGACCGCAAAGGAAATTGTAATAAACACATTATAATAAATCCGTTGTAATTGTTTCACGTTTCGAAATGTAAAACGGTAATTCAAAACAAACACTAGGCCTCACAAATCATTAGAATATGAACCTTATTTTATATGTAATAGAGCCTACGAGAGTTCACAATCCATTCTACCGCAAACACCACATGCAATAAAGATACTTAATACCTATCACACTAAGCTTTTATTGCATTGCAACAAAATTGCATTCAGTGACGTGCTATACATCATACGTAATGCTTTCCCATTTTGAACTTTACATCAATAGCAATAAAGGTGTAACATCTAATGTAAGTTGCAATATTTTCTAGTCGGCTGCATAAAGCAAGGCTGACGTCACGCGGCGCGATAACAACCGGCCTGTTTTCAATTACACGTAATTGTGGTTAGGGCTGTAATAACGGAACGTAGCAATTTTGCCCAAGGCATAAATTACGTTTATTTTTTTACGTCTAATGATCTTTTCACAGTTTGTAATTGGTATCTGCTAATGTTTTCGATACTAGATATGGCTGTACGGATTATTCGAATAATCTTTTTTTTATAAAGATATATCGTAATCGATTTTCAAACTGTTTTGATCGGAAGATAAGACTTCGTCAATTTTCGTGCTCTGTACTCCTTATTAATGTATACGTAGACTGTACACATGAGGTATACAGAAGATCTTATAATCCTATTTTGTATATGACTATGAATGACGCTGTAAGAAATATTAACTATTCCTTACAACGTCAATGTGCCACCAACCTTGGAAACTAAGATGCTATGTCCCTTGAGCCTGTAGGGTTACTGGCTCACTCGCCCTTCAAACCGGAATACAACAATACTGCGTGCTTTTGTTTAGCGGTAGAATATCGGCGGATGAGTGGGTGGTACCTACCCAGTCGGGCTTGTACAAAGCCCTACCACAAAGTGAATTTCCACCCATAATTTTAGGTTATAAAAAATTATAAAGTAAATATTCATTTGATTAGTGCATTATATTCTTCAATATGTAACCGGTGAAATGACGATGAATAAATAATGAATGTAATCAAAATTTTATATATGAAACTCACACATATAAAAAATTTTAATGTAAGCTTTCAAATTGATTCGATTAAATAAGCCACGTAACTTTTTTAGATAATTTCGTCTATAAATTCACCCTAGAGAAGACCGTTTATCTTTCTTTATAGGTAGGTAACCTTTACTTATCAGGAATTTATTTATGTCACTGAAATGTGGTACATTATATTTTAAGATCTCCCTTGATATATTTTAAGAGCAAAGTCAAAGTCAAAAACCTTTATTTAAAATAGAAGTGTTTACACTTTCTTATCGATAGTCAAAAATCTACCACCGGTTCGGAATTTAACACCTCAGACCCGAGAAGAACCGGCGAAAGAAACTCAGCGGGATCTATTTTTTTTTAATGTCATGTTACAATATACAATAACAAACAAATATTTGTTATTTTAAATAGCCTGGAGGCGATCACCTCATCTGGTATGTAACCTTTACATATCAGGAATTTATTTATGTCACTGAATTGAGGTACATTTTATTTTAAGAGCTCCTTGATATATTTTAAGAGCAAAGCTTGCTATTATTAATAACTGGAAATAGACAATGTGATTTATTCAATATTATTTTAACTTTCTATTCATTCATAAGAGTTTTTTAATTTTATTTAAACACGATATATCCGACTCAGAACATTACTAATATGTAATGAGCCATAAAGTAAGAGCTACAATAAACCGATTATTAGTTAGGTATGAAACTATAAGACTGTTTTTTAACTGTTTGTTTTTTTTTTTGTTTCAGGTAAGTCTTCGTGATGGAATCAAAACGAATATTGTTACAGTGATAAGTATGAAAGAATATATACAAAAGTTATTTAAGAAAACGAGTTTTTTTTTAGTTGTCTACGTAATTATTTTATTAAAAAAGAAATAAAAAATACGTTAAAATATTTTCCTTAAACAAATGCTTTAAATTAAAAATAGTTCGTCGTATGGTTTGACGTATAATTTTCTTCCAAGATATCAATGGAAACAATTACACGGTGGTAATGATTGTTGTATAAGTTGTCTAGATAGATACCACTCACCTATCAAATATCATACCATTAAACAGTAATACTTACTATTTACTTGATTAAAATTGAAGGGCGAGTGAGCCAGTGTAACTACATGCTTAAAAGACTTCTTAGATCCCATGGTTAATAGCATTGATAACATTGATCTTAAATAAATAAATATGAGACAACATCACATACATTACTCTGATCCCAATGTAAGTAGCCGAAGCATTTGTGTTATGGGAAATCATAAGTAACGACGGTACCACAAACACCCAGACCCAAGATAACATAGAAAACTAATGATAATCTACATCGACTAGGCCGGGTGGTCGTCAGGTGGTTGGCAACGTATTATCGATTTAAGGAATGTTCAATATTGAGGTAACCAATTGCCATCAAGTGAGTGCCCATCTCTATTCTAACAGTATTATACAAAAGAAGTTTGTTTATATTTTTGGTAAAATACAAGCGAGAATTTTCCCCGGTGGAAGAGCTATCTTCAAATTCGTCAAAATATTCAAGCACTCATCAATTATTCTGATCGAGCATCAATATTGTATACCGGTTTGAAGAGTGAATAATCTTAGATACAATAACGGTCCATTAGTGAAGCAAGAAGTCATTTATTTCTTATAGAACTAATTTCTATAAGCGAGGTCACTTGGTCTAGTGACTAAACTGGGTTCTGCTCAACTAAAAAAAGAATTAATAATAACTCGATACATATATCATTGAATTTAACTAAAATGACTTTAATTTTTAAATCTTTTTAAACTACTGAGTTTGTTCTCGGTAGAATCTACTTTCCGAACCGGTGGTAGCTTCACTTAATTGTTAAATAACGATTCAAAAGTGCTTGTAAAAGCCTGCTTGAATAAAGTTTGTTTTGATTTTGATTTTTTTTAATTGTTATGCAGAAATTTTAAATAGTGATTATAGTTTTACAATTCGCATTTGTTTTGATAACTATTGTATCACTTATTTATTACATATTTACATTTGCATTAGAGCTGAAATTGTCACACAGAATGAGCTCAGTAGACATGTATGCACTTTAACCGATTATTGTGGCTTCAAACCCAGGAAAGCACCACTAAATGTTCCTGTTCAAACCCAGGAAAGAAGAATTGCTTGTAATTGATTGTAAGTCCTTAGTAAAGTTAAAAAATGCTAGAAAACCTGCGAGTGTCTTATTTGAATGAAATTCGGCGAACCCGCATTGGAAAACCGCGATTGAATTAGCTACAAAACTATTTACATAATTACATTACATTGATATTAACAAACTGTCAACAAGAAAATAAAAAAATAAAAAAGACACATTTTTCTGTGCTTCGAACTGTATTTATTATTTTTATTTTATGTAAAAAAGGAACGTTTGAACTGTGTTATTGCAAATAAACAATCAAATTACAGTATGGATCATCACGTATTACGAATAACTTACGAACGTTTCATTTGAAAATATTGCTCAAAAACAGACATCGAGACCCAAAACTTATCCATACACCTCAGCGATAGCGCGGGAATATTTCTCCGGATTGGCCATACATATTTAATGCCCTCATAAAATTCTCAACTTCCTACCAACGAGTTACAAGGAAAATTATTTTTTCGTAAACTTCCATTCCACTGAGTGTATTTACCCGAAGTGGTCCACGAAATTATTTAAACTTAAAACCGTACCGAACATGGCGCTAATAACCGGACTAAAGTTTCATTTACTTTATCAAACTTTAACGGAAAACGTTTAGTTTGCATATTTATTTGGACGGATTTTTTAGTTTCGTGAAACATCTACATTCAAATGAATCACTTTTTAAATGTTAATATATTTATAAATAAATAAAATGAGAAAACAAAATGTCGTAGAATATACAGTAACAGCCTGTAAATTTCCCAATGCTGGGCTGTCTCTCATTTTGAGGAGATAATGCGACTTGGTGGACTCACGTGTGGCAATTTTTCCTTGAAGTTATACACATGCAGATCTCCTAATTATTTCCTCCACCGTCGATTACGAGGTGAATTATAAACACATATTAAGCACATGAAAATTTAATGGTGCATGCCTGGGCTTAAACTCGCAATCATCGGTTAAGATGCACGCGCTTTAACCACTGCGCCATTTGGGCTTTAATCATCGATCTTATACTCAATGCGAATGAAGTTCTTTTCTATGAACTATATATGTCGTTAATATTAATTAATAGAGTCAATTAAGTGAATCAATCAAACTCTTGAAAATAAGTATATAAAAAATAGATAAAGTATAATAGAAAAGAAAAATAGAAAAGATAGGAAGACAAAGAGGGAAATGCCACCTGTTCGGGGCACTCTTTTCCTTAAATGACGATGTCTGTCAATAAAGTTTGCAAGCCTTCGTTTTAATAATAAATAACGAAAACGTTTTACTTTGACTGTATAATCGTAAACATTTTTACTTTCAACATAATATATGAATCTCTACATATTATAAAACAAAGTCGCCGCGTCTGTCTGTATGTTCTCGATAAATTCCAAAACTACGGAAAACGGATGAGGATTCATGAGGATGGTTTAGGTATATAATTTATTAAGATTTTTGTGTAAATAATTTGAAATGAAACGACAAATGTTAAACGTGTCGGAAAAAATCAACCCAGGGAGTTTTCATTTCAATGAAATATCTAATAAAATAACAAAATATCCAAATTTAAATTAAAAAAAATTTTATGTCCCCGTGTGAATCCGGGACGTTTCGCTAGTAGATTATAAAATGGAGTCGAGTCCAGTGTGTACGTGTTAATCTTAAGCGAAAATTGCGATTTCAAAGCAGACAAGCAACACTTAATATTCTTGTGGCTTGTGTTTATAATTCATCTCGTACTCAGCATGAAAGGACATGTGTAATCATGATGACTTGGATGTCCGCCATATATACATGCATTTATAAACCTCAAGAAGTCAGATACATGATTTATACAAGTGTTATTTCACATTCATACTAACATAATATCTAATAATTGACAATTTTAGTTCCGCAAGCGAATAACTACACCAGAACAGTCATGTATATACATACACTATACAGAAAGGCAGACATCACGAATCCATAAGGGTTTCGTTTCTTACCAATTAACTCCGGAACCCTATCTTGAATGATTTATGCAATTGAAGTCAACTTGCAATGCCTCTATTACTTAAAAACTAATTATACAAAATTTGAATCTCAAGCAGAGGCGTTCTATTTTCAAATGGGAAAGCGTGACGAAATAATTTATATATTTTCTTGCCCATATTCGGTTCACTTTATTATTTATTTAGTGTTGCATGTTACTTGCCAGCGGTCATCATCATATACATAATAGTAGCTTCTATTGATTAGAACAACAACAAACAACAACAGCCTTTAAATTCCCACTGCTGGGCTAAAGGCCTCCTCTCCCTTTGAAGAGAAGGCTTGGAACATATTCCATCACGCTGTTCCAATCCAGGTTGGTGGAATACACATGTGGCAGAATTTTTATGAAATTTGTCACATGCAGGTTTCCTCACGATGTTTTCCTTCACCGCCGAGCTCGAGATGAAATATAAACACAAATTAAGCACACATGTATATATAGCGGTGCTTGCCTGGATTTGAACCCGCAATCATCGGTTAAGATGCACGCCTTCTAACCACTGGGCCATCTCAGTTCTATTGATTATTCGTTACATAAATGGACTCATCTAGTTCACCGACTTTAATAAAATTTGTGGTGATTAGTTTCTTATTTATAGGATCATTCGGAAATTAGGTCGGATGTGGGAATCACGAGGAAAACCTAAAAATAGTATAACAGTTATTACCAGCTGCTTCAATATTATCGGATACACTACTGGTGTGCCAAAAATATCCACAGAAAACTCTGTAAATGTTTGTATTTTACCTATAAACAGAAGTTTATTTACCTGGAAAATGTTAAACTTCCAAAGAAACTTTAATCCTCAATATCCCTGAGGTAATGAATTTTCAAAACACTGTAAGAATAGTTTAACTCATAAATAGATGAAACCGATTTCCATATTTCTAACTTTGAAAAATGACGAACTTCGATACAAACTTTATCCTTAGTTTTACTCCTTAGAAATATATTAAATAAAAAACTTTAATATAATTAATATAAATATCAAAACTGATGTCAGTTATCATATCTAACATCATAAATAATGAAAATCCATACAAAGGCCAACCCTTATTTTACTCACATTCTTTCGTAAAATAAAATGTATATAATTATCGTTCAGTAAATTACCATTGTTTTGCATATATCGATTCGATTTTTAAATTCGCATACTAAGTATTTTATGCCACTTTGAATAGTAGAATTATGTACAATTGCTAGTTTTTATTTTGCGTCAACATAAACTATAGTATCTGCCATAGGAAAAAATCCCGTGAAAATAAAAATCTTTATACAGAAAAGGATTTGGTATGTAAATGTAAACGAAGTTGTGGAAGCAGCTCTTGCAGGGGATTTACAACAGTATTATGTATTTAACTCGGTTATCTACAGTTACGGCATTCGACAACCTACACAGCGGCGTAGGCGTTTGATTTGTAAAAAAGTTTTAAAGCGTATTATTTACAGTTCAGGTACGATATGTAGCGATGCTTCTACGAAATACGTGTATCCATATTGTACTACGCTACGACGGCGCGTAGCCTGTGCTACGACATATTACTATTTTACCAACTTAAATATTGAAATTATTAATTTCATAACATAAACATTCTAGTGTTAGTAGAGTATTAAATTTTTTTATTATGCATCTCGAATATAAGATTAATATTTATTAAAATAAATTCATCATGAACTTATACATTTTACATTGTATTATTTAGCAAAAACTTATTATATATTCTTAATATGAATATGTTTTCATTTTGAAATCTTCGAATAGAAATTATTTAATTTTATTCATACATACGTTCCTAACGATTTTCATTTAGTCCCGAGCCATTACATGAAATAAAAAAAAAAAAAACAATTTATCACACCAAAAACTCATCTGCCCAATAAAGCACATTTACCAACCACTGTACCATAACGTTGCTCTATGTAAAGGCAATTTATTATAGTTAAAGGAAACTCAGCAACGTAAATAAGCAGGTAAGCCGCGAGAATAGTTGTCGATGCTCATTCTATTTCCGTTCATTATCGGTAACGGCCGCATCCACTGAAGTTTTACTATGCAATACATTAGCGCCATTAGCGTTGTTCTGAACCATTTCGCGGAGTACTCATTGGGAAAACGTTTTAACGTTCTATTTGTATATCTCGTTACCTGAATATCTGAATTAGACGTCAATTTTCATGGGAGTATTTAGCTTAAATTATATTTCTTACATATTTGTAAAGACTAGTCACAATGCGTTTGTAATTTTGACTTGACAACAATAACAACAACAGCCAGTTAATTTCCCACTGTTGGGTTAAGCCTAACCTCTGCCTTTGAGGAGAAGGTTTGGAATATATTCCACCACGCTGATCCAATGCGGGTTGGTGGAATACACATGTGGCAGAATTTCTATGAAATTAGACACATGCTGGAGGTTTCCTCGCTATGTTTTCCTTCACTCCCGAGCACGAGATGACTTATATACACAAATTAAGCAAATGAATAATCAGTGGTGCTTGAACCCGCAATCATCGGATAAGATGCAAGCATTCTAACCACTGGGTCATCTCGGCTCTATTTTGACTTGACTTAGTCTGCTTTTTAAATTAAATTAAACGTAAAATAACAGCCAATGAATTGACTTGGCTTGGACTTATTTTGCGAAGAGAAGATGTTCTATTTATGAAGTTTATTCGACCAGTCTATTCTAATGCGGGTTGTTGGTTAGATCTCTGGCACATGAAGGTTTCCTCACAATATCATCCTTCAAGAGCAGGTATATTTTAAACAGGAAATTTTAACCTTGTATATAATAATACGAAATTTTAACGAGGAGAGTGTTTACACTTAGGCCCGATTGAGCTGTAACTTAAACCCTCATTATTTGAGGCTTACGTTTTATTTGATTAGGTCATATTGGACCCTCGATGTTTGTCCAATGGATTTTAGGGGATAATTATTATTTTTCGTATAAATAACATTCTATATAGAATGAAGTTTTCAAGCTCCTTTTTGGGTCGAATGTATTAACATTATTATTATTTTGAAGGCTAGGAAAGAATGGTAATCAAAAAAAATTTGTGAATATACAGACGGTAAATTAATTGATCTTTAGATTTTTTTGGTAAAAATAAATATTGCAAAATAATAAATCACGAGTTTAGTACAAATTACGATTTTTAAAATTGTATATTACAGAATTGTAGTACTATTATAATAGTAAACTTCTATTTTTGTATGTTTATTTATATGACGTAGTTATTTCGTTCTTTAATCATGATGGTCTTATTTATCTAACTACAGATTTTGACGATCAGATTTTTAACTCTATGTCAGACAAATAAAAAGTATCAGAATTATTGTATTACAACAATTATTAGCTGCATAAAATTAGATATGAACGCAATAAGTATTTATAGAGAAAACAAGAATAATAAACGCACCTGTATCTGCATACATTTTTGTAATTAAATCTTATTCTCTTTTAGACAGATGTACACGAGTTAATTTCAGAAAAGAAAGTATATCAATTTCTATACTATTACACTAAAGTAACTTGAATGGCATTCACTATACGAGAGAGTGTATATGTATGTATGTGTATTGTATGAATACGATGACGAAGCAGATTCCGATAAAACTGTTAGCTCGTTCCGTTTATAAAATACATAAATATTTCATCATGACACGAACATTTATCACAATAAAACTCACAACTCAAACATTTTCGCGTTATAAAAAGCACTCATATTTTGATCTAGATTGATACCCATCTGTTCAATTTGACGTATTGTTTCATGAACGATATTAATAACCTATATTGCTTGTGATGTTTTTCGTATATAAATTGGCTATGCAGATGGCTAATTTTTACAATTCCATTTGAATCCTATCAAAGGTAATTCTTTATTTAAATAAATTCATAAAAAAAATTAAATCATATCATAAATGCAGAAAATAGATCTCTTTTTATATTTGATAAAGACCTATACATAAGATAACTCAAACTTATATATTAATACTAACCGCCCGCCCGAATTCTGCCCGCGAATTCGGACCCTTTTTATTCCAAACTAAAATTTAGACTATGTTACTCGTGAATAATGTAGCTTTCAAATATTGAAAGTTTAATTTAAATCGGTCCAATAGTTTTTGAAGCTATTCATTACAAACAAACAAACAAAGATTTCCTCTTTATAATATATTAGTATAGATAAAAAATATACAAAATTACAGTGTTTTCTGAACATCTTGGTCACTTTTTTAACGTGTTTAAATGAAGCTATAAATTAAGTCGAAACAGTACTTCATTATAGCGTCCTATCAACTTTAAATAAAGCCGGTGTCGAACAGGGTGCATCTAAAATCAATTACCTGTCCATTGATTGGACAATTTGTCGCTAATCTCTGAACGATCGATATTACCTTAATGATCTCATGAGGAAGCTGCGATAAGCATTTAAGCTTGTCTAATGAGATACAGCGATATACCGTCGACAAGATCGATGGTGTTACATAAAATATGGAGCTTAGGTTTTAAAGGTAAACCTGGCTCTAATGAGGGTGATATTTTAGATCAAATTGATTTGTAACCTTTTTGTACTTAACGTTTAATTAACTATTTAAAAAACTACATATTTATTATTATTATGGTGCAACATTTCTGCTTGTAACGTTTGGATGAAACGTTTAATTTGGATTTTTGAAATAACTTTATATTGAATATCAAATTTGGCATCCATTTTAAATATAATCGGTTCAATATACCTACTTTTATAGAAGTTATACATTTTACGGACATTAAATATGATAAATTTAGATGGAATCGATATATTATATATGGTAGAATATGTTGAATCTATTCTTAGTTTTATGTTTTAAATAATCAAAAATAGTCAAAAAATATCCACTGAGATTCTTTCGTAGATTCTTCTAAGGTTGAGATATTTTCTTCTTCGAAGTGGTGTTTAATTTAACACTGAATTTAATGCTACATTAAATAAAAGTTTTTAATTGGATTCGATTATAATCAAAGACATTTCTCATAACTAAAATATACAAGTAATTTACCTTCATCTAAATTACGTAATCTAAAGATTGAATGCTTATAAATCGAAACGACCTTAAATTGAAGATAAAGCTCAGGTGAGCTAAGCAAATTCGCGTATAAGGCACTGCATTGCGTCAAAACAATGTCAATAGAAGGGCGCTCCCTTGAAGCCTTTGATACAATCCTTTGATAAGCGACTCACACCCGGAACCCTTGGTTATTCGTTAAAACATACGAAGACCTTTTTATTTTGTAACGTCACGAAATCTTTTCTGTTTTTTTATGGAGATAAACTTCCCGTGTCTTGTTTGCATGGATGACGAATTTATAGATAAGTTTGTGGTTCTCCTCTGGGAACTCTTTCATTTTTCGGCTTGGAATACTGTTTTATTGAATCATTTATCAGATGGTACGGATATGTAAAAACTATTCATAATACAAACATGCTATCGAATTCAAAGTATGTAATATTATATTTGTATAAAGGGTATGCGCGTGGACTTGTATACTAAGGGACAATTTACATCCATACGAGTACATATGCATATATACATATATAATATACACTAAATATTTTACCGAATATCAGCAATACTTGTTTTTGTATTTCGGTTGGAATAGTAAGCCAGTTTAACTACAGGTAGATTATTCAAGGTAGGTGGCGTACTTGTGACGTTAAAATATCGTTAATATTTCCAACAGCGCCAATGTCTATGAACTGTAGTGATCATTTACTATCAAGTAGAGCCTATAAGCATATGAATAGAAAGGGGACATATTACATAAAAAGAAGTAATACAGTTCTAAAAATACATCCCCTGAAAGACTATCATCCTATATAAAATGACACGAAGTAAATGTACCATAAAATCCCTTTATTAAAAGAAGTAAATTTCCAGCGCAAGCTATATCACTAAACTATGATATTTAATTTAATAAAACAAAAAAGCACGATTCAAAACAGCGTATTAACACATGGTAAAATTTGAAAAGATCCAAAAATGCTTGCCACACCACATTAAAACTAAAATTTACAGATGGCAGTTTTGCATAAAAACCATTTATACGTTTGTATGGCACTCACAAAGAACCAGCGGCTACGGAACGTTTCAAAAAATTCCCTCCGAATGTGCTTGAAGCGATATAAAAAGCGATACGATGTAACAAAAGTCATGAAGTTCTCTTTGAATCCTTTTTATTCGTTCGGAAATAGGAAAAAGTGTTCCTAAAGCCTTACGCCTCGGTGTTCGCAGCCGTTCGAGATATAGACAGACTCCATACTTGGCGCAAACGAGCGTTTGATACGGGCGGGATGTTGTGACGATGGATGTGGCTCGTTCTGAAACGTGATAAAACAAATAAATGAATTGTGAATTACGTAATGTATAATATTCTTATACATTCCGTGTATATAAAATAATATATGTCAAATAAAATTATTATTTAAAAAACTCCCGAAAATTCTCATTAAAACGTTATTGACACAATTATATGAGTAAGTTGTCTTTTATTTATTTTAACGCCTTCTCTCATTATATCTTTCGAATTATTGTCAATACATAAAAAACACAAACAATCACGATATGAAACTAATAACATTATAATAATTTTAAATAATTAAATAAATAAATAAAAAAATAAATATATCTAACCTAGTCCTATCATCTTGAGAAATGTTATGCGTTTATTCGACAAAAAGGATTTTTATTAAATTTACTCATTTGACAATTGGTTTTTTTTCAATACATTATTCTTACAGTGTTATTTTCTTAACGACTAAGAACAAAATGGTTATAGCAACAAATACAGCGCTTAAAATTAGACTTACCCAGCCTGACATAAACCCTTCGATATCAAGGTCATCTTGGAAACATACATTAAAATATTACATCATGACCATACAGACATAGTATTATCCAAAATCTGAATTTGCAAAATATTGATATATTTCGTGTATCGTTTCGTAAGTTCCTTCTATTATCTTTATGCCAATGTTCCATATCGCCCCGATATCTAAGTAAGGATTACTAAGGATTCGGATTATACCTTTTTTGATGAAATACTATTGCGAGCCAAACTCATAATACTTTAGTGTGTGATAAATTAATCTTTCCCCCCATTATTTCTCCCTTATCTCTGTTTGGCTCTGATCGGAATTTTTTGCTTACTCGTAACAATATAGTATTGCTGATGTTTCTACGACCAAAAATGCGTAATTTTTCTATATGTAAAAGTCATAATATAACTTCCGTTATAGATAAAAGAAAATCGCAATTGTCATAACAGATTTAAAGTTGATTAATGTACTTACATATTATTTAATTTCATTTATAACAACAACAACAACAGCCTGTAAATTCCCACTGCTGGGCTAAAAGCCTCCTCTCCCTTTGAGGAGAAGGCTTGGAACATATTCCACCACGCTTTTCCAATGCGGATTGGTCGAATTTCGATGAAAATTGTCACATACAGGTTTCCTCACAATGTTTTACTTCACCGCTGAGCACGAGATGAATTATAAAGACAAATTAAGCACATGAATCAGCGGTGCTTGCCTGGGTCCGCAATCATCGGTTAAGACGCATGCGTTCTAACCACTGGGTCATCTCAGCTCATCATTTATAAAATTGACAAGAAAAACTTGTTAGTAGTGAATCCATAACATCTCTTTGTCTACAGTGTATCAAAAATGGCTAAAATAAGAAACGATCATAATGTCTACTAATGGTGAGTTATTATCAGGTATCCCATTTGACCAACTGTCTTTTGATGCCATGCCGCTCTTTACAAAATGGCGAATGTTTTATTTTTAATTTTTCTTCCTAATGGTATCAAATCATCCTCGAAGAAGAGTTTTTACAGGTCAATGCACTAAAACATCTTCAGGTGCATTAAATATTTCTTTACTCACACTATCAGAAAGCATAGAATTCTGACATTATATTATAAAGAACAAATAGACCAACAGCTATAGCTGATAAAATTCTTCCAATTTCCAAACTATAATTTACTATTAATCATTAATTGTAAGCAAAAACACAATCACTTTTTCTTGATCCGGGATACAAAACATCTCTTAAAAATCTACAGTCGTATACGACTACAATACTCTAGAAGACTAGCTATTAGGAACGTCTCAAATCTCTCGTTAAATTGACGCTACGACTCCATCATCTATTCAGAGTCACTCAATTGAAATTTTAAACCAGACTTTTTATGTATAAAATTGTTCTCCTTCTCAGGTTTACACGAATCCAATGTCAAAAACAATTTATTAAAAACATATAAAACAATATTATACTTACTGACTCATTAAGAGATCTTCTAAACAACAGGCCCAATTGATTTGAAATTTACTAATAAACGTAGACGAGAGTTAGGAATGCCTTTAATCATACTTCTTTTGTGTTCTTTTCGTGATGTTATAACACGATGTAATCCAAGATATATAGTCCAGTCATGATATACATTTGAAAATACAAATGAACCTTACCTGAACCGAAAACTGAGTTTAACCATTTTTTTCAAGATGGCGGAAAACCCACAAGGTTTTTTTGGTCGACAGTTTGAACTTAAGGTCTTCTAACCATCGCCCACGTAATATCCAAAATTTGGCTTTCTCGGTTTATTTGCATTTCTAGCCCGATTTTTCCGACGTAATGACTGGAGCAATAATGAATCCGCGATTTAAGTTAAAGAAATTGGAGCAGCAGAATTACGAACAAAGAAGCTAATCATTACCGAAACTGTATTGACGAAAACATGGATTGTTTATTTCATGATGTGTGCAACATCGTTCGATAAAGTTAAAAAAAGGTGGAAAAGAAATATCATTCGCGAAACGATCGAAATCGTGTACAGACGTAAATTTCAATTGCCAAGCCATTGGCAAGAGCCCGCGAAAATTGCCGGAGACAATAGCATCGGCGCAAATTGGTATATTTTTATTCTTGAAGCCTGTGACGACTGCTTTTGTGTTTGAGTAATGCATTTTATATATCATTGCCTGTTTTGATTTGAATCGACCCAAGTGAAACGATGACGCTCCAACTATTACTGAATTGTTTTTATTAGTTTCATATTTTAGTATCAAAATTCTATTTAATATAAAAACTTCGTGTTTCTTTAAATACCAAAATGAAATATTGTTTTTTTTTATAGTTTTGCCATTATTTTGAAAACGTTTCAATATTATTCTCATTTTTACAATTTCAATTATAGTTTATTAGTTGCAATTACTATTACTTCTATAATTTTCTAATGTTTAAAAATAAATCAAAATTACTTATGTATGTAGCGTTGCTCCAAATGAAAAATAATATTGCACTAATAATCCTTTATTACAACTTTTATTTAATTTTCCTTGATTAAAGGTTGTAAATCTGAAAATAAACTAAAGACCATAAAACTGTCGATTATTACATACATTTTATTTCTTGACATTTAATTTCAAACGTTGTTAATTTATTTCATACTATATGTTATTTAATACAAGATATACAGCTAAAGCATCTTCGTTTTATTAGGTGTATACGTGTATACGTTTTTTTTTTCTGGTAGCATTCCAAATATTTGTTAAGCTTATGTTTGAAATAGGTCAGTTCAACATCTTCAATGATATACAAATATAAATTATGGACTATCATAAGGACATGACGACCTCCGTGGTCGCCACTCTGAGGTCCTGAGTTCGATTCCGGGCCGATTCGATATAGAAAAAGTTCATTTCTATGTTATTTTGGTTCTGGGTGTATGTGGTACCTTCGTTACTTCTGATTTTCCATAACACGAGTGCTTTAGCTGCTTACATTGGGATCGGAGTAATGTATGTGATGTTGTTCAATTTTTATTTATGTGGGAGAATATTTGCTTCGTAACTAAGAATCACCTAATATTTATAAAGAATTCGAGTATTCGTAAATTATGTTTACATTTCATCATTTACTTGTACCACGCGCAGACGAATAGTCTAACAGTAGCATTCGAACGCGGGCAAATTACTGCGATCAATTTCGGCAAGAACCTTTGGGATTTGCAACTGTACGGCACAATCTTCGACTTGTCATTGTCAGGAGCGATGGACACCGGAATGGAGTGCGGTCTCGTAGTGATTGGTGTTTCCTCGTGATTTATCTTCTTATTTGCATTGTTTTGATGGCCAGGGTTGGTGATGACAACGCTTTGATTGCTTGTCGCTTCGATTGATCGTTGAATAGATTCACCAATGTACTGGGAAATATTTTTAAACGAATTTTCAAGTGTAGATTCATTGCTTTGAAATAATCCTTTTAAATATAAACCAATAGCAATTAAAGCGTCATAATATGTAATAATAAAATATATAAATTATATTATGTAATATGTACCAATTAGTCTATATCATTATCATCATCAACAGCCTGTAAATTTCCCACTGTTGGGTTAAGACATCCTCTCTCTTCGAGGGGAAAGTTTGGAATATGTGCCACAAAGCTGTTCCAATGCGGGTTGATGGAATACACATGTGGCAGATTTTCTATGAAATTAGACTGATACTGGTTTCTTCACGGTGCTTTCCTTTACCGCCGAGCGGTTGAATTATATACACATAAGGCAAATGAAAATTCAATGGCATGCCTGGGTTTGAAAAGACGCACGCGTTCTATCCACTGGGCCATATCGTCTCACTATATATACAATTTCACCGCCATAGATATATACATATATCATTAGAAGAAAATTAAAATCACAAATAGCAACCCTGTGACCGGATATATAATGACGACTGGTTGAATCATTTCTTAAATCTATTTCTAATAATATATTATATAGATATATGTTGTAATAATTTTAAAGACACGAATAAAACCTACAATTGATAAATACATCAAATAAATAACACAAAACGTTGAACACCCACGTCATGTAGCGTTCAGTATAAATTCAAGTACGTAACCGTCGATTCGGATATAACTTATGATTCTTGTAACAACAATTTCTCAGCTGTCATCGTCTAACCATAAATTCTTTCGACACTTTAGAATGCAGGACTTGCATTCGTGCGCCGCGCGTCGTGATCGAGATAAGAATAAAAATTTCACTCGCGTCCTAATAAATTTCTAAATCGATATACAACCGTTTCGTATTCAGACTGGCTTCGAAGATTTCGTACACAATAAGATCATGTTACAAAGGACATAGCTTTGCATATCTATCCGGCACGGATACTTGTTTGTTGAATGTTTTTTTTCCGTTGTTGTTTTTCCTTCTGTTTCTTTCACTGTCCGAATCAAAGCGTACGTGGTTTGTTAAGTAATTGAGTTTATATAAACGATGTTCCCGTATGCGCTCAAATTCGAATTGTTAAAGGTTTTCTGCATAACAACTCTTTAAAATTTCATACAAATGTAAGATTTTATATTAACATGGCTATTTTTATTAATAAAGGATGATTGTGGATAGTGATATAGGATGATGATGATAATTAGATAAGATATTTACCATGATATTTACCACGAAAGTCTTGTTCACGAGACTTGAACAAGACATTCGTAGATAATGTCGAAATATCGAGCTCCACCGAATAAAAATAAAAAACATGGTAAATATACCGAAATTAAAAATTTTTAGTAATACAAATGATTCTATTTTACAGTGGATCTGTTTCTGTTAACCTTTATTACCTACTATTTTGTAACTAGGTATACCTGCGACTTAGCGCGTTGTACTTGATAGTATTGCACGTGGCAGCGTTACCGTATTTTTATTTTAATATATTTTGAAAATAAAAACCTAAGTTACTTCTTATTACATCAGTTATCTGCTAGTTAAAGTCCCGTCAAAATTAGTCCAATCATTTCAGAGATTAGCAGGAGCAAAGAGACAGTCAGAGAAACAAAAATTGCACAAAATGTTAGTTTGGTATATATGCCATGTATACATATGCATTTTTAATATTACAAACAGTAATGGAGTGTCTTATGTATATATGAATATTGTTTACGAAATTCTTGGTTTAATTGAATGTTTTAAGCAAGTTTTGAGGCAAGCGTGTCGTATTCAACCTGCGGGTGAAGGATTTTGAGTACAATGGTAGATATTACAAAGGCCGTCGCTTTGCATATCTATGGAGATCGTTGTACGCTGTGGTGGATGCTTTTGGTCCGACACTAAAGTGTTTTTTTTTTTTCTTTTTATATAATATGGAATGTTTGGTGTATTCTATTCAAAAAAAAAAACGTTCTGTTTCTCCAATTAAAATGAAATAGAAAAACACTTATATATATTTTTTTCAATTTGTATCAAATGAAAGTTTTATCACGATTCTTTTTAGGTCAATTATTGTATACTAGTCGTTGCCCGCGTTAAGCGTTGGTTGTCACGTGTTAGGTATAAAAGCCTGTGTCTTGCCTTGGAGTTCAATTTGTTTCCTAACAAATTTTATAAAATTCGGTTCATTGGTTTGGTAGTGCAAGAGCGTAGATAGACAGACAGACAGGGTTACATACAGATTTATAATATCAGTACTGTAATCTTTTGCCGTAGTTATCTCTTAGTCATATATATACATCCCATAGGTTAATGAGACGGTAATTATAAAGTAAATATATTTGTGTTCAATTTAGCATTTGTTAATGGATAGATCATGTATGGAATAGGCCTATGGGTTTTAATTTAATTTTGTATAACAATTTTAATAAGCGTAATATTTTTTCACGGTGAAAATAACATTAATACGTAAATGAGAAAAATCATTACATAGTATAAAACAAAGTCGCTTACTCTTGTCTGTCTATGAATGCTTAGATCTTTAAAATTACACAACGATTTGATGCGGTTTTTTTAATAGATAAAGTGATTCGAGACGAATGTTTTTGTATGTAATACATGAACAATATAGTAAAGAAATACTGATAATTTTAGAAGTCACTAATGTGATGTCGTAAGTATACAAATTCTGTAGTTCATTTAGAATCAGAAGTAAACGCGAAGCCGATACGGGTCGCTAGTTTTAATAATAAAAATGAATCATACAAACGTAAACAAATGAACAAATTTCAATACAAAATCGAATCCGCTTTTAAGTCCAAGAAATATGTAATTATTATGTAAGTCCATTATTAATAATGTCATTTATCCCACGGTAAAGGACATTATAATACGTGTACAAAAATAGACTCAAAATTAACTTTATAAAAATTTTAGAGCATCATTTTTCCGTCAAATGTCATTAAGGAACTACTTAATTGTTTGAACGTGACTTAATCGTAAACATTCGGGAACATCAACAAGCTATACAATTTGGTAACAACACTGATAATATGTCGTTGTTGACGATTACAGGATTGTTGATTAATTAAATGTCTTTATTACTAGCTGTGCCCGCGACATTGTACGCGTTAGAATTTAACAAAAAGAAAAAAATATTGTAGCCTATATTACTCCTTATTATGTTAGTTATTTGCAAGTAAAATTAGCGTCAAAATCGGTCCAGCTTTTCCAGAGTAGCCGGAACAAACAGACAGACAGAAAATGTAAAAAATGTTTTTTTGGTATTTGTACCGTGTATACATATGCATTGAGTTAAAAATGGTTATTTTAATATTATAAACGGACACTCCAATTTTATTATATATATAGATAAATATACTAATTAGCCCGCTGTTATTGGTGCCATACCCTCAAAATATACCTAGTAAACGCCCTCAGCGCGACAGTGTACGCCAAAGTTGTTCCATAAAAGCTCTTTCGCCTCTCTCCTTTCCTTTGGCATTTTGTAGACGGCATATTTTTTTTTCGTTATGCGATTTTGCCCAGACGATACATATTTCTGAATTTTTAAAATCATTCATATTTCCATTTCCGAAATTAAACCAGCTGCTTTTTGCCCTTCCAATATTTTTGTCACTTTATGCAATAACGCTTCTAATCTGTATTTAATATTATAAATTTGAAAGTATTCTTTCTGTTTGTTTGTCGGTCTTTCACTATCAAACCGCTGAACCGAATTTGATAAAATTTGGTATGAAGCAAACTTGAAGTCCAAGAAAGGACGTAGGCTACTTTTTTGCCCACTAAATGACAACCAGCAACCGAAAACGCGAGCGAAGCTGCGGACGACTACTAGTTTTATGTTACTTGAAAATTAACTATGCTAACGTCAAACTCAACAAATCATTAAGTAATGTAAGTGCTAGGATTTGGTATGAGAATTGATTATACAACATGAGGGTTGATTTAAAGTCTTCGTACTTAACCCTTTGACTTAAGAGAAGCTTTTACTTATTTTGTGTCAAAGTAACTTCAATTTGATATTCGGTCATGTAACGTAAAATAAATAATTTCATACACTTGTGGTCGGCTTATAAAGATGCTTAACTTAGCTCAAAGACTTAACTAATTAATGCGATCTCATCCAAAACCATGTGTTCCAATAATATTGATGTTTTGGTTAGTAAACCTTTCTTAACCAAAGATTTTGAGATCAAACCCAGGCACGAACCACTGATCTTTCATGTGTCCAATTTGTGTTTATAATTCATCTCCATCTCGTCGGTGAAGGAAAACATCGTGAGGAAACCAGCATGTGTCTAATTTCAGCGAAAGTATGCCACATGCGAATCCACCAACTTGCATTGGAGCAGCGTGGTGGAATACGCTCCTATCCTTCTTCTCTAAGTGAGATTTAGCCCAACAGAGGGAAATTTACATTCTGTTACTGTACTATTACTATCAAATCTAATTATGAACGAATGAAAAGTACCCTCGTGTCAGCACATATATTTATTCTACAATATCTCTTGTGTGGATAACTAGGCTTTGAAATCGGCCAGAAGGAATTTATTACTAAATATAATTCAATTAAGTTAACTTATACATTTTATAACGCGTTTACAGAAAACGTCAAAACATCGCATACCCATGTCCGAAACCCAGTCTCGAACAGACGTCGCATATCAATCATAAAAAAGTATTCAGTAATTTAAGACGAATTCGAAAAAACATTTTATTTAGACAGCAATTCTAGTCTTTACGTATTGAATCTGATTTCCCTAAATCGGTTTCACAAGTCCAGGTAACACAGTTCGTTTTAGGAGTTCGGTGATTGAATAAAGGGGGACGCAGTCGCTTTGACAAAAGATGCATGGGAACACACAAATGTTTGCTCTCGAACCGTGTCTGCTTTCCAACGCTTTTATACGTTTTGGTAAGCTTATCGATTTTCTACTTAAATTCTGCATAACACCAGATTACACTTTCAGAATTGCTATTTATGCTTTTTACTGTTCTTTGGATTAGTTAGTATAAAGTTAAATTAAGAACATTATTTATTTAAATTAAGAACATTTTTATTTTTATTATTCGATTTTATGTAGGCTATTATAACAGCTATTGAACATATCAACCTATAGAATCTTAGGTAGTGTAAGAATAAACAATAATATAAGTTTTGAGGAAAACAGAGGTTAATTCTGTATTATTTAAAAATATACACATACAAACTATATGTGTATTTTTGTCATATACATATGTACACTATATTGTTAACGTTTCGCACAGTTAATGTAGTTTTAATTTAATTACGTAAAATATCTCAGATGAAAATCTGAACAAAAACTTACTTATTTCATTTTATTTTCATCGTTAAATGTCATTTATATCTAATAAGTAATACTGGCATAGTCATTTGTTCGGTAGTCGTGTCGAGTGGTGTCGGTGGACTGTACCAGTAATATCATAAGTTACGAAGTAATATTTGATAATATGTTTTAAAATCCAGCAAAAAAAACCCAAGCAGAACGTTGGAGGTAATCAGTATTCAAATATTAAAAATTCTCCATCGGAATATGATCAAAAGTCCAATATTAAATTTACATTACCTGGCCGAGGACAATTGGTAGACTGCCAAGGTCGATTCGATTGCCAATAAGTTCGATTTCAAAGCACTTCGCACGGAGCCTTTTCTCACTGAACACGACACGGTATAAAATTAGACAAGATACTGAAACGAAAATACCGTTACATTTATTGTTAATACTGATAAACTCCCATTAAGAATATTTAACATATGTACATGTATATTAAAGTATGAAAAAAGATATTCCAGAAGAATCTACATCATGTAATAGTCCCACTAATATTATAAATGCAAAAGTTTGTGAGGATGTATGTACGAAAACACTCCTGGAAATTTGGATGAAATTATACAGTAATATAGGTTATACATCAGAAAAACACCTAGGCTGTAATTTATAATGATTTTATGTAATTTGGTCATATAAAGATACATATAAAGCTCACGTGCGAAGCCGGAGCGGGTAACTAGTATATTATATATTGTAAATGAAGATCCGAAAAGCCTGTAAGACCATACCGTAATAATTCAATGAAGTATAATTTGAAGTAAAAAAATGTAAGCCTATCTGAGTCATAAATAAATATCTTACTAGGATAATCTTCTAGTAGAGGATGTCTAGGTAGTATAAATGAGAAGATGTTATCCATCACCGCCAATCTTTTACAGTTTTTACAGCTAAGGATTTAAGTTTACGACGTTGACGTCAGATTGGCATTAGGGTTTTTGGAAGAACCAATATTTGTGATTGTTTTAATCACTTATCACAAGTGACCAAAATCGGTCGTCCGACTAGATATAAATGTAATAACGCCTGTCATAAATCTCTTGTATCTTTTAGAGGTTATGACGCAAAATATCTTACCATCTCCGCTTTAATAGGTATCTGTAATTTTCGCTTCACTCTTCGTTAGGTTTTAATCAAAATTTTAAGCAGACAAAATACAATTCCTATATACATTATGGGTAAGTTGTTGAAGCCTCAACGACTCGACTTGATGTGAGTCGAAGGTTCGATGCTGAAGTAACACTTGTTGTCTGGTGTAATTGTTGTCTTTACTGTACTTAAGATTAAAAGATAATTGCATCTTTAATAATTGTAAGGTAATTCATCGATTACAAAACGTAAGTCTTAATCATGACAATGAGTTCAGCCAAGCCTTACTAAATTACGTACTCTCAATGTGATAGCAGACATGGTGGATTTTTTTTGTTGCAGCCTGAGTGAACTCACAATAATTGCAGCTTGGAATATATCATATCCAACATAGATAGATATTTCAAATATTTTTGCTTAACGTGCTGTAATATCGAATTGGGACAACATCCTGTAATGATATGTATACAGTTTTGCATGAAAATAAATAAATGTATTGACTTGTGGCATATTAAATGATCCCATGACGGACATAGGAAAGAATACAGTGAAGAAATCTGTATGACTGATGAAATTCTGCCGCATTTGTATCGATCAATCCATATCACGTTGGGTATAGACTCGGAATAGACTTCAAAACTTCTTCGTTGGATTATCCCTCATAAAACGTAAATAAAAATAGATCCTGGTCCATAAAACTGGAGATCAGGTCCCATAAGTACTCGTATCGGTGATAGTCCCAATGGCGATTCCATTTGTATAGTTGTATAGTTTATCTTACTGGGTGAAATGACAAAGGGTGCTTAACCTTAAACGTGTTCTCCAGAGCAATGTAAATTGAAAGATTTTTCTTACTCTATCATTAAATTAAAATAGGCATTGTTAGTTTTTTCTATTTTAGAAGTGACACAACCTGGTTGGAAATAATTGGTAATGTGCCAAGGTCGATCCGATTCCGAATAGGTCGCTTCGCTCTGAGCTCGCTATCGAACAATAGCTTGAATATTACCTCTCAGAATTTGGTTCTTTGATTAATTATAAGGTGTAATAAATATGAAAGGGCTATGATTAGTTCGAATATTGGTTTTTCGGTTCATTGATATGGAGAAGGCTTATGTTATAAGGCTTGAATTAAATAATTATTATTGAGATTTATATTAATATCATAAAGTAACTCTGTCGGTCTGTCTGTCGCTCTTTCACGATTAAACCGCCGAACTAAATTTGATGACATTTGGTATGAAGTAAACTTGTACTGCAAGAAAGGACTTTTTTTCCTGTCATATGATAACCAATATCCTATAACGCCAGCGAAGCGACTTCTAGTAGTAAATATATTAATCATTGTTCAGGAAAATTAACTTGAGGATTTTATCGGTGTGCATGTGTGCGTGCGAGTGTGGATGTGTGTGTGAAAGTATCGGATTTGCTAAAATTCGAACAAATACAGTCGAAAGTCATTTCACCAACAGAGAATTACTGTTTTAGAGGCTCACTACATTCTGCTGATGTAACATAATAATACACACTCATTTTATTAAATTTTAGGAAGGCGGACACCATTGGTAAGGAGGCTTACGTTTATCGTAGTAATAATATTGCCATTTTATGTATGTATAATATATTTAGTAGGTTTTTTGTTTTTTGATTCCAGAATGCAACATAGCGTACTTTTAATACTTCTCATTAATAAATTGTATTAAACTATTAAATGGTAATCATATCAAACGTTACCTGCGTACGATTTAACACATACCTAATTATGTTTAATTAATGATCTGTTTACTGTTCCCCATCTGGATTGTCGCATTCGAATTAATTATTTACATAATTAACATGGCTTCTTTCAACTGTAATAACCGCGTCATGAGATACTCTCTTAGTGATTACTACATCCTAGTGATTCATACGTATTTTTAAACGTTCACCACAAATAACAGTCGAGATTGCCCAATGTTAGAACGCGTGCATCTTAACCGATGATTACGGGTTAAAATCCAGGCAAGACACTGAATTTGCCCGTGTTGTATTTGTGTCTGTAATTACTCCGTGCTTGGCGGAAAGTGTGGTGGAATATGCTGCCATCCTTCTCCTAGAAGAAAGAGGAAGCCTTAGCCCAGCTGTGGGCAATTTAAAGGCTGTTGATGTGATGATGATGATTTAAACATTCTAGTTATTATGTCTATTTAGTGATATGGTAGTCTTAGTGATAAGGTTATGTGCAAGACTTTCTATATTGTTATTATACATTGACCTTATATTCTTCTGCCAAAGTGTTACATATTGTTGTTTTCCGGATTGAAGTGTAAATGAGCCAGTGCAACTGAAAGCACAAGGGTCTTAGCATCTTTGGTTCGTGCTTGGTGGAGCATTCCTTACATCACTAAGGAATCGTTTATATTTATTATAACGCCATTGTCAATGGTGGTGACCACTTATCATCAGGCCTACAAATAAAGGATACCTATATGGGTCTAATTTCAATGAAATTCCGTCACATAAGTATCCACAGACAACACCTAGAGAGCCCAACACTGGAACACGTACTGAGATTTTTATAAGGTTAATTAGAGGTGAGACGAATATGACGTCATGCTTAACGGTGCATTGGAAATATCAAAGAACTCATTTATAGATTCTATAGTAGTAATTATGATATACCAGCTTGATCAATTCTGTCTTGTATATTTGATAATCGTCACCTTGTTCTCGGACCATTTTTTGTCCATAGCAAAATTATACAAACGTTGTAAGTGACATCCGGACGGCGCTAGACGAATTTATAGTATCCGATTCAGTAACAGCATTAAAAACTTAAGTCCTAAATCAAACAAGAACCGTAATTCACCGAATCTGACACGGCTTTCCGGGGCATCAACTAAAATAATATTCTGTCACCGCATGTAAATGTCCAAAAAAGCTGTTTGATAGTGTGGCAGCATACCGACCAATAGCGAACGCTATTTATACTAGCGTCGTTACGTGTTTGGTTTAATTAATTTTCTAGTTATGTTTCTATTTATTTATTTCATATTATTTTGTTTAAATTGTCACAAAAATCTTATACATTCTCCGCATATGCATTAACATTTTATACAAGCAAAGATGGTTTTGCTAATTTAATAGTTTTTGAAGGTAAATAAAATATATAAGCTTTTGTTATAAATACAAACTAAGCAAATAAATTAAGATTGAGATTCTATCACCCAGGTCAACTCGGTTCAACAATAATAAAGATATTTATATGTATTGAAAATAAAGCAAGTTCTAGTTGAATATGTTTATACCTTAACAGTTTTGATATACATAACGATTTCGTTGCAAAGTTTTTCACGGATGACCGCCAGCCAAATTCCTGCATGTTTGGCTGACATAAATCTATCCGAATATTTAAGCATTACATGTTTGTTACACATTCGTTTTTACCTAAACACCAAAAACGATATTTAAGATAAGCAAATATACCACTCCACGATTAATGTGAGATCTAATGGTAATATAATATTTTTAGATTAATGTATTCCATTTTGAATCTAAAGAAAAGTTGATATATTGGGCAATATAATTAGGCAACAAAAAGAGCAAAGATGGCTTTAGTGACCTAGACGTACACCTTAACCGATGATCACAGGTTCCCCAGGTTTGAACCCACTGAATTTTCACATGCATAATTTGTGTTTGGAATTTATTTGATGATATATATCATATGAATCCAGCAACACAAATGGGAGAAGCGTCATGACATATGCTCCTTCCCCAAAGAGAAGGTTGAGATTCAGCAGTGGGCAATTTACAGGCTGTACATATTGTTGAAAAGGAACAATATTTTCCTAAAATTAATATAATATCAGTGATGATGTTTAAGTAACCAATACCCCTTAAAGAAAAGACACTGAGTGACGAAAAAAAAGGAAAACGTTGTTTTTTGTAAAAAATTAAATCAAAATATGATTGTTTTTGATTGATGTGCATGTATTTTTTAAATTTCGTATCCTTTTATTTTATATAATGTTATTATTTATTTATAAATAAATCTTAATGAAATGACTTCTTTTCTTTATTAATTGTTTAACATCCGTGCTCTTAGTTTACAAAGTAAAGTCTCCCCAAAGGTTGTCTGGAAGAGATTGCTCCTTTAGCAATAAGAACGTCTTTTGTGCTACTTTCTTCTGTATTCCTTACTTATTCTTTTTATCTCCCTTTTTGGTAATAATGAAGTACATTTACTTTGTCTTGTTTCGTTATATTATTAGCTAAGTTTTATTCGTACTTCTTTCGTATAATGCATTTATTTCAACAAAAACGTTTTGGTTTTTAAATTCAATAACAATTGAAAATTATAGTAACAGTTATCTTATTCCTTTGCCAAAAAAATACGTAATTCTGTAGTAACAAACATAAAAATGGCACTGAATGACAACCTCCCTCTTTTTTTTTTTAATTCGACTTAAATGTGCATACCAAAGCTACAAAGAGTCTGTGAGATTTTTTTTTTAAATTTAAATTTTGTCGAAGGGAAAAAATGTCGAAAAATGTTTTATCTTATTTCGATTGAAAATAATATGCAGATAAAATATATGATAAATAAAATTCGAGTCCATAACAAATATCATTCTGTGTTTATTCACTTCTATGGATGGTATATTTTTGATAAAATTCAAATCGGAACTAAATAGAATTACTATTATTTTTATGTTATAGAGGGCAAACGAGCGGAGGCTCACCTGATGGAAAGCGATTACCATCGCCCATGGACATTTGCAAAACCGGGGAGTTACAGTTGCATTGCCAGCCTTTCCACGAAGGTCCCCATGTCGTATCAGCTCGGAAAAATCGCCGGCGAAAGCTGGTTCCACAGAGTGGTTGTGTGAGGTAGAAAATGTCTTAAAAATCACGCTGTTGTGGATTTTCGAATATCAAGGTGGTGCGTAAAATTTCGAATTTCGACGAGATGTCCAATGGTGAAATTCAGCAGCCGGGATTAATCCGAACAATTCCTTAGAACCTTACCCGTTCAAAAACAAAAATACTAAGTTTTTAGGTAAAAACAAAAATAAACTACAACAAAATTAAGAACCTTCTTTTGAAGTCGGTTAAATGAAAGTCGAAACGAACTGTATTTACATTGTAATATTAAAACAATAGTTAAACGAATTTGATCAAAAAACATTGGTGTATCGGGTTCAATACGAAATTTGCATTTCAGTTCACGTTCAGTTTGAAACCAATAGCCTTACAAAGCACACGATGTATTTGTTTCATGTAGTTATATATACTGGTTGTATTTATAGTCACTACAAATAGTATTATTGTGAAACGCAGCCTCGTAAAGTACGACACAACTTAGATGTAGCATCGGCAAAATTCGTAAAACCGATCACATCCGAATTAAGTACGCTATCCCAAATTATCAATATTTATTTTTATGTGAATTTAATCTTTACACAATCAACTAACTTGTAATATCATATGACATAATATATTCGTCAATTTGACACGTCGATTAACATGCACTTGCTTGCTCGGCGACGACAGTCTATAGCGATGTAATAGTGTAATAGCTTCTAATGGCGCGATAGGGAGCTATTTCTATTGGACGTATAAATCGGCAGGAATCGGTTTCATTGCTGATGCTACATCTAAGTTGTGTCGTACTATACCTTGTTAATATATGAGTCAGAACGTAATGAATAAATAAAATAGGTTTTTTTATGAAATAAATTTGCAATAATCTAGAATACATATAATAAAAATAATAAAAAAAGCCCTTTTTGCATTGCCTTTTGAATACATGGTACCATTACCAAAATAACATAATATTTTTTTATTTTTGTCTATCAGTCTTCTTTGACCGGATTTTCACTGGTAGACTGCTGATGTAATAAGGTGTAACTTAGACTACAATAATATTTTTTTTCAAACGTGTACAAGGTCGGGGGCACAGCTAGCCAACAAAGTAGTTTTTTTATGAAATTAATTTGTAATAAAAGTACATTTTAACTTATTTTTTTTAATAAATATGTTAGAAAACTAGGGACAGACTTCCGCTGTATGTACTTTCGGACTGTTTAAGACTCAACATTGCATAATTTAAAGAGTACCTATATTTAAGGATTATTTAAAAATAGCACCGTGACAGCCCTAAGTCCAATACAGTTTTAAAAGGATAAAATATTTAACCGCGTCTCTTCAGCCTAAGGCTTACTTTGAACAACCGTCGAGAATAATTCATGAACTCGTAAATACTGATAAAAGTCTAAACGTACTTTAAAGTAATGCCAAATAAAATATTAACGTATTTTATATCGAAAAACATCGTAAACTCTGTATTTAAAATTATGGAAATTTTAAAACGCTTATCAAAGTGAACGTAACTAATTTGACTTAAATTTTAATGGTCTTTAAGGTGTATTGATGCTGGGTGGTAGATGATGGTGAGGGAGTGGTACCTACATAGACGGGATTGAACAAAGCATCCACCAAGAAATACAAAAAGCAATCATATATTTTATTTAGTAGAGAAAGACAGACTGCGAAATAAATTACTGTAGTTGCCAATATACCACCAACCTTGGGAAATTAGAATTCATATCCTTTCAACCTTTAGTTACATTGACTCACTCACCATTCAAATCCAAATGCATACTATACTGAGTCACTCTTTGGTATTAAAATATATGATGACTTGGTAGTGCCTACTCTACATATATGCCAATCTTTATTAAGTATATCCACCGAGTATTGGAAATAAAGTAAAATATACAATCACCTCTCTAAAATAATAATTAACTGCCAACATTAGATTAGATTATTGTGGAGATCTTGTAAGCACTTATAAATAATGAAAAATGTTGATTAATAAATTTCAGTGCAAAACGCAATGGATTTTTAAATTGTGTTACATTATATTATTGCCTGTAAATTCCTGGACGCGTCCGTTATATTGTCACTAAAAATCCAAACTAAGTCTATGTCAACACGACGCCACAGTTTTGCATTAACGTGGATGGCACGACGGCGCGTGAAATCGTATAGTTTTTAGGGACGATACACATTTAATCGTAAGTGAAATTTTCTTCAATAATTTAAATTTAGAATCACTATTCGATGTGACATGAGTCCGAAAAATAATACTGTGCTTAGCAAGTATGTAATTGTCTCAAACAATTCTAGGTTTCAATTGACAAACCAAGAAAACTATTCCCTAGGACATTTAGCGTCAGACTGGGGGAACACTTATTTCATTGATTATTATTAAACTAAAATTTGAAGATTAATGTATTTTTTCAATTAATTTCTTTATCTATCAACACTATCTACATAAACTCACTTAAAAAAACGGTAATGGGCCCAATAGAGAAAGAGAATAGAGACTAATTTTACACCAATTTTTTTTTAATTAATTCGATTATGAATGGGAAACAGTTTTGCACCTTTTAAAAAGCAGGGCAATGATAAAATCTGCTATTAAGCTGAACGATAAATTTGTAAGATTTTAAATATGTACATATATTTTGCATACATTTTGGAGTGAAAATTTGTACTGTACATCTATATTTTATACTATTTTATAATATATTCAAGATTCCCTTCATATACATGCATTTTCAAGCTTAATTTATACTCAATACAGATTGGTCTAAAATTTCAAAAAGGTAAATAATACATCGTCATTTTAATATTTATTCCATATTTTAGTTACCTACCGTAATATTTAGTTAATTGGAAAAAACAATATGGCATGTTATTCAAGACATTTGTATACTGTGATTGATAGATTTATTTTCAATACCTCGAAGTTAGATTACTAAATGCGTTAATTTGTATCTATACTCTTAATAAATCGTAGCGGCCTGTCGGACAGAGTCTAGTGTCACTGTAACACGGCCGACAGCATCGCGTGAACGTATTACTCGCTTCTAACTCGTACCGGTTCGCACGTGCTGTGTTTACGTATTAAGTTAATACAAAATATACTAATGTTGTATACGTACGTTCGTTGATCGGAAAATTACATTCCATTTCAGGCTTTCCGTTTATATATTATAAATTGCGTTAATATTAATGTTTATTTATAAGGTTTGTAGTTAATCTATGTTATCTATATTCATAAAATAATATATAAATATAAAAAATGTGGAAGTAAATCTGTCTGTACGACCAAGTCGCTCAATCGAATTTGATGAAATTTGCAATGAAGTAAATTTGAATTCCAAGAAAGAACACAGACTATTTTTTGCCAGACACATGACAACCAACGCAATAAAACGGGAGGGAAGCCACGGGAGACTACTAGTCTCTAATATAAGATTATATATTATAGTAATGCAAACATTATGATACTATAATAAGATAACAATATAATATAATATAAGAGTCGAGAGGGCCCAGTGGTTAGAACGCGTGCATCTTAACCGATGATTGCGGGTTCAAATCCAGGCAAGCACCGCTGAATCATGTGCTTAATTTGTCTTTATAATTCATCTCGTGCTCATCGGTGAAGGAAAACATCGCGAGGAAACCTGCATGTAACAAATTCCATTGAAATTCTGCCACATCTGTATTCCACCAACCCGCATTGGAACAGCGTGGTGGAATATGTTCCAAACCTTCTCCTCAAAGGGAGAGGAGGCCTTTAGCCCAGCCGTGGGAATTTACAGGCTATTGTTGTTGTTGTTTGTTGTATAAGAGTAATAATTACTATTTTAATTACAGATTCTCACTTCAAAAAGTTCGTGTATTTTTTTTGGAGTGATATTTTTATTTTTGTCTCTCAATCGTTTCATATGTTAAAAGATATTCAAGAGTTCGTATTCATTGATTTCCATACAGTGTAATAAACTTAATGATACGTAGCAATACGCTGCATTATTTTGTTTTAGAAAAAGAGTAATTAAGTGCTCATATAGAACGGTACTCGAATGAAGCGTTTTCTGTACATAACTTTTTATGTTTCTGTATTTTTTGCGCAGACAGTGGCGCCATCTCTGTATTTCAGCAGCTTACATTTCATCCTAGTACTAAGTTATAATGCATAGAGGCGACATCTATTAAATTTCATGTACTACGTTCTGAAAACGGTACGCCCGCCCGCCCAAGAAAAGAGTATCGCTAAACGATCACAGATGGCGCTGACAACTGTTTCCAAATTTACAGGAACTATTTTAAAAATATAATAGAAATAGTTTTAAGGATATAAAATACAGAAAATACGAAAGCATTATTTTGTTTGACTAATGATTAAAATAAATATTTGTTATAGCAAAAAGAATGTTTTGATATAAATCTATCTTATCTTTTTATTGATAACATAACTTTATCCTTGGTCGGAATAGATACTAACAAAATAAAACAAAACAATGCACTTCTTTTATTAATTTTAACGAGAAATTACAACTTATTTCCTCTTGAACAATTTCTACGCTCGTGTGTGTGTCATTTATAACATTACCTGATGCTACAGTATTGCCAATAATTCCAATACCCAATCCAATAAGTTAAGGTCATTGGAATGATTTCCAAGATATATATCTTTATATTTACATTTGAGCTATATTTGTAACAATTTCTAATTATAGCCCAGTCATATTAGGGCTTTCACCTCGGAATGAAAGATAATAAGCTGCAAATTGGTATGAACCTTTGTTTTGTCATTCTAAATGTTGTCTCAAAAGTCACAATCGTTATCGTGTCCGCGTCTCAAGATATTCAAGGTCAAAGGTCACAAAAATCGGTTTTTCGCGAATATCTGGCTTCCTATTGGTTAAATGAGATTTGCATTTATTATAAAAGTTGTAGGCTATAAAATTCCCTACAACTTTTGTTCAAACTTTTTTTTCATATGACCAACCGTTTTGAAGGTAGAGCGCGAAGAGTGCACATCGTACAGTCATATACGGCCTAATGAAAGGTCAAGCGTGAGTTATGGTTATCAGTACGTTATAAAGTCAATTATTTACTTGGAAATTATAATTAATAAACAATGCCCATTATTTATGTACTAACTATTAATTATTTATATTTAATTAAAGTAAGTAACTTGATTATTTATATATAATTATTCATATTTAACTATTTAAGTATAAAATACTATTAATTCTGGATTATATATTTTAGTTTTATGTTAAGTTAAAATGATAGTAAGAGTATATATTTTACACATATTTTTATTTATTATTAAATACGGCATAATATACATTTATCAAAATGTGAGTTCAAATATCAAAAGTATCTTTGTTGATTTTAATTGTAATGAAATTGGAAATGGAAGCTAATTATCTTCTACTTCTTCGTCGTCTTCTTCTTCTTGTCGCTCAAAAATGTTCGATTCATTGTCATCATCGGCTGGATGCTTGAAAATGAAATCCTGGAGCCCATACGAACGTTATTACCTCCAGCACCAGCCGAACTACTAAACGTAATATTTTGCAATTGCAAAAATATTTGTGGTTCCCGCTGTGGATGCAGAAAATCAGGGCTACAATGTTCTTTAGCTTGCGGCCAGTGCAAGCTTGCCTCAACGCTTCACTGTATCCAAGTAATCCCGATGAAGCAGCCGATGATGACAATGAATCGAACATTTTTGAGCGACAAGAAGAAGAAGACGACGAAGAAGAAGAAGATAATTAGGTTCCATTTCCAATTTCATTACAATTAAAATCAACAAAGATACTTTTGATATTTGAACTCACATTTTGATACATGTATATTATGCCGTATTTAATAATAAATAAAAATATGTGTAAAATATATACTCTTACTATCATTTTAAATTAACATAAAACTAAAATATATAATCCAGATTTATACTTAAATAGTTAAATATGAATAATTATATATAAATAATCAAGTTACTTACTTTAATTAAATATAAATAATTAATAGTTAGTACATAAATAATGGGCATTGTTTATTAATTATAATTTCCAAGTAAATAATTGACTTTATAACGTACTGATAACCATAACTCACGCTTGACCTTTCATTAGGCCGTATATGACTGTACGATGTGCACTCTTCGCGCTCTACCTTCAAAACGGTTGGTCATATGAAAAAAAAGTTTGAACAAAAGTTGTAGGGAATTTTATAGCCTACAACTTTTATAATAAATGCAAATCTCATTTAACCAATAGGAAGCCAGATATTCGCGAAAAACCGATTTTTGTGACCTTTGACCTTGAATATCTTGAGACGCGGACACGATAACGATTGTGACTTTTGAGACAACATTTAGAATGACAAAACAAAGGTTCATACCAATTTGCAGCTTATTATCTTTCATTCCGAGGTTGACCCCTTTTTTTACCTAATATGACTGGGCTATTATAGAAAAACATACATAACGTCGAATAAGGTTAGAGAATGTTAAACTGTATTGGCAATTATAACCCACTACGTTCCACTTAATAAACTATTTATATGAAAAAGAAAACTAGGCAATACGATAGTACTTTGCGTGAAACATACAACCTATACTTTTGCTTAATAAGAAGTGGGGATAGAGGAGACGATTAGGGCCATGCACTAAGCCCTAGTTATGAGTTTGGACTAATCTTTTTCATCACTGGGCGTATGGAGCCATTCTATTTATTTACTATCGTACGGATTTAGAAATATTTAAGGAAGGCCGAAATGGATTTAAATGTACTCAACGATACATACGGTATCACTCACTTATCCAATACCCTACCGCTAAGCAGCAATAGTTAGTATTGATATGTTAAGGTTTAAAGGGTGAGCGATAGGCACAAGGAACAAAACATTTCAGTGGGTGGCTCTCTAGTTACGTAAGAAGTGCTTTTCAATAAAACGATCCTACTCACCAAATATCGTGACTGATATATGATATCATGAAGCAGTCAAAAAGGATCTGTTATTTTGTATATATATAGAATACTCGAAAATAAAAATCGAAATTAAATTCAGCCTAAAATATGGTACTTATAATCACCAAAAAATCTTAAAAGAGAAACATTTTACTTGAGCTATAAAAAATTAAAAAGAAATATTGTTTAAAAATATTTGAAACGTAAGAGATTAAATTAAAATATTAAATCAAATCATCCATGTCTCCACTGAGTTATGAAAACACGATCATAATAATATAATGTAGAAAAGAGACGGTAAATATTGTCCAATAATGGAGTAGACGATAGCCGGGTGTTGTTTATTTGTTGTTCAACTCGTAATGAGGACTCGGGAATCGATTAGTGGTACAAGTCAAACGCGGTTGTAACGCTTCTAGCACAATTAGTAATCATTTAATTTTCTGTTATAAATTATTTTGTTCAAATCAAATCAAATCAATTTTATTCAGGTAAGCTTGTAACACAATGTAGTGTTTTTGAATCGTGAATAATTAAATACTACCACCGTTTCGGAAAGCAGCTTCTAGCGAGAAGAAACGGCAAGAAATTTGCATAGTTGCTCATTTCAAATAAACAGATTTACAATGCTGTTATTTACAGTAATTAGTGTCCTATGATGGAACTCGAGCCTAACTCCAGGCGTTTCTTTCTAAAAACGTACGAAAAAATCTATGGATATAAAAGACAATGTTTGATACTTAACTACTTATAATAGGTCACTTCTTGTGTTTTATGTTTGGAGGGCTACTGTATAATTTTAAAGTACATCAGCTTCATACAATGAGTTCGTTCAAAATACTTTTATGAGTTTTTGTAACCAAATTTTTTAAATGTTGGAAAAGAGTAACTACTGAGTTTCTTGGCGGTTCTTCTCGGTAGAATCTACTTTCCGAACCGGTGGTAACTTCACTTAATTGTTAAATGACAATTCAAAAGTGCTTGTAAAAGCCCACTTGAATATAGTTTATTTTGATTTTGAAGTAAATAAAATGATGGTGAAAACGCTAGTTTTAAAAACGCATATTAAATATCTTACTTTGAAATCGCGATCTATATTTATATTATCTTTTACTATGGAATATAGAGACGATTTATTCAAATGGGCCTTTTAAGCTAGAATTTTGACATAGTCATTTTACATGTTTTACATGTTTTCTTAACATTCTGCAAGCAAAGCCGTGAAGGCTGATATGATAGACAATGGACAACCTACATTTGACATCTCATGACCTTTAGGCGTTCACCCACTGTAGTTACGTGTCCTCAATACCACCTACCTGACCGTTAACCTCAAAGTCTGTGTAATACTGTCACGACGAAAATATTGGTTTACGTCTGGCCTTCTTCTCGAATAATGAAAATTTCATTAATTTGAGTCACCTTGTCTGTTTACTTCAATTTCATCATGTTAACACTTATGTATTTCGCTATGTACTCTTGGTCTACAAATGAGTTAACGACCATGTGCCAAAAGTTGGGAGCGGGTGGTTTCCGAATTGCTTAACATTTTTAAAATCTTTTTCATAATTCCACAGCTACATTGCATCGATACAAATAGAGATAAATATAATATGTTTTTTACAATACGAATTTAGATAATATCTAGTTTTTACTATAAGGTAAATAGTGAGATTTCTTGGTTTTGCAAAAGTGGCTTCTGATATAAAGTGGCCTATTAATTTTACCACGTTTTTATTTAATGCATGTAACATATGGACACAATATTACGATTTAGAGTCACACACGAATCATACCGATTTTTTTCAAGAGAGTTTTCCGATAGTTTATATGTCACAAATACACATGTTAATTTTCCAAATTTCTAGAAGGAAGGAATTGTTGATATTCATTTATGTCGCTTTTATTAATTTAAGTCGTTACCAAACTGTTCATTACCTATACCATACGATCACGAAGCCCGACGGATGCTGAGGCAATTGGAGTCACCTATAGCAACCCCCTGTATCTATGGAAACGCCCACTCGACATCTTTATGAAATGTACCGTCATATTTTATAATGAACACAAATTGAATACCTCCAACGAACTATTTTGTTAATTTGCGATCAGTAGCTATTGAACTGTACAGCCTAATAAAGACGGGGGTTATTTTAATTGGAAAGTTAGTTTTCAATGGATTATGAAGTACATTAGTAACAGAATCTAACTCGTACCGGTCGAGCCAATTCATCTATTTGATTTGCGGTTTTAAAAGCCATTTACGCAGTTTAGACCGACTTTAGTTGTTGTCTAAGTTTGAAGGGCGCAATATTCTGGTATTATATCGGTTTATTTACTATCGGGTATTGATTTTCAGGGTTCGTACAAATACGATGACGAGATGTTCTTGCAATTTAGTTAGCTTGGACATCGCGTATTACATTTTGTTGTTGTTCTGACCCTAATTTTAGTGAAGTATTGACAGAAATAAACACCATATAGAATCTAGAAGTTTTCAAATTTTTGGTGCAGGTATCACTAATCGTTAACTCGTGATAGGGAGTAAATTTCATTTAACGCATATATTCTACGACCAAACAGGGATTTAAGTATTATTGTGTTCCAATTTGAAGGGTGAGTGAACCAGGGTACAAGGGAGTTAATAACTTGTAATTGTACTAAATAGTTTAATTGGTAACATCTCGTACATTCAGATAGGTATATCAGCCACTAATCGTAAAATATAGCGCTCAACACAAATACTTTAATTTGCTGATTTAATAAGCTGAGTGAGCCAGTGTAATCACAGGGATTTTTAACATAATATCTAACTGAGATACCTTAGTGTAGAGATTACCTGTAGTGACAGATTTATTTGTCAATTACTATCACAAATACATAAACAAATATACATATATATAGCATACATGATATGTAAATATAGTATATGTATGAGTATATTATGTTAAATTATTATATGTCAGTATGATAGGATGGAAAATTACATGCTATGATCAAGTACTGGTTACGTTTTGTCACCGGATGTACGGAAACCTAAATATTACAAACGGAATTGATGAAATACTAAAATAACCATAAAGCAGTTATTATAGGAGCGTTATACATTACTAACAAAGGAATGAAAAATTCGTAAGTTCGTTTGGGACGAATGACCATATATATCAAGCTAAGGAATCACCAAAAATTTGGTAGCATAAAATTCAAATAAAGCCAGTTTTACATGAATTACGTCCGGAAAGCATTCGCGTATGAAGTAAAGAATGATATTGTATGCATTTTGCATGAGAGCGGTATTATCGGATATGGCAAAGAATTTGAATATTCCCAACGAAGCGGTACCATCGGTCTCGAATGCATGTCGATCGAGTGACTTTTGTTAACTTTATTCTGATAAAACTATTAAATTATACTAAAGGAATTCCAGCCCGTGACAATTCAGATTTTGGTTAATATTGTCATAAATAAATAAAAAATATAAATCAATGTGTATTATAGAGTATAGGTTATAATTATAGAAAAGTAAAAACTCTGTCGATCTGTCTGTCTGTCGCTCGTTCACGACTAAAACAATGAACCGAATTTGATGAAATTTGGCAATAAGCAAGCTTGAATTTCAAGTAAGGACATAGGCTACTTTTCTACCTAGCTGATAACAACCAACCTAACACAAGAGCGAAGCCGCGCGCGAAATATAGTCTATAAACGAGACACAAGACCAACGAGAATGCCCAAATATTGCATACAATATGAACATTTATTTCACATAAATACACGTCTCACTCATCAAACAACGAAAGTAATTTGAGCGTTACTAAAAGTACAAAATCGCTTGCATTATGCATTCTCTAGATTCTAAAATGATGTCATTACGTCGTAATAAATCATTTAGACGCGCTGCAAAACAGTAATTTTCAAGAGTGCCGTAACAATGGGTACCTTTCATGGCACGGACCAAAAGAATGTCTTTTTTTCATTTAAATCATTTTACACAGACGATATTTTAATGGCTTAATCTCACAGGATAATAAAGTTTTTTTTTTAATTTATATTAATACACTTGTATTATTTGTTCAATAATTTGTGATTACATAGGCAATTATTAATTATGAATAAACAATAAACTTTCCTTTTCATAATATTAATAATCGTTGGTAGGGGGATATGTTTTGTGTTATGTGTTATTTTACCTTTTACCTTTATTATGGAAAGAATTTTTTTTTTTTTTAATATAAATAATAATTCGATCGAATTAAATTACGATCGAGAAATTGTAGTAGTACAGCTGGTAATACATATAGGATACGCGTTTGTAAACCAATATGTCATCTACGAGGCCGTTCCGGGCCACAAAAGCATTCTTTACTATTATTCGTTCGGTAATATTCAGTGAAATTATTCACTAAATTTTTGCCTTGATGCTTGAAATCGAAATATTGCGTCAGCGTTGCTCTTTGTTCTCAAAAATATGTTAAATAGAATAATATGTTTTACTATATCAAAGTAATATTACATAATAAGTAGTATCGTCGTAATTTTTTTTAATAAAGTTTCATATTGAACTTTTCCAGAATAAGACTTCATAGATTATTTAATCAATAATTTTAGATAACACCCATTGCTTGATAAGTGAAGATGATATTCATAGATTTTCAAACAGGCTCATTTAAAATCTAGTACTTATCACTTATTTGAGCTGAGTAAAAGTACCTTATTGTTCTTTATTTAATCTTATTTGAGTAAAGAATTATTTCAGTGCATATGATTCCAAATTTTAATATTGTACAGAAAGATAATAGCATCAAATTTATATACAGATAATCCAAGGCAATTAGGTACTGCCGATAATAAAATGAGCTGAGATGGCCCAGTGGTTAGAAAGCGTGATTTTGTGTATATAATTCATCTCGTGGTCGGCGGTTAAGTAAAACATCGCGAGGAAAGCTGCATGTGTCTAATTTCTTAGAAATTCTGAAATATGTTCAAAATCTTCTCTTCAAAGGGAGAGGAGGCCTGCAGTGGGAAATTTACAGTCTGTTGTTGTTTGTTTTCGTTGTGATAATAAAATACAAGAAGATATCGAGAGAACAAGTGAAGTGTTAAGACTCGATTCCCATTCGACGTATTTCGAAATACATTAACCGGAATCTTAATTTATCTAAGATACTTAAAAGTTGAACGTCGAGTCCGCTTTGAGCGGAGAGTTTGTCAATATTTGAGGGACCGATGACTGTGATAGCGAAATTCTGGAAAGGAAAGGAAAATATTAATGGAGTTTATGTAACTTTATTCGAGAAGTTTCCTTGTAAATACGTGTTTATATAAAAATAATTTAATGAAATCCAAATTCAGAATCGAAATGTTTATTTGATATAGAAGTTATAGTTGCTTATTTATTGTTGGAATCAATGACCGGTTCGGAAATTAATACCTAGTCCTAAGAAGAATTAGAAGAAGATTTTTTTCCACAAATAATCGCCTATGAGTATTGAATAAAATCATATATTTTATTTGAAACTATCTGGTAGCATTGTCTTTCATTTTGTGGTGGTAGGGCTTTGTGCAAGCCCGCCTGGGTAGGTACCACACACTCATCAGATATTCTACCGCTAAACAACAGTACGCAGTATTGTTGTGTTCCAGTTTGAAGGGTGAGAGCCAGTGTAACTACAGGCACAAGGGACATAGCATCTTAGTTCTCAAGGTTGGTGGCGCATTGATGATGTAAGGAATAGTTAATATTTCTTACAGCGTCATTGTCTATGGGCGATGGTGACCACTTACCATCAGGTGACCCAAATGCTCGTCCGCCAAGCTTTTCCATAAAAAAAGAAAAAAAAAGAAAAAAAGGTGTGTTATTATATTATTTAAAAAAGGCGTTATATAATCATAAAATTTAGCATAAAAATGTTCTACAGTTTTATTTTTTATTTTAATAATAATGTTCTATATTTAAAAATCCATGGAACCATATTTTTTTTATTTGGTTATTAAAACAAGACAATTGGCAATCAGTTTGATTCGGTAAGGTATGTTCTATTAGCCAATTAAATTAAGAAGTATTTCATTAAACATAATACAACGTACTCGACGTAGTTAGATTGGTAAGCGTCGTTATGATTACTACAAGCCCGCGATAGGCAATTTCCTCTCCTTTGAAGTAGGCTTCCTGTTGCCGCTGTGAGTTGTTTTGGAATAGAACTTAATGGAACAGGCATTTTTGGGACTTCTTCCAGTCACAAGAAGTTTTACTTCGTACCGTTACGTCAATCTATTTATACTTTGGCTGTCTTGATTTCTTTACTCGTAAGCAGTGAAAAGAAATATATGTTGAGAAAATTGGTATACGGTTATGTTTCCAATTTATGATTTTCATGTATAGATATATAAATTTTCCATTTGTCTTTATTTATTAATAATTACTTTGCGGTAGAGCTTTGTACAAGCCCGTCTGGTTAGGTATCACTCACTCGTCAGATATTCTAACGCCAAACAACAGTGATTAGTATTGTTGTGTTCTGGTTGGAAGGGTGAGTGAGCCAGTGTAACTACGGGCACAAGGGACATAGCATCTTAGTTCTCAAGTTGGAGGCGCATTGACGATGTAAAGAATGGTTAATATTTCTTACAGCGCCATTGTCTGTGGGCGGTGTGACCACTTAACATCAGGTGGCCCATATGCTCATCCGCCAACCTATAGCATAAAAAAAATTAAATTAGTAATTAATACACAAATTCCTTTTCAATCTATAAATCTCTGTGGCTTTATGTCTGGACGTAAAAATTCGCAGATTCGATTTAGTCAGAATCGTGGTCTTCTATAATTGTATTTTTATCCATCGCAAAGCAATATTTTGCTTTTGAATTACAGCAATAATTATTGGATCACGAACTACACGAGTTCGTAGCTCGTTTCGTAAAGATCGGAATAGGAAATGTTCCTTTGACTATCCGCTGGGAATTAAGTTTCATTAAAATTTGTCTATTTTTTTTATAGTCATATAAGATTAAATTTTTTTTGAAAAACATTTCTGTTTCAGTTCGAATGAGAAAGATTCGGTTACCGAATCTGAATTTCAAAATTGTAGGTTGATTTGAACGTTGAACTAAGAACCGAAATACCGACTCTTTTAACTGTCCAAAAAGTGTAAACCCTATTATACTTATTGTTATATAGAAACATAATTATTACATAGTATAAAACAAAGTCGCTTTCTCTGTCCCTATGTCCCTTTGTATGCTTAAATCTTTAAAACTACGAAACAGATTTTGATGCGGTTTTTTTTTAACAGATAGACTGATTCGAGAGGAAGGTTTTTGTACATAATACATAGACAATATAGTAAAGAAACGCTGATAATTTTAGAAGTTTGCAATGTGATGTCGGAAATAAACAAATTCTGTAGTATATTTCGTATCAGTATTGTACCCGTGCGAAGCCGGGGGTACGCTATATTCTAAATAAATAAGAAATTCCACTACAATTGTAGTCCATAACATTGTTTACGACGTTAAAATCTTTTATCTCAACGAAGCCGTCAAAATACTCTTACGAACTTTTATTCTGGTATGATTTCATAAAGATGTTATACGATACCCATTCGAGGGCATTGTGCGTTATTAATGTAGCGCCTTATCATATTTCACTAACGTCAGAATTACAATGGTACAGAGGTGGACGCGGGTAGGTTATAGTCGTGCTTTTAAAAGGGGTAATCTGTGCGGTATGTGGTATGTAAAAACAGTGTTTCTAACGTTACCTCTGACGGGGACCGAGGACGATCATTTATTACCTGAAGATGACACTCTATTACCCCTCTCCCCGCGCCGGGGGCTTGGACGTAGATACGTTTGTTGGATTTTTTCCACCTTTAGATTTTAAAAGTAGTGGCAATTTGTTTTAACCGAGCTGACTAATGCGTTTCTGTGATGAGTAAATGTTGGGAATTTATGGCGTACCGTCTGACTGTATGCATCTGAGTTTTATTCAAATAGAAATGTTGGATTTTTATATTGTAATATGTTTATTCCAAATTCAAAAATTATAATAACTTTTGTTTTATTCTCGTTACTTGAAGAGAGTCACGTGGGTGAAATAAGATTTTAATTATAAGCACTTTTTATACCAATGTGGTTTCAATCACATGACCAATACTTCAATATTCTATAATACTTGTATTTTACTCAATGATTCACGAATTTCGAATATAACTCTAAAGTAGTATATGCTATTTTATTCAAAAATAAAACACTTAATATTCATATAATGACGATCTCCGTGGTCGAGTGGTGTGTACACCGGTTTTAATGTGTACACCACTCCGAGTTCCCGGATTCGATTCCTGGTTAAGTCAATGTAGATGTTGTCTAGGGTCTGGGTGTTTATGGTACCAACGACGGTACTTCTGATTTTCCATAACACAAGTGCTTTAGCTACTTACATTGGGATCAGAGTAATGTATGTGATGTCCAATATTTATTTATCATGATATTAATTAATCTTACTAATATTATTAATGCGAATGTTTTTATGGATATATCTTTATTAATGGATGTAAAAGAAATTTTGCATATATATATATATATATATATATATATATATATATATATATATATATATATGTGTATACATATATATATTTGCATACATATATATATATATGTCGGCGCGGAGCCACGAGTTTAAGAAAAACACATGTCCAGAAATGATTATTTTAATAATTTAAAACTGTTTCATTGTTAAATGAATAATTTTTGGTGAAATTTGAAATGTTAAATTACTCTGAAATATTTTAATGTTTGTAAACAACTGTTATATAGTCTACCCACCTATTTTTGTTATAAAAGATCAAGCGCCCGCCGGTATCGACAGACTTGGTCGAGCCGTCGGAGCGATCGGACCGTCTCATATTGGAATAAATCAGAGAGGATTATTTCCTGAGTTTTATTTCATACCACGGAAGATGGTTAAAGATCGAAACTTTGACACTCGTGTCGCCAGCTATGCTGACGTCATTATTTTTAAAAACGGGCTCGGGCATGCTGCTCCGTTATATAGATTATGGTACTATCCCTGAGTATCTTTTACAGTCACACACAGGGGAAACTTTAATATAACAGAGACTGCTTGGTTCTATGAATGTTATTTTTGCTAGATGATCACGAGATCGTTTCTGGGTTGTTAGTATTCATGGGTGCATAGTATTAAGTTACTAATATTTTATTTTTTTGTTTCAGGTAAGCATCTAATATATAGCGACCGTAATGTTTATGCAGTAATCATAAATAGGTATTTGTTTGTTTACATCGAAAGTAACTTTTTTTATTATTTATAGTAATAATAATAAAGATAAAAAGTCCTAATCTATATAAATACTAAATGCTCATTGGTCGGTTATAACGTAATCGATTTCTATCGACTATTGGTCGATAGAAATCGATTACGTTATAAGAATCAGATTAAAGTGAAATTAGTTGATTCTCCTTTGATTTTCTTTTTAAGCAACTGGAGGTTAGTATTATAACTTGAACGATTAAATCACAATAATAAAAGTAGAAAAGTAAAGTGACAGCCTGGTAAATTTCACACTGCTGGGCTAAGGCCACCTCTCCCATTAAGGAGAGGGTTTGGTAAACATATATTATATAAACATATAAAACATATTCCACCACGCTTCAATGCGGTTGGTGGAATGCACATGTGTCAATGTATCAAAAATGATATATGTACTTAAAAATTATGGGTGTTAAGACCTTTAATACAATCATAAAATAATTTCATTTTGTGATAAAGTTTTGAGCAAGCCCTTCTCTGAAGGTACCGCCCATTCATCAGATATTCTACTGCCAAAAATTACATATTCAGATTTGAAAAGTGATTGAGCCAGGGTAACTTCAGGTACTATCCATGCTGGTGGCAGATTGATAAGGTAAAGAATTTTTAATATATTTAGAGTGATCATGTCTTAGAGCCGTATTGACCCCTCACCATTAAGAAATGATTTACTTACATACAAAATATTAAAAAAAATACGAACGAAAAACAATCTAAAAATGAACAATAATTGCTATTTATAGCAATATAATTATGTTTTTTAATATTGAGTCTCTCTGTATTATTTTTTCTCTTTGTCAATTACGAATGTAGCTCGTAAAACGTCAATTACTTTTAACTCGTCATATTAAGTATTTTTATTTATACAAATAATGAAATTGAAATGTCTGCTTGTAACATTAAAATAACCGATTGTTACTAAATTCATGTGTGATTCAGATGCGTACCAAAATAACATTTTTATTTTTATTTTTGTCTGTATATGTCCTGCTAACCTCTAGAACGACTGGACCGGCTTTCACTGGCAGAAAGCTGATGTAATAAGAAATAAATTAAGCTACAAAAATATTTGTTTCTCTATGATTTTAAAACAACTGCCTCTCTTAGTTAATATGGCTACTTGCATTAATTGGTAAACAAAAATCACAATAATTTTTATAGTTGCCAGAGTACTGTACAAATTAAAAACAAATGAATAAGAAGCATTCAAAGCAAAGTAAAGTTGCAAAGTCGTTGATTGTTTAATCGTTATTACTTCGAAACCGTCAGACGACCAGTCTTGTATATCAATTCACAATTGGTAAGAGTATATTTGAATTTATAATATTTTTATCTCGATTTTAATATTGAGTATGTTGCCAAATTAAAAAAATTAAGAAGCTTAAAATAAAAAAAATTAACCCCTATCACCTTCTCACCTTTTAAATAATAGAAGCTTAGTCTACTTTGCTACTCTTATTACCGCTTAGTGAACACTCGTGAGACAAATTTTCCCGCAATTGATAAATACTTTAGATCACAAAATATTTGAACGAAAATTAAGTATACAGAAAAATATCGGTCCGGATTCAAGCTAGAATCAATGATCTATACTCAAATCAAATCAAAACAAACTTTGTTCAAGAGGGCTTTTACAAGCACTTTTGAATCGTCAATTAACAATTAAGTGAAGCTTCCACCGGTTCGGAAAGTAGATTCTACCGAGTAGAACCGGCAAGAAACTCAGTAGTTACTCTTTTTCAATTCTCTAATCATTTCAGTCAAAACACGACCAAGTTAAATTAACATAACTAAAAATATATCTAGCAGCGCAAACATGGGTGCATAGTCATATTCATTAGTTACGGATTGGCAGGGCACGCCCTTTGGGAATAATTAATGACAACCAGATATGATTAAGCTACCACAATACTGTGTCATCAATGTACATACATAGAATATATGTGTGCCTTAATGCGATTACTTAGACCACAATTTGACGCTAATTCCGAGTTGATTTATTCTTGTTTTGATGTAATTAGATGTCTTCGTGGCAATTATGGTCATCAGTACCCTAATGACGATTGTTACGTTTATTTTGTATGTTTAGTTTAACTAAGCAGTTTTCTCTTTTTGATTTATTTTAAAAGACAAGAATATTTAAATAGACAACAATACATACAGTTTTTTTGTCAGTAATAATAATAATAATTTCAAAAATTATATTTGTCTTTTTTAACATAAATAAATATATAAAAAAAGTATTAACTACAAAACTATTGTATATAAAAATTAAGTATTTTTTCTTTTATATAAAAATGAACAGCCAGTATATATCCCACAGCTGGGCCCAAAGACTTTCGTCGATAGATGTAAGTTTCCTTATATCTTTACTTTCGAGCACGAGAAATATCATAAGCATGGATTATTCGAATGAAAATTTCGCGATTCTTACCCGGGTTTGAACCTGCAAACTTTGGTTTAGATACATACTTAATGATCTAAATCTCAGTTCTCTTTATTGATTTAATAAAATAACTTCCTTTAGTAGTGAATATCATTCTAGTAGAGGTCAGAATCGAACCAACGAGTATTCAATCGCCTGACGATTTTTTAACCTTTGAACTTTTTTATATCAAAATTGAAAATTATTGAGTGGAGATGGTTTGGAACATAGGTTTATTCAATAAAGAGTTTTTATAGTCATTTAAATGACCGCATGTAATGTATGAGCTAACTCCGTTGCTATTTGAAAACAAAATGCTATTGTTTAATATAATGAAAGTTTAATTTATACGAAATTCAAATTAGAGATAATGTTATCATTTTAATCAGTTCATTCTCGTTCGATTCCATTCGAAAATATTTATTCTAGTACAGTAAAAACTATTGTAACTGTAGTGTTGTGTGATAATAAACAACATATATTTACCTACCGATGTTTGACGAAATATTTCAAACAATTGTGTGATTATTGAATGGCACCCTTTGCACGTAGCTCGAATCATTATAGCAGAACATAGGGTGGGTCCACACGGTGTGTCTGGTAGCGTGGACAATGGACATAATCCGAATTAGTGCGGGCGGCCAAGCGTGAAGTACAATATGAATGACCTTTGTCAATAGCATTGACGCCTCGGTTCGAGAAAGACCGAATAATTTAACCGATCCTTGGTTTACACAACACGATAATGCTTTTTTTATTTCCATGTGTAAGCTATCGAGACAAGTGATGATAATGATTACTAGTGCTCATATATATTGGTTAAGTAAGAAATGGCCCAGTGGTTAGAACGCACTTAATTTGTGTTTATAATTTATTTCGTGCTCGGCGGTGAAGGAAAACATCGTGAAGAAACCTGTATGTGTCTAATTTCATTGTAATTCTGCCACGTGTGCATGCCACCAACCCGCATTGGAACAGCGTGGTGGAATATGTTCCAAACCTTCTCCTCAAAAGGAGATCAGGCCTTTAGCCCAGCAGTGGGAATTTACAGGCTGTTGTTGTTGTTTGTTGTTATATATGTCATGTGAGTCAGTGATAACTATACCGTTATAATTGTATCTGACATTCGATCTTCAAAGATATTGACGTGTCAAATTGACGAATATATTAGGTCATATAATATTACGCGTTATTACGTTTGTATAATGATTCACATTCATATAACAAATAAATATCGATAATTTGGGATAGCGTACTTAATTCGGATGTGGTCGGTTTTATGAATTTTGCCGATGCTACATCTATTTTGTGTCATACTATAATACGCTTGATAACACGCGTGACGTCAAGAGATGACGTATCGTATTATTGTCGTGTCGTATCGTGTGAAAAACGCAACCCGGAGCGGATGTCTGTCTTTTGTCCGCACACTCGAATCTGATCATAATTAAAACGAATACAATATCCACATAATACAACATCATCTTAAATTACATCTCGAGAACGTATTCTGATAAAATGTTCGTAATTAATATTGCTACATTGAATGTTATTTCAATAGCACCTCCTTTCTAAATGATCTGTTGAATTTCAGTTTTTAAATGTACATTTCTCTATAGAGATTCTCTATGGACAACTGACATTATGGATGTCAGATATAATCTCAAAGGTTTCATAAGACGTTTTAAGCTGATGCTTGGATTTTTGTTTTATTCAGTCAAATTTCAATAAGATTTTACTCGTGATTGCGAAAGCGCTAGGAGCGCTTTTTGATATTAAACATTACATACCTTGACATTTTTATAAATATAACCTTTCTTCGATGCAAACGCATTCCATTACACTATAATTTATTGAGATTGTGTCAAAAATAAATCTATCAACTGTCAGTTTTATGTCACATACTATACTAATTAAAAGTTTGTTTCCTCGACCATACCGATCGATCTCTTTCGTGCGTTCTCCATCCTATATGACATTGGCGAAATGTCATAGCCTTAATTATTAAACTAAGAATTGAATATTAATAGTTATAATTACCATTTCAGACTGCCCTTTCATAACAAATTTTATCGTATATGTTTTTAATATAATCACACATTAATGAATATACTTATTTATACATATTTTATATTATTTATTGATCACCTGATGGTAAATGGTCACTAAAACGCATAGACAATGGCGCTGTAAGAAACATTAACCATACCTTTCATCGCCAATACGCCACCAAGCTTTGGGATCTAAGGTCCCATGTGTCTGTAGTTATATAAATATTATTATTTTGATATATATGTATTATATTTCTATTTGTGTATTATTGGGGGTGTATTTATGTTTAGAAATATTATTATATTATACTGTTTATCTTTTTCTATATCTTTTTTTTCATTTACCTGTTTTCGTTCTAAGCTCCTACCAAAGGTTGTCTGTGATAGATCGCTATAAGCGATAAGACCGCACTATGTATCGAATGTTTTGTATTTCCCATATATTTCTATGTGTTGTGCAATAAAGTATTTTAAAATTAAATTAAAAATTATGTATTAATGCTTTGATTTTATAAACATACAAATATATATAATAAATGGAATCGGATAATAATTATGTTATAAACAATTATGCCTAATTTAAATGATGACAGCGTTCACGTCCGACGGTTTTTGTTCAAACAACTTTGATATATTATGTCAGCTCTATCTCAATTGGTTATTGCTTTCTTAAACTATAACCTATATTAATATTAAAGTTTTATCGTATTGGATAAAATTGGATAGAGTTGGATGAAGATTGTTTTTTTATGCTAATTTGTTTCAATTTCTATTTTTTTTATGGTGTAAGTCAGCGGACGAGCATATGGGCCACCTGATGGTAAGTGGTCACCATCGCCCATAGACAATGACGCTGTAAGAAATATTAACTATTTCTAACATAGTTAATGTGCCACCAACCTTGGGAACTAAGATGTTATGTCCCTTGTGCCTGTAGTTACACTGGCTCACTCACCCTTCAGACCGGAACACAACAATACTGAGTACTGTTATTTGGCGGTAGAATAACTGAACTGTGTGATACCTACCCAGACAGGCTTGCACAAAGCCCTACCACAAAGTAAATGTTTGTATGACTTATATAGTTTTATAATCAAATGAATACGAATAAATTTATATCGTAGAATATAATAAATTCCGATACCAAATAAAACATTAAAATAAAAGAAGATATTACGAAAATTCAATGTTGTGGAAGCGAGACTTATTTGATGTTTATAACAGACAGGGTTAGGGGGGAAATAATAAAATTGTTCTCAGTAACGTCGCGATATGCACGCTTCATAATAAAAACTGCAACCCCATTGCTTTTCCCAACAAATTGCTTGCATGTGATCTCTTGGTGATGGTACATTTTGTAAGCGGCAGCGGATTTTATTTCATTAAAATAATATTCAAATATTGAATTTTTAATTTTGTTTGATTTTTTTTAACGATTTTACTCTCGATTCGAATTATAAATACATATTAATATATTAAGGTGAAAGTTACAAATAAATAATTACATATAAACAATAATGAACAAATTTATTGAAAATGTCGACTTCCAAGCAGGATATATTAATTTAAATAATTGTATTAACTAACATGACTTCGCATTTTTTAAATGTTGAAAAAGAGTGACTACTGAGTTTCTTGCCGGTTTGTCTCGGTAGAATCTACTTTCCGAACCGATGGTAGTTTCACTTAATTGTAAAATGACGATTCAAAAGTGCTTGTAAAAGCCTATTTGAATAAGGTTTATTTTGATTTTGATTTTTAATAGATATATCTTTTGTTATGATTGACGTTTTCTTTTCGAATTTCGAATCAGCCTAACAATTTTAGAACAATCTGAAGCCTTGTTAGTTGTTCATTCATTACGTATTCTATCATTTAACAAAACTTCATGATATCGTATTTCGGTTTTGCGGTAGTTTTGCTCGTTGCCCCTTGTGATTACCAGTACTAGGTACACAGCATAGACTGTTGTTACGGCATTGTCAGTTAAGGAGAGATTTGACAGGAGAACGAGAAAGAGATTTATACTTCTCCCATTGCTAGTGATTATTACTATTTAGCTGGGTTGTATTTCAGATAAAAATAAAATTAATAGTTTTATAATTTAAATGAGTAAGGCGTCATAAGCTGAGATGGCCCAGTGGTTAGAACGCGTGGATCTTAACCGATGATTTCATGTTCAAACCCAGGCAAGCCCCACTATATATATACATTTATGTGTTTATAATTCATCTCATGCTCGGCGGGGAAGGAAAACATACTGAGGAAACCTGCATGTGTCTTATTTCATTAAAATTCTGCCACATGTGCATTTCAGCAATCCGCATTGGAACAGCGTGGTGGAATATATTCCAAACCCTCTCCTTAATGGGAGAGGAGGCCTTAGCCCAGCAGTGGGAAATTTACAGACTGTTTTTTTTTTACTAAGGCGTCTATGAATTGCCCCAACCTCCAATCTTCATGTAAAAGAATGTCGCCTGGGATCGGCACTTCTTATCTAGGCACGGAGCCAAACCGCGGCCATTATGTGCCTCGACTATTATTTCTTATGATGATGTTTTCATACTTTGTGGTTTGCTTTTAACTTATACTTACATTGCAATCGGATTTAAGGTGCATCTATTTATTTGAGTTGTACGAATACTCGAGAACTCGGTTTATCTTTTTGTTAGTTTAGTTAATAAACATTTCATATTTATTATTGTTGTAAGGATTTAATGTATTTTGATGATAACAGCATTTAAGGAATTTAGATTTAATTTATATAGTGCTTCAGTGTTTATAAGTATATAGGTTTATATAGCACTTTAATTAATTAATTCTATTATTTACTTAAATATTTTCATATCGCGTCAGCTACAGGTGTTGTTAATTTTCATTTGTTAGATTACTAATTGGCTATTCCAATAGATAATTCAGGCACTTATATCAGATTATTCAAAAAAGGAACAAAGTTTGGTTCATTTAAAGGCAACCAATAGACTGGCGCTATATTTCATATGTTAGACTGCGCACTACTGGGCGAGTCGTTGCCTTGAACCAACAGCGAGGCCGTTGCAACACAGTCTTGAATACAGAAAATTTTCAGTGATATCAACAAGTGCTAGGCGTAAAACGAGCCCACTCCGCCGTCGCATCTGGCTTGGCACATTGCCATGCCACGCCTAGGCCGACCATTGGTTAATAGAGTTAACCAATTGACACTAGCTCGTATGCTATTGGTTGAAATATTACATAACGCCAGGTGACCCGTTACGCAGATATAGGTCAGTGGGTGTTTAAACAGTATACAGTAAAAGGACAGATAAAGCACGTATCGTACGAAATGGAATTGCTATCGATTGGTACTCTCCCTTGAGCTGACCTTCGATCGAAGGTTTTGTTTGGTTACAGCTCGTAATATTTTAAGTCGATTATATCCCTCACTTGGCAAAATAAAACTAATATACTAAATATAAATATCGATAACACGTGAATAAAGTAACAGGGAAGGTCCTGAGCTTGATTGTTGTTCTAATGAGTGTTGGTAAACACACGAGTGGCAGATCCATCACATGAATATGCCTGTACCACACGTGGTAGTATATGAACCCGCAATTCAATGAAACTCCAAGTATTTTAAGCACTGGGTCATATCTGCTCCAAATTGGTAGCATAGTTAATACATATCAATATTTTTGAAGCCGTACAAAATTGTATAGGTAATAGTTTGAATTGACCAGGGAGAGTTTTGTTTTCACTTGCATATGGTACATAGAATATATACATATCGTCTGAACTAATAATAATGTTCATCCTTTTCATTCCTTCATTACTGACGTCAGAACGTCAAGTGTCGATTTCAAAAACCTGACCCTTTCACGTCATACCAAATAATGAATGTTCAAGTAACTTTATTAAACAAAGTTTATTTTTTAACATTAAACAAAGTTTATTAATAGTTAAAACGATTGTATAATTATGTACTTTATTTTATATACAATGATTGTATATTAAATCTATCCAGATTGAGAAATCATAAATTAAGCTATTATAAGCTTAAAAATAGACGTTTAACAAATACGTTATCCAATTCTATAGCAAAGCACTAGCCAGCAAATATCTTACTACTGAACCAAGGCCTCTTCCACTTTGAAGGGATATATTAGGAGAAAGGTAGCGAGCTAATTGATGGAATATAAATATCTGTAATATAATAGTAAAAAAGAATTGAATCAAAATCAAAATAAACTTTATTCAAGTAGGCTTTTATAAGCACTTTTGAATCGTCATTTTACAATTAAGTGAAGCTACCACCGGTTCGGAAAGTAGATTCTACCGAGAAGAACCGGCAAGAAACTCAGTAGTTACTCTTTTTTAACATTTAAAAAATACAACGTCATGTTAATTAAATACAATTATTTCAATTAATGTATCCTGCTTGGAAGTCAACAGGTATTAACTCCACGCTTTTTTATCATCTACAAAATCTTGTATCGAATAGTATGCTTTTTCTACCAATGTATTTTTAACAAACGATTTGAATTTACTAAACGGCAAAGTTAAATAGTTATCGTACAAATAAAAAAAACAATATTTTTAAAGCATTATAGATAATAATAAATAACAAAACCACTCGGCGTACCAATTATCCGACCCAGGTATCTGATATGGCGTAATAAATTAACAATTCCATTGCAAATATTAACGACATCTAAGAATTTATAACGACGTGACACGTGCGAGTTCAGCGTGACGGTAGTTAGAGGGTGTGTTCATGCGTGTCAGTTAGGAGTTGCGCACACTCGTGTTGTCGATTATTTGATATCGAGAATTTGTTCTTTGACGATATAATTTACAGTTATTTAAGGATGTTGCTTTTGTGATTTTATGTCACGATTTTTTAAATACTTAATGATAATGAAGATACAAAATCTATATGTATTTATTTATTGTAAATAGTAAACACAAGACAGTTTATAGTTATTTTTTTACTTTGGTAAGTATTAACGGGTTTAGGTTAATCGTCAGAAATTGGACATACATTAAAATCAATATGTATAATTTAGGCGATACATTTTTTTAGTAAATTTTTTCATATCTGTAAATATAATCTCTGTGTAAACGTACTATCTCAGATTTGAGTCGTTGTTGGCAGAGTAAAGTTTTATTTTAGTCTTTCGACTGAGTACAGGGGGCTTAAAAAGCCGTTCGTTGGGGGCGATATATTTTTGATAGGGATTATTGCCATAGAGTCGAGATGGCCCAGTGGTTAGAACTTGATAATTCATCTCGTACTCAGCGGTGAAGGAAAACATCGTGAGGAAACCTGCATGTGACAAATTTCATTAAAATTCTGCAACATGTGTATTCCACCTACCCGCATTGGAACAGCATGGTGGAATATATTCCAAACCTTCTCCTCAAAGGGAGAGAAGGCCCAGCAGTGGGAATTTACAGGCTGTTGTAGTTGTTTTGCTATGGGATTAGGTAACGACTAGTTATATTATAAACATAAATAATAAAAAAATATATTTTCTTTAAAAAAAATGTAGGTAGTTGTATTTTCGTCTCAACTGTGAACAGTGCCTTATATTTGTAGTTGTTATTGTGAACTATGATATTTTATTGCTTGAAGTATTCGTTGAGAAACGATAAGCTTTTACGTTCGAATAAGCAGAACAAGTTGTTAACTCCCGAAGATATAATATTGCATAATTAGTGTGAAGTTAGATACTCCAATGAACCAATGCCTGACGCGTGTTACGCCTTAAGGGTTCTAGCTATATTTGTGACAATTGTTATTAATTTTCTTCCATTTATGAAATTGAAACTTTTACAAAAACACCTTCATCAAAATATTCTTTGGTTAGTAAGTAACTGCTAGGACCGCCGTCAATGCAATGGAGAACTAATGCAAGTTTGCAAAATTATGCTGAATCCTATTGGAAGAGTGTGAACAACGCCAAACCTCTTTAATAGTTCATTTTGTCATCACTTAACTTTCATGGTGCTTGTCAATTCGTTATGTACTTGCTCTTTTTTTATTTTTTTTTCAATAAGCCGTTTTAATTGTTACACTGTAAATCGTATTATTTCTACAAAACAAATAAAGGTAGATGACGTGTGCCATTAACTTTCAAGGAAGACCAAAAGAAATTAACGATTTTTAGAGATCTCTCTATCTTTGGTAAAAAAATTGTCATTCTTTAAACACTTTTTATTTAATTAAAATTATTTCTGATTTAATTTTTAGGTAAGATATACATACAATGCTTGAAACTAAAATAAACACAATGTATCACTTCGTTTTAATTTCCATTTTAGACTTAAAAACTATATGTGCTTAAGGTATAGTATTGTTTGAAAGTTATTATGTTTGTAAATGTTTATCGTGTTTTTAAGAATTATTTGTCTAAATTTTTATCTGTTATATTGTGAGTATACTTGTCTCATTATCCATGACACAATTTCATATCAAATGCATGTTTCCACGCGTATTCTCAACTAGCGTCCACGAGATGAATTATAATAACAAATAAGGCGCGTGTAAACTCGGATTTGAGACCTCATATTTTGGTGTTATATCAACTGGCCAGTGAACACGACCTGACTCATTTTAGACTTAACTCAATTAGAATGTAAAATAATCGCATCTAAATAACTCTCAAGTAATACTTATTAGTAGACACACACTCCACAGCGAAATCAAAATAAATATACACATTGTTCAAGAATTTTTTTCATGCACATTTGAATCGTCATTTAACAATGATATTATGTGAAGCTTACAACGGTTCGAAATGTAGATTCTACCGAGAAGTCAAGAAACTCAGTAGTTACTATTCTTCAATATTTAAAAAAAAAACAAACTCATGTTAGTTAAATAAAAGCATTATATCCTGCCTGGAATTCAACGAGTAATAACTTCACGCTTTTTTATGCGAGCTAGTTAGATGATGAATGAGCAATACCATATATAAATAAATATATTTGCATTTGTCTTTATTTGAACGACATAACATCATTGGTATTTCCTTTTTTCTCAGTCGGTTAAACATCGTTAAAACAGCCGAGTAAACAGAACATCGATAGCTGAAACAGTCGGTATCTTTCAGCGCTTTAGACGTTTCAAATTAGTGAAGTGGAAACTCTGGGGGCACGTGTTGGTTTTCTCATGCTAACAAATAAACTAGAATAAACGTTAAAGAGTATTCGTGGAAATACACACAGTATTTATACAGTTACATCATAAATAACTGTCATTAATGAGGAATTATTTGCTGGTAACCATATAAAATTTCTTCTCTGGACAAATTTTAATTAGATGGCTGAGATATGATTTTCATTCCCGGAATTTGATAAGTGTGTGAGGTTTTATAGAAATACTGAGCCTAATTTAGCATTTTTTTCTTAGATATATTTGTTTGGTGATACATTTTGATCCGATCGCTAAGCTCTATTTATAAAATATGGCATTGTAGTTCTTCTATACTTGTGCTATTTGGTATCAGATACTTCATTATAATCCTTGACGGGCAAAATTATCTGTGTTTCGATTATCTTAAATAAATAATGTCAAACTAGAAATATGCAACTGATTCCTGCACTCTTTGACATACATAATCAAACTTGCACTCTTTGACATTTCATTACCATCATATTCCAATAGGACAGCAATCTGACAAGATCGAAGAGAGATCAGACGCAAGATCTAAGATTTTCGACACTTAATCTTCTAACCAAAAATTTTTGAATTGTAAAACGTAATCATGAAATCTTGTTCGATCTCAAAGCCAAACTTTAGCATTTATTTGACATTTGATTTTCCTAAAAATATTTTAATACATTATAAAATCCACTGATTTTATCATTGCTGACATAAATCCTTCTAAAACTAAACAGAAAAATTATCAAATATTTAAAAAAAGGAAGATATTCAGTAAATTTTGCATTTTTCTTTCGTCCCTCAGCAACAATTTATTCCAAGTCCTTATCAACGCTCAGCAAGAATTCGCTTCAGGCGTTTTTCACGGCGACAAGATTTTAAATAAATTCAACCAGATATTATTTTTGATTTATAAACCCTTATGATAACTTCGGCCGCAAATTGTGTGTTAATTTTCATAAATATAATATTTTTTTTATGAAGTAATTTGATGAATGAATTTGATTTATGATAATTTTTACATTAATGATTCTATTGTATATTATGTCACTGATTTTTGTGAGCCGAAGTGGTCCAGTGGTTAAAACGCGGGCATTTTAACCGATGATTGCGGGTTCAAACCCAGGCATGCACCACTGAATATTCATGTGCTTAATTTGTCTTTATAATTCATCTCGTGCTCGGCAGTGAAGGAAACATCGTGAGGAAATCTGCCGTGTCTAATTTCATAGAAATTTTGCCACATGTGTATTCCACCAACTCAAATTGGAACAGCGTGGTGGAATTTGTTCCCAGGTATTACCCAGCAGTGGGAAATTTACAGGCTGTTATTTTTGTTGTATTTTATTTTTATCCTGTCGTCTTCATTCTAACAGTTATACATTATATTTTGTAAATTGGAAAAAACATTTTGTTTTTTATTACATGTTTGGAAAATAATCGAAATACGTATTGAACAGTTCTAGTTATATCATGGCTGTACGTATGTATACATCATTAACGAAAAGCCGGAGCGATGGAGGGTCAATTCGAACGGCTTACAATTACAGTAATAATGTTCTATTGATCCATTGTCACCGGCAAGAACAGATGTAATTATTCCAAGATCATGGACTGAATTCAATTATAATAAATACTAATGTTAAAGCAAATATGATGAGATGTACTGTGTTGTATTATTCATGTGGAAATTGCTCGTCATTGCTTAATAAACCTTAAGTATAACTGGTTCATAGTATGTTCATTTTACTAAGATAAGGTTCTATTTTATAAGGATTTTCTTAGTTGAAGGACTACCTCGTATAAAGAAAGCTAAGTAAATACTCAGACAGACTATTAAAAAGTGTCAGTCATAGGAGAATATGATGAGCCGAGATGGTCCAGTGGTCAGAACGGTGATGTATCTAAATCGATGATTGCGAGTTCAAACCCAGAAAAGCACCACTGAATATTCATGTGCTTATTTGTGTTTATAATTGATCTCGTGCTCGGTGGTGAAGGAAAACATCGTGAGGAAATGCATGTGTCTAATTTCATTCAAATTCTGCCACATGCGTGTTTCACCAACCCTTACCATCAAAGGAATAGGAGGCCTTAGCCCAGGAATGAGTAAATTACAGGCTGTTGATGTTATGGTTGTTTTTGTATAGGATAATATTATTTTGAAGGAAGAGTTTCATAAGAGTCTACGAGAGACGCACACAAACATGACTTTGAAGTTATATGTTTATTGAATGAGAATTAAGTCAAAATTTGAGGATGTCGTTGGAAATATAAAAAAAAACTTCGTCATTTTCTCTTAATCCATCAACTTTATAGTTATGAAACTTCGGAACGGTGAACCACAAAAATTTAACATCCAAAGTAAATTAATTCCGCTCCAAATATTCTAGATCATTCAGATTTCTCTTTACAACCGAACTAGAGTAATAAAATGTCCCACAATTCCCGCTGTTGCCAAGTGAAACGCCTTAAATTCATTTAATCACCATTATCTCGGCCAAAAACTAAGGGCCGTACCGTGCTGTTCGTTCCATGTAATCCGCATTAAGAACCGCAGGGCTTAATGCCGCTTTTGTTCTATTTGCCTGTTTCTTTCCTATCTCCCGGCAAAATTTGTCTAGGTGACGCCGTAAAACAGTCTAGCTACGGCCTCGTGTTACACCGATACTTACAGCCGAGATTATTTTTATACGTGCCATAAACACACAATGTCATAATCACAACACTGTTGGCAATGATGGTGTAAATGTGGACTTACATTTCATACGGTACAAATTTGAAATGCGAATAAGACATGATTTCCCAATATAAATAAATTGGATCAAGCAGAAAATCATTAAAATTGACATATTCAAATCATGACTTTGTTATGTGACGTGAAACGACTCAACTATTTGTAAAAGTTTTTATACTCACCTTTTTAACCTTTTTTAACATTTACATTTTTCTTTACAAAAAAAAAAAAACGACTTCTAAAAATCTAGATTATCAGTGCAGTGCAAATAATTCTTAATGTTATTAACACCTGCCCTCTTAACCTTTACTAATTTTCTTATAAATCTTATTACAATAATATTAGCTATGCCTGAGCTATTGTAAAAATCTGCTAAACTAATCAAAGATTAAGGTCATGAAATGCGCAATACAGGAAAACAACAATACAGGAAAACAACGATACAGGAAAACAACAATACTTGGTATTGTTGTTTTCCATTTCGGAGAGTGGGTGAGCCAGTGTTATATTAGTATTTCAGGGGACATCATATCATAGCTCTCAAGATTAACCGCGTATTGTTGTGATGTTAGGAATGTTTTATATTTCTAGCAGAACCGATGTTTGTGGACGTTACCATCAGGTAGCCCATTACGTCGTCTGCCTACATATTACATTTAAAAAAAAGATATTGAATGTTTGGTTTTAATGTATGACATGTTATAAAATCCAAAATTAAGATATCTCTACAGGATAGTACTGCTAAGCATGTATTACGAAACATTGTAATAGGCAACCGTTTTAAGTGTTAGATAGCTACCTCAACCGACGCGATTTATATAATCTGTAGCAGCCACATTTATTGCTTGTTAAATATAACCGCTGTTTTGTCTAATGAAAGAAAATTACGATTCAGAAAACTTTCGTAATTCAATGCAATTTTAATAATTTGCAATCCTATCAGCATTAAACGACTAAATTATTTGAACAAACAGAATTGGTATATCACATTAGAATCTAAAATTATCAGTGTTTCTTTACTATGCTGTATTACATACCATTTACATACCTCAAACATATATACAGACCTTCCTCTCGAATCACTCTATTTAAAAACCGCATCAAAATCCGCTGAGTAATTTTAATGATCTAAGCATACATAGGGACAGCGGTAAGCGACTTTGTTTTTAACTATGTAATGACTAATAATACATCGAAGATTTTATATTTAAACCTAGTAATCTGATCTGCCATCAAACGCAATACTCTGAAAATTATTTATTTAATATTTGTTTTATATTATTCTTTATTGCACCGGTTTATGTAAAGACTTTTATTAAATATAATGAGTACACCTATTTTAATAAACTCGTAGGAAGTTAATCTTAATGAAAAAAAAACATAAACGTTCTACTATCAAGTTATTAAGTCTTGATATTCAAGATAAAATCAAGACTGTTTTATCGCAGCACAATTTATATTCCGTAAGAGCAAACTTTATAAGTGTACCATTCGTTTATTAGTGAAGATCTACTTTGTTTAAACAGTTTTCGTATATCTATACAAAGTTATAATTTTGTCAGAGTTCATACAAGCACTCCAATTGATAAAAAAAATATAATTATTCAATAAAATAAAAATCGTCCACTAATTCTATATCCATTATGAAAATATTAAAAAACAAACTTTAAATCTATAATAATATTATAAATGTGGAAGTAACTTTGCCTTCTGTCTGTCTATCAGTATTTCACGACCAAACCGCTGAACTAAATTTGATGAAATTTGGTATGAAGCAAACTTAAACCCCAAAAAAGGATACATGCTACTTTTTTGCCTAGCACAGGTCAGTCAACACCCAAAAACGCGTGCGAATTCGCGGGTAACAACTAGTTCATCTTGATGACCTCCGTGGTCGAGTAGTGTGTACAACGGTTTTCATGAGTACGCCACTCCGAAGTCCCGGGCTCGATTCCCGGCCGAGTCGATGTAGATTACCAATAGTTTTCTATGTTGTCTTGGGTCTGGGTGTTTGTGGTACCGTCGTTACTTCTGCTTTCTATAACACAAGTGCTCCAGCTACTTACTACATTGGGATCAGAGTAATGTATGTGATGTTGTCCAATATTTATTATTATTTATTTTTTAACTTTTTCGATGCTCTGGATTTATTGAGATTTTATTTTCCATTTTTGCGGGTTTTTGTCCAAACAAAAACTATATATATAGATAGATATAAGTTTCCGAACATTTCTACGTGTTTATATTAATATTATAATTCATTTATAAATACTTTTTATTACCAAAAACTAAATTGATATTTAAAATACAACTGTATAAGTTATTACCGTCTACAGATTCCCCTTTCCCCGTGAGCCAGTGCCTGTCTTTTAATGAGCATATAATGATGAAAAATATGGCATTACAGTCGTCGTGTTATATTAATCGGCGCAATTTTTCAACCGTCATTTATTGCGTGGAACGAAAGATAGTGCTCAGTGACTTTCAGTGTTTTAGTGATTTCTTTAATGTTTGAATATATCGTTCTATGTCCGGCTGAAATATGTAGCTATTGTAGTACAATGCGACTTTTTTGATTGAACACTTTGTTATTAGAATGAAGAATATTGTTGTTACTTTTTAATTGTGTCGGTTTATTTTTATGTTCTTTTAAAATGTTAGTGATAAAGATGTCACGTTGTATATGATAACGATATATACGTATATAATATGTAGATTTAATAATAAATAATTCATTATGTTAAAAGTGTAATAATATTATCCGTGCGAATTCAAAATAGATATAACAGGAATTTACTTTATTAATAACATTGTATCATTTTTAATTAAAGAATACATATAATAAATATAAACAATGATTGGAAGGTTTGTAGTTTAAAAGGTACAAGGCTGTTGCATTGTAAACCAATAAAACATTAGTATAATTATTATTATATGCGCACCCCCGTGGTCGAGTGTTGTGTACACCGATTCTCATGGGTACGCCACTCCGAGGTCCTGGGTTCGATTCCCCACCGAGTCAATGTAGATTATCATTAGTTTTCTATGTTGTCTTGGGTCTGGATGTTTGCGGTACGGTCGTTACTTCTGATTTTCCAAAACACATGTGCTTTAGCTACTTACATTGGGATCAGAGTAATGTATTTGATGTTGTGTCATATATATTATTACAACATAAATATTCAAACTTTTCAGACTCGATTGAATTCGAAGCATTTATATAATTTAGTCTCCGAATATTCGCTACGTAATTAAAGTTTACTGTTTTATATGATACATTCGCTATTTATCTAGTTCTTTAGAATACCAAACAAATGATATGATCTTATATATATGTATATATATATATATATATATATATATATATATATATATATATATATATATATATAAATGATTAAACATTAAATCCTAACTATATAATGAATGTGAAAGTTTCTTTGTGACACTTTGAAGTCTATACTGATTAAACGGTCATCAATGAAAAATAGCATATTCTCCACAGCCACAAGCCACAGGTGAGAACGAGAGGGTTGAGGGTATTTCATAAAAATAATGTCATAGAATGTGACTCAAATGGAATTCAAAATAAACTATAAAAACTAGTATAAAAACTGATTTTCCTTTGGAACAATGAAGCTTAAGGCTGGAATAGTTTCGGAGCGCACTCTTCACTAAAATTACCGTCTTGATTGCTCCTAAGATAAATTATTTGAGTCTGTGGACTCGACAAAGATGTATCTATATGCAAACTAGATATGATATAGAATTTTTGTTTCAAGCAAGAAGGTTTTATGTGTTAAGTGATTTAGGCTGAAAACTTTACAATGTTCCAATTTCAAAAATAGAAAAAAATATTATCTCCACAGAATATGTTTCATATATTCATAGTTTGTTTTATATTTTAGTTGTCGCATCCGGAGTGATTGATCTACTCTGTAGTCTATATACACGTGCCACAGACTAAAAACTTTAAAAAATCAACTGTTACGGCTAAGTTTTTATCCATAACTCAACGCTACTTTTAAGTAATAGATGTTATAGAAAATATAAAAGTCCATGCAATTTTATTATTATGTCTTTAATTTACGTTTTATAAAAATCGTTAGCGACATTATATTATAAACATTTCAAGCGCATATTTTGTTCAGTTCCAGTTAACGTCACATCTGCGTTCTCTGGTTATAAATGTTAGCGACTAAAAAGGTGTCGCGTAACCAACCAGCGTCTGCGACCAGCTGATAAATGTACTCTGGAACCGGTGATCCTCAACCTATATTAATATTTACCTTGCCTTGCATTTAATATATGATATTTATTTTAAAAAAAAATTCCAAAACTTGTAATTATTATATAATATTGACGTTGAATATTGATTCTTATTCTTAATGCAATACGATTTGATAATGTAGTTAAGTCAGTTTAATTTTACACTATAAAAAATACTAATGATTCCTTGCAACACATATGTTCCACTCATATTGGGAACTAAGATGTTATGTTCCTTGTGCCAGCCGTTACACATCCTTCCAATCGAAACATGTCAATGGTAAGTCTACCTGATAGAGGTAGAATATGAATATGAAATGAAATTTCAAACACCGAATTATGCTCATAGCTCGTTCCTCATGCGTTATTTTACACATATCTTATATATCATTAAACTAGTCCAATTATAATATTGCTGACTGATCCCATTCTAAATATTAACCGGTAAATAAATAAAAAAATATTCCTAACACTAGCTATGCTTTGAAAACAACAACAACAGATGCCTGAAATACTGCTCATTTATTTTTCAAATCAATAAAAATATGAAGAATTGATGTTTTGTATAGACTAGTGGGTCCCCCGCGCATCTTCGCATTTAATAAAAAGTTTTTTAGGACTTTATTACCGATTTCCTCTCTCAATATAATTAATTTGTTTAAATTGTTAGTAATTAGTAATTTTTCTGCAGAAGCCTTTAAAATTAATAACTGTTTTTATATGCGCAGCTATCTATCAATATACAAGATTGTTGGTAACTCAAGTAAACTTACTCATAGCCTTAACACTTCACATGTATTGATTAGCGTCAAGCAATAGAGATTTTATAACGATTATATTGATCGACTATCAATACAAGTAATTACAAAGTAATAAAAAGTATAATCTCGTGTGAAGCAATCCTTAGCATACGCTATGTCCAAAACTGAAGTAACTTGTAATGCAAATTATATGCATGCATAGCGGGATTCCGCTCCAAAGCCTGTAAATTGCTTTGCCTGATCTAAATATTGACTTGACGCTCCCCAGAGGTGAAAGCGGTCCATATCTAATCATGGCGGCATAACTGTGTTCGGATGCGAATTTCTGCCCGTTAGAAATTAACGATTGACAAAAGCTAAATATACTATATAGACTTAGATGATAGTCTATCGTAGACATTATATAGTAACAACGTCATTACGTCACTCTAATAGAAAGAGGACTTCTCTGCTTTTTTTAGAAGTTTGGAGTTCATTAACCTCGCTGCTCAAATGTGTGCTGGATACACGTGGCAGATTCTCATCTACCACGTGTAGGTTTTTGCACAATGTTTTCCTTTTGACAATTTCATATACAAATATTTATAGAACGGGTCGAAAGAGTAATGCCTAATACCATATGAATACGTAAATTACTAATTAACTCACATCACTGTCTGTTCTATAGGTTATAAAATTGTAATGTGACAATCTCGTGGACCATAAATATTTATTTATAAAATAAATACTAAATATAAATAAGCGTCCCAATTTTACTTTTAGTGATGAAATGTCCTACATTGCAAATTTTATCGAAAATCATTAAACGAAAAAAAAAAAATCGATTAAGAGCCTAATACTCATGAGCCCTTCATATTAACAAACAATGAAACTTCACAGTGGCATTATGAAATAAAATACAGATAATTTAAAATTATTTTTAATAAACATAACCAATACATAAATTTGTGTAACATTAAACAATATATAAAACCTCAAACGTAACGTACAAAAAAAAATCAACAAATAATTAAATGAGTATTAAAATGAATGAGCTCAATTATTCCTTAGCTTTCATTAATTCTTACGCCCGCTTACAAATTCTAAGGGCGCGGAATTTTAATTCAGTTGCGGTGTTTTAGCGATCCATCTTTACGGCATCCTACATCGAAACATTGCAAGGAGAGCCCATTTTTAAATGTAACTACAGTTCCTATACATAATATACATCACACGTATAATTGCAATACATATTTCTGTGCATTCGAATTATAAAACTAACTGTGTCTACGAATTCGTCACTACATATTACATCAGCTATCTTTCAGTAAAAGACCTGCAAAAATTGCTTCGTCTGTTCCTGACAAACGGACAGACAGGTACACTATTTTTGTTGTTTTACGTACCGTGTACAAACATACATAAATTATGCAATTAGTAAAAAGCGATTATTTTGATATTACTACCAAGTACTCTCATTATACTCGTATTGTATTATCTACTTTCAGCTGATTAAAAAGATGCCAAAAATTACTAAATAACATATATAAATAACTGAATCGAACAAGAATACACAGAAAAGCAATTACACAATTAAATAGTCAATTGAGAAAAAACTTGAAGGCAAAACAAAAACTTTATTAACATAATAACGAATTACAAAACAATAGTTCAATTTTGTTTTAAAAAATAATAATTCCATGAGGTAAATATAAATAAAGGAAAACGCAGTCTAATTCAATACACAAGATTCATATGTTGGTATCATATACTTGATGTTGATAAATGCGTCCGGTCCGCCGTAGCGCTCCAGGATCTGCAGTGTATCTTCAATTAAATCTGCAACGTTCTCACCACGAGTCGTCGTATGGTCTATTCCAGATCCCATATTACCTATAAATTATGAAACAAATATAAATATCTAAGACATAGCAATATTGGAATTTATTGTTGCTATTGTCAAGCAATTCTCAAATAAATACTGGATTAACTAATCATGATGTACAGTAACAACCATTTCTTTTTAAGACAACATGACATACATTACTCTGATACCAATGTAAGTAGCTAAAGCACTTGTTTTATGGAAAATCAGAGGTAACGATGGTATCACAAACATCCAGGCCCAAGACAAAATAGAAAACTAATGGATTTTCTACATCGACTCGGCCGGGAATCGAACCCGGGACCACGGAGTAGCGTACCGATGAGAACCGGTGTCCTCACTACTCGACTACTTGACTAATTGAATATTGAGTGGTGTAGCTCGGTGGTAGGGCTTTGTGCCAGCCCGTCTGGGTAGGTACCACCTACTCATCAGTTATTCTACCGCCAAATAACAGTATTCAGTATTGTTGTGTTCCGGTTTGAAGGATGAGTGAGCCAGTGTAACTACAGGCATAAGGGACATAACATCTCAGTTTCTAAGGTTGGTGGCACATTGACAATGTAAGGAACAGTTAATATTTCTTACAGTGTCATTGTCTATGGGTGATGGTGACCACTTACCATAACGTGGCTCATATGCTCGTCCGCCAACCTATACCATAAAAAAATTGACGATGAAGTATTATCTATTACCCATGTCTAAACTTGCAGGTGCAAACTATCTTACAGCCTTTTAACTAACAATTGTACTAAAAAACAAACAAAAGCATATCTTGTACTACTTACTACTAATGGTGATATTATAAAAAAAATAGTAAAAACAACATACATATCAAGTTTTAAAAAGCAAATTTAAACTAGTTTATTAAAATAAACAATGTCGTACATTTTAAAAAAGTAACAAAGACATATTAACAAAGAGCTTATTATACATTTCGAGAAGTAGCGAGGAAAGCCAAAAAATGTAAAAAGCAGACAACATACGAAAGTGGCTCTAAAAGAGCGAATGTTGTTTGTGATTTAGAACAAGGGAATGACTTGTAAACAGACGCAGGTATAGTGCGACACAACTTAGATGTAGCATCGGCAAAGTTCATCAAATCGATTACTGCCGATTTATACAACCAAAAGAAATAGCTTCCTTTTGCGCCATTCGACGCTATTCGTCGCTATAGATTCTCGCGTTAGAGAAAATAAGTGCATGTAAATCGACGTGTCAAATTGACGAATATGTACGATCATATGATATTTGTTATACCGTTTGTGTTAAGATCAAATTCACATAAAAAATAAATATTGATAATTTGGTATAGCGTACTTAATTCGGATGTGATCGGTTTTACGAATTTTGCCGATGCTACATCTAAGTTGTATCGTAGTACGATACACGTAGATATTTCTATACCAGATTAACTAACGATAATGTCAATCTATAGAACATCACTTTTATATTTGCTAAAGGAGGTATTTATATTTTTTTGTTTTTTGTACAATTTGCCGATGCTACATCTAAGTTGTGTCATACTTTACGTAATTTGCAAAACATTAGCCGGCTAAAACAAACGGAGCAAAACGACGACGGAGACGGCTGAAACCTCGACCGCAACTATTTGACAACGCGAGAAATGAGAAGGCGTGAAACACAACAAACTTGCGCACCAGTTGACGCATTCTTAGTAAAGAATTCACTAATTTGTTCAAAATGAATATTTATTTTGGACAACATCACATTCATTACTCTGATCCCAATGAAGTAGCTTGCGTTAAAGAAAATCAGAAGTAACGACGGTACCACAAACAAACAGACCCAATACAACATAGAAAAGTAATTAATTTTCTGCATCGACTCAGCCGGGATTCGAACCGGACATCGATGTGGCGTACCCATTAAAACCGGTGTACAAACTACTCAACCACGAAGGTCGTCAAATATACAATAATTAAAGACAAATAATTAAACAATCAAGTGAAGTGAAATCAAGTGATTTGTAAGCTTCGTAAACGTAATTCTAGTATTTCATTTCTTAATAGTCTGTCCGTTTGTCGCTATTCACTACCAAACCGCTAAACTGAATTTTGATGAAATTTGGTATGAAGCAAGTTTGAACTCCACGTAAGGACATAGGCTACTTTTATTGCCTAACACATGACAACTAAACCCCTAAAACACGAGGCAAAAACTTGTAGTCATATAATTAATCATGAACAACACTGAAAAACAACGACTGGACGTATCAACGAGATACGACAAGAGTTATACAATTGTACCGAATCACAGAATCTACGGCATAGCAGTCGCAAGTCAACAAAGCGAAGGTAACACGAGATCGGAGCGCGCAGAATTCCTGTAACAATGCGGTCGGGTGTCAGGTCGCGGTGACGCTGTGAAGCCGTGACGCGCCCGAATTTCGCATCGTTGTCCCGACGACGAGTATAATTAATCTACTCGAGCGCCCCGACGAGTCTATTAGACTGAAAACAATATCTGACGTTATGAACGCGTCAATTTGATACATGTACCAAGATTGATGGATATGTCATCCATGCTCTGTGTCTATTATGTAAATATAAACGATACATTAATACCGTACAAATGATGGGTAGCTGTACTGAAATCATGAATGGCCAAAAATGAAAAAAGTAATGTAAAGTAACAGCCTGTAAATTTCCCACTGCTGGGATAAGGCCTCCTCTTCCATTAAGGAGAGGGTTTGGAACATAATCCACCACGCTGTTCCAATGCGGTTTGGTTGAATACACATGTGTCAGAATTTCGATGAAATTAGGCACATTCAAGTTTCCTCACGATGTTTTCCTTCACAGCCGAGCACGAGATGAATTATAAACACAAATAAAGCACTTATAAATAAATGAAATCACTAATTAAAAGGCTGATGAATACTAAATGATTTAACTAGAATTAGAATAATGTTCCAATATAATGAACGATACGCAAAATATTTTTCTAAACGTAGAAACAATTCACTCAGACGACGAAATAGATTAACGAAATGATCACTTATAAAATAAGACAGTTGAAAATGATTACAATACTAACGATTCCTGTCTTTGAAGAGGTTCAGAGTGGGTAATATCTGCCTGTAGTAGGGGACGAGCGCCTCGCCGACCCTGTCGCACCCTGTTACGAGCATTTGTATGCACTTGAGAGCATGGCAGAGAACCGAAGGTCGCTTTGTTGCCAGAGCATCTGAACAAACACGGTTATTGTTAATGGAAATATGTTGTGCAAATATCATATATGAATTTAATGTTATTTATTTAAAATTTAATTAACTAAGTAAATTATCATTTCCTGTAGATCACGTTATAAAATTATTGGAATATTATGAATGTTTTTTAAATCAAATTATGTTTAAAATTGACCTCTCGTGATCATTAACGCATCGGTGCTTATAAATACATTATTATTCAACGTGTAAATACTGGGCTTTCAAATATTTTCATCAACGATTTCACGAAGTAATATGTTTCCATACATAATGTCGTAGATTATTTTCGAAACTGTTACTCTAAATTCATTACAATAAATCGATAAATTGCATCGATATGTTCAACTAAATTCCTTTATTCGAAGCCCGTAAACATATTTTCAATCCCATCAGAAATATATCGAATCAAAACTCGAATGAAATCGAATACCGAGTGATCGTTTTACACGTTTAATCTGGAAATTAGAAGCTGTTTGATTATTTTTCACTCTGCGTTATTCCACCTGAATAAGGAATATCAAGTTGCATGTCTGGCAGTGATCTCTCAAAAAATGTGCTGCGAATTTACGAATATTGAATATCTCCTATTTCAGTTCTGGCTCCGTTTTTGTATGTGTTATTGAACGTGATGAATCATTACCGGTGAAAGCCATTCTTTTGGAAAATTCCAGATTACGTATTTCTAAAGCCAGAATTTCATTTAGAAATTTGGCACGATAAACTCATTAATTTTATGTACTTATTTAATTATTGATTATAATCAATAACAGTCTTGGCTAAAAAATATCATACATGCATATATTTATATATATTTCAGTCAGATTTTTTGGACAACTTGGTTTGGCTTACGTCCATGAAGGATTTCCTTTCCAAATAAGTGAGTAAGTATTATTAAATTATATTTATTCTATTACGATATATTTTTATTTATTAACCAAATTAATAGCCAAAGTAAAAACTACAACTGAGAAGAACCAGCTAATTTCAGGGAGTTGCTTAAGTTTAGCATTTCTTTTTAATTTTTAACTTCTTATATGACTAAGGTAGAACGTCCAACGTCAAAAGTATTTCATTTTATATAATTTAATTTCATTTTCACATGATATAATTTAAGGATAATTATTTGACTTACTTTTGATCGGTATTATGATTTGAGGAACCACTGGTAAGACCTTGAAGGATCCTTTTGTGACGAGATCGTGTACGCCATGTTCCACGATGAAGCTAAATGGGTACGTGCCTTCAGCTAAACCATCAAAGAACATTGGAAGATAGTGGTGGAAATCGAGTTTTTCTATCGGCACCTGTGAAATATTCACCAATTTTAATACTCGGCAACCAACCCTTAAAACTTGAGGAAAGTCACTTGCGACAAATACTTATAAAATAAGAAAAAAAGGATAATTAGTTGAGAGTACACTCGTCTAAATACCAAATTGATATAATCGATCAGCAGCTCTGCACGGGTGTCACAAATCTCAATTTAATATTAATAAAATATTAACAATGATTTTTCAGGTTACCTATTTTATTTTCATTGTACATTACCAATACCCTAAAAACCGAATCCCGAAAACGTTTTATTCGAACACAATAAATCGACGGAGCTTCCTATCACATTAAAACGAATCAGATACACGTGAACAGTTGTTACCTTCCAAGCGAGCCGTTTTCCGCTCGTAGTGAACTCAATACAGACAGGGAACTCCCCTCTTTGATAGCATCTCCTGAACATTGTCGGCTTCGGCGGCAAAGGGTCGAACACACCGCACTTCGGGGGAGGTACGACTTTCGTGTTCTTCTGCATCGCCTGTATCGTAAAGGCCGGAACGATCCTGCATTTCCTTGTCTTGTGCGGATAGTTCGGACTCGGTTTCTTCAAAGACGAACGAAAATCTTTCCCACAAATGTCCGGCGAACACGGCGGCAATAGAACCATATTGGCGCTCAATATAAAAACATGGTACACAAAGGATGGAAGTAAATAATCTGATAATATCTATCTAAAATGTTGACACAAGTAATAAAATAAGAAAGTAAATTTGCTCGGCCGATCCTCGATTGTGATTGTTTATTTTGCAACATGATCGTTGCTTAGCAACCGGTCGCCTATCGATTGATTGCCGACAGCGCCGCCGCACGGCTCCCGATCGTATTAGGACTTGGACAGACAGAATTTAATGCCTATGAGTAAATAAATTTAATATCATTATTTATTTATATTGACAAAAATTTATCATTGAGTTAATTTTATATTTTATATTTGAATAAACATGATATGAAAAAAAAGGTTTATGATAATGGCAAGAAAAAGAGTTTTACAAAAAGATTTATATTATAGTCTAAATATTAGCTCACTGAAACAAAATTTTAATTAAACTTTATGTAACAATAGTGATCGATTCTATAGCCAGCGATTGTATTAATGTTATTTTAATCGTAATTAAAAATATATATATTATGTGAATCTTATTTATACTTTATATGTAAACTTGCATAGTCATAAACAATACTAATAGCCAAATATTAAGACGACCATAAAATAAATTTATGTGTTGTAAAATAGTAAGAATGTCGGTGCGTGAACTCGCGACCTAACTTTCGGACTACGCCGCGAAATTATATTAGCTATGGGGAATTTTATTACATTTTAATATAAGGTATCTCACAATATTCTCAGTGAAGGAAAGTGCCTCGAATTTTGATGGCTTCTGCTCCACGAAGAACATGAGAACATTTTCTTTCATAAGTTTTTTTCATAGCCATCGAAAAATTTATGGACTCCGAATAAATTGGTACGATAGATTTTTTATTACTTGTCGAACTTTTGATGTCATTACAGAATGTTATCGGGTTTGAATTTTTTTTTTTTTCAATATCTTCGGCGCTTCGCATAGGTTTTATTCAAATATTTATTTCAGAGGCGTAATAGATATCATCTTTCATATGATATTGTTTATTTAATACACTTTTTTCAGCTATATTAATAATGTTTCTGAAGATGTTATGAGCTTTTTCCTATCATATTAATTTACGTAGTTGTTTAATTTGTAGACGTATTTTAGTTTTGCTGAAGGAATACAATGTTTCGCCTACATTAAGTTGAATTAAGAATACACGGGGGAATAAAGTTTATTTTATTGTTACAAAAATTTGCATAGCTCACAAACCTCGTTTAAGAGAGCTAAAAAGTTTTGATAAAACTGTCAAGTATTCAAACAAAACTTTTTGCTTATTTTTTTTTTCATAATAAAAAAAAATGTACACCAAAGTTATTCCCTATTGATTCGCATTTGACGCACATTTTTTTTCATCGTTGTACTCACCCCAAACTGTCACGATGGAGATTTCGCGGCAAATTGAACGCTGGTCGGGAGGCGTTCGATATTTAAAATTTAATACAGCATCAGCTGCGGTCGGTATTATGAAAATTTTTATAACGTCATCGCGTTCCAAGTTTGAAATGAACCGCTTCGTTCCAGTATTTATGGACGTTTAATATCAAAGTCAAATAGTAAATATAAGTATGGCAATTTTTTTTTAATAGATACTCGTTTGATTTTTCTTAAAAGTCCTTTTTCAGAATATTTGAAATCACTGTATAAAATAACATTAAAAATCTCACAGACCTTTACTAACTAAAAAATTGTTACAATTTTACAAATTATAATATGTTTACATACTACGCTACGTTTATTTATTACGATACAGACGCTTATTTTTATTGAAGTTCACATAACCTTTTGGATATTTTAAAATGACATTACAGGCCATTTATGAAAAAAAATTACGTTCTAAAAAGTCAGTATAAATTTACAAAAAAAAACAACCGCCCAGTATCTGTATGAACACAAACTGCATTATTGAAATAATAAATAGGTCCATCTCAGTCTAGACGTAAAGAAATTTCTAGTCTTTTGTGAAATTTAATTTTTAAGTCTTCGCGACAGAATAATTCCGTGCTCACGTAAAAGAAACCCTTTAAAAATATCTATTGAATTCAGACGGCATCAAAATGAGAATGGAGGTAAACTAAGAAAATATCAAGAAGCCACTGAAAGTATGCTATTCAATACTCTGAATTATTGTAGAGGTGATTCTTGAAGTAATCATAATACAAATCAACAGAAATACTCATCTCTGTATGACCTTCTATGAGATTGCTTTATAGTTTTTAATATGTGCCTATTATTTAATATGAATTTCAGGTCAAAATACATTGTCATATTAAAAGTACAGTAAAGTAACATCCTGTAAATTACCCACTGCTGGGCTTAGGCCTCCTCTTCCATTAAGGATAGGGTTTGGAACATATTCCACCACGCTGTTCCAATGCGGGTTGATGGAATGCACATGTGGCAGAATTTTTATGAAATTAGACAGATGCAGGTTTCGTCACGACGTTTTCCTTCACCGCGGAGTACGAGTTAAATTATAAACACAAATTAAGCACATGAATATTTAGCGGTGCTCGCCTGGGTTTGAACTCGCAAACACCGATTAAGATACACGCGTTCTAACCACTGGGCTATCTCAGCTCTTGGCATATTTATCTAAACAAAATTATAGTATTGGCTATGAGTCAATTAATCTTTCCCAAATTCGGCGGTGATGCCTCATACAACCAACGTAAAAAACTTGGGAGCCGTTGTTGAGATACCTATAGAAACAATATCGATTCGTCATTTAACAAACTAGGTATATTAAGTGAAGCTATTACCGGTTCGAAATGTAAATTCTAGTGAGATGAATCGGCAAAAATCTCCTTGGTGGTAGGGCTTTGTGCAAGCCCACCTGGGTAGGTACCACTCATCAGATATTTTACCGCTAAACAACAGTACGAAGTATTGTTGTATTCCGGTTTGGAGGGTGAGTGAGCCACTGTAACTACAGGCACAATCGACATAGCATCTTAGTTCTCAAGGTTGGTGGCGCATGTGAGGAACAGTTAATATTTCTTATGGTGTCCACTTACTATCAGGTGGCCCAGATGCTCGTCCGCCAACCGGTTCCATAAAGAAGGCCCTACTACCAAGTTATTATTTCATTTCAAACACCCTATCAATAGTACTCAAAGTTAAGTTTTTTAAATAAATAAGTAGGTAAAATAGAAACAGCTTGAACGTTGCCAAACTAACTGAACGCTCAACTATTGTCGATGATTGCTTACGGTTCCCACTTTTCTCGCTCCACATTTATAATTCAAAATAAATAATACAATTTCTAACGCTGAGTCCTTGGTTTCTTGTTTGGAGTTCTTTGAAGAATTGTGAAAAGGATTTTATTTCATATCAATCAAAATGGTATATTTTTCAAATTAATTATTTTATTTAAGTATATAAAATAATACTGCAGCAAGTTATTGCCGATAACTTCGAAAAATATAATATAATTCGGTCTTTATGTCAAAAGTCGAAATTCGCTGTTGGACACCATGTTCAAGCTATTAGATACAAGATAGAGACAAGATAGCATAACTTCGTATATATCACATATAGCGACAGTAGCGGTTCCCTGTCATGAATTGAAGAGTTTCCTTGATTGACAAAATTTAAACGGAACTATTATATACACATATATACGCTACTACATTTTGAAATATACTTCGTTTCATGATATTAAACAAGAATTTTCTAAATCAATCTTTGTCTGATGGATGCTTACCGTGCTATGCTTATTCTATCAATATACCACTTCTGCTTACGAAGGTGTCAAGTGAAAGTATTTTATAGATTGTTTAAAAATTGTATCAATGATGTCGACTTATGAAATATTTCTTGGTGGTAGGTCTTTGTGCAAGCCCGTCTGGGTAGGTACTACCCACTCATCAGTTATTCTACCGCCAAATAACAGTACTCAGTATTGTTGTGTTCCGGTTTGAAGGGTGATTGAGCCAGTGTAACTGCAGGCATAAGGGACATAACATCTCAGTTTTCAATGTTAATGGCACATTGACGATGTAAGGAATAGTTAATATTTCTTACAGCGTCCTTGTCTATGGGCGATGGTGACCACTTACCATCAGGTGGCCCATTAGCTCGTGCGCCAACCTATACCATAAAAAAAGGAAAAAAATGAACAGGATAGATAAGGACTATAGAATGAAATGAATTAAAAAAAATATTGTTCTGAAATTGAAATAGATTAATGCACCGTATTATATCAAGCGTCGAATTATAATCAACAGAACGAAGCAAGAGTTCTATTCATGTCCGTTCCAAAGTTTAAAAAGGCATCAGTTTTAAACACCTAGCAACACGATGCGAACGGTAGCGAGCTGGCAACCCAGGAAAAAGGCAAAAAGCGATCGAAAAAAAGTGGGAAAAAATTTGGAAGTTGTCGGCTTTCATACGATACCTGTTTTTTTTTCGTGCACGACCCGAATCACTGCTACATTGGCGGAACTGTAATTTCACCATCTCAATTTTGTATGGATTTCGCTTGGAGACCTCGTAGAATGTGTACACATTTTTAGATAAGATGAGTTTTGAAGTAGAAAATTGAATTTGTTGTAACATTTTATGATGAATTATTTGAAATCTGATAGAATGGGCTCCCTTAAATGGGCTATAATGTTTACTCCGTTTCCTGAAGGATATTTGCAGTAGCCATTCAAATATTTGACGTTGACCTAGATCCTAGCTTTGTGGTATCCTTGCTCTGCGTTAGGAGTATGCAACGTCATCGGACACTGCACTCCAAATCATAGTTCTGGTTGAAATCATGCTACAAAATTGCTTTGATTTAATGATTTAAAATCAAAAACAAAGCATAGATACAAAAAAAGTGGTTATGGTGCTATAATACAAGAAAGTTTTTTTTAATTTTGAAATATTTCATGCATGTTTATTTGAAAGTCATTGACTTTAATTATTTCTATATAGTTCTTCCAAAGCATCTCAAGATTGATAATGAAAATAAACTCATACTATTTCTAAATGTAACGTATTATAGGAGTATATGAGTCGCAAGAAGTTCTGAGTCATAACTAACTCGCAGTGAAGTTTAGAGGTATAAGTACCAAGTCTTTCTAAAGAAGAAAATGTTCTGCAGAAGAATATTTATCAGCCAATAAAATTGATTGATTTGGATTATTATTTAAATACTCATTCTTGTGAAATAAAAAAAGAAAGAGATAGTAATATAATAAGAAACACCAGAACACTTAACTTACTGTTTGCAATACGGGTAATTTAAAAAGGTATTGAATCCAGAGCATAATGAATTCTAAAGCGAAGCTGCTCTAAATGTAGTGTTCTTTAAATGTTATCAGACTTTACAACCTAGTCGCATTATGATCGCTTAGTCAACCTCGATGCTGGAACCTACTTTTAATAGTAATATATTATGATGGTGTATCGTTTTATCCTCAGTTGAAGCTTCAGTTTTATGGTGGGAACGTGAGACCACTGGGTACTTAGATGCTCGTAAATCTTTTTCTACGACACACATATTTTATGTACGTGGTTCCGTTGGATATGTAAAGCTCTAAAGAAATTTAACGTTATCCCTTTTAAAGATTTTTAGTGCTTGATTAGAGTATTTATTTTAATCAATATTATTAGTATTAAACAAGAATATATAATAGGGTCGAAATTCACATTCTTGATAAAATTCGAAAAAGCTATAAAAATGGTGCAATGATATGTTATACTTACCCATAATTATATTAATACTACTTACCTATAATGGTCGACTTCCGTGGTTGAGTTCTATTCCCGGCCGTTGTCTTGGGTCTGGGTGTTTGTGGTACCTTCGTCAATTCTAATTCTCCAAAACACAAGTGCTTTAGCTACTTATATTGGGATCAGAGTCTAATATTAAGTCTGTATTAAGAAAAAATATTAATGAAACTTATTTTTTATTATTACAGTATCATTTTTAATTCATTAAAGTGTAAAAAATCGATATAATACGATATAGGGTTCTTTTGTTCACAAATCTCAGTATCAATACCGAGTTTAAATTGGTTGTGTTTACACTCGTCTCTCGAAAAGCGTGTCCTACGCCCCACCCCTCTGCGATTACTTCGATCCTAATTGATTATAAGAATGAGGGTATAGCTGGCGAACTTATGTCTGTATATACAGTTTACTGTCACGGCTGATAAGACATTATCATTATAAGTCTAAATCACACAACGAACAAAGCAAGACATCCGTACTTTTGACAGTAGATCAAGTGAATATCGGGGTAAATCCAGACATATAATTATGTACTAAGCCCTCTTTGATATTACACGAACAACATAAGTATAATCTTGATGAATATAACGAGATCATTCATTCAATAATCTCCTATAATCGGTATCATTTCTATAATATCAATGTGAGGAAACAGATTGTTATTGCTACATATCACTGTTCCTTCAGACGGCTGTTGATACGCCCACGTGCCACGATTCCTATCGATATCAAAAACGATTCTCAGGGGGTCTTGGCGCCACAGAATGTTCTAATGAAGCTCTTTATTTGTCGTTAGCGTCGTAAATAACATCGAATCAAAGCAAACTAACGACGCGAGTTATACATGCATTGTGACATACCGCTGCTTTCTTTGTTGTTATTTAATAAAATATATAAAATAACTAGCTTTCGAACGCAAATTAACTCACGTGTGAGGGAGAGGTATTGTGAAGATTATAGAGATAAAAAAACCTCTTTGCAAACACACTTTGTTCAAAATATAAATAAGAATAATTGAAAATGGAACCAGCAGTTCTATTTCTTTTCGTATTAAATTTTCAATAAAAAAAAAGAAATGGCGTTAAGACTGACTACCTTGGCAATCTTATTAACGTAAATGTAAATTTAAAAAAAAAAATACAGTACAACTCTTTATAAATGTCGGTTTATGGTTAATAATTATGCACGTAAAACATTTAGGTAAAATTTGTAATAATTATTATGTCTTTTAATCGGGCATATCGATTATTTTGCAAAAATATTTTTTAAAAAGTGTTATCGTAATGATTTATTATGAACAATAAAATGTTAAAAAATACCCTAAGCGTGCATCCTGACTGAGTACCGCACGCTGTTGAGACAACATACATATACAAGTAAATTGATCGTAAGTGCGTTCGCTAGTAGTCTGTATATGTTCAAACATTTCACATACAACATATAATCTAAAGAAGAAATTGAAACTGTCAAAAGATGACCGCACAGACCGCATGTTATTTCAAATTAAAATGAATTTCTTGTCAGTATTCGATTGTGACTCGAGTCGATAAAACTTGTGATATATCTTTATTTTAATAAATAATTTTAAATATTAAAACAATCATTCCAAGACAATGAACACCACACCTGTGTGTCGTACTGTAACAAGCGCAACACATTCTCGGACATAAATTCAGTACATACACACAGCGAGCTTATATTTCATCAGAATGACTTCACAACAAATTGAATGTACCTCTGAAACCCATATGTTTATACAAGTGATTTATCATTGAATAAATAACAAATAGCCGAAAACAAATTATTGGATCGCTACGGATTTATTTGAGAATAAACTTAATATATTTTTATTGATATTACATTTTTTATAAGGTTTAATACTACCCCAGTGTATTATTACAAGCAAATGTTTGTACTGAAATGTTTTATTAAAAAGAGATAGAATTTTATATTTTAATTTGTTTGTTTGTGTTTATACTGCTAATAAGGCTGTGAGTGGACTGGCTCACTGAGCTACCCTTGGAATTATTTATTTGTTGATACACCTTGGATATGTGTCACTTATAATTGGATTTACTTAGAAATCTTAATTAGACTCTAAGATAAAATAAAACAGGTAGGCGGATTGGCTGCTTTGGTACTTATCTTATATTACGCCTTAAGAAATCATTCCCCACGTCGCCAATGTCCTACCAATACAAGCAGGGTTTTTTGGAAGTTTAATGGGAAGGTTATCAGTTATTATGACACCAAACTATTTCTGTGTACTTATTCAATACTTATTAACGTTGTGTTCCAATTTTATGGCTAAATTAACCGGTGTTAAGGCACAAGTGACATCGTTAATGAAGCCAAGATTATTGGTGTGTTAGTGGTATAATAAATCTATATTAATATTGTAAATTTGAAAGTAACTCTATCTATCTCTCTGTCGCTCTTTGACGACCAAACTGCTGAACCAACGCTTTTGCCAATGTGTTGGCACATGACAATCAACACCCTAAAACGCGGGCGAAGTCGCGTGCGACTACATTTTTTATGGAATAGGTTGGCGGACGAGCATATGGACCACCTGATGGTAAGTGGTCACCATCACCCATAGACAATGGCGCTGTAAGAAATATTAATTATTCCTTACATGGTCAACGTGCCCCCAACCTTGGGAACTAAGATGTTATGTCCCTTGTGCCGGTAATTACACTGGCTCACTCACCATTCAAACCGGAACAGAACAATACTGAGTACTGTTATTTGGCGGTAGAATAACTGATGAGTGGGTGGTACCTACCCAGACGGACATGCACAAAGCCCTACTACTAAGTAACTAATAATTCCAATAACAATTTATAATCGTCTGAATTTCTTAAATGTGTTTTTTTGTACAACTAATTCGTGGTATATAGGTATTGTAGTTTCAAGCTTTGGAACAGCAACTAAAAGCCATTGCCCTACGCCTGATCTCTGCATGCGTGTCGGATTATCATCCTATAGGATGGGGGTTGGCGAATACAGGGTAGACCAGTGTTTACGCACCTTTGTGTACACCTCTGTGTATTGGTATAATCTGCTCTTCTTAACAAAATATATAGCTATTTATGGAAGGAGAAACTAAGATTTTAAATTAACATGGTTATTTTTATTATTAAAGTTATTAATTTCGGGATATTACAAATGTCTTGTCTTCACGAGTCTCGTGAACAAGACATTCGTAGACAATGTCGAAATATCGAGCTCCACCGAACAAAAATAAAAAACATGGTAAATATCCCGAAATTAATAACTTTAAGGAGAAACTAAAGCTTAGACTTGACTTTTGGAACATATATATACATACATACATATAAATCTGCGATGATCTGAATTAGGCATCGCAGATTATTACTTTCTCAATACATCTCAATATTATTAAACCCTGACTGTCTGTTACTCTTTACCAATTTAAAACCAATTTAAAGAAATTTGATATGAAGAACTATGAAGAACTTTCTCTGTCCCTAAGTCCCTATGTATGTTCAAATCATTAAATTTACGCAACGGATTTTGATGTAGTTATTTTTAAACGATTCTATAATTAGAATCGAATAGTGATTCGAGAATAATAAACTTTTTAATAAAGAAACACTCATAATTTTAGCGTTGCACCCATGCGAGGCCGGGGCCGATCGCTAGTTATCTATAAATTGTATTTTTATGAAATAAAATGGACATAGTTAGCTCACAGTAGGGCCTTCGGTTTTTGTAGGGGTCGTGTTAGTATGCTTGTATAAGTATATCATCACGTTCCCAAGTTTAGTGATCCATAGCAATTAAAAGCAGAAGGGATCATCTTAGTCTATTTCCCAAAACTGATAGCGTACTGGTGATATAATTAATGTTAAATATTTCTTATAGAGTTTTATTATAAAAAAGTATAATTCTAATTTCAAATAATATATACATTAGGATCTCTTTAGTAAAATAATGTTTACTGAATGATTACTTTATTTATATTTGCGAGGAAAACTGTTGATTTGCGAATAAAAACAAGGGATTTGTTTATTTAATTAAAAGCAAATCAAATCTAAGCATTTAATAGTAACTAGATCCTTCACTAATTGGCACTTTCTAACAAGGTACGCAGTAGATTAGATGATCAATGTTCTCTTTATCAAACATATTGGACCTTATTTCTAGAGACATAAGAGTCTCTATGCAATAAAACAGCTTAAGGATGAATGCACAGTCTACTTATTATAAACATTGTTGTGAGAGAATATACCTTATGATTAAGAAAATAAGGACTAATTATAATATCATTGCAGATTAAAATAAAAATACACTCACTGAAATTGAAACCGAAATTTACTGTTTACCTGTTTAGTACGTATTCGAATTTATTTATAACCAGTTGTACAATTTTATAATAATATTAAAAAATCTGTAGATACGCGGAGATTTTTTTATTCATTATTTATTGCATTATTAAAATAAAATTACAAATAATGATACAAGTATAAAAAAAAATAATAACACGCGTCGCTTGATTTAATAAAAAATTAAATTAAAAATTTCAGAAACCCCCGCCACAAAAAACATAAGCTACGTTTAAAAAGTAAAAAATAATAAAAGAAAATTAATCCTAAAGTACCTATATGCATAAGTATATATTAATATTAAAAAAAAAACTTCGCGTTGGGGGACCGAGCGCTATTGTACAAAATAATATTAAGTGTTATATAAAAGATGAGATAGGTAAGCATGTGACACTAATTAATTAGGTGCGGTCCCCCAACGCGAAGTTTTTTTTTTTAATATTAATACATACTTATGCATATAGGTACTTTAGGATTAATTTTCTTTTATTATTTTTTACTTTTTAAAGGTAGCTTATGTTTTTTGTGGCGGGGGTTTCTGAAATTTTTAATTTAATTTTTTATTTTATACTTTTTAAAGGTAAGCATCCCTATAATATCTCTGGTTAAGTTGTAAATACGTTGGTTCTTGTTGATTTAGAACATATAAGTTAAGATTACATTTTAAGGTCAATCTTGTTCTTTTTTATTTTAGTTACTAATTAATTTTTTTTGTTTCTTAATTATTTTTTTTATCTAATAATTTTATTTAATTATTAATTAATGTTTTTTGTGATGTACAAGTCATAACATTTCATTTGATACCAGAATTGAGCATATTTGCAGAAATTCGGTTTTTCTTCCCCACTTTAACCCCCCATAACTTTTAAACGGCTAAACCGATTTTCATCAAACATGTCTAAGAACACTCGCCCGTAAAACACCTATAATACAAAAAAACTAAATTGAAATCGGTTCATTCGTTCGGGAGCTATGATGCCACAGACAGACAGACACACAGACAGACAGACACGTCAAACTTATAACACCCCTCTTATGCTTATAGTTTCGCTATAAGTCTAAATGGATGGATATGGATATGGATATCAAATGATATCAATATATCCATAAAGCGCCATTTTGTAGAGGCAGCCATCTTGGATTTTAAATTTTTCATACCTAATAGTATTTCACTAGTCAAGCCCTTTCATTTGATACCCATATTGATCAAGTTGTAATAAAAAAATGTAAAGCACCATTTTGTAGAAGCAGCCATCTTGTATTTTAAATTTGTCATATCTAATAGTATTCTACTAGTCAAGCCCTTTCATTTGATACCCATATTGATGGAGTTTAAAAAAAATATCTAATCTGTCATTTTGTGGCGGCGGCCATCTTGGAACAATTTTCATCAAACTTACGTAAAACACTCTCGACATTTTCTACTGTCAAACAAAAAAAACTAAATCAAAATCGGTCCATCCGTTCGGCGGCTAGAGTGGTACAGACAGACACACACACACACACACACACACACACACACAGACACGTCAAACTTATAACACCCCGTCGTTTTTGCGTCGGGGGTTAAAAAGTAAATTTCAATCGTATATAATCGTTTCTTGTCAAAGACAAGAAATAAAAAATCTTTTATTTAAATTTCGAATTTGTATTTTTGCAAATATTTTTTCAGCATCAAATATTGGACGGTATGCTAGCTTGAGTCGTTGGGAATGACAAAGGCTACTTTTTAAATATAAACCTCGAGAGGGCAAAATGTGCGATGAGGGTATTTGTGCTATAACAAGACAACTTTATATAAATTTCAAACGTAGAAATAGTTCATTCCAATCATTCAATACATTCCAAAATAATATCCATGTTTAATAATTATTATTATTATTACCTTTGCCTACGATGCAATTTCCGTAATCCACTTTTGCTAACTACATAACGTGTCTAGTCTAAAGTCTTGCCTAGACAGTCTAGGCATCCAAGCAGCCTACCTAAGACGGTAATAAGACCGTTATAAATGACTCGCTCGTACATCTTGAGTCTTCACATTATTATTCATCCTCACCACGTGATTAAAGATACTAGTTTTAATAAAAATATTAGTAAAGTATGATATTTCTTAGTATACTACGCAAAGTAAAAAAAAAACGATCTTATTCGATTATTTTTAATACTAAATCTTCCAATGCAATAAAATATAGACGTAAACAATTTAAAAGTCAAATTCAAATTTGGAACATGACAAATAATTCGAATTTGATTCAACGATTTCGGGCAACGATTCCAAAATTCAAATTTACTCAGCCATAAAATACGATGAATCTAATAAAATATTTTAAATTACATTGTTTTAAAGTAAGAACACTCATGTGTAACGCTAATGGAATGACGTAGGAAGCTGAGGAATGACGCTTCAACATAATTAAGAAAATTCGGAGTGATTTATATCCATCGTGTCCTTGTTTTCTCTAATTTGTTTTGACAAAAACAAATAAACAACATAAAATGCTTCGCGTTCAAGATGTAAATTTGAAAATTTAGACTTATACGTTCGTAAAGTTTTTTAATTATTACTTATTATTTGAGATACATTTGATTCAAATATTACAGAAACCGTATTCGTCTTTTTGTCACATGATAAAACTAAGCTTGTTGGTAACCATATACTACCGCCAACGAGCAATAATTATTGTTATGTTCCTAATTTGAAAATTAAGTACACTAGTGTAGAAAACACATAACATTTAAATTGGTGATTTAGGAAATTATTAAAATTGCGACACAGATAAAAAAATTACGCTAAAAATATTTGTTTAGATTGACTAGTTTGATAGCTATCACTTCACAAGCTTTAACTTGATAGTAATTTCAATTGTACTAAATAAATTCGTCATGAAAGTCATGAGTTAATCTTTAAATATTTCATAGCATATCTTCAGTCTAAGTCTAAGTTAAAATATTAACTAACATAATAGGCTATTTGTAATTACTTTTCGCTGTAATATAAAGTCCAGTTTACTTTAGGAGGCAAAGTAACGTTATATAAGTGTATTGTAAAAAATAATATTTTATTAATTATTTATTTATTGATACATAGATCCTCCTTGTTTATCGAGTATTATTAAATCTTATCTTTTTGTCTTTACAGATCTGATATAAATAAGTCGTTTAATTATATTATAATAACTCCTGATCAAATCTAAAATAATTAGTAATGACAAAATATAGTGTTATAGATTAAAGTGATTTATAATTATTATTGTGACATAACTTTAAGAAGGAACGACTAGGTGGAGGATTGTTTTGTAACTAAACAATTTTATAATTAGTGTGTTTTAACTTTAATTAATTATGTAATTATTTTAAATGATTATTATTTTGTTTCAGGTAAGTTGAAAGTCTTCATTTGGTTTTACAAACGGGTAACATTTTACATTTGGAAATAAAAATCAGATGATTTTTTTTGCTATAAAAATAATATTTATATAAATAATGATATAAACGTGATTATACATTTCATTATTATTATTATTTAATGATTCTATTATAACAACTTTAGACTCGTAATACCGAATCGTAGTTTCATATTCAGCCCAAATTCATACTGACATAATGATCATAATAATATTAAAAATAAAATTACAGTCAACAAAACAATATTTAAAAACAAAAGACTGTTAGTACAAAATTGAAGGAGGTAATTGAAATGAGGCGGTATATAAAAAAAATATACAATCATAATTATTGTTAAATTAATTTACAATGGAAACAGACCTATCTCAACTACACATACGAATATATTATAATGAGGATGCACGTGACAAGCGGATTCAAGCACAAACCAAGATGGATGATCGTGGCTCGGCGTGCGCAATTCGGACGCTGTAAAGCCGTCTGTATACAAGGAGACGCTATTGTCAGGTGTAACGAGCTTTCGATCTCTGGATCTTAGAGATGGTAACAATTCAATTCATATAAACAGTTGATAGTGAATTTAGTTCGATATTCAAACATTGTTATTATTCAATAAAGTCTTAAGTGTAATAAAATATATACAATCAAAAATCAAAACTTGAAAATACTATATAATAATAATATATTCAACAAAAACAATAGCCTGTAAATTTCCTACTGTTAGGCTAAGGCCTCCTCTCCTTTTGAAGGGAAGGTTTGGTGGAATACATACGTGACAGAATTTCTATGAAATGAGACTCATGGAGGTTTCCTCACGATGTTTTCCTTCACCGCCGAGCACGAGATAAATTATAAACACAAATTATGTATATGAATATTCAGTGGTGCTCACCTGGGATTGAACCCACAATCATCAGTTACGATGCACGTGTTCTAACCACTGGGTCATCTCGTCTTAAGAGACGATATTTTATTAGTATAGATATAGATAGTATATTCACATTTACTGAATATAAAAGAATGAAATTTACAATATATCCAAAAATATTAACAAACAATAAATTAGGCTATAGATCCATAGTAAAACTCTTTATCCATCACTGACGCTCAATAAAGTCACTCCAGCAAAGTGCACATAAAAAGCGACCGATAGCAATAAATGGTTTTCGCTGCATCCATTAAGAAGATGAAAGTATGGACTCCAGGATTATCCACTTAATGCAACGGGAGTTACAAAATGGTCCAAGTTTTAGTTTCGGGACGGATGTACATATAATATGTATAAAGAACATTTTCGTCCTGGTGTTCGATTATTATAGTCCAAGTATGCACCAATCAAAGAACGATTTGTTAAACTAGTACAATCTACTATGTAGTATTGATAAACATGTATAATTACAGGAACGGGACAGAGTTACATTAGTTCCAAAGTAGCGCATAAGTAAATGCAACTCTACAATCTAACATTTAAGAGTTAATATACTTAAAAGGCAAATGTACTTGTATCGTTCTGCAAAATGACATGTTATTTCAAAACTTGTAACGAACTATATCTAAATATATCAAGATGAATATTTCTTTGTTGGATCCGTCATCAACCATATTAACAATAAACTTGAACATGCTTATAGTAAAGATATTATATACAGTCCGAGTAAGAAAACCTTCGTCAGTTTTCAAAGTCATTCTCTTATCAAGTCTTAAGCTCATAGTACCTTTCGAATCTAAACATCAAATAATTGCGTCGCAATATGTCATTCTCAATCGGTAAAGCAGATTATCGCTCATACTGAGCACTCGAAAATAGATTCTAATAACTAATATTATATGAATCAATACTTAGCAACAAAAAATTTTTTTTTTAGAAATAGTAATACAAACTAACTTTGTAGTACTGCAGAATTTTATGAATTTAATTTTGAGCTGAAAATTTGTATCAAAATGTATACATAGCAATATTTTTATAAACATAAACTTGATTAATCCGAAACTTGGACCAATCAGTAAAGTTTTGTCGTATGTTCTCGTGAGCTGTAAAAGTGACTTGGTAATTTATCGGGTATGAACTTGGCCGATGCCTTCACAATATCACCTGAGAGTGCATTAGGGTTCTGGTAATGACACTTGGCTGGTACAAGTTGGTGCAACCTCACGACTTTACTTTTTAGTTTGAGTCTTTCTTTTCAGCTACATTCTTTAAGACGAAAATATATTTTTACGCGTTAAAGTTTTTGTAAAAGCAGGTATTATGCGTCGATTTAAAAAGATAGATCTATACTTTCAATAATTGTAATTTTAATTTATCAGTTATTAGATTATTGTGTATATTACTAGCGGCCCCAGCTTTACACGGGTGTAAAGATTGTATAAAATTCCGAAGACATTTTTAACTTTGCCGTTTCGTGAATTCAAATCGTTTATAAAAAATACATTGGTAAAAAAGGCATATTATTCGATACAAGATTTTGTACATGATAAAAAATCGTGGAAATTAAGACCTGTTGACTTCCAGGCAGGATATATTATAATTTAGATAATTGTATTAACTAACATGACTCTATTTTTTTAAATGTTGAAAAAGAGTAACTACTGGGTTTCTTTTTTGGATTTTTTACCTACTTTAATTCTACGATAAATATAATAATTATATTTTTTTCAAACATATTTCAGGACATTTTCTATTCAAGACAATTCTTAAATATAAAAGTGATAATTGTCAGTTTTTACAGACTCAAATCAAACTCGCCTCTCATAACTCATGTTCAAAACGTCAATTGTGAGGGGTATCCCACAAAGCGTTCAGTCTTTGTGCAGTTGTTGTCGATAACCAATAACGCTATGAGGTAGAATGTTGTAAACCGTATACGCCCAACCTCTTTGGCCAACGTCTTAGCCAAGTTTAAGTTTTAACGTCTTTGAGCAAAGCGACCTCAACACAAGTTGTGCGATAAAGTCTTTCATTAGCTTAACTCATTTAACTGCTCGATGTACAGTTTTCATGGTCTAGCTCTGAATCTCTTCATCGTAATACGGAAAAGTTTTGATTGTGTCTATGATCAACGGCTTTGAACGATATTATGGTATAGATAAAGTTACATCTATGATTTTAGGAACAGCTTTAAACATTATATCGTTACGAAATTGGCTTTACAGCATAGAGAAGATTGAGTACTTCTATGTATATCTAGTAAAAAGTAAATTTAGAGCCAGTAACTGTAAATTTTCCATTGTTGGGATACTGCCTCCCCTTTTTTTGAAGAGATAGTATTAACCTTGTTGGTAGATTACTTGGTGGTAGGGGTTTGTGGAATCAAGTCCACCCATCTGATATTTTACTGCTAAAGGCAAAAGCACAAGAGTCATAACATCTTAGATCCCAATGTAATCGCATTAGCGATGTAAGGAATAGCTAAGAATTATAACAGCGCCATTGTCTATGGGCAGTGGTGGCCTCTTACCATCAGATGACCCATTTGCTCGTTATCAAACCTATACCATAACTAAAATAATTTTATTTATTACCGTACTTAGTGTACGGTAATAAATAAAAGCAAAGTAAACTATTAAAAAGTCAGTGCAATCATTAGTTAAGATATACCTATATGAATCCATAATATCAATTAAAATTTAAATTAAAATCAAGAGATATAAATAAAAATAAAGGTTTGGATAATAAACAAGTTATAAAGGTTTGAATAATAAATAACAATATCAATAAAAGAATAACATTAATTGTAAAAGCGTTCTAGATACTACATCAATTCCATTTAAAACAGTTGACATATTTTACACAATCCTGGATCTGAAACCACTCAAATCAACTGCACAAACAATTAGAGGAATGGGTAAAAAAATATCTTTACCGGGATTACTTTCAATTAAACAAATTACCGCTCCTGCTATTGAAGTTTTAAATCGTATCCTGAAAAACGATTAAAAAACATATTTTTCATCGCGATGAAATTTTAATCTTTATAACGAAGGTATTAATTCGGAGCTATTGGAATCAAAATACGACATAATTCGATGTTGACTTTTATTTTATATCATTCTTATTCCAATATTCTGTCACCATTAGTTAATATTATGTAGTACGGCAATCTATACATATAATAAAATTGGAGTGTCTGTTTCTAATAGTAAAATAGCCCTTTTTACTCAACGGATATGTATTTATACACGGTACATATTTCAAAATTACATTTTTACAAATATTTTTCAGTCTGTCTCTCTGTTTTGTGTAATCTCTGGAACGGCTGGACCGATTTTGACGAAACTTTCATTGGAAAATAACAGATATAATAGGGATTGACTTAGGCTACAATAATTTTTTTTTCGTTAAGTTCAAAGGCGTAAAAGCAAGCACAGCTAGTATTTAATAATACTTTTATGTAATTCTGTGGTTCTAGATTTGGCACAAGTAGGTACCTTTATCAAGGTATAACAATTAGGGTAAGATTCTATTCAAATGACTTTGAAAGCAAGTAAAACCACTGGTCTTACAGATGGTATATCTCAGTTTAGGGAGAGGGACTACTGAAGAGGAATAAAACAGATCAGCGTATGCACATTTACTTGTATATTATATTATCTTGAAAATAGTTCACATATTTCAGTTAAGAATGAATATAGTGATCGAAATTAGATCAGGAGGACATTATTTAAAACAATATTATTATTGCACTTTTGTGTACAATCTCTTAAATATTCAACGTCAAAACAATATATATAATAGGGACGGCTAAAAGTATTTATGCAAAAAAAATCTCCGGTACAAAGTGGGTGGGTACAGGCAGCTAGCATAACTATAATATAAGATACTTAAGATAACTAAATAACAATAAATAAACGTCAAATCATACAAAAGTAATAACTACATCAAGTTCGCGTCGGATTCAATGGGCGAGCGGGCTTCATATTATGTAATTTGTATTGACGCACCTTCACATTTGTTTTCTATTACATTACATACAAAACTTGCTTTAAATTTAAATACACATCTGAAAGGCCAAGTGTACTTTAAGATGTGATGCTGATCATTACGCTGTGTGACCCTACGTATGCTTAGATCTTTAAAATTACGCAACGGATTTTTAATCGTTTTTTTTTTAATATCGTTAATAAACAAGAAAGATATTTAGTATCAGCATTGTACACGTGCGAAGCTGGATATACAAAAATAAAATGAATATAATTGACGATAAAGAAAAAATTAAAATCACCCAATCCATAATTTGAACCGCACACCTCGTGTTCCAAGCGCTATAAGGCAGCAACTAGATTGTACTAACTTGTACAGATTGATGCAAACATGAATTGGTTTAAAATAGTGATTATGATATGACATGTAAATATTCAATTTTCTCTATAAGGAAATGCAATTGAAGTGGCGGCTTATCCCATAATATGACGCTAAGCGTTTTGGTGTGAGTACCTTAGACACAAAGTTCAGTATAACCGTCTCTCGCAGGCTTTAAGGCTTAAGGCTCTCACGTGTTTGCATTATCGAAATTTAAACAAATAAAGTTATAAAAATTTAATCAATAATTATCATGCTTTACCAAAGTTTAGCTATTATTCAAAATGTATTTTAACAATATAAAAGGTCATAAAACAAAACGCTATCATAAAAATATGACTCTCAAATCGGTTATACACCCATCGAATCGTCTACACGAGTACGCATTCATAAAATTCGAAGCCGACACCCAAACACAATTATCAAACATAGCGTCAATCACAGCAAAACTTTCTTCCTATGGATGTAGTAATCACAAACATTGAAGGAGGCGTTACCATAGCAACTGATACTCCATCGCGCAGTCGCGCCCACCCTAAGCTCCGCCCATTTTGCAGCCTGTTGCTGCCGCACTCGCCGGACGCCAGTCATCTTCGTAACCTCATGGGCCCACAATCAAAACATTCATTCCGGTAAACGTCAAATGATCAATGACAAAACTGGTCGCAGGCTATGTCACTGCGGTTCTGATGTGTTAGTTTGTTTCATGAACTTGCCAAGTCGGATCGTTTAGTATTATCGTTCTTCTTCATAGCAGTTGTCGTGGGAAGAATCTCGATAGTGCAAGTTAATGAAGGCCTACGAAATCAGGTATATTATGATTACGTTGTTCATTGCATTCATGAGTCATATGATTATCTCATCGACAATCCATCATTCACATAATATATGTTAAAATAATTTTACGTTAATTCACGAACACATAATCACTTTTCTATCATAATATTTAGATTTTATCATCGTATTTAAAAGTACGATTCGTTTTATGTCTATGTCGACATACTGACCTACTGACCTAGTTTCGTTATATATATCTATATAGGTTACTTGTTACAATGCAATTTTGCTATTGCAATGAATTAAATAGGAAACTCTTTTGCAAATTAAATAGAATAGTCATTAATCTGACGATAGATGGCGTTGTTATAACGCTACAAGATAAGTTTCTAAAACAGTAAAGGATATGTAGGTGCTAACAGTCTGACGGAATCGTTGACAAATTAGGCACTTAGAATCTTTTTAAATTGATCATGAAAATTAAAATATATTATAGTCAAAATATATTTTAATTTCCGAGATAAATGTATTCATATGTAGATTGACAATAGTTTTTAATATAAATCAAATTCCAACTAAGCTTTTTTATTCGATATAAAAACCTACTGTATAACACACACATATACATTTTTATATATCGTCCATTTCTCCGTTGCTCTAACATTCTTAAGAAAATAGCTATCCGATAGAATTTTCTGTCGCATTGTACTTAAGAAACTGACGTTATTACTTCTACGTATATCGAGACACATTCTCTGAGCTAGGTAAGCATCGCTTCTTAAGTCTTTTGACTCAATGGGGAAGCGTCGATTATTCTCAAAGAAACTTCACTCACACATACACATATTTATAAAACCATATCGTAATTCGAAATCAAATGAATTATATAAATTGAATTAAAAAAAATAAAAATTATTACATAGTATTAAACAATGTCGCTTTCTCTGTCCCTATATCCGTATGTAAGCTTATATCTTAAAAACGACGCAACGGATTTTGATGAGGTTTCTTTTAATAAATAGTGTGATTTAAGAAGAATGTTTTAATTAGTATGTAATAGTTGAACAATATAATAAAGAAACACTGATAATTTTTGAAGTTAATATGATGTTGTAAATAAACAAATTCTGTAGTACATTTAGTATGAGTTTCGTACCTGAAGCCGGGTTGGGTCGCTAGTAGAATATATTTTGGAACAGTAAGTATATTTGCTTCGAAGCAAATAATCAAAGCAATTGAATGTAACATTGTATGAGAATCCAATACTAGAATTCGAATAAAGAAAACCATTACAAACAATATATAACAAGTTCCCAAGGGTTTCATTCAAACGGTCCTGACAATTAATTAAAATTTGAATGGAAGTGTTCAATGAAACAATAGCTTTAGTATTTACTCAATACAAGATACGAGAAAGGAACTCTTAGATCTGTAGACAACGTTTCACTTTGTTCGAAATAAAAATTATTGTAGAACAAAATGAAGTAAATCATATATAACTCTTATGAACCAAATGGGCATCCTGTATAAATAAAAAATATTTCGTAAAGTATAACCTACCTGTGTAGTATATACCACAGCTAAGCTAAAACCTGATTTCTTTTTGAGAAGTGTAGATCTTAGCTTAGCTTACAATGCACTGCCCAAATGTGGTATGATAGACAAATGTGGCAGATTTTCATCCGCCTCTCACACCTTTGGCTTCCTCGGATTTGTATTTAACAAATCATTAATTAATTATCAAATTAACGTATCACTGGATGTGACATAAGTCATTTCGACAATTGGCTATCACTGGATCTGTAACAGTCTAAATCATTACCGCAAGTCTGACTCACTTTTCAAACTGGAACACACTAACCCAAATATTGATTTTTACGGCTTAAGTGATTGATGAATGCCACCTGGCTAGATTTATCTTGTATATCTAACTGTTTTTTACTAGTATAATCCAGTATGATGATATTTTACAAATTATTTATATTTACTGCATAAAATTGTCAGCTCGGTCAAAAGAAACTCGAGATTCTAAACGCGCTTGTACGAGTTATGAACGTGTAAAAAGTTGTATGCGGTAGAGAGCCAGATGGTTTGATGTCATGTGTATATTTTATATAACGTTGTAATAAATATTTAAAAACACCGAAACTGAAAATCACGTGTGCAATAATGTGCAAATGTTATACAATGCACTAAATGTTTATGTACAGTCCGAGTAAGGAAACCTTCGTCAGTTTACAAATTCATTCCTTCCATAAGTCTTAAGCTCTTATCACCTTTTGAATATAAACATCAAATAATTGCGACACAATATGTCATTCTCGATCGGTAAAGCAGACTATCGCAAATACCGAGCACACGAAAATAGATCTTAAGGTGATGAACGTTTTCTTTCTCTGTACTAGACACATATGTCAGAAAAGTACAGTCAAGAAGACAGCGTATTTTTGATTGAAATTCTAGCTAATATATCCACCAACTGTACCTGATGTTATCTGCTGTCTCTTTCGCACACGCGCGAAGCCGTCGGCGGAAACGGGTTTCACATAAAGTATAGAATTTCGCCATACTTACGTTCAGCACAATTATTATTGGGCAAAAGTATAACATTTAATCCGGCAACTTTAATTTGAATACGATTCGCATAAAGCGCGTCCAGAACACGGAATGGCAAAAGTTAGCTTGTTTATTTCAACTCCCGAAGTGTGGAACGCAAATGGAGGTGTGAAATACATTCGTAACTGCGCTTTTACAATGGGCCTTATACGTTTTTAATTTGATTTATACTCACTCGTACCCTTAAAATGTTTTAAATTAAAATACCGTGACACAAAATTTATAAATTGTGAGTTGCAGGAATAGTAATTAAAAATATTTGATGTTTTTTGTTTGAAATACTGTTCGAAGTTTAAAATATTTAATTTGATAATAAAATGACATAAGTAGAGACGATGAGACGACTGAAATTGAACCTTATTACGTTCGTAAGTATATTGCATCTCGCAAAATTTTACACGTGTAAGTTCTGACAAAATCATAACAAAGCAGTTTCTTTCTAATTTCTCGCCCTTTGAATAATATCAGTGTCAAATCCATTTCGGTAAGTGGATTCAAAAAACATAATTACTCCATTTATAAAAATCGTGTAAATAAAAATAACAAGGAAAAGTTCCGACGAATAAAGACAATGTATGTACATGCAATCACTGTAATGAGGGGAGTTGTCGGTGTATTCATATGACGATCCCCATTGACCGGTGCCCAAAACTTCCCCGTTTTAGAGGATCCGAGATAGCTTCGGGGTATACAGTTAATCTCTGCCAAAGGCTGCGCTTATGACGTCGCGTGGATTAAGAAAAGTTTCAGAGATGAAATTCTCTCGCACACATTGTTGACAGTTTTAATTGTTTTTACCCATATCAATGGGGTTATTAAATGTCATTGATTGTTTTTTTATTGACGTAAGAAAAAGTATTTTTTTATTCAAAAGATCATAATTTACAAATAATGTAATGTTTTTTACAAACCAAATTGAATAGCCATATACAATATAAAAAGATTATTTATTTGCAAGTATTATTTAGACGACCTCCGTGGTCGAGTGGTGTGTACACCGGTTTTCATGGGTACGCCACTCCGAGGTCAAGGGTTCGATGCCCGGCCGAGTCGATGTAGATTATAATTAGTATTCTATGTTGTCTTGGGTCTGGGTGTCTGTGGTACCGTCGTTACTTCTGATTTTCTATTCACAAGTGCTTTAGCTACTTACATTGGGATCAGAGTAATGTATGTGATGTTGTCTCATATTTATTATTAGATTTATTTATTATTGCAAGTAAAATATTTCACTTTAAGTAGAATTATAACAATCATAAAATTAAGTATTTCAATCAAAACAATCTGTCAGATTTTTCTTTATTCATTTAAGTATAATTTAGATATATTAATTTTACATAGTAAACATTTACTAATTCTAAAGCACGAGAGACTAAAGTTGTTAATGGGCACGAAATCCACTTTAATATAATTCTAGACCTAGACATAGACCAGATGTCTCTAGGCATTAGGGGCGAACTTTTAATCCTAATATCCTTTCGTAGGAAATGAAGTTTAAGCTCGGAACGTCCGGAGCAGGACTGAATTGGACTTAAGTCCTGTAAGGAATCCTTTGGCAAACGGAGAGTCCATTGGTAGTGCTCTTAAGAAAGTTATGTTAGACCAAGAAAACAACGACAAAGAATTTATTGACTCCAAATGTAATTTTGAACGACCGTTCAATAACAGATAGAAATGGAAGATATATAAAATAAGAAATGAATGTATATTAAATTCAACATTTTATTTTATAAAAGTTATAAAGACTAAGCAAGCTTATCAAAGTAACAGCCTGTAAATTTCCCACTGCTGGGATAAGGCCTCCTCTTCCATTAAGGAGAGGGTTTGGAACATATTCCACCACGCTGTTCCAATGCGGGTTGGTGGAATGCACATGTAGAAGAATTTCGATGAAATTAGACACATGCAGGTTCATGATGTTTTCCTTTACCGCCGAGCACGAGATGAATTATAAACAAAAATTAAGCATATATATATAGTGGTACTCGCCTGAGTTTGAACTCGCAATCATCGGTTAAGATGCACGCGTTCTAACCACTGGGCCATCTCAGCTTATCAATCTTAAATCAATAATTAAAGAACGTATTTTTTCACAGTCTCCGAGTATTATCGACGTCACACAATACAATTATCAAACAAGACATCGAATCACCGAAATGGAATGAAATCAAAATCTCGGACAGGTAACCGATTACGCGACGACAAAAGACGAAATTAATTTTCTTCGGCGAGATAAATTCGTGTTTTATTTTAAAACAAAACTCACGAACAATTTTCGAAATTGACGCTGCGATTAAGATTCATAATACTTGTAAAGTTTTATCTCCTGCCGGAGCCGGCAAGTTCGAAGGAGCAATAAAGCATTTTGGCAGATTTTGAAGTGGTAGATACGGATATTAAATGTGCATTACGCGTTCTGCCACAGATGTAGCAAATTTTCAGTGTTCGCGACTCGTTCATTATGTAACTTTCTGATTGTATCTAATACATTTCGAAACGGTATTATTAACGGTTTATATTTCAATATCATTCAAAAACATCTGAAGTTGAAACTTTGTTGGGTTGATGGATGTTTATCATGGGTGATATGTCAGATTTGATGGCTGGGTGAGCTAGTGACATTGTCTTCTTCGAAAAACTAAAAAAAATGTTTATAAAAAATAATATGCAATTTTATAACGTGGCTAAATAATATAAACATTTATTTGTTTTCTTTGTATACATTAAAATATATCTGTTTCAGAGTTTCCAACTCAAAAAAGAAATTAAAACTTAAAACCACGATATCCAGAAAAATATGAATGTAATTAATTTATTAATATGACAAAAGCTTGTATTACTAATATTACAATGACTAGTACAATTGTCTACAACTGTAGGTACATCGTCCAAAGGGACGTATGGACCATGCAATTTTTCTGTTATAGTATATCAAATGTTTAATAGTACAAAACAAAGTCTCTTACCGCTGTCTCTCCCTATGTATGCTTAGATCCTTAAAACATCATAACGGATTTGGAAGCGGTTTTTTGTAATAGATTCATTGATACATATGATTGGGGAAGGTGTATATGTACAATACTTGCACATTATGACAATGACTAAAAACTGTGAACATTGTAAGACATTCTGCAGTTTATTTTATTTATAGCTAGTATCGAAAATAATGAAAGGTGTTTTGTTAAATTTAATGAACGTTTTAAAAACCCCTTCAATATCTTCGAACGGAATCTACATCGCGAACAAGAAGTATCGAAACAATTTTACTTATTTTCTATTGGAATTAAGAAGGATAACCCTTCATTTAGCTGAATACCAAGTGATACAAAATGTTGACATTTTTCATTATTTGTTTTTATTATTAATTTTAAAGTCTTAAATTTATTTTTTTATTATAGCAACATTTAATATACAATGTTCTTTAGATTATCGTTTGCCTTTGTAAAAAATAATGTTAACACCTGATTTGATGAACAGATACTCAGTGTTATAATCCATTAATATTATCAAAAAGAGTAACTATTCAGTTTCTTGCCAGTTCTTCTCGGTCGAATCTACTTTCCGAACCGGAGGTAGCTTCACTTAATTGTTATATGATGATTCAAAAGCACTTGAATAAAATTTATTTTGATTTTTGAACAAAAATCTTTATTCAATATAGAATTGATTCCACGGTTCGGAATTTAATACCTCAGGCCTAAGAAAAACCGGTGAAAGAAACTCAGAAGAATATATATATATATATATATATATATATATATATATATATATATATATATTTACCTTAATTTCATTTTTCATGTACAATTATAATATATATTATATTTGCGATCATCTCGTTCCCATATCAACTAAAGTACTTGTTAGAAAAAGAATGTGATACTATAGAAAATATGTCGAAATAAGTATTAATTTAAAACAACTAGCGCGCTAATGGACGTAAAGTTGAGTGTTTTATAATATAGGAACTTTGTAAAATACTGCGTTCGCTGTATAGTTTTAATTTCATCATAGTTGCATTCCAGCAACTATACTGGGCCTATTCTCAACGAATTAAATAAGCGAGTTACCGCTTCCTAAATTTATTAGCGTAACTGGATTTACTTTACTCGCTTGCTCGTGATTCTATAATGTTTAGAGCTATTGAAATTTAGCTAAGTCTTATGTAATGTTGTTTCTACGCTTCCTCGAATTTTTAATCTGAAGTTTGATAAAACTGTAATTCGTATCAACTCCCAGATGTATTTTACTTATTGTATTTCGTTGCTTACTATTTACAAATTATTCAAATTATGAATCAAATCTTCGAATTTCATTTTCGAACAGTTTTATAAAAATATTTCCATAGTCAGTTAAAACCCTTTTTTTTCTTTTTTTTTTTAATGACGATCTGTCTGGTATAACTTATGCTGTAATTATTTTTTTTTGTTTTTGACAAGTAGGTTACATTCAAGTCTTAGCTTTGCAACATTAACTAGATTTCATTATTAAAAAAAAACAACCGTTTATTAACCTATAATGTTAAAAATTCTTGTGCTAATATTTATTCGGACACATATTTTTTATCATCGGTAAACTCGAAATAAATTATAATAAAATCGTGATCTCATCAAATTATAATATAAAAATTACAATTGAATACGTCTTGATCCTAAATTAGATAGACATGATTATCCGATTGGGCATTTTCACTATTCAAGAGTTAATAACAGTTCAAGATTATTTTATAAAACTACATGAAAAAACATTTAGTAAACATTTACGGCCGATCCCATACAAAAATTGGGAATGCTTGGGATTGGTTCCTCGCCACAATACGAATAGTTGAAGCCTTGTAAACAAACTATTACAATCCTTAAACATCAACACGAGGTTAGTTGTATTAAAAGTCACTTTTTTATGACGACCTCCGTGGTCGAGTAGTGTGTACACTGGTACGCCACTCCGAGGTCCTAAGTTCGAAAAAGTTCACTAGTTTTCTATGTTATCTTGGGTCTGGGTGTTTGTGGTACCGTCGTTACTGATTTTCCTTAACACAAGTGCTTTAAATACTTACATTCCAGAAAGAAACGAAATACCTTGTACCAAGAAGGATTTATTGACATTTCGAAGTCGATAACTTGAAATTCATAATGAAACATCTAACGAGTGGCAAATTGTCAATAAAAACGTTGAGTAACACAACACTAGTATCGAACAGCCATTAACATTGGAGCGATCCCCGTTGAAAAGCGTAAACACCGATGAGAAACTCGTCATGAACAAGCAACACTACGCTTTTAATTAACGTGAGCGATATTGTTCACGTTCAATTATGTATAAATCTGTCGTATCGGTATTGGTTGAGAGAGAGGCTGACAGTTTTTCAGCGGGATCTGACTTCGCGGTGTGTGTAATGAATACAGCTGTGGTTTCATTATAATGACAAGTTCTGGTTGAATTCTCTGAACGGTTAATATTAAATTTGTAATCTATGACGTGATTTTGTTACGTACATGGTTTTGTTAATACTGTTTAATGAGTAGACTTTCATTACATAGTATAGAACGCGCTCATTGCTGTCTGTCCCTATGTATGCTTAGGTCTTTAAAATTACGCAACGGATTTTGATGAGGTTTTTTTAAATATATCTGAGAGAGTGAATTCGTGAGGAAGATTTTTGTATATAATATATAGACAATATGCCACCAATCCCATTGGAACAGCATACCACGCTGTTCCAATGCGAGTTGATTGTTCCGATGTTCCGAACCTTTTCATCAAAGGAAGGGGAGGCCTTAACCAAGCAGTGGGAAATTTACAGGCTGTTTTTATTGTTTGTTGTACAAAGACAATATAAAAAAGAATCACTGATAGTTCAAGAACAAATTCTGTAGTATATTTAGTGTCAGTATTGAATCCGTTCGAAGCTCGAGCGGGTCTCTATAGTATTTGATGAATAATTACGGCTCTCTTAGAATTTAATTAACAAAAAAACAGTAATTATATCGATGATATAATAATGTTCCTTAATATTATATTAATATATAATACAACTTCATAAATTATATAGATTGTTATTAATTTATTTATTTGTTTGATTATAGTTATGTTTTGTATTACATCGCGTTTATGATCTAAAAAGATATTTTAAGAGCGGCGAGCTCAAACTAAAATTAAGTAAATCCTCTTTTGTATAGATCTTCTCGAAACTTTACAAATAATCTATGTATTGAACATAAAATACACTCTATTGAGAGTTCGAGATCATTCAAGTATAATGCATAACTATGACTATCATTATCTTCTATAAAAAGAAACAGCACAACAATATATGTTAAAATAAACAACGTTCCAAAATAATATTATTTAGCTACAGGCAGTGATATATTCTACATTCATAAATCTCCCAAAAATAACCTTGTACAAATGACAAATGCAGCCGCGGCGACCCTTTCTCATTTACACGTTACACGAACTACGAAATAGAAAACTAAAGCAAATAAAGTTACACGTATACTCCTGAGTCCGCGTCAGGTTTTAGACAAATAAGGAAGGAAGCGTTTTCCGAACGGAACTTGGAGGGGGAGAGGAGCGAGTTGAATTATGAGAATTTGGTTCCGTATATAAACTATATGTGTATATAATTTTTGTCATTCGTTTGATTGAGTTGAAACTTTGTCGTGTTGTATTGGTAAGCCGCTTTTGTATCATTAATATTAATATTACCAATATCATTACAATTATAATTTGTTTTCAATCGCAATGTAAGACACACTGATTATACTTATACACAATTTAGAGCTGAGATGGCCCAGTGGTTAGAACGCGTGCATCTTAACCGATGATTGCGGGTTCAAACCCCGGCAAGCACCGCTGATTCATGTGCTTAATTTGTCTTTATAATTCATTTCGTGCCCGGCGGTGAAGGAAAACATCGCGAGGAAACCTGCATGTGTCTAATTTCATTGAAATTCTGCCACATGTGATTTCCACCAACCCACATTGGAACAGCATGGTGGAATATGTTCCAAACCTTCTCCTTTATTGAAGAGGAAGCCTCATCACAGCAGTGGGAAATTTATAGACTGTTACTTCACTTTTTTTTACTTTAATGTAAGACAAGGTGAGCAATCGATAAATAACAAATTGTATTCGTATTTATTTGAGGTTTATGTACTTTAGCATCACTCGAGAGCCCTTAAATGTTTTGTATTAATATTATAAATATTGTTATAGCTCAGTCCAAGATGGCGCTGTCTTATATCGCTAAGCCATTGATAATTGGCATTTTTGCGCACGAAATCATTACATATTACAAAATAAAATCGCTTATCACGGTTTGTCTATATATATTTGCTTAGGTCTTTAAAATGACACAACGGATTTGTACTATGTTTACTAAACGACTTTTATCAAATTTATGTAAATATTTTTCTAGAAGATTTAATCTTCTAGAAAATTTATGCACTAAGTTAATGGTGTTACATATTCTTGAAACATAGTAAAGGAGATATAACATCAAATTGAAATAACATATCGCTAACTATAGTAAACATAGATTTTTTACATACCAATAAACATACCAATTTTGGAGGCTAATGCCTTTTTAATCATCACTTAATTTCTATAACTATATAAAAAAATATTTACTACAAAAATTTTAGGTACATCGGTAACGGTTTTTTAAGAGGCTTTGTACTAATTATAACTACATTAAGCTCATTATACTTATTTATAATCTAATAAATTACTATATATTTAATGATCAATGCATCTCTACCGCGCCTACAATGGTCCTTCATCCCATAAACCTGCAAGTTTTTCCAGCAATTAAACAAAGGTACAATATAAAAAAATTACTATGTTATATCTATTACGTCAGTTCGTCCAAAAAGGCTTGCCTTCCAATTATATTTCCATTAATATTATAATAGCATGTAATTGTAGTTATGTATGTCATATGTGATGTTATTAAAATATCGTTATTGTGATATTATACAGCAATAGATAAAACAGTAGTTTTATTAACTAGTAGTTCTAGATAATATAATAAGTGTTGACTTAAAAACAGTATTACGATCTATTGAAACAAACATTTGTAATAAAACCTTTTTTTTTTTCTTAATATTTTTTTTTTTAATGAGAGTATTTTCATTCCAAATGTCGTATTGAATTATAAGTATAACGACGTATCCAGCTTGATGATAAATGGTAACAGTAGCTAGCTAGTATTTAAAAACGCTAATTGAATCCTTATGAAGGTGATACGGCTCACTTATTATGCAAAGACACTGAAACTGGAGAAATTACTTCACGAAAGAACAGTTTTTGTACTAGTAAAATGTTTGCTCTTTTTAAAAACATAGAATACAAAATATTTTATTCGAAAATATTGCAATGTTAGTGGATCTCCAAAAGAGACGTAACAGCAAACTGAAGAGGTTCTATTATTAAGTTAGACCGGTCAAGACGGTACTCCAGACGGCGTATAGTGCATTGCAGCTCCACTTAGCTGAGGTGAGTCGTAACCTGTAATAGAGCGAGCGTTGTACCTCGCTCAAAGCGACAAACCCCAGTTTCGTCGCTAGAAGTAATAACGTTAGGTACATAAGCTGAATTTTCGTATGGCGCAGTTGAAAAATTGTAAAAGAACTCCTTTTGTTTGGTGCTTCGTTTTATTTTCTTGAAAGGGGCTGATTTATTGTATAACCTTATACGTTTCCGTGGAAACTTATTTTTTTATTTAACACCTTAGATTTTATCTAAATTCGTGTTTTCAATAGTTCACATCGAAAGTTGAAATTTACATTTTACTTGAAACATTTTTCGAACAAGTTTATTAAACATGTTTAACGAAGAGTATACGAGGCCGAAGGTTCCCGACAGAATTTAATTAAAGGCTTAATTTCCATTCAAATCCTTATTAAAATACGGCAATTGTTTATAATCTAAGTCTGTAGAATTTCTGGATTTGTTTTCATAACAACGCCATGTTTCCTTCCGAAGGGAACGTAAATACTAAGTTAAATAATCACGAAACAAAAATAATTCATCAACGGCATTGTGTAATCATTCTTCACAGAATTAATTTAAATGTTGCGGGAATCGTTCGTGTATTACTTTTAGCTGGAAGTATATTATTTACTTAGTATGAAATGCATCCATGAGGATTCGAGTATCGATTCTATGTATCTCTTCCCAGAACTACATTCGCATTCACGAACAGTATTCTCGGTATACAACAATAAAAAACATACTATACGTTTGTTGAAATATCAAATAATAAATAATTATCCAGATTCTTTTGATCCGCATCTCCAAATATATTGCAATTAATTCATATTTGTTACAATTGTTAATTTACTAGTTGAAACCATTTAAGAATTAATTCATTATTTAAACTGTTTGTTTGGGAACGTTCTAGTTATCATATATGGGTTAAATTTATGTATTTGTCATGCTTATTGTTTATTTATTGAGTCGCTTATTTGGACAAAGAATTGTAAAATTGTAGAAACGGCAGATGAAAAGTATTTCAGCGTCCCATTTGCTTGCATTTGCAATTCTTACCTTAATACAATTCTTATGTATTGGATATTTCTTATTAAGTAACAGCCTGTAATTTCCCACTGGTGAGCTAAAGCCTCCTCTCCCATTGACGAGAGGGCTTGGAACATATTCCACCACGCTGTTCCAATGCGACTTGGTGGAATGCAAATGCGGCAGAATTTAGATGAAATTAGTCACATGCAGGTTTCCTCACGATGTTTCCCTTCACCGCCGAGCACGAGATGAATTATAAACACAAATTAAGCACATATATAAAGTGGTACTCCATCTCGGCTCATTTCTTATGTGTATTGTTAATATAATTCTTATGTATAGGCTTTATTAAAACTGTAAATCGGTACTCAAGATGAATTGCAGTCATCACACCTTTTTTGAAAAAGTCCCGAAGACTAAGAAATTAAAAAAAAAAAAACAAACAACTTTGCCACTTGTATATTGAACATATAACGGCATGTTAACATTTACACAGAAAATTATTAAGACGAGATTTCAAGCATAAATTGGCTTTACTTTTTTCACTCTCAATGACAGTTCTAGACTCTTGAAATTATTTTATTTATAAAACATTTAATTTGGTTAAATATATACAAATATTAAATAAAACTAGTTGCTGTATAAATCTTGACCGCGTGGAATGGTGGCAAGAATGCTAGCAGCATTTCCCTTTTGAATCGCAATTCCGATCCTCTGGGCATAAAACGAACCAGCCCCTCTGTCACTCTTGAATGTTTCTTGAAATCGATCTCAGTGGATGCTTATACTTAAAGTTATACATGTCAGACTAGATAGCATGTCTTTTTAAAGACTAAATTGCGAGTATAATTCCTTTATGTCGCGTAACACTTTTAAAAAGATAAACTCACAAGGTTATACAGTATAATGTGCAATAATATCAACGTATAAGTTTCCCGTCTCAGTACAAGTTACCAAAGAATAACTGTCGGTTTCACGAGCTAGCGGCGAAGAGAATTTGATAATAATCTACAAAGTTGCCTTCGAAGTTCCATTATTTACCTTTACACAACTCTGAGTCTTCTGGTTTTCGAGCCTGATTCATGGTATAATTACAAAATTAAATTTTTACTGCTTCTTAATTTTTAATGTATTGGTTTTTCGTAACGTTAGATTATAATATACATTTTAAGTTATAGTGTAATCGATATCATTATAAGCAAAATAATTTGATACGTTTTCTTAATAGTCTTAAATCTTAATTTGGCTACATCTGTGGTCGAGTATTGTGTATACCAGTTTTCATGGGTACGCCACTCTGAGGTTCCGGATTCAATTCCCAGCCAAGTCGATATAGAAAATGTTCATTAGTTTCCTTTGGTCTTTGTGTTTGTGCTACCGAAAAAAAATCTCTTATCTTATCGTACTATTAATGGAAGGTAATGGCAAGATAGTAATCTTACAGAATGCACAGAGTAATTGGGTACATCATGTATGATGTACATAAAAGGTGGATAAAAGTAAGGGTCCCTAATCCCCCACTTATATAGTTTGATGAGACAAAAATCTAACACCAATGAACAGAGATCAAACAATCATTTAGATTGTTTAGGTGTTCGACAATTTTATTTACGAGGTGAAACCATTGTAATAATGTTTCAAGGTACAAATCAAATAAGCTTTATTCAAACCTAAGTCTAAGATCTACAGCTGCAAAACAAGCCTTTAAATTAGTCTAAAGCAGCTATGACAATAAATGATGACAATGAATAAGTGATAGTGACCACTTACCATCAGGTGGCCCATATGCTCGTTCGTCATCTATTCCATAAAAATAGATACTAGAATTAATTTGATAAGCATAATTTAAATTATTATACTTGATAAATTGACTTAAAATCATATTAGACCGAAGTAAGTCTGTTGGCGACCGAAATGTTGTTACTCGTCACCAAACACCTGCTACGCTTAGAACTAATTACAGTAATAATGCTTCACTACTTGTTGATACATACGGTTACAAAGAATACCATAAAAAATTTGCAACATTTAGTTGGATAGGATTACACCGTGACTAAATCGCGTAGATTTCAAATCAAATCGGATTCATAGATAGTGTTATAAACTTTTTCAAACGAATAAACTTTGGCACTTAATAATATCCTACTTCTTCTTTTCGGCAATTAACTATTTCTAAGATCTGTCTTGTGACTAAGTCTACTTCACTTTGCATAGTCTTTAGTGTGAGTCCATTGGCTCTCATGTCTTGCTTCACGATATCCATCAATCGCTTCCTTGGGAGCCAGGGAAGGCTAGTTCCAGGTACAAATAGATCAAGGCACTTTTTCCCGTCATAGTCCTTATATCAACGCGCGGCATGGCTATACCAACGCAGACGACGCTCTACGCAGTTTTCTGTCTAATAATAAATACTTATAAATATTGGGCAACATCACATACATTTTTCTGACACCAGTAAGTAACTAAAGCACTTGTGTTATGAAAAATCAGAAGTAACGACGGTACCACAAACACCCAGACCCAAGATATAGGAAACTAATGATCTTTTTCAACATCGACTTAGCTGAGAACACATTTCTCGATCACAGAGGTCTTATATAGATAGGTATCTAAAGCTATATGAATAAACTTATTTACACAAATAGCCTTGATATATTAATACAGTCTAACAATATCTCGGTAGTTTTTCATAATAACCGTGTGTATCCCGCATAATCCGGCACGCCTAAATCATCACAACTTAAAATACACAAATAACAAGTTTGATACAGCACTCCACCGTTCCAAGTTAGGGTAATTTGCATATATTATCATCTCAGGTGCTTCGTCTGTGATATTCAACGTTCGTGTTTGGTTGCCTCGTGATTCTGAGATTTATCTGAACCAAGTGCTTATATTTTGATTTTAGATTTTGCTAAAATACTATACTTGAAGAGTCGAGATGGCCCAGTGGTTAGAACGCGTGCATCTTAACCGATGATTGCGGGTTCAAACCCAGGCAAGCACCGCTGATTCATGTGCTTAATTTGTCTTTATAATTCATCTCGTGCTCAGCGGTGAAGGAAAACATCGTGAGGAAACCTGCATGTGCCAAAATTTCATAAAAATTCTGCCACATGTGTATTCCACCAACCCGCATTGGAACAGCGTGGTGGAATATGTTCCAAACCTTCTCCTCAAAGGGAGAGGAGGCCTTTAGCCCAGCAGTGGGAATTTACAGGCTGTAACTTTACTTTTTTAACTTTACTATACTTGATACATCAAATCAGTGTATAAAAACATAATAACGCTTATCATATCTATGCAAGATTATAAAGACGGTAAAAAGCGTGGAATTGATATTTGGTGACTGACAGGCATATTACATACATATATAATTGTATTTAACTAACATGACTGTATTTTTAAATGTTGAAAAAGAGTAACTACTGTATGTCTTGTCGGTTCTTCTCGGTATAATTTACTTTTCGAACCGGTGGTAGCTTCATTTAATATAGTCGTTAAATGACGATTCAAAAGTGCTTGTAAAAGCCCATTTGATTAAAATTTGTATTGATTTTGATTTGATTGATTTTATAACATCTGCCTTAATTCAGTTGTGCTATTTTATTAAAAACGAACTCGCGTATTACTCAAGAACCCGACTATAAGGAACGTCATATATCACTTTCTTAATAATATTTATTTATTGGGTACTGCAGTAAGTTTCGACTGTTTAGTCCCAATTTACCATTTCATTTCATCATCCTGCCATTGTCCCAATTATTTGAGGTCGGCGCAGCATGTCTTTTCCTTCCATACTTCTCTGTCAAACGTCATCTCACAAGTAACATTCTTTCTAACCACATCGTCTTACACACAATCCATCCATCGTTTCCTTGGACGTCCTCTACCTCTATATCCATCCACGTCCATGCTCAATTTGTCATTTAATTTATTTTGGTTACTACTGAATTCGAATGTTGGAATATTAAATTTGATTTAAATTATAGTTCATATTAGAGACTAAGATCGCTTAAGAAATTTATAGAACACAATAATGCTTACGAAAACTAGTTCCTGATTCCAAACCACTACTGTATCCGAAACTCTTGCTGCGTTTATTTAAAAATGGTCCGTTCAATTTAAAGGGCGCCTAATTAATTGATCCAAAGATTCGCGGAAATTGCGAGCAGCCTCCCTCCCTCGTCCCCCTACGGTGTATCTTTAATTTAGAATTGTTAGCGCAAAGGGAATGCAATTTACGTAAAATAATTGTTTGATTTCAAATATTCCGACTCTCACCCTTCTTGCTTTTGCTCATTTGTTCTATGAAAAAATGGTCGGGTGCAAACAAATATGTATATTATGAGATTTTTATTAAATGAGTTTAAAAATTTATACGTTTTTATTTTATCGATTTTTTTGTTTGTTAAGTAAAAAGGTACAACATATTGAATATACTTATGATTATCATTGTATTTTCCCTTGAGTTTCTTTCACCAGTTTTTCTCAGGTCCGAGGTGTTAAATTTCGAAACTTTGGTTAATTTTTGACTATCAATAAACATGTATACACTTCTATTTGATGAATATGAATAAATATTTTTGACTTTAACAATAAATATTAAATACCGAATATATTTTTTTTGAATATATTATAGAAATCGAATCTTAATTGTTTAAAATGCTGCATACTCGTATCTAAATAGACGTAGCCACTGGTTTCGAATGACCAAAAAAATACAGCGTGATTTGTTATTATTCTTTTGTTTCGTTAATTTAATTCCAAAATAAAAAAAAAAATAACGAAACCCTATATGTTAAAAGAAATATTATATCATCAAATGAACTTCTTGAAGTGATGTTCGATCATTATTATATGAATCGCTTCATTCGAAGATACAATTAACTAAGCAGTCCTTTTAACTGTCAGGCATTTTCCGCACGTTTAGAGAATCGATTCATAATCGACCTCTTTTTACTTTTTTTATATACAGCTCCCTTTATTATTTCGTACTGTCACTTGTCACTAAATTAAAGAAAAAAAAAATAGCGAACTAAACCCTACATGTTATAAGAAATATTAATAATTAATCCACTATATAGATATTGCGAGTATATCCAAAAATGCGTCATCAACTGCCAGCAATTTATCCCAAGTCGAGCGGAACTTCTCGGTCCATGTTTCTACCTCATTCTAACTTGTAATTTGTTGTGAAACGCAATTATACAGGGTGCGCTTCGGGCTAATAGCGCACCAGCGGTATTTCCAAGCCGATGAGACAGAGCCTTACTTTAAGGCGTAGTCAAGAATGAAACGTCTCGCTTTGAACGCTATACCTATTGTTAATAGTTTTGTAATCCAGCCTTTGTAACCGTTCTCCTGTGCAATTTTTCTCTAATACAAATATTTTTCTGTAGGAATTATTTTCTTGTGTGTACTTATCGTTTGAGTTTATTCGTAATTGTATTATTTCGTATAAACTTTACATGTTAACTTATCTGCTTTTTAATGAAAGAAATTTTATTTGTATTTTTTTGCTATCTTTACTCTTGGTCGTCTCACGCACACTAAGACATTCTTTGAGCAACGTCAATTACTCACACTAATGCACATCGATAATCATTTACTGTGGAGGGGCGCGCCGTCATGAGTGTACAGATTTATAATATGAATGAAGTAGGGTTAGAAAAAGCGATATGACTGTTTTTTATTTTTTAGTTGTGATAACGTAAATATCATGAGTCATCAGACATAAAGTCTGTTTAGGTAATTATTATTGAACAATAAATTATTAGGTTATATATATATTTTTTAATTTAAAGATTATAAAAGATAATAAAAAGTTTCTGAAAGACATAATTTAAAGATTACGTTATATTTGTACAAATCAGTAATTACTTTAACATATGTATATATGATTAGTCTTTTACCTGGGTTTTGAACCCGCGATCAGGTTACGTTACACGCGTTCTAACCACTGGACTATCGCACATATCATATTATTTAGACGTATTGAAAGGTAGATCTTAAAAATAAACGGTAAACAATACGGTATTGTTCCATGCTTTTAACGGTATCTCGTTACATTTCTATGGGGAATATTGTGTTCAGATTTGAGTGTTGTATTCCCATTAATCAGGTATTATTAAGAAAATGTATATAAAGAGTAATTTTATACCGCCTACGTACAAATTAAATGACGACTACTCAAAGTGCTTCCAGTACAAAATTAATTCCGCATTCTAGTTTGTTATCGGGGCCCCAATCGATTGATTGAAATTTGCCACGTGGATGGCTTGAGCCATAGAGTTTGGTATAGACATAATTATCCAGAAAGTGCTAACATGAATTATTGTGCCTTCAAAAATGGGTCTAGATATTTTAATGTCTTATGAAGCGTAGGTTGCTGCTAAGGATTGAGCCGAGATGACCTAGTGATGATTGCGGGTCAAAACCCAGGCAAGCACCACTGAATATTTATGTGCTTAATTTGTGTTTTTAATTTATCTCGTGCTCGGCGGTGAGTGGAAACCTTGTGGGGAAACTTACATGTGTCTAATTTCATAGAAATTCTGCCATGTGTGTATTACACAAACGCGCATTGAAACAGCGTGGTCGAATATGTTCCAAAACCTTCTCCTAAAAGGGAGAAGAGGCTTTAGCCCAGCAGTGGGAAATTTACAGGCTGTTGTTGTTGTTATTGTTGGTGAAAAATAGTAGGTTGCTGCTAAGGAATAGACGTAAAGCTTCAATGTGAGTTGGGCTGAGGTATATTATATTATTTCTATTCTATTATTCTTATCAGAAGGCTTGGAGCTTAGTCCACTATTCTGATCTAATGCGGACTGCCTGAAGCACAGCATAAATTGTAAACCCATTAGGATATATTGATTCGCTCGTTAATCTCGACAGAGGTTATCACAGCTCATTTTAACACTTTTGATTGGCGGATAAAAATAATTAATCATAAGATTGCGTTCCCATTGGTCTGCTTCCACAGTTCCATTATTAAAAACGCTTTTCAATTCATTTACTTCCTCACTGTTAAATTCAGCTGAATTTAATCGTGTCTCAAGAATTTCCTACACCTGCAATTTCCCACATTACGTTTTATTCCAGCACTCTTATCGTTTGGTAAAGATTTATATCACTGTTGTCTGGATTAGAATCTGCTACTTTTGGTTTGGATCCACTTACTTCTCTAAATTTAACTTCACAAACACCATTAAGCTTCTACCAGACATATGCAGTAATAGCATCAAAGGTTCTCATTAAATATCCATATGTTATATTACGTTAGTTCATTGACCTTTAGCTTAATATTTATCGGAAGTAAATTTCATGAATAACTACCACACTTAAAACGTTAAAGTATTAACGTTTTTATTTATGCAGTCAAATTGTGAGTAAATCCTGATAAATCTTGTAAAAGTAAAGTAAAGTAACAGCCCGTAAATTTCCCACTGCTGGGATTAGGCCTCCTCTTCCATTAAGGAGAGGGTGTGGAACATATTCCACCACGCTGTTCCAATGCGAGTTGGTGGAACGCACACCTGGCAGAATTTCGATGAAATTAGACACATGCAGGTTTCCTCACGATGTTTTCCTTCACCGCCGAGCACGAGATGAATTATAAACACAAATTAAGAACATATATATCGTGGTGCTTGCCTGGGTTTGAACCCGCAATCATCGGTTAAGATGCACGCGTTCTAACCACTGGGCCATCTCAGCTCCCCTGATAAATCTATCGAACAATAATTATTTTGATATTCATGATGAACGATTTGGTTTATACGAAGAGCTCCAAGAACTCGAGTGTGCAAACATGTGTGAACTCTCATAATCCGATTGAGCAATACGTGACCAAAATGTGTTATGATATAATTATTGGAAGACTTATGCATTATAAACTCTATAGATAAAAATCAAATGCTTAAATATATATAGAAATATGAACTAAAACTTACTGTTTAAATCTTGACCGCGTGGAGTGGTGGCAAGAATGCTAGCAGCATTTCCCCGTTGAATCGCAATTCCGATCCTCTGGGTTAAAAACGAACCAGCCCTCCTGTCATCAGTGGAGGCAATGAGGCAAGGTGTTATACTTTTGGTAAAGCTTTTTGCACCACTACTCCAAGGGCCAAGCGTTTCGACAGCGAATGGAACAAAAAAGTAATTTGATGTAATGTAAAATATGTAATACACGAATATTTAGTTCTATTTTTTGCTTCAGCTTTTTCCGCAGCGGCACCGGCTCTTAACATTACATCTTGATTTCAATCAGATATATCAAATATCGAATATTTATTTACATACTGTCCCAGGTCACTATTACGTCACAGTAGCATGCGAATAGCAACTAGCGAAGAGATTTTGTCTTTGATTACCACGATGCAGTCCTGGGCACTGGTGAGTCCATAACCCCTCCTGCAAATGGGGGAAATGTGTAATGCGTAAGTTAGACTATTATCTACCAACTTCAATGCCTCAAACTCTTGAGAATCCTTAAGCTACATATATTTTTTTTTTGTGGTATAGGTTGGCGAACGAGCATATGGGCCACCTGATGGTAAGTGGATTACCCATAGACAATGACGCTGTAAGAAATATTAACTATACCTTAAATCGTCAATGCGCCACTAACCTTGGGAACTAAGATATTATGTCCCTTGTGCTCGCAGTTACACTGGCTCACTCACCCTTCAAACCGGAATAAAACAATACTGAGTACTGTTGTTTGGCGGTAGAATAACTGATGAGTGGGTGGTAACTACCTAGACGGGCTTGCACAAAGCCCTACTATATTTTAGATTTAGATTGCATATACATTTCTGCATTTGAATCCTGGACATTGATATCTTTAGTCACAAATGGTGGCCACTGCACCAACAGCAAACGAAGATTAGCCAATAGGAGATTGTAATAGCGCCGTATAATATCGAGTAATCTGCTTATACGGATTATAGTAATAAACAGTATCACAGTTAAACTAATGTTTAATTAGATAAGAAGGAGATTGTTACTAGAATTACTATAATACTACATACGCTTCAGTAACGGCGTTTAATACATATTTATATTATTATAATTAAAATTAATGTTATATCAGCAATATTAGACACATGTAGGTTTCCTCACGATTTTTATAAAAACAAATTAAGCACATGAATATTCAACAGTGCTTGCCTGAATTTGAACCCGACATCATCGGTTAAGCTGCACGCGTTCTAATCACTGGGCCATTTCGGCTCTATAGATACCCTCTTCTCAATGAGAGAGGAGGCCTCAAACCAATCAGCAATATATTTTAAACCAATACCTCAACTTTTCTAATAGTTCTGAAAAAATATGAATGAAGGTATTTATTAGTATTCATATTTTAAGTGAGTGTTAGTGAGTCGTATTGGAAACTAATCTAATACAGATTATAATATCTTAGTTCCCAAGGTTGGTTGCGCATTGGTGATGGTTGGTAGATTGGTTCACCAAAAAGCTAAGTACATTTTCCAATACGCATACCTACACTATAAAAATGAATATTTACTATAAAAAAGTTAAGATTTAAGTAACCTATGATGTTTCTTATGTGACTATATAATTATAATTTTAAGGATTTTTTTTTAAGTGAGATAAATTTTGAAGTAGAAAGTTATAGCCGTCCGTTCAACTATATCATAATATGCACATGTGCTTGGCACCATAAATCATCATACTCAAATATAATTCAATCCTAACAATTATACATACATACGAACTCATAACCACCTTTTTTGAAGTCGATTAAAAATACTAATAGTAGCAGATGAGGAATTGGTAAGCTACAGCCTCGATTGATAAACGTTAAACCAAATTGTTTAGAACATTCATATGCTGCGAACCGTAAGAACTAAGATGATTTGCTCCTTGTGTCTGTAGTTACCTCAATAACCCTTCAAATCGAAACAGTAATGCAAAGGAAAATCGTACCAGTAGTTCTAATGAGGATATGAATAATGGCCATACAGTTTTTGAAGTAATTTGAACATTATAAGATGTATAAATGTTGACAGAAATGTTTGACAATTCGGTATCGCTTATAATTGTTTTGCATAATACGCTATACCTATATATTATACTACAGTTCTTTTAGGTGTGACTTGAGAGAAATTGTGACGAAAAAGTATCATGACTCAAGTAGTGCTGTTACGATTAACAGTTGCTATGCACTGTTGCATCAAATATTTGTGGATTGATATAAAATCAAATCAAGAAAATATAAATCCGTATTATGGAACAATGCAATAGCATAATACTCCATCTGATTTATCGACTGCAACATTTATCAATCCGCAACAAATATTTTACACCGCAGATGACTTTCCTCTCCTTTTTTTAGTCTGTCTCTCTTTCTATTATTAAGGCCTTTCAGCTAGTGTTATATAGAATCATATATTATATGATAGCATAGAAAGGAAAGATAAAGTTCGCCTTGAGGGTGCATAACGCGTTCTCTGTACGCGACGATTAAAGCCAGTTCATTTTTTCAGGGCATAAAATAATTTCGTTCCAAAGTACTTCATAATTTCATATATATAAATATATAAATTGTTATTTATCTAGCTCAGATACGCTATTCTGTTTCTTTCCCTCTCTTTGCAGTGCACAATATTCCAAACATTTCATTTATATTTTAGTAAATATATTTTTATCGACTTTCTATACAGTATTGTGCAAATTGTAATTCCGAATATCGGTATGGGTAATTAAAAATTCATCTAATCCGTCATCTCGAAGGTAACCCGCAAGAGTCGATTATGCCCTGCCACGTCCAACACGACCGCACCCAATAGCTTGAGACCACGAGAGGGCGCCACAAACTACTTTGTCGTAATACCCTTACAATTAGATTCGTGGTCGTTTTGTAATATCCGGTTTGAGCTTCGAACATTTGACTGTTTGGTTTACCGTTTAATACGATAACAAGTCATTAAAAAACGACTCAACTATATTACGAAAAAAAAGAAGAAATTGGAAATTGTCTTCTCTATGCTTTACGCTGAATGTTGTGACTTTTCTAAATATCTTTCTTTAATATATAACAGTAATTTAATAATTATTTTAGTTCAAAATCGACTTTGATGATGATGTCATTTCGTTAGGTTAGTGTAAAATGGTTGTTGTAATCGAGGTGTTAACTTTACCGATTGTTGGTTATATATATATATTGATTTTTTTTATTCGATATTATGAAAAATTTCATTGAAGCCACATTAATTGATCTTAAATAACAATTTTTTAACCAGTTTAAAAAAACCATTTAATAACATATACATCGATCTTGAACACTTATCTCTGGAATTGAACATGCAGAGAATTTAATAAAGGTGTGTACTATAGTTAACAGTTAGTTCTTCGACAATCAATAAGAAAGTGTAAACACTTCTATTTTGAATAAAGGTTTTTGACTTTGACTTTGTTAGATATACGTGGACGTGGGATATCTGATAGTAGGTGGTCACCACCACCCATAGATATAAGTGCTGGAAGAAATATTTGCCTTACATCTCCAATATATGTACCTTATGCCTAATATTGTATAATCTTAATATTCTACCAGTATAATTTACACACTCTTACATACAAATGTGAATTTTTGTAAATATACTTATTATAAATGCATTATCTTTGAGTTTCACGTTGGATTTAGTCTATATTTATATGAAATCATTTTTTATATGTATTAAATCATTATTTGAACGTGGTTCAGACCTGTCTTACTCCAGAGTGACGAGTCTGGTAAAAACATATAATATTGCACTTTGCGGGCCTTGCTGATGATAGTCAAATCTTGTACTATATGTGAAGCACCCCAGATGGTCTCTTTAAAATATTTTTGGGAGGGACTTGAGATCGCTTTAACAGTACTTGCATAGCTATACTAAAGGCTTGACTGACGTCATAATGCGATACAAATTCTTAGTAAATTTATTTATAGATATACTAAAGATATTTATATATCTACATCATCATGTCTATGACACTTGTATCTGCTTGTAATGCAGATGTTGCTTTTGAGATTACATCAATAAATCTCTCGTACGGCTAAGTCCGATGTTATTAAAAATCCCCAGCCCGCTGACCAATCCGACGCGACCTATCAATAACTGAGACACCTACTGTAGCGTCATATTTTGTATTTATACACAACGGTATAATACATACGCTTGGGCGTTTAATGCCAGTTAAAATCAAAGTATTTAATATAAACACTTTATTATTATTATTACGAGTTGCTGTTTTACAATTTGTTTTTATAATGTCAACATTTAAATCTCAAATTCTATATTTAAATATATGTGTATAATAATGTAATTTATATAGTTTTTTTTATAATTATAAATCATGATTTAATAATGAAACTTACAAATGGATTCTTTATTTATTAAATTAAATTAAATGAGTTACTATAAAATCAAAATCTTAGTTAGTTTTTGCTTAGGCCAGACAATACATTCATTAAGTCGTGCGAACGTTTTAACGACAGACAATTAAAAATAACAACTGTATACAAGTGTACTTAAATAATTTATGATCACAATGATTAATAATAATAAGTAATATATTGCAGTACAATACACAATACAGTACATTTGCAATTCGGTACAGTCAACATAAATGAATTTATTTTTAATATAAAACTATATTATAATTAATTCTCGGCGACATTGAAAAAAAATACGACATTATTTAACGTAAAACCGCTTGCCGTCTGTAACTTAAGACTCGGTACACAGGACACGTCCTGACGCGATACATCAGCGTACTATTGGCACGGTCTCACTCCCACCCCCCATTTGCATGTAAATTGAATAACGCAGTGCTTTGGCCGCCCATAACGTTTTGTCCTTCCAAGATGCATACATCTTTACCAACTTTTGTCGTTTCGTTTGACGCTTTAGTTTTCATTATAATTATAGTACGATACAACTTAGATGTAGCATTGGAAAAAATCGTAACACCAATCTTGTCATAATTAAGTACGCTATCCACAAATTATCAATATTTATTTCTTATGTGAATATAATCTTTACAACAACGTAATAACTTTTAATATCATAAGACGTAATATATTCGTCGATTTACATGCACTTGCTATCTCGGGTTGAACTGATTCGAGAATCTATAGCGACGAATAGCGTCGAACGACGCTATGGGGAGCTATGTCTATTGGTTGTGTTAATCGGAAAAGGTTTTATTAAATATGCCGATGCTACGTCTAAGTTGTCTCGTACTATAGGTGTTTTATTATTTGTTATATTGCTATTCAAAATTAGAATACTTGTTTGTTGTAAAAATGATAATAAATTATAATATCGCCAATGTCGCTTCGCAAAGGTGACCAATAATAATACATATTCCAGTCCGCTATAACATAACCAAATTCGAAAATGAAATAAAACAGTTCGTCGATAAGAGTGTTATTGTTGAACACAGAGGTTATATATTAAGGCTTATAACACGTAGAAGCGTTAAGAGCATTAAATGTTACTTGCCTAAATAATATATAACATTAAAACAGTTTACTTTCAACGTGCGAGTCCTCAGAAACTCTCAGTTTATTTTTGCTCGAGGAATCTATAGAAATTGTAAGCAGATTATGATCGTGATATAGAAACGTAGAAAATATATAAATGGTTTTAAAAGAGTTTTGTTATGAATAGCTACTTATGTTTTATGAATCTTTTTACTGAAAACTTTTTGCGCAGACATTAATGATATTCACTGGTATTTATAACAAATTATTGTGTTTCGTATAACAAGAAGAATGCTTTACGTTATACAAATATTTATTCATATTATTTGTCTTTGTAAATTTATAAAACCTATTATATTACTTTAATTTAATTATTAAGCGCTGAGATGGCCCAGTGGTTTCAAACCTAGGTAAGCACCACTATATGTGCTTAATTTGTGTTTTTAATTCATCCCGTGCTCGGCGGTGAAGGAAAATATCGTAAGGAAACCTGCATGTGTTTAATTTCAACGATATTCTGCAACATGTGAATCCAGCAACTCGTATTAGAGCAGCTTGGTTTAATATGCTCCAAACTTAGTTGTATGGCTTTGTGCTAGCCCGTGTGAGTAGATACCACCCACTCATCAGTTATTCTTCCGCCAAATAACAGTACTCAGTATTGTTGTGTTCCGGTTTGAAGGATGAGTGAGCCAGTGTAACTACAGGCACAAGGGACATAAAATCTTAGTTCCCAAGGTTGGTGGCGCATTGACGATATAAAGAATAGTTAATATTTCTTACAGCGTCATTGTCTATGGGTGATGGTAGCCACTTAAACACAAAACATTCTCTTCAAAGGGAGAGGAGACTGGGCTAAGGCTCAGCAATGAGAAATTTACAGACTGTATTTTGTATGTCACATTATGGAATATAACATCGGGATTATTAATAAAAATAACAATATATCTGACTATTAGAAATACTATGTATATGTTGTTTCGTATTTTAATTATGTCATATAATGTTATGTATTAATTTAAATATTTTATTTAATTTAAATCAGTAGGTACATCATTTCATATCAGTCTTACATCATTTATACCAACTTTCATCTTGTTTATTTTTGTTCAGTTTAGTTTGTTAACATAAATACCAACACATACACAATTTAAATACATATTATGATGTGAGGTTAAACAGTATTTAGTAAGCTCGATGTTTTATCGGTCAATGACCCGTTGTCATTAAAAAACAAACTGCTTAGCGATATTGATGATTGACTGTAGTGAAAATGTTACGATTGTTTAAAATATGTCAAATAGACTATGATTGCTTATAATTTTTGCACGGATCCATACTTTTTATACTTTTATGTTTTTATATAAATTTTGTGTTACTTTTACAGTCAGGCGCAAATTAATTAAAAACTTTAATGTTTCTCTTTATGTTTCAGGTAAGTCAAAAGAAATACACAAAATGTATACTGGTAAGAAAATTAAATTAAAACCTCTTTGGAATCAGTTTGTTTCCTTTTACAAGTTTCGGTGCTCAATAAATTATTCTAATTATTCATTCATAATATTACCTTACGACTGCTGAAAATCTAGACGTTTCACGAGGTCGTTTGAGAACATTTAGCGCAAACATTATTAATAAGACATTTAAATACAAAAGCAACACAAAATGGCGGAGACGTAACCAACAAATCTCGTACAGCCTTAACGACTGTAAATCCTACCCTTTAATTTAATGAGCTCTAAAACTCAGGCTCACTTGAGAACAAAAGGATGGTAGGAACTGGCTTCCCATCTCCGCTATGACCCGTTTACATTCAGACGTCCCGACCTCTTAAAGACATTGTTGACAATTACACGAAATCTTGAAAAGTATTAATCTTACAAATTATTCAGCGTTATTTCGTCAAACGTTGGGAACGTATTGGGTGATATTAGGGTAGATCGACCACTATTTCTTGGAACGCAGCCTGTTTGTACGAATATACGTTTCGTGGAAATAAATATATGGTTTTAAATCAACTTTTTTAAAAGATTTTCTAAATTTATGATTATTCTGGAAAATGCATATAATAATTTTGTATGTGAAAATCTATCCTCTGACAAGAAGTTCATCGGTACGGTTTTAATATCTGCAATTATTTACTAAGTCAATTAATTTCTTCGTCTCTTGGACATAACCAGATGGAACATAACCAACGCTGTTTTAAGTCCACGACCGCAAAGACTAGGGTATTTCTACAAAAATTGTAAAAAAAATGTTAATTTGGTATAATAATACTTACATTACATTACAGTCTATTTGACAGCCCTTGTAATAATTTGTTAAAAAAAATGGAAGTTTATATATATAACATATTTAAAGACTGTAAATATTGAGAGATGTTCTTCTATCAATCACTTATAAAGAAATTGACGTATCGTGTTAATGTAAACGTAGTCTATAGGGATTTCTTGAAGGGCCCCGACCTTTCCTTTGCGAACACGTGCCTTCAACATGTGTTCATCGTCATTCAAGCTGAATGTTGAGATATTTTGGTAAACAATTATTTATTATTATTATTATTTAGAAGTAACATCATAAAAATACATTATACGTCATTATGAAAAATACTGAACATATCGGTATGCGTTTATTATTATATTCTTTAATGACATTTGTATACACTGGAATATGTTCCAAACTTTCTCGTCATAGGGGGAGACCTTAGCCCAGCTGTGGGAAATTTCCAGGCTGTTGTTGTTGTACACACTGATGGGTATAGACTATTAATGTATTGAATTTTGTAATACTTTACCCATGATTTGGGTATATTTCATTCTCAGCACATGAAATATCTAGTATAATATATAATATTGTTGATGTAAAGGAAAAAATATCTTGCACACATATACACAGGCAGCCGTATATGCAACGTATGGAAACAACTAATAATAAAATTGAACATGGCTATTATTTGTGATAACTATTATTATAATGATATACTCGTATTTCTAGTAAACCATTTGAATCAGAACCGAAGATCTGAAGCAATATCCGAAACAGTTCAAGATTAAACTTATGATTTTACACTGGCTGGCTACTATTGAGCTATTGATTCTTCAAAGGAAGTTCTTAATTTAGTTAAATTTAGACAATTTCAACAAAATTATAGTATTTTTTAGAAATGCCGTCACATTATTAATAATAGAAATTTGAAACTAATTGGTTTGTTACGTTGTAGCCTTAACTTAGACGTTTATCTAGTATAACATATTTACTATCTAAGAATAGATTATTATCTAACGTTAATTTATCATAGAAAACATTTGTTTTACGAAGCAAAATTAGTGACAGTTCGTATAGGGCTCGAATCGAATTCCCATTAACGTAAAACAAATTGACCAACCATCTGCATTAGGGAAGGCGCACCTACATTAATTTATCGTTCACCACATACGACACTTCAATGAAATTAACTATGATAAATGGAAAAATTGTCTACGTAGCTCATCAATCATGAAGTTAGAGATGTATAAACTCGTTTCGAAACAACGATACGGCTACGACACGATATTTGGACGCACAAGACTATGATTTGGTCGTTATAATTTTTTTAAAGAGTATTTCTAGAACGTTTTTGAGAAACATTTTAAAGATTATAATCTCATCTATTTCATTGCAATTGGAACATTTTTCATACAGAGTACATATTACATAAAAAAATTAATATATATATAAAGATTTTTTTTTAATATACAAACGGTACTAAATTTAGATCATCGCTAGTGAAAGCCACTGTAAGAACATAGTAACCATATATTGTCATCAGTACTTTGCAACAAAATGTGAGAATTATATTTGTCCTTTGTGCATATAATTTTTTTTCCATCCTTTCATAAAATACATAAATAGTATGCATTGCTGTTAGGCATTAGAATTCATAACATGACAAGCGATACCGACCTTGTGTGCCCTTGGGCTTGCACAAAGCCTAGTAACCAAGTTCAATTCAAATAATATATTAACTACAAGGTACTTGTTTTTACAATATATGCAAATTATACCTTAATGTATCATTATCATTTTTATTACATTGTATAAAACAACGTCGCTTACCGCTTACGCAATGGATTGTAATGCGTTTTTTTTTTAATAGATAGAGTGATTTGAGAAGAAGGTTTTTGTATATAAAACATGGACAATATAGTAAAAAAACAAGAAAAATTCTGTAGTTTATTTACTATCAGCATTGAAACCCGTGCGAAGCCGGGCAGGTCTTTAGTAAATATAAAATTAAATGATACTAAGAGTTAAAATAGTAGTTCGTACTCTACCATCGTTGAAACAAAACTAAAACTGTTCTTTTATTTATAAGCGCGGGCGTGTCCTCGAATAATTATCTCCGTCAACTTTAAATGTTTCATAACGTTAAAATATTTTGATTAATTAATGCAAAATGGTTCTAAAAGACAGTAGTTTTCTCTGAATGTTTCTTTGACATTTTGTTGACCAATTAGAGTATTTTTCATTTAATTTCTGTATACTAGCTATCTATTAGTAGGTAAAGGGTCAGATAGGACATCAGTTTTATTACGTCGCCCAGTCAGTTCGCTCACCCTTCAAACTGTAACCCAAAAATAGTATTGCTGCTTGACAGTAGAATACATAATGAGTGGGTGACATATAGACTGGCTTGCACGAAGCCCTACGTAAAATTAAAATAAACATAAGTCGTCATTGTTATAAATAACTTGTATTCTATTCATTTGTTTTATTTTTAGTTAATTTCGTGTTTAGTTGGTTTCAACAAATCCATATTGTTAGTTTTGTAATGTAAAGTTATTCTTTATTATATCATAATCGTCATTTTTATAATATTATTTAAATTAAGAACGTGTTCCACGCTAATGAGATATCCAATGCATAAAACGCAGCACACGATGTCATAAGAAAAACTAACACAGTCGTCTCTCTTTCGTCAAATCGAATTCAAATAAAATTTCTTTCGTATCTCCGTCTACGTAGATACTTCCAACATTCTCTTTTCCTAACGTCTATTCGCCGGAAAACTGCTCATAAAAATGCAAAATTAATTTTAAATTCTACAAAGTGGTAGACGTATTTGCAACATTCATATAATTGAAGAGACTGCGCATACGGGAAATATGTAAAGTCTGTATAGTTTTATTTTCCGTTCGCTTTGCTGTGAACTCATTTGTTAGGAATGTCCACTCTGGGCAATGCAAAAGCTTCTGTGAAAAGACCGACGTGAGATTGAAGGGGGAATTCTCAAGACATTCGATAAAGTATCGTTTTCAATACGAATATATTATTTTCTCTCCTGGTTGTGTATGGCTCGAACCAAATCAATATTGTTAGGGATAGCGATTTGCAAATGCAAATCGAGTCCGTTTCATTTACCTAATTTTAAATGCGAATTACATATTTGAAATTTTGCATAGATGAATTATAAACATAACATATCAGCTTACGTTGTTAAAATTAGGAATAATTTTGAATTTTAATTAATTGTGTAACAAAATTCTAATTTATTAAAAATTTAAATTCAAATTGACGACCTCGGTCGAGTAGTGTGTACACTGATTTTTATGGACACGCCACTGTGAGGTCCTAAGTTCGATTCCCAGCCGAGTCGATGTAGAAAAAGTTTATTATGTTTCTACAGTGTCTTGGGTCTAGGTGTTTGTGGTACCGTCATTACTTCTGATTTTCCATAACACAAGTGCTTTAGCTACTTACATTGGCATCAGAGTAATGTCACATACATTGTATATGTTGTCCAATATGTATGTATTCAAACAAGCCTTTAAAAAAAACGTCAATAGTCAAACTATCCTTTAATTTCTTATAACAGATGTTCGATATTCGAAACAGGAAGATACGAAAATATTCCCCATAACACCAGAGCCTTGCTAATTATGCAGTGCGTTCGCCTCGATAATTTCCCGTAGGAATAGTGTTCTATGCACTGTTTTAATCATATACGCGCGAAGAGATTGCATCCGAACAAATAATGTTCCGGTTTGAACCGGATCGCGGTGTAATTTACTGTTCGGTTTGTTATTCGTGTTTGAATTTCGCAGTTTGTTTTTCGAAATTTCAGATTGATGTAGACTTGCTCGGTGCATTATTTGTGCTCGATTCGATTCGTTACCAACTTGTCAGATGATCCCTGATAGCTGTCATGTATTTGTATTATTTAAAGTAAATTTTAGCGAAAGTAATTTTGTCTGTTTTTTACACTTTCACGGCTAAATAACTGTACCGAATTGTATGAAAAATTGGATAGTAAAGAAAATTAAATGCAATAAAATACATTAATTTGGATTTCAAGCAATAATTGTGTTATTTTTCACGGCTAAATAACTGTACCGAATTGTATGAAAAATTGGATAGTAAAGAAAGTTAAATGCAATAAAATACATTAATTTGGATTTCAAGCAATAGCTTTGTGTTATTTTTTACGAAAAATACGCGGATAGACAAAATATTCATATATTTCGTCTTAGATATATGTATCTATAGTACGTAGAGAAGTAATGCAAGAGATAACAGTTTTGTAGAATATGAGTAAGAAAAACAATAAATCAATACACACACTACACACACACACACTTGTGTTTTCACCACACCATTCGTTGTAAACACACACATTCAAAGTAAACATTACTTTATTACTATCAATGACACGATTCATCTCAAAAATAAAAATCAATGAGGATTTTTTGTCAATTGGGATTTTATTGTAATAATGACAAGATATCGTCCAGCTGAGCCCCATTTTGCCTGTCTTCGTCTCAATTCGAATATTCTGTTAGCAATGAATGACAATCAAATATCTTCCAATGACAGAACACTAGCTTTTACAGCTTATATTTTTGATTTTATAAAAAATAATTAAAAAATTCTCGTTTATCTAATGTTGTATTTTTTATTTTGATTCTTACATCATTTGCGTATTGCTTGCTTTTTGCAAATTTGTTTGGCCATCTTGTTGATCGTGTTTTTCTCTTCAGGCAAATTACTCCGCCCCAGATTAGTCATTTGTGGTCTCTGACGTGAGATATTTTATATTATAAATATCCCAATACCTAATAAATACTTTTATTATAAATGTGAAAGCGACTTTGTCTGTTTTTCCATTTTTCTGTTTCTTAGACACGGTCAAATCTGTGAATTTAGGACACTGAATTTTTTATATCTAATACCAATCCCTAAAACGTCTAGCTAGGCTAATTAAATATTCAAATAAAATCAATTTTATTCCAATAAACTTCACAATTAAGCGTTTTTGAATCGTTGATAATCAAATACCGTTAAGACAGCAAGAACTTCGCATAGTTGTTCTTTTCAAATAAACAGATTTACATTGCCGTTCTTTACAATAATTAGTATCCTATGATGGAACCTGAGCCTAACTCCGGGCGTTTTTTTTTTTCTAAAACTTACTCTTTTAATGAATTACTTCAATATTTGAGTTTTTAATAGTCAATCGAGTGAGGTTGTATCAGTATTTTCTTTAGCATAATGTAATCCAGTCTCATCTACCAGATCCAAAGCCCAGTATGTCGTGAGCCCCGAACACGTAGTGTAATACTGCCATGAATATTAATACACGTCACTTTATTTGCTTATTTATTAGCTTCGAGGCCAATAATAGCGTGTCACACGTCCTCATTGGGTAAGACTTTGATTTTCAGCTCAGAAAAACAAGAGATAAAAAGTATATGTTACTTTTATGGTTGATCGTCGCTTATCCATCACAAAGGTTTGAAGTTTGCTATGCGCTGAATAATTGTTCAGTGTTTATTAATTTGAATAAAAAGTGTCGCTTGATTTTGCGATATCAAAGTATGAAAAAAAAATTAGTAAATGTAAACATAAATTATTCTCAAAAATTTAGTGTTATGTATTATCTGATGTCGGATTCAACGAAAAAGAGTATCTTACGAGTGTGTAATACTAATTGTCTTTGTACTTTGTCTACTTTGTACTTCAGTATTCTGCAGTTCAATCGTTTTGTTGTGAAAGAGTAAGATACCAACAGACCGACAGAGTTATTTCGGATTTTAAACATACGTATAGATATTTTTATTTCATATTTGCAACAATAATTATAAAGCAAATTATTAAACATTAAATGCCCTCTTAAAATTATTTTGCAAATTCGTCGTAATAAAAACAACAATAAATATAAAAGAACGCTAAGCGTTAGAAACAAAGTAAATATTGAAATAAAATTGAGAGAAAATCCCTCCAATAACCCACAAACTAAAACCAGCCAAATGTTTATATTTTGTCGAAACTCTGGTTAATACCACCGATAAGACCGCAGACGCCTGAACAAATCCAGTCGAAAATTGTTTCCTCACTTAAGGTAGGCTTTCCAACCCTTGCCCCAGCGAATTGGATAACGAAGATGGATGAATCACCGTTATCCCGAGAAAGTATCACGAGGAACATAATGTTTCTCTCGTATATATCTGTTTATTTCTGTGTCTGAGAATTTTTGATGTTAAACGGGTGACAGAAAAGGGTTCCCAAAATTCGAAGATCGCTTTTAATATTTCATTGTCACTGGATCTTTTTTTAGTCTCGCTAATGGTTTCCGTGCAGACCTGTCTTAGTATCTCCATTGCGGCATCAATATAGTCAAATTTGGATTATGCAGGCTTCTTTTTTTTTGAAGATTCTCCAACAAACAATTCGACAGATTTTGATCAAAATTTTCCTCTGATTCCCATTACAACAAACCAAGTGACAAAGACGTTATTACATCTGGGTTAATTCCATGCAAAGTTGTATTGATATCTCCATTGCAGCATCAATATAGCCAAATTTGAATCATGCAGGCTTCTTTATTTTTTTAAGATTCTCCGACACTTGTTAGATTTGACAGGATATGACCAATTTTTTCTTGATTCTAACATTACAACAAACCAACTGACAAAGACGTTATTATATCTGGGTTAGTTTAATGAAAAACCTTAGGATAAAATACAAGAATACAAGCGTTCTTCATTGCATACTCTTCTTGTATTTCCACTGTAATCCAATTAAGTCTATACACGCCGTCGATATCATAAATTTAACGATGTTTTCCAGATACTTTTGCAACGTAGAGGAATTAAATCTTCGAAACTTTTGGCCGAAATAACGTATTAGCTTACGGAGTCACGTTCGCTATGGAACAAAGACACAAAAATCTAAACAGGAATGACTTAACAAACACTAACTACTGTGCTTAAGCCAGTAAAGAAGTCTTGCCAGGTTCTCAGTGCCAAACCAACGGCTAAAGTTTATTCGCAAATTGACTACACGTATTCGCTTAAGGTGCAGTTTCTTTCATCCGGCTCAGCTTTTAACACATAGTACGAAACACAGGCGATAGCGATTCCATTCAATAGAATCAAATAACATGTAATTATAAAATAATTTATTTAATTAGTTAGCGCCCAAGGCTACGTTTACGTTTGCAAGATTGTTTTATGCAACATTTTATCAAATAGTTTGGGTTGGCAGAATAATAGACGAACAGACAGAGTTACTTTGGCATCAATAACATCAATATAGATAAAATAAGGGAAGTAGATGTTGCTTAATATAAAAACGGTTCTTCATTCTGTAATAAAATGATTAACAATTTACGTCAAGTTTAAAAATCATTGTTATAATAATAGTTAGGTAGGTTGGAGAACAGAGCACATTATGGTGGCTACCAATTCCTATAAACATTAGCGCTGTAAGAAATATTGACCATTCTTTAAATCACACGAATTCCCCATCAACCTTGAGAGTTAGGATGTTAGGTCCTCTGTGTCTGCAGTTATTGAAGTATATGCTATGATTTTTTGTCTCACATACGCTTAAGCGTATTAACTGCATCCACGCATTAAGTTGTATTAAGAAATGCGAAAACTAAGCAGAATGGCATTCTAAAGACCTCTGCTACGAAACTTTGTTTAGTATGAGTTTGTTCACAGTTTGGCGATTTTAAAACACCCCTTTGTCGGCGCCTGATAGGATTAGTCGTTTATCTTGTTTGTTTATTTGTGCAAAATATAACTTTCATCGTATTATTTTACCCTACTTATTCTTTATCACTTAGTAAAAGATAAAGTATACTGACTTAGATACAGTAAACTATTTTCTAACAGTAATGCGCATATGTGTATTACAGTTTCAATGATTAAGACTAAATTAATTAAACAAATATTATTATTCATGAAAAAAGGACTTTTTAGAAAAAATCGCCTGGATTTAGGCTCGGGCGCCATCTCAGAACACTTATTATTGTAAAGAACACCATTATAAATCTGTTTATTTGAAAAGATCAACTATGCGAATTCCTTGCCGTTTCTCTTAACTAGAGGCTGCTTTCCAAAACGGTGGTAGTATTTAATTATCGACAATTCAAAAACGCTTAATGGTGAAGTTTACTTGAATCAATTTGATTTGAATAGAGGGCTAGTTTTGCAAAAAGACTATAGATATAACATCTTGATGACATAAAAATACATATGGAAGAGTTTCATTTGGCACGTGCACGCTTGACGACATTTTGACCGCAGCATGAGATGAATTATAAACACTTTTTGATAACACAACAATCGGATGAAACCATCATAAGTAGAGACATATTATGTTATGATCTTATCAGTCTAAATGTAGCAACAGTTATAAACAATTTTTACAATTGTTCTATTGTTTATTAAAAGCGTACTGTACTACTATTACGTACTAATAATATAATTATGATGGCTTTCTGGGTATTTTTTATAGAATTGTTAGATGGAGTAAATAGGCAACCTGAGAGTCAGTGGTCACCACTGTGTATGGACATCGCCATCGACAAAATTTAACTATTACCATCGTGCCACCATCCTTGAGAACTCATGTGCTATGTAATTTCTGACTGTAAGTTCATTTCTGACCCCGGCTCAATCATCTTTCAAAACGTAAAAAAAATCCTATGTACTGGTGTCTGTCTTATTATGTGTAGTGTGTTTCTTATTATAGGAACAATCTGTAGCTTGTATAATAAGAGAATATAACTTTCTTATACCCGTTATAAAAATATATATGGTTTAGTATAAATAAAATATCATAGTTGAAATCACTTTAAGGTGTTTTAGAAAAAGTTGACACAATTAACACGGTTCGTAAGATACAAGTGATGCATAAATGTCTTAAAATAACACAAATAAACTTCAGAAATAACAAAAGATTAATTATACGTACTTTGTGTATAAAACATGTTATATACGTAACACAAGTAGAACTCAAAACGCCCCCTCACGCGCTCGACATAAATTTGTTACAACTGATTAGGAAGTTTTCGCGGACTTGTCATCGCAACTCTTCCACCTTGGCGGGCGAAATTTTTTCATTGTTAACGTAACATCTTCCAGTTGGAGATCAGAGTTCATGAGCGGTCGCGGCGCTCCCCCAGTACGTGCCCCGAATATTGTACGCCGTAATATTCATCGTTTTAAACCGAAACGCAAGTGTAACAGAGATAACGCTACATGACAGAATGAGATAGTTGATTTCAGCAAGATTTCGTGACCTCTCAGCGGCTTCAGTCCGCAGAAATATGGACGGTAATAACATAAATCCCTTTGGCATATAAAACACTAAACGCTCTCAAAATTGTCCCAGTACTCACTGGATGTTTTTTGTTTAAATTATTTCCGTATTGGGATCACTGTATTAAAACGGAATAATTTACTTAAATATAAATCAATCACCAGTTTCTACCATCAGTGGGTTAAAGCTTTTAGTAAAGGTTGGACCAATAGTAAAGTTTCGGTAAATTTGCGGCGCAAAACTGTAATAACCAATTAGTTATGGTCGACTGGATAAACACATAATTAACTTATACGTGCTTAAAATTCGCGTCGTACGTTATTTTGGTTGATGGAAAATATTGAAAATATTATGTAAATAAAACTAAATGATCACTAAATATAGATCCACTTTTTAATACAGAATTTTACAAACTCATTTATACAGATTTGAAAACTTTGTTTTATGATTTTCTGTAAGAAATCGGTATGGTTGTTTAAATGTAGTCAATTGCAATTAAGATTGAAAAATTATATTATTTACCTATTTCATAACGGTAAAAATGTTTAAAAGTTTTTCAATTAAATATGTCTTTATATATTGATAGTAGACGTACACATTTGGACCATTTGATAGTAAGTTGTATACAGTACCCATTGGCGCTGTAAGAAATATTAATGATTCCTTCAAATGCGTCATCAACCTTATGAACTAAGATGGTATATCTCTCCTGCCTGTCGCATTGTTAGAATATTTAATGTCATACCTACCACGTACTCTGAGTAACATATTTCCTCACCTTTTATATGACTATAGGTGATTTTATATTGTAACTACGACTTCTTGTTTTCAGCTACTTCTAGTATTATCTTCTTGATGACGTCATAATTGGCATATTCCATGATGGTAAAAAATATAAGAAATTCGTTCCAATTTGAAACGAAAATAATCTGTCAAAAACCTAAATCAAAATAGGTCATTACAAGCACCTTTGAATCGTCATTGAACAACTAAATTAAGTGAAGTTACCATCGGTTCGGAAAGTAGATTCTACCGTTAAGAACCGGCAAGAAACTCAGTACACTTATATCAATGATATTATCGCCATTCGTTTTAGCGTCACCTAAAAACGTCAATATAATTTCAATGACGGGAATAGCAGCCTGTTTTCTTACTATCATTCTTTATGCGCAGCCGATATTACTTATTCCGGTTTTATATTAAATTTACATACGATTACTCAGCACTTATTTACTGGCGACCATGGATTTGTGAACGTTTACGCGATCGATCATAAACTTTGTGACGGGGAGCTGCATAAAATAAAACACTGATTGACTGTGATGGAGGATCAGTAATTGATTCTTTATATCATAGCGCTTTGGGTTATTGTTTCTGTATCGTATTTACAACTACTAAATAAGTTATTGTTATTGCTTTGTTAATTCCTTCACTTTGATTGTGGATGTGTTAATGTTCAGCATTCGATACTATTGTAAGTGTAATTTCTTGAACGTCTACGAGTGAGGTGAGCCGCAATGGCCCAGTGGTTAGAACGCGGCATCTTAACCGATGATTGCGGGTTCAAACCCAGGCAAGCACTACTAAACATTCATGTGCTTAATTTGTGTTTAGAATTTAAGGAAAATGAGGAAACCTGCATGTGACTAATTTCATCAAAATTGTGCCACATGTGTATTCCACCAACGAGCATTGGAACAGCGTAGTGGAAAGTGTTCCAAAACTTCTCCTCTAATGAAAAGGCCTTAGCCCAGCAGTGGGAAATTTACAGGCTGTTTTTGTTGTTGTTGAAGTGAATAGTATAGAACCTAAAAGGCCATAAATTTATTAGAATGTATTATGTAATAATGAGCTACTGATAGTAAGATTATTATTCTACATTTGAGATTCAATACCTTCTTTTTAGTACTATCGAGTTTGGATTTCAGATACGTTAATAACAAAGTATAATTTATACAATTCTATAGAAGTCAAGTTAAGTGATAATGTCACAGATAAAAAAGTTCAAATGCTTTAATTTACTCGTTTTACCGCTCGCAGAACTTCAATGGAAAGACTACAAAAATTCCAATCGTAAACCAAAGCAAAATTTTCATTACACTCGTGAAAGTAGCATAATGATCGGACCGCCATTAGGGACTATTATCTGAAACTGTAAAAGCATAATCTTACACCTTGAATGCATAAAGAACTATAAATGTCAGATATCATCTAATTGAAGTTGAAGTAATGGGCGCGAGGCGGCGTTAGGACATTAAAATGCCTAAGGTAACGATCAAAAAGGTTCTTTCAAGTGTAAAATATTTAAATTTACTTCGCAACAAATTGAGGAAAGCTAAAATGAGAAGGTCACGAATAGACCGCGTTCAGTTTAATTAAAATTTATCGAATGCTTGGCTAGATGGTCTTGATTCATTATCACACTTGGTCAGATTGTAGAAGTGCAGTTGAAATAAGATGACATTGTTACTGGGAACTGGGTTTCATCAGGTTTGGCCCACGAATGTTGGCATAACAACGCTACACTCTTAGATGGAAACTGTAAGTTTAATTAAGTATAGAAGTTTTATTACAATAATGAATAAAGCTTGTGTAACACTGAAAAGCCTAATAGTTATTGTGAAATAATTACTATAACTATTAATTGAATTGGTGAAAAAGAACGCTTAGTTTCTTGTCGATTATTTTCGTAAAATTTACCTACATAGGCAATCCTGTAAAATGAAAATTCGTAAGTGCTTCTAAGAGGCCACTTGAAAAAAAGTATTTTTTGATTGGTATCGGAAATAAATAATACAATTTTTAAGCATTATGACAGTTTATTATGATTGTTTTATCGAATAAAATCGGTCACTCCGGCATAATTCGAATCGTTCGAAAACGCCAAGATGTCTTAGGAATTTCATATCCCAAACAAATTTCTACTATAATGAATTCCATTGGGACTGACAGGAGCCCGGCGGCGGGCCATTGAGCGACTACTTGAATAAAAATATTTTAAATTCCTATCGCATAATATCCACGCCCGGTCTTTTGGAAAAGAGGTCCATGAATATTGTTTTTATAAACATTAATTTTGGATTAACCAACTCTATCATCACAATATGATGCTACACTTTGGTTATGATTTTTGTTTCTGTTAAATCCCAGATTGTGACCTCATTAAGCCTTATCAGTTCTTACTAATAACTAGAAAATCAAAGTATGTTCATTATTACTAGAAGCGACGATAAAATTTTTAGAGAAATGGCAAATTTATGTGATATTAAAAATGATTTTACGATACTTGATATCGGTACAAATAATACTGTATTCAATATATTTTTCTACGATTAAAAAAAAGGTCTCGCTCTTTTACAGACTGGATATAAAATGCAGGTCAGGAACAATGTTTCACCGGCTCATGTCAGACGTGAATGTATTTCACCGGACCCGCCATTTTGCGGTGACCTCTCACATCCCTTTTCATCCCTTCGGATTTTATGAAAAATTTGAGAATGATGCGAGTCTGCGGGTTCTTCGACGGTTGGATTATTTCTGACGCGTTTCCCCCGTGCCGAATATGTTACAGTGAGTGACGTTGTAACGAAACATACTATTCTCTGGACGTCAGTTTTATTTAACGACTTCCAAATTTAATCTTTAATAATATAAAATTACTTTTGGTAAACGTGAAATTTATTAAAAGTCCATTAATTATCAACGTTAATTTCAATGGATTAATTTAAGTTATAACATTAACAAGTCAAATAATAATTTAATTAGCAAATTGCTTTTAATACTTTGTCGTAACAGAATTAGTCTTAATTAGTAAATAAATTCTCCAATCACCTGATCGGATAAAACATTCATTCAGACGGAGTACACTTAGTTTAATTAAAGCAACATACTGGATGACGATAAGTTTATTTGCATAGCCGTGTCTCCAAGCGGGAAGCAAACAAATGCTTTTCTATGTTTGCTTAAATGTTTACTTTCGTTTGCCACTACGCAAATGTGCAAGACTCCGCTTTGACTCCGGAACACTCCCTATTCCATTACGAATGCTGTTATGTAGGTTTTTTTTTTCGTTAAATGCGTACTGAATCTGCTGGTGGATTTTATAAAGATTCTTGTTTATTTAGTAAAGTAATCTTGAGAGATATTGAATTTTATATTGGAATAGAATAAATAATTTCCTATAATTTATTTCATTCGATGGCAAAGGGAATCATACTGGCGATCCAATAGTGCTTCTAAGAACCTACTTTAATAAAGTATAATTTGAATCTGATATCATATCTTTAATGATAGTTGATAGCAAAGATTTTTCTTGTCAAACAGTCAAAATAAAATTGATTATAATATGCCTCAGTGCTATATATGAATCATAAAATGAGCTATTACATCTGATTTACATTTAAGTTACCTTATAGTATAACAAATCTGTTGCAAATTCCAATTAATGTAAAATCAAAATATACTTTAATCAAATAGGCTTTTACAAGCACCGTTGAATCCTCCATCCATGTATATGTATATATATTTAGGTATTGTGTTTTTCTTAAACTCATGTCAAATAGAAATTCTATTTGTTCTTATTTTCGAGGGCACGTACAAACAGCCAAACAAGATTTATGCTCTCGCGCCGAGGATTAAAATATTAAAATCGCTGAGGTGTTTTCGTAACAATTTTTATTTACGGCTCGAACAATTGCGCGACTTTTCTGGTTTTTTTTTTAAGCTTCGGTCAAATGATTTGTTACTCCACGAAATATATTCTGAGGCAATTTGCTGCGAATTATTTAAGAGATGAGGGATTTGTGTCCGTCGCTTTACTTTTGAAATTAATGCTTCGCTTACAATTCTTGTTTAACAATTTTGACGGATGTTTTCTTAGAGTTTATGTCAGTGATTGATTTAAAATAATGGAGCTTATTATAATTATTTTTTAATAAGTTAGAGCTGAGATGGCCCAGTGGTTAGCACGCGTGCATCCTAACCGATGATTGCGGGTTCAAACCGGCTGTTACTTTACTTATAGGTACAAAGATTTTTATGTTTACTTTAAAGTGTAGTATTAGTATATATTTGCTTTGTTTGTCTAGTAAGCTTACAGGTAAGAGCTATTTGATCAGCCTGATTTGAAGATTTTAATTGGTTTAAATTCTGGAATCAGACCCAGGTGGATTTTTTTCCGTCACGTAAATTATCATTTTTTCCCTATTTATTCATTAATAAATATTACGGAATTTCACAATATTATACATCATATACATATGTATCGAAATAATAGCTTTAATTATGTTTTATATCATTATTTTCTTTAATAACTTTAAAGAAAACAAATATAATAATCTTAAATTGTAGGAATAATTGTCAATTACAAACTAATTTTCACTCAACAAAAGGGCAAATTATAATGTTAAATGGGTTGTCGACGGTGCAAACAAAATTTCGCTTGATTATGTAATCCGGTATAATCAACGCATCGCGTCGGCTCGCTACTGGGGCGATCACGCGACGATATATTGTGATGACATCACGGCGTTTTGATGAAATTTACAATACAATTATAATTTTTAATTATAAGGTATCACGTGATACCTGGATACTTTTTTTTTGAATGTATATAAACAGATTTGACCAAAAGACAGCAGCTATGAACTCTCAGAATCATCTGAGAGTTTATAGCTTACGTTTAACTGAACTGAACGGACTCATCTGCTTATACAAACAACAATAACAACAACAACAACAGCCTGTTAATTCCCACTGCTGGGCTAAAGGCCCCCTCTCCCTTTAAGGAGAAGGTTTGGAACATATTCCACGACGGTGTTCCAATGCGGGTTGGTGGAATACACATGTGGCAGAATTTCTATGAAATTTGACACATGCAGGTTTCCTCACGATGTTTTCCTTCATCGCTGAGCATGAGATGAATTATATAGACAAATTAAGCACATGAATCAGCGGTGCTTGTCTGGGTTTGAACCCGCAATCATCGGTTAAGATGCACGCGTTCGAACCACTGAGCCATCTGCTTATAATGAGACAATATTAAATTTAAACTCAGTACATGTATACAAGCTAACCCCGTGACTAACGAGACTTTATATATCATGGACTAATTAAAAAATATCTGTGTTATACATTTTTACACATAATAAAAAAATATGACCATTTATTAATTGTTACCAGTTAACAAGACAGTGTCACAAAGGCGTGGGACTAAAATTTTAAGTGAGGTTCAGTAAAAGGGTAATTAGTCTAGCTGGTGTTACATTCGTGACATTCTCGAGCCTTATTTAGCGCTTCAAGATCGCACCAAAACGTGTCACTGAATACACGCCCAAATTTGATAGTATGAAATTATTTGTCAACTGTATTTTGATTTGAATTAACATTTTTTTTATGGTATAATTTGGCGGACGAGCATACAACAATGACGCTGTAAGAAATATTAACTATTCCTTACATCGTCAATGTGCCACCAACCTTGGTAACTAAGATGTTACGTACCTTGTGCCTGTAGTTACACTGGTTCACTCACCCTTCAAAACCAGAACACAACAATACTGTACTGTTATTCGGCGGAAGAATAACTAATGAGTAGGTGGTACCTACGCAGACGGGTTAGCCCTACCACCAAATAATTTTTTTTTAATTAATTCATCCTTATCATTACATAGTATAACAAAGCCGCTTACTGCTGTCTATCTCTATGTATGCTTAGATCTATAAAATTGCGCAAAGGACTTGGATGTCGTTTTTGTAATAGATAGAATGAGTTGAGAGGAAAGTTTTTGTATATAATACATTGACAATATAGTAAAGAAACACTGATAATTTTAAAAGTATCTAATGTGATATCGTAAATAAACAATTTCTGTAGTATATTTAGTATCAATATTACACTCGTGCGAAGCTGGGCCGGGTGGCTAGTGAACTACATAGAACAACGTGATTGGGACTGGCTGCGTATTGAAGAGACTTAAAAAATATATAATTTAAAAAAGTACATTATTCGAATGTCATTTCTTATTCCTATTTTAAGCTTTCTTCCAACCGACCCCCTTTCTTACATTAGGCTTCACTTACATCGAGAAGGGTAAAAAGGTCTATAACGGACTGATTTTTGAACCATTTTTCATTCTAAGCTCTAAACTCATACGAGGGAAACATTGAAAGTCAATTTGAAATCTCCATTATTCAATGGAGTTAATTTATGTCAGTATCAGTATTATATATGTTATAGCTATGACTACATAATACCTTGACACAAAAATCATTGTGCCAACTTTAGCACTTTCGAATATTGGTCCAAATTTGTGTTATTACACCATCGAAGGATGCATTAATGGATTTTTTTTGACATTTTTCTAGTTTGGTAAACCGTGTTCTGAAATACTTATGATTTTCTACTTAATAATTTAATTTATATGCTCCTACCGTGTGCCTTGTTTCGTTATCTTGTATATAATTTAGAAAATTTTATTTTCATATTTTATCACTCAACGAGTATCTTATAACAACTAAAACACTGGTTTCTAGTAAATTTACAATCGGGGTTAAAAAAAGTTCGTCAACTTAAGATCTATTTTCGTGTTTAGTATGACAGATAATCTGCTTTACCGATGGAGAATGAGATATTGCGTAGCAATGATTTAATGTTTGGAATAAATTTGAAAACTGACGAAGGTTTTCTTACTCTGACTTTACATTGCAACTAATTTTATATAACGTAATTTTATACTTAAATTGTTTGGAATCATTCGTGACTATGGTTTTCACTTTCGAAATGACTTCCTCGCAGCTACAAGTCCATTCGTTCCAAATAGTGATGATCTCTCAGCTATGTCACTTTATAGTTTCGACAGAGTCAGATAAAGAGCTATGTTGAATATTGTCTTTTGTTCGTGTAGTATGTAGATTGTACAACTATTCTTGTGACACATCCACCACCTGAGGGAAGCTGTATTGGAGATCAAACAATCCACCATCTCGAAAGTCACAGCATTTCGTCGCTTATATGATTAACAAGATTCAGACAGCGTAGCTGATTCGGAAGAATTTATTTCGACATAAAAGGCCCCGTGCGAAGACGGAACGTGTGTTAAATAAACTTTTAAAATTATTCATACTTAAATATCTAATAAGATCAACAAAAAATTCAGCTCCTCTTATATTTACCAATCCCATATGCGGTGGTCCGCTACGCTTTCTGTGTATAATTATTTTTTAAAGCAAAATGAACTTTATTCTTCGCGGCCTAAAGTCTAACTTTCATCTTGAAGTTCGCGAGTCGTCTGTTGTTTTGAATTAATTTCAACTTTGACACGAAATAAATCACGTGGCCCGCATCTTGATTAGTTAGTGGTTACGATTATAAATCGGCTTCTGTTTTTCCTACCTTTGATTTATATTCAATTTAGTGTCACCTTGTTGTTTATTAAATAATAATTTAAATTTGTCACAGCATAAATAATATCATGTTTTGGTTGTGCTTAGGATTTTGTATCAGAATTTCTACGAAAGTCTAGTTCGGATTATTCAAATAGAAATAATAAAACGATATGCTTTTCGTCACGTACTGTTTCAGACTTCATTATATTTAGTTAGTTATTGAAATTACTTTCGTACACATTGATATAAATGTGTATACATTGATATAAGAAAGTTTAGTGAAGTCTTTTAACGAATTTCTTTTTTTAAGCGTTTGTTGTTACTCGTCCATATGTATTGGTTATAGAGAACCCAGTAGTAGTCTGTAGGTGAGGCATCTTTTGGAAAGCAAGCCTTTGTTCCTCTTATCAATAAGTGGTTTCATCGAATTTCAAGATTATTCAGAATATGAGAGCGTTTTAATAGTAAGTCTTCGTTTGTATGTGTATTTTTAAATACTTACGTTTTTAAGTTGATTGTTGACATTGAATCAGAATAATTATTAATTGATTATGATAATAATAACCAAATAAAATTGGGAATCATTTATAATTAGAATATTATAAATCCAGCTGGCTTTATACATAGTCCATCTCGTCATCAGTTAAATCGGTTTGAATGAGTAGGTACCAATTATCTCATCTTCTTCCTAGTCGTTTCCTCGTTACTGAGGGTCATGACCAGCATGGGTGTGGCTCTCCTGTACACTTCGCACTTTCCTCCAGTCATTCCTATTATGTATTCGTTCTCAAGCCTGGGATGGATCCTGTAGACGCATTTACTGTGTCTATCCACCGGGACATACTATCACATAGTATAACACCAAACAGCAATATTTAGAATTATTGCGTTTCGGTTTGAATGAGAAAGTAGATGAGCCAGTGCAACAAAAACAAAAAGGAAACTTAAAACTCAATTCTCTAACAGGTTTGGGTTATAATGAAACAAAACAATTTCAATGATAATATTACAAACTCACAAATAGTTTCTTCGAATTTGACTGTAACAATCACAGTGATACTTTAGTATTCATAAACTAGAAGTAAAAACAAGTTATCGTCCAACTATCCGTTTCTAATGAAACTGACCGGTCAATTAATTCAAACTTTAACGCAGTTTGATGTGAATTTTAATTACACGACCTGCAATGAGAGATGCTTCTATATCGCTCATTTGAAACTAATCCTAATGACGGCTATCCGGAACCACAAATTGCTATTTTGAAATTTGTTAAATAGTTCTAGTTGAAACCGAGACAATTTCGTTTTGGGTTTTTAATTAATGTAATTCAGACGTTTTGGATATTCTATAATAATATAATTATCGAATTGTATACTTTAAATATTCGCTTGATACTATTTCAATTAAGGATTCCAACAAATATAATATAATGTGTTTTTTTTTCAATGCTTTTTACCCGAGAATTTAACAATGAAATATTAATCTTTGAGTTAACTAATATATAATATGATATATTAGATTTTATTTTTATCAACAGTAAATAATACAACATTTACAACAATTGGTTTGAATACCTATTTCTACCATAGATTATAAAATATAAGGCAGATACAAGCAAATTAATGAGAAGACTCGTCGCTACAAACTACCAAGAATTTAAATTCACTTTTAATTTTCTATTCATTTTAGTTGCTCCACTATAAAATTTTACGCATCTGACTTTTGTTTCATAATCGATATGTACTTATTGTTATTATTCAGAGTGGAATAAATTTTTTATAATTTGACATCCTTTAAATAATTATTTCACGAATCGATATATCAAACGAACTCTGATCGAGCCATCGAATGTCTTTTTCAATAAATCGTGAAATTTAAATATATATATGTATGTACACAATAATGAAATATTTCTTGGCTTTTGTATTCTACAATTTTAATTAAACTTCAATTCAAATGTATTCTATGATAAACTGTTTATAAGAAACACAATTCTCAGATAATTGCTATTGAAATGTTAACTAAAATCTTAATCGAATCTCATGAAAATTTGATAATTCGATTAAAATAATTAGTTTTGGACTTTTATTTAATTAATTAGTTATTTTATTTCTAAGGTATTTCTACTATATAACTGAAAATAACTAATCGATACATATTCGGAAAATTATAAGCTGAATCGATTCTCCGTTCTCCTTGAAGTTTCAAATAATATCAATCTTAATATAAGATTATTATTTAATTCAATCAAGCCTTCAATCCGTCAATACTATTTTCATCAGTGTTGGTGAGTGTAGAGTCTTCAAAACCTCGTTGTATAATAATTCGAATTTCTCCTACGTTTACTTAACAATTTTTAATCTACATAATTGCGTTAGTTATATACTCTATCTCTTACCACTTGTCAAAAAATTTTGTTGTTTATAAATATACTGGCGACTATACTAGCCGCCCCGGCTTCGCACGGATGCAATGCTGATGCTAAATATACAACAGAATTTGTTTATTTACGATATCACATTACAATTTTTTAAATTATTAGTGTTTCTTTACTATACTTTCCATGTACTCATATTATATACAAAAACCTTCCTCTCGAATCACTCTATCCATTAAAAAACATCAAAATCAGTAGCATAATTTGAAAGATCCAAGCATACATAAGGACAGACCTGCTGTCTGTCTGCGACTTTGTTTTATAAGTAATAATTTCAGATTTCAGTTACAGTTCGGTCCAGAAATGTCAACAAAAGAAAATAGTGATTTTCCTTGAATGTGACAAAATAACTAAATATTAATAATAAATGAATCTAAAAGGTGCTATATTTGTATTCCTAAAGTATTACTATCTACTAGTATTGCGTATGAATTTAGCACCGACGAGAGAACACAATAAATACATATTTCATGAAATGCCATTGAATAACAATCGTGTACGCCGGACGCGAATACTGACACATATTAAAATGGACTCTTGCCTTTAAGTGTATTGGATTTTTACGCGGACTTTTGCGTGTTTTTTTTTTGCCTTTTTTCGCGCAAATTCTACATTCATGTAAACTAGAATGTAGTAAGTTCAATTGTAAATATTTATTTTGTTCTCAGTTCAAAACATACTAACGATATGTGTTCGTATGTGTTTTTTTATTACTTTATTAACACGATAGGTGATAATGTGACTATTGTGAAAGACATAAGAGACTTTTAAAGACAATCCAGCTCTACCATTTATAAATATATGTATATAAATAAATGAGAAAAAAAAAGTTAAAAATAAAATTGTACTTTATTGACATATTTAGGAACTAAAACGGTTAAAAGAAGTTTCTTATCGTCTCTTCTCGATAGAACATACTTTCCGAACAGGTGGTAGTTACATTATTTCTATACTTTAAAAAAACTACTTTTATGAGCTTATAAAAATAATGTATTTTGTAGTGAAGGACACTTATAGTCAAAAATAGTTCATATCAGACAGAATTGTTAGTCTTAAAAATCCCCCAAATAGTTTTTTCATGAATTTTATATACTGCGCCAGTCCCGAATAAATAGAAAAAGGTAAAGGGAACGATGACGGTGATAAATGAATGGGGTGAGCGTCCACCAATCAAATGTCTTATCAATTATTTTGAAATAAACATGAGATATATAAATGAATACAAAGAATTATATTACTTATAAGTATAGTGTACATAATATACACATCAAAGAAAAATGTTTCTAGTTAACATAGACTTTAGGCACAAAATAGTTTATCATCAAAAAATTCAGAACATTATATACTGGTTTCATGTAATGAATTCACTCTCGAGAAACACTTACTTACTATGAAACACGCAGTTGCAAGCAAATGCTTAGATATTTACGTGCAGGTTACAATGAATTCCGCCACTTCTCAATTCGTTTGGCATTAGTCTGTACCTGCCATTGTCCTGGCACAATGCCGCTGCATTTCCCTCTCTAGATTTAAATAGGCTGCTTTCGATGGCACTGCTAATGCGATCAGGCTTTGAGCTCGCCCTACACGAATGGCTCATATAAAGTCACTTGAATCAGTTGCTAATCGTATGGGATTATAAGAGAATGGGCAGAGCTATATTGAAAACCAATATTGTATGAATGTGCCGTGTTAAATTGTTTAAAGTGCGACGTAAAATTATGACATTATGGAAATTGTATTTCAAATTATTTTACTCTGCTATTCAGAACCAATAAGTCGTAAGTGTTAACTAACGAAATACAGAATGCTAGAATTGATGTAAAGTCTTGGATGTAATATATAGACAATATATTTCATATTTATCCATTATTATTTCTGGCTTTTGTTTTTTAAGTCGAATATCAGTTTATCTAGGCTTGTAACAACAACAGCAGCCTGAAAATTTCCCCATGATGGGCTTAGGCCTCCTATCCCCTTGAGGAACATGTTCCAAAACGCTGTTCCAATGCGGGTTAGTGGAATTCACATGAGGCAGAATTTCTATTAAATTAGACACATGCAGGTTTCCTCACGAGGTTTTTCTTCACCGCCGAGCACGAGCTAAACAAAAATTAAGCACATGATTATTCAGCGGTGCTTGCCTGGGTTTGGACCCGCAATCATCGATTAAGATGCACGCCATTGGGCCATCTCTGCTCTTAACTTTTCTTATGTGCTTGAAACACTGAATTTCATATATACTTTATATATTTCTGTACAACACGATCCAATTGTAAATATCAATCATAGTAAAGTGCATGGTGGAGGTGGATTTTGATCGTATTCAAAGTCGACCTTAAATAGATAATTTTTGTACGTAGAAAAAACTATAATTTTATGCGTATGCATAGATGTTAAAATTACGCAAAGAATTTCGATGCATTTTTTATTAAATAGAGTGATTGATGAGTAAGGATTATATGAATAACTAATACATAATACAATAGAGAAACTCATAGTTTTAGAGGTTCCGTATTAAGTAATAAAGGCATTTATTTGCGCTCACACTACGAGATAGATCAAAATAATGTTATACATTATTGTACATCTTAAAAAGGCCAACAAAAAAGTCCACGATTGTATCTTTCCGTTGTCTTAATCCACCATTAACCCTTATCTAATCAAGTACCTTAAAAACATTGTATATTTGATATAAATAAATCTAAAGCGTGTATTTCGTGTATTAATATCGCAAGATACCTAGCTTATACCAATACATAGAATTGAGGTACACTTAGACGCACGAAATTGCCAATAAGCCACCAATTACACCGAAGAGTATACGCCACAATGAGCGGGGAGTTGTGTTGCGCTTGAAACGGCTTTCATCGAATGCATCCCGCGGAACAACGCGCTGAATTATCCACGCCTCCATTAGTCTGAGTTACTAAACCAGTTACAAAACCAATTTAATATAAAGATTTATAATTGTGTTTATTTAATGCTTCTCATAAACTCTTGGAACTATTAAAAGTTTGTGTGTAACAATCATTATATTGATATAACACAAAGTTAACGCTGTCTGTAACTAAGTATGGTTAAATCATGTAGAAGATTTTGATGCGTTTTTTTATTAGATGGAGTGATTTGAAAGGAAGGTTTTTGTATGTAATACATGGACAATATAGTATATAAATACGAAAAAATCTGTAGTATCTTTATATAGTATTGCAACTGTGCGAAGGCGGGGCGGATTGCTTGTAATCATAATAGTTTTTAAGCTAGAAGAATGCGTCATAGCTAGCGTAATAATTGTCTTTATATGATAACAATATCTACAATATTTTCCTCTAGAATATAATTAAAATTTAGTAAAGAATAATTATAATACTATCATAATGATAAAGAGTTTCGTCATAATTTAACAAGACACGATCATACCCATCAATCATTTAAATACGCGTCTTCCAAACAAATATAAAAAACACAACCAAAAGATAAACGTCATAACTATTTATGACACCTAGTCTTTAGACCAATCTCCAAACTAACATTCAAAGATTACTTTAGAAACTTCGTATTTATAAAATAGAATTGACTTTAAATATTATCCTCCGAATTGCATAACGGTGTAACAGCCGTATCCATTAAGCAAAGAAGACACAATTTGCAGCGGACGGCCGGCACGCCTCAGGTGCCACCAATAGTCTAATTAAAGGAGAAAGAACTCCAATTCTCTTTAAGTGAATTAAAATTGCTTTTCATTGCGTCCTGTGTAACTAGGATTTACGTTTCGCTTCTACACCGCTTTAATTGTTTTCGTTGGAGGCTCCGAATTCGTTTTATGTTTATTTTATTGCGGTGTTTTAGGCAATTTGTCCGGGACGCCACCGCGATTTTTAATTCCATTGTAAACGTCTACGATCTATTTTATTTGACGATTGATAAATTTTTATTTGTTTTGATTTCAATTATTTATATATTTTTATACATAAATTTACTTTGAAAAGGTTCTAAATTGGTTTGAAATGATGTTAACAAAACTAAAATCTATTTCCTCTTATAACATTTTGTTACACATCGTCAAGGAGATCTTTTTTTTTGTTAAGTGGTATTGCACTTTAAATAAATTCACAACACAAATAGTAATCGAAAATATGAAACTAAAATATTTTAGTTCATTGTTTACAGACTCCAAGGAGCCGAGATGGCCCAGTGGTTAGAACGCGTGCATTTTACGCGATCGAACCGAAAATATCATGAGGATACCACCTGTAACCATGTGTATTCCACCGACCTGCATTGGAACAGCGAGGTGGAATACGTTCCGAACCTTTTCCTCAAAGGGAGATATCTTATCCCAGCATTGGAAAGCCTGTTGTTGTTGATGTACAGACTCCGGGCAAAGAATAAATCCATAACGTTTTCGGTCGTACATGCAACACGACTTATAATAATACAAAAATTATCATTGAAAATAGAAGCACGATGATTTTATATAAACAATGATGTTATGAAAAGAGAATACTTTGAATAAATTACCTCGAGGGTGAAAAAACAGTGCATTAATTCAAGATTCCATAATTCGCCTGTTTCATTAAATATTATAACGATGAACATTTTAACGTTAAAATGTTGTGAAAATAAATACGGTTCAGTGGTTTTTTTGCATAAATATAACAGTTACTTAAATACATTGTTGAAGTGCTTTTCGGGTAGAATCAATGGAATCGACTCTATGAAATGTTAGCGTTCTATTTTAATTTTTTGATGATTCTTTTTTTGAATGTTTGTTAAAAACTTTTTACTCAATACCTCTTTAGACTAAAATTAATTTTCATTTTCATTTGTCAAGAGAAGACTATACTGTGAACACGTGTCAATTGAAATACCTACTTATTTATTATATAATAGTACTTCTTTATCTTAGGTACAAAGGCTTAAACGGTTGCAGAAGGTCTTGTATTAGACAAACTTCTAAATAGAAGCAAAAACGAGAATGTGTACGGAGATAATACGTACAGTCGTAAACGTAAAAGTTTATTCACTTTAAAGAAAAAAAAGTTTTTTATTTTTTAAAACGAAATGAAAACACAAACCAACCGATGCAAGAACAAATTCCAAAGCAGAATCAAAGTGCCAAGTCAAATGAGATTCCGATCTAAACGAACGCACTTTATGTACGCAGTTTTAATAAAGGCCTATGAGTGAGCACTGTGACGCTTATCCGTCACATCAAAGAGCACCGCACGCGGGGCTCAGATGTCAATTAACTTCAATCAGTATTGCATCATCGCACCTTGATAGTTAGAACTCGTGAGGCTCATTGCTGGATATTCGATGAAAGAAATACCATTTCGATGTTTGAAATTTTCACCCGCTTTTATATGGATGGAATGTTGATACGAAAATTGGAATTGGAATTTTCGTCAGGAAATGGTTTTTATTTATCTATAACAAATATTTTTTGTGACGTCAGATACCGTGCTTAGATTTACGTTGGCGTGCAAATGAAATTCGAAAAAACCTTCACATAACATGTAAACATACGGATGGGCGAAATGGAAATATGTACCGTCAACGAAATTGACGGCTACATTTTTTTTAAATTTATTGAGTACGCATAGTCAATATAACATATTACGTATTTTTAAATTCAAGTGAGAAAATTAATCGTATGTCTTGATATATGTAAGTATCGTGCTAAGATATTACTGGATGTAACTACATTTCAGGACAGTTAAAATTTTTATTTAATTAAACAAGGAATTATAAACTCCAAAATATCCAATGAAATATAATTCACTTTTAACCAAAACATATTACGTTTCCAAATAACTAGTCGAGAAAATATAATTATGATCATTATATAAATGAAATATAAGGCACTAAAATCACTATTGAATTTCATACACACAACTTATATAAGATAATAAAAATCAAATCGAATCAAATTAAAATACTTTTTATTGTATGTATTAACGCCAATAAATAAACCATTTAGACATGATTAAGAAAGACGCACAAGAGGCGGCCTTATCGCTAAAATAGCGATCTTTTCCAGGCCATTATGAAAAAAGTTCTTTTTCAAAATTTTAAAAATGGACGATTTCGAAAAAAGAACACACAATGACTGCTGACGCAATCGACGGATGGGACTTGATTGAAATTATTTCAAATCCATTATGCAAATTAAACGGCCATGACCAAACCGGAGTCTATCAGCTCTAATGAATACGTTCGTGGTTTAGTTTTGTGAAGTTGTGGTCACAAGTTTTGAAGGCTTTTTCATTTAAATTTTATAGTTACCGCGCTACGTTACATTCGATTAATGTGGATTCGAGTAGGTACTTGTGTTGTATTTTGTACAATCATTTTATTAACGACTATTATTCGTACAAATTATATGTTTATTATATTCTTGAAAGTCTGTAATTGCTTATCAATTCGATACAATAGTAACTAGTAATGAAATGAATAGCATTTTTAATCTTTTGTGGTGTGAAGTCTCGTGGAAGGTTTTGTATAATCTGAAAGCAGACACTTATTTTTTTATGGTATAGGATTCCGGACGAGCATATGGGCCACCTGATGGTAAGTGGTCATCATCACCCATAGACAACGAAGCTGTAAGAAATATTAACTATTCCTTACATCGTCAATTTGCCATCAACCTTGGGAACTAAGACGTTATGTCCCTTGTGCCTGTAGTTACACTGGCTCACTCACCCTTCAAACCGGAACACAATGATACTGAGTACTGTTGTTTAGCGGTAGAATATCTGATGAGTGGGTGGTACCTACCCAGACGGGCTTACACAAAGCCCTACTACCAAGAAATAAAATGCGTATGCAACTAAATTTGGCACTGATATGTTTTAATTTGAAAGAGTAGTAAAGAAGAGCGAGCCTACAAGTAATATTACAAATATATTAGGTTTGACGCCTTAAAAAAATCACAATGATAATTTGATGACGATGATGAGATGATAATTTGTACATTTCACGAAGTCCGTTGGTATATGGGTTTTATGCAGTATATAATAGCTTTTACTATATACAGTAAAAGATAAGCTCCAACTAGTGTGGAAGACGATATGGCTGGAAAGAATGTTACTTGTGAGACAACATCAGACAGAGAAGTATGGATAAAGAAGATATGCTGCACCGACCCCAAATAAAATTGGGATGATGATAAAATCCATCTATTATGAAGTGAGCACAACGTTCGTGCTACGGGTCAAAAATCAGTACGGATTTCAGAGCTCGGCTCGTATTATTTCGATCCATTATTAAAATTAAGCGTGAAAGTGTTGAAAAATTAAATTTCAACCGAGCCTATCATGGCCTCACGCCAAATAATTGGCTTATCGCTTACCGTAATGGAAGCTTTTCGGAATCCCGTTGTCACAGCCAATCACATTCGAAGAAGCGTAATAAGATTTCATCAGTGATAATGGACAGGTCAGGAGCACTCTTTAATCCTCTATCCTCAGATACATTAAGTGTATTTAAATTCTATAAAAATTAAATCCTCTGCCATTCGTATACTATGTATGCATTTTAGGATCTTTTAAACACATAGAATTCTCCCTTTTTTATTTCTCAGTCATATATAATATATGGCTCAGTGGTTAGAACGCGTGCCGACGATTTGATGGAAAACATCGTGAGGAAACCTGCATGTCTCTAATTCCATCGAAATTCAGCCACATATGCATTACACCAACCCGCATGGGAACAGCGTGGTGGAATATGTCAAAACCCTTTCCTTAATGGAATAGGAGGTCTTATCCCAGCAGTGGAAAATTTACAGGCTGTTACTTTACTTTTTTTTTCTATCAATTACTATCTGTTACCCGGTCGTGTTACTAGAAATGGGGGAGCAACGGAATTCAAGAAATTAATAGTGTATAACGTTGTACGGACGATTCCGCATCGATTGATAATAGTCTCATACCGAACGGCTAGTCCATTTCACTTGAGTGACGCTCAAGGAAAAAAAGATCATGATATATATATAGATTATGTGAAAAAATCTAAGGGAAAGATATATAAGGGATTGCACAACACAATCGAATACATACCTTGAAGAAGAATATACTGGCATATTAATAACTTGGTACACGTGTTATTTGTTTTTTTGATAGTAGTAAATTAATACTACATGATGTAAGATATAATTATTACCATTTACAATGTGGGTTTATCAAACAAGGTTGAAAGCCAATAGTTACTTCATTCTTAATAATTAAAATAGAACATGTAATTTTGTTTGTTGTATTTAATGAGGTTCTATATGTATTTTAACGTTGTGTCAAACAATGGGACAAAAAAAATAACGAAATAAAGAATTGGAAGTATTTAATTTGTATAAAAAACGCAGTTCCAAATTTGAAATAATTAATTCCAATTTCGTTCGAAAAAAAGGAAATTGCGTGTAGAAAATAAAAACTGCAACATTTGTCCGTTACTGTTATTTGACTAGATCGATAGAACTCGCTTCATTGACCTGTGCGAGATAATATGAAAGTTGAATGATACTATGCCCGTCCTATCGGAAAATGGGAGTGGATCTTTACTTCTTCAAGTCCCCAGTAACAATGTCGCGTACTGTTACCGACAGAAGTGTTAGTTTTCTTTTGTGATGCCGGTCTGTTTTTCTACTTACGTTTACTTTGAAAATTATAGTTTCAATGGAGGTAGCACTGCTTGAAAACTTCATGTTTTAGATAAAGTTTAAAAGAAATACTTTGAGATGTTGTATCGATATCAAGTAACTTGTTCTTTTCTTTTACGTGTGGATATTTGAATGATTTCTATTCTTTATTTTTTTTTTGTTTTGACAAGAGTTTTCAATTGTCACACCATAGGTAGAATATTAATTATTTTACTATTTGACAATTTCTAGAGTCACGGCTTTGCCTGACGTGATTCCCATGCAAAGACTGACCATATTTTTTGGGAGAAAATACCTTTCTATTCTATGATTAAAATGTCAATACTTTAGTTTTTGAAATTCTAAATAGAAAAATATCCAAACATATAAAAACGTATTCATTTATTTCCGTACATATTAAGTCTACATTTGTCATTTAATTTGACGAAAAAAATTAGCTATTAACTTCGGTTGCATTCAATTCTAACCTTATTAACACCGTTGAAAAATTGTATCGTCACTGGAAAGGAAAGAACGCTTAAGAGCTAAAATGGTGCATTTGGGAAATGAACTCTACTTACTTATCTTTTAACTTCATTTTCGAGAAGTATCCTTTTGGCGCTTTAACTTTTCTTCTTTTCGACTTCGATAAGCATTGATATTTGATGTTAGTTTTAGATTATTAACACGAAAATGTATATAATTTCTTTATTAACAAAAGAATTGAGAACATTAAACGCTTAAATTTATACAAATATGGATTAATAATAGTTACTGTTTAAATCTTGATCGCGTGTAATGGTAGCAACAATTTCACCGTTAAATTACAATTGCGATCATCTGGGTAAAAAAGGGAACCAGCCTTTCTGTCACCAGTGAAGGCAATAAGTGTTGGATTTTTGATAGAGATTTTTGCACAAATTTTTCAAGGGCTAAGTATTTCGACAGCAAAAGGGACAAAAATTTGACAATAAAATGAAAATGTTGATTTTATTGTCAAGTAAATATGATAAAATAATATTTGATTTTTTATAAATTACAAGTTTCTGTTGACGCAAGTACCGTTAAGGGCCTTAGAAGTTGAACGAAGTAAATCGTAACTCAGTAGAATCCCCACAAGCATTCAATCGTCGAAACTATTGGGAGTTTCGGTAGTGCCTAAAGATGTCACGACGATGGACAACTAGGTTACTATGAAATTGTTCCCGAGAGGAAAAAAAATGGACTACTTTTGTTTATAGACACTTTAATCGATATCCAATTTCTTGTGTCGGCTTCACGTACGATTATATATTTCACACGTTGTATATGTTTATACATACGCAGACAAATTGACTATATATGTGTATTTTCTTTGACGGGGCGTTATGACAGCTTATCTGGGTAGGTGATACTTGCCATAGGTGGTAAATAGTAGTAGTAGTAGTAGTAGTAACAGCCTGTAAATTTCCCACTGCTGGGTTAAGGCCTCCTCTTCCATTAAGGAGAGGGTTTGGAACATATTCCACCACGCTGTTCCAATGCGGGTTGGTGGAATACACATGTGGCAGAATTTCTATGAAATTTGTCACATGCAGGTTTCCTCACGATGTTTTCCTTCACCGCAGACTACGAGATGAATTATAAAGACAAATTAAGCACATGAAACACTGGTGCTTGCCTGGGTTTGAACCCGCAATCATCGGTTAAGATGCACGCGTTCTAACCACTGGGCCATCTCGGCTCGCATCGGTAAATAGACTGTTAAATAAATATGAGAAAACATCACACTCATTACTCTGATCCCAATGTAAGTAGCTAAAGCACTTGTGTTATGGAAAATCAGAAGTAACGACGGCACCACAAACATCCAGACCCTATACAACATAGAAAACAATTGATACACACAACTCGACCACGGAGGTCGTCAAATGTTGGAATGTACCCACTTATGACTCACTCATCAAGTTTCCAAAAAGTCTTCGGTTTGAAGGATGAATGAGCCAGTGTACAGGATATATGAAACCTAAATTTCTAATGTTGGTTAGGCATTGGCGATGTAGCCACAATACCATACGAAAGCGGTCTTGTGTCGCCCGCCGTAAAGACGTAGAGAGTAAAGATGGGTTTTTAGTTGGTATTCCGGTATAATAATCACTAGCTGCTCTGAGCACTATAGAGTCCCAAATATATTTTATGTTCCAACGAGATCCAAAAAGCCATTGATAAGGTATGGCTTATGTTTGTTACAGTCCCAATTTGTAAGTCATTGATCACATACATGGTATATCATTTGTCAGTTTGCTTGTCTACTTCAAGACAAATATATCTGTTGTGTTTCTGCTTAAATAAATCACTAGTGTAGTCTAAAGATTATATGTAACATTGACTAGAACAAAAATTTTAACATCTACATGTTCCAATCAGAATGCAATATCGCCGTAACTCAGCTGTCAACGTCTCACGAGTGAAATACGAAGTGAGTTCTTACAGAATAGCACTACAAGTCACAGACAACGTATCACTTACTAGCAATATATTTACGTAACGATAAAATGAATTCTATCGTAGACATTCCTATAAAGGTGAAGGTTCTGAAGATCTATAAATCTTTCGTATGAAAATAAAATCTTTATTCTTTTTTTTATTAAGTTTTTACTATATAACTGTAATAAACTCTCTTTTAAATAGTGTAAAGTAACTTTTTATGTCATGACCACGTCAAAATGATAACATATTATATTAAAGTATTGTATCAATAACTTTGGAATCATACGTATAAGAAATGGCTCAAGAATTATGATAAATATACATTTTAAAGAAACTTCAAAAAAGGAAGAGGTTATATTCGTCTGTATTTTCAGAAATAATTTATTGTCAGGTTTTTTAAAGAGGTACCTACGAATTTGCCCTATAAAATGTTTGAGATCCGATACAAATATTTATGAAAAGCCATCAAACAATTAATATGATATTCTGACGAATAATTATTTGGCAAGTCAACTGATTTTCTTGGAATTGAGATACTTCATATAAGGCTCTGTACCAGCCCGTCTGGGTAGGTACCACCGACTCATCAGTTATATTCTACCGCCAAATAACAGTACTCAGTATTGTTGTGTTCCGGTTTGAAGGGTTAGTGAGCCAGTGTAACTACAGGCACAAGGGACATGACATCTTATTTCCCAAGGTTAGTGGCACATTGACGATGTCAGGAATAGTTAATATTTCTTACAGCTTCATTGTCTATGGGTGATGGTGACCACTTACAATCAGGTGGTCTATATGCTTGTCCGCCAACCTATACCATAAAAAATGTCTCTAGCTTAAAATAGAGTCATAGACAATTTATTATTAGAATTATACACCTCTATTAGGCTCTTTGTGTATATATACTGGTACATGTAAGGTGTTAATTAAATAAATAAATAGTAGTATTAATATATATAAACGTAAGCTGGGAGATAATTAAGTTAAAACATCTAAGTAAATCTTCATTGTATTACTCGACGTTGTAAGATTCTCTCCCAGGATTATGTGTTTTATTTCAAATCTCTTACCGATGTCCTCGCGTAATTGTGGATTACGTAGCGTGTCCTCATTTGTCTTCTACTTAGTGAGATTTTTTTACAGCTGCTTCTATTTCATTTGTTTATTTTTAAAGCGCTGCAGCGCTAAATTTGTTTATTTTTTTTCTTTTAAAATACCTAATTCAATGAGACATTTTTGATGTTAAATAAATTATGCTCGATTTGATTTTTCGTAGTCAATTGATAAAATATTAAAATTATTCAATATTTTTCCTAAGTAAATAAGTTTCCCTGCGCCCAATATTATAATTTATGTCGGTTTTCAATCACAACTTTCGATATTGAAATGACTTTCGACAGAGTTTTTTTAATCTTTACGTTTTTTTTTTTAATTTTCGAATGAAAGTAAACAGGATACGAGGCACAGAAACAATTTATTCTTTTCCCGTCGTTGTTAAAACAATTTATATTATATGTTTTACAACTTGCTCTATATTTAGTTTAAAAAAAAATTAAAAATAGAATTTTTTTTGTTACACGAAACTTTATCAATTTAACAAGAATGTCACATGTCACTTCAATATTTATGTAAATTTATTCTCTATACTAATAGCAATAAGAGTAAAATACGAGTAATATAATTTTACAATTGTAATTTATCACCAAAATTAACTCAAACCAGATGTTTTATAGCTCAGACGCGTTAGTTAATAATTCCCTTTATAGTCTGTTAACTTGGTTACTGGCTTAGCGACCTCTTTGGTTAAGGTTCGCATACTTTTATATATTTTAAACCTTATAACTATTGAAATAGAGTGTACATTTAAAATTCATAGGCCAGGTTACGTTCATTTAAGCTCTCTAAATATTTGTACATACGTTCGCATCCAATGGAGTTACTAAACATTTCGCTATTTGAATCGCTGGTAATATTGCTCTCCTTTATTGAATTAAATTTCAATTTTGTTCAGTATTTATATTTATGTTTGGGGAAATTTGAATTGAAAATGATACTAAATACAATGTGCTTTCGTGCGTGCTCTCAAATCATTTGTTAATTTTAAAACATAATAATATGTTAGTGAAAATTATTGAAATTTATATTATCGAGTTATTGAAATCTGAAGCAGCTTATAAGCCATTATACAATGGTATTTGATTCATAAACCGATATCATAATAATACACTGTTTACATATATTATGTAATAATATTCATTAAATGTAAAGTTAAATAAATAAATTTGTAAGATGATAATTGTGTAGGTATAAATTTAAAAAATCATAAATTGAAATCATAGTCATCATAATGACTTGTGAGTTTAGTGATCCATCATTGTCATCAGCAGCCCATGTTTGTCCACTGCTGGAAATAGGCCTCTCCAAGTGTACGCCACTGTGGTCTTTCTTCGGCTACTCACATCCAGCTCCTACCTGCCGTCTTGCATAAATCGTCACTCTACCCTGTCTAGTGTCTTACATTATGGGTAAAATAAAAATCAAAACCGTATTTTCATTTTACCCATAAATTATAAAAACAAAAGGCATAGAGTGCGTGGAACATACGAGTTCCAGGTAGTGCAAAACGACGCGTCATTTTGTTAATACATCAAAAGAGCTGCCAGTTTAATTATTAATTATTGACGTTCAGTCCATTGTTTTATAATCTGAGATTTTGGTTTTGTTTTAATGAAGGCTGTGTTATTCGGATTAACGTTACAGTCATCTCATTATATAGAGCGCGGGATGTCGTATGTTGGAACGAATATACTAAACATTTGAACAATTATTTTTGCAGTCTATAGATTGTCTATTATGATATTTATTGTCACCCACGGCTTCGCCAGCGTTTTGGGATTTGGCTGTCAGGTATTAGTTACAAAAGAGCCGATGTCCTTTTCTAGACTTCAAGTTGGCTTCTTACCTAATATCATTAAATTAGGTTTAGCGGTTTGACAACCAAAGTGTAATCAACAGATAGATAAACTTGGATTAGTATTTATAATATAAGTAGAATACATATACTTATCATAATACTTATATACTTATCTATATACTTAACTACTTACCTACTTACATACATACATATATACATATATACTTATCTACTTACATAATACTTATCATCGCCAATGCGTCACCAACTTTGAGAACTTAAATGTTATGTCCCTTATTCCTGTAGTTGCACTGGCTCACTATCATACGGTATTATCCAAAGCCTCCAAGTAGTGTTTAACATTTCATATTGGGCCAATATCTGTGGTCAGTGGTAAAAGTTTACATACCAACAAGTTGCTGAAAAAAAAAGCCTTCAAACCTCTTTGAGATCGTAATAATCATATCACATCGGTAGTAACGAAATGATCTATTGTAAATTTACGCATCACAAAATATACGTATGTAATAATACTTTTGGAACCGGAAGAGTTCGTATGTACCGGTTATAAGAGAAATTGATTAATTCCGGGGTTGGGTCTTCCGGATCCCACTCGACATCGGTCAAAGTCGATAAAGCTGAAACCACACATGGCTTCCTTGTAAAAGAAAACACTTGAAAACAACTTTTATCTGACAAAAAAATCCATGTTTATTCAGTCTTATAAATAGTAGACAGATAGATTATGAAATCATGGGTTGTGTTTTTGAAAGGTTAAGAAAAAACAACATTTAAACTTTTGTTAAGAGCCGAGGCGGCCCAGTGATTAGTTGATTTCGGGTTCAAACCCAGGTAAGCACAGTGGTTGCATGGGTTTGAATATATATGTGCCTAACTTGTATTTATAATTCATCTCGTGCTTGGTTAAAGGAAAACATCGTGAGGAAACCTGCATGTGTCTAATTTCATCGAAATATCAATGTGCGTTCCACCAACCCACATTGGAACAGCGTGTCGGAATATGTTTCAAACCTTCTTCTCAATGGGAGAGGAGGCCTTAACCCAGCAGTGAGAAATGAACAAGCTGTTACTTTACTTAAAACTTTTGTTGTAATTAATTTTATACTATAAATATTTGATTAAAAAAAAAAACATATCATTATACTTATCAACATAGAACTGAAACCATCTAAGTGAATAATTCTTTACAATTGAAAAAAAACAAATTCCTTTTTAGTTCTCAAGATTTTAATGCATTTACATCTGAACGCTTATAAACATTCAATCATTAATTTGTATTTATTCATTAATTCAACATTAATGATTCAACCCAAATTAATATCAACCGATACAATGCCACGCCTCATGTGTCACAAACTTAAAACGGAAACTTTTTGATACGGCAACCCGTAAATGCACTGAGACAGATTATTCTGCCTTTCATTCAAACTACGTGTGACTGGTCAAAGAGACCCCTTTGATATTCAATGCTTTGTCGTTCGTATTTATTACCGGAGACTCCACTTATGTTATTTTAGTCATTAATTATATCTTGTTTAACTTTCTGTAAATAAAATAACGCTATGTAACTTTTTTATCAAAGGCTTATTAAAAGTTTTCTGATTCGTTTTCGAGTTGTTTTTTTATGTTTTTATTCATCTCTATCTTCTACGTTCGTTTATTAATTAGCCAGTCCGGACCAGTGTAAATTATCGCGTAAAATGTATTTATATGAATTAAAAAAAAATTAAAGAAACGAAAAAAAAAAACTTGTAAAAATGATGCATTTTTCTTCCAAGAATCTCCAAGGAATACGACCAAAGGTAATAATATTGGCTCCATTCACAAAGGCGGGCGTTATTAACAAGTTTCCACAAAGTGAGTTTTACGGAAATGAATCCGGTATTGTTGATCTGAGTCGAGTACTCTAGTTCGTCTCTCACTTGCAGGGTTATTTGCTGTTTTTCACGAAGGTTCTCTCCCCAGAGAACTGAACACCGCAGGTTCTTTGTGAGATCTTGTGTAAATAAAGGCAGGGAGGCAGTCGGTAGCAGATGTCTTTCGAAAACTATTTAAAGAGGTCTTATAGGTGATTGCCACAGATTTTTACAAAAGACCTTTTCAGTTTGGTGAGGCTTAATACAACTAAACGCCGATTGTTTGTTTTGAAAATTTCGCAGGGAAACTAAAATTTAATTTAAGAGATTGTGTATACAATGTTTTAAATACATAATTATAATGTAATATTGTGTTCCAAATTCGAATTAATTTTAATTTGTTTCAAAATTGAAATACGGTTGGAGAGAATTATAAATATTTATGATTAATATAAATATGCACTAATTAGAGCTTATTAATGAAATTCAATTTGTTTTCTAGGTAACACTAAAAGTACACACTAATGAGATACAAAAAGTAACCAAGTCAGTTCAGGAAGGCTCGAAAAAAATTGATTCCAAAAAAATTAATTCAACCGATTCATTTCTACACAAGAAATCTTAATTAATAAATTCAATAACAGATAATTCTAATTTTTTTCTTTCTTATGTTAGTTATACCACTTAAACGACCTCGAGTGCGTTCACCGGTTTTCATGGGTACGCCACTACGAGGTCCCGGGTTCAATTCCCGGCCGAGTCAATGTGGAAAATTCATTACTTTCCTATGCTGTCTTGGGTTGTTGTTTGTGGTACCATCGTTGCTTCTCATTTTCCATAACACAATAGCTTTAGCTAATTACATTGGGATCAGAGTAATGTATGTGATTTTCAATATTTATATTTATTTACTTTTAATGATTTAAAAAATATCAGCCAAATGAAAGTACTGTCAGTTTAATGAACAAAGGCGGCGTAATTAAATCAAACATCGGTATTTTATCATTAATATTTTCAAGCCTATATTTTTAAATATGGAGTCCTCCCCTCGGCAGCTTAATCGTCATATTGGAAATAATAACTCCATCAGAGGATGCAATATTCAGCGTAAACCGTCGCTTCCTGTTTGTGGAAAGGGGAAATTCAATTACCAGACGATAAAAGTGGACGCTACGTGCCTTCGGATTCGCGATTTCATACCGCTATTAAGTTTATTTCAACGTACTGTCTTCGGTACTGTGCTGCTTTTTCGTATGTTTATTGTGTATCGTTATAAACGCATGGATATGCAACTTCAGGTTTTATGTGTAGATGAAATATCAAATACAAAAAAACAATATTTTGCTGCATTTTAATTATACAAAATGATTAAAAATCGTGCAAATAATTGTAAAAATATTTAAAATAATCTGTAATTAATATTAGAAGTAAAGGTACATCGCCGTATGTTTAAGGCTCTCATTGAAGAAGATTATAGTATATTTGCTAATATAATATATATTGGTAAATATATTGTCTCTTTGATTCCAGCATATAAATATAATATTAATATTATAAGGCTTCATTTAAAACACACTCAAAACATATAAACATAATACTACTAACATTACTTAGGTCATCTGCGATAAAAAGAAGACCTAAGTGTTATTTTCTTAAAAATTTTGTGTAGTTCAGATCGGTTCCGGTATAACATAGTAATTTACTTTTTTTGTACTTAAAAAAATCATAATAATTATTATTAAATAGTTCTTGTTACGATTTTGAAAAAAAAAATCATCAAAAATCGCTGATTCGTGAAAAACACGAAATATCAGGCAATAACAACAGGCATAAAATATATAAATATGGGAAAGTGAGGCCTATATAAATGTACAAGTAAAGGACGACTAGATACACGACAAACATGATACACAAAAACATAGCAAAGAAATGTTACAAGAAAAACTCCCTTGTTGCGGAGATAGTTTTGGTGCTTGTTTCATCCACACCTATCATGGATAAATACAGATGAGGCAGATTTTCATCCGATACCTGGAAGATGTGATGAATTATTAATTATAGATCACTCACTCTAATCACTGGATCAAAATTTTCTTCTAATTTCATATCACCATTCGATAATGACCTTAATGGGAATGTTCTGGGACATCTAGATAGATAGAATCCTCACATTAATCATTACCCACCCACTCTACCGCGAAACGACAATAGTTTGTACACTGTATTGTACAAAGGGCGTATGATTAAAGGTTCATCAAAAGGAAGTCAGACGATATTATGGTTGAAATGACATATATTTCCTTCAACGTTACATACGAATTGAAATACGTGACTCTGCTTAAGATAACCTTAACTCAGCCTCAAGTATCGACAAAATTTTAACTCAAGATTACAGGTTGAAATCCGGGTAAGAACCGAAATATTAACAATCACTACATAATATAAACCAAAGTCGCTGTCTCTGTCCCTATATCTGACATGCAGCTTGATCTCTAAGGAAAGAGGTAATTTACTTTTTATGCTTAACATCAGACGACCTCTAAAACGCGAGCGAGGCTGCGGGCGATTACTAGTTAAATACAAACTGATCCTATCAATACGATAGATAATATTATGTAATACAAATGTTTGAATTCTCATCACATAATTTAATTGATTACCATACACATTCATAAATTCATTCATTATAGACTATCACTAGTAATAAATATTATGTATGCCTAAATCTTTAAAACAACGCAACGGATTTTGATGCGGTTTTTTTAATAGTGATTCAAGAGGGAGGTTTTTGTATATAATACGTATATTAAAGACAGTATATTGAAGAAACGCTGATAATTTTCGAAGTTTCTAATGTGATTGCCGGATTGATGAATTTGCCGGAGAAAAATACTTTGGACGTATGTATGTTAATGAAATACTGGTACTTATTTTACCAGTATTGAAGCAGAGAAGTGAAAGGAGCTCAAAAGAAAGGGAGACCTCATGCCAGTAGTATATAGGCTAATATATTTTTACGATAAAATTTGATATGAAAAGTTTCATAAGAAGCAATACACATTTTACTGGTTAAATAAAATGTTCTGCCGGGGCACAACAATAAATAAGTTCGTAAAACGTTCATATAAACATTTCGTTTATTTTCCCGTTTTGGTAATAAGTGTTCAGCGCTCGAACAATCAATTGGTGGAAATGTATCAAAATGAAAACTTCCTTTAATATTCCATCGTAATAAATTTGCTTTTATGCATACTTTATATCGAGATTGGATGGCATAAAAACATTCGCAAATAAAAACATTTTTGGTAAAATTGCATAACTGTATTACTTGATTGTTTGTTTATCTCACTTAAATTTAACGCTTCGATTGATCAGCTTTTTTAACTTGTGAAAGTTATCTAAGACAATAATTATTTTCACATGTGACCATTTTCTTTTCTTTTTCTTTTTTTTTCTATCGCTGGAAAAACACATTACGCGCTTTCCCCACGTGATGGAAATGGAAACTGGGGGGGGGGGGGGGGGTAATGGTACTCCCCGGAGCCCTGGGCGTGCGCCCAAGCACACCGGGCTTACCCACTAAAACCAGCGGTACCCTCTCCGTCTTTCGGCGGACGCCACGGGATCGCTTGAGCATGCTACCGTGGCGATTTCACATGTGACCAAGCCAATATCATCAATATTTATAATGATATTGATCACATTTGAAAAATCAAAAAGTGCAAAAGCACTCCTCCTAATAATCATCTGTTGAATGTTCATTTTTGTCTGGTCGATGAGAATTAAAATTTGATATGTAGTCATATTTAAATTATTAAAAATATATAGGTATATTTGTTTGCAAATAATAATCCACCATTCCTCATTGGAACGCTATGGTGTAACTTGTTTCAAAGAATGACCTCCTATTTTTTCCACATTTAAAATTAAATTGGAAAGGTAATGTAACCCGTCAAAACTATTTCTATTCTGTTGTTATATCTGCATTAAAAAAATAATCCTCACATTTTCACGTCGAATAATCTCTGTGCGTTACATTCAACGGAATGGAATTTGACACTTCACGTTAGCTGTTTTTATTTAAGCATTTGAGAGCACGTTCGGTCTATAAATTTCGTGGTACTTAGTTGTACGTCATTCCCACTACCTCGGCTTTCAAGTGGCTCTCAACGAAATTGGCCGGACACGCCCGTAAGGCTCGCGCCAAAACATCTGCAATTTGTGACCGATTCAATTTTACAATACATGCAATGATTTACGTGTCTCTGTGGATTTTCGGTGTATGTTATTTTGACGTTTCTATTTTTTAAACGACTTCTACAATTATAATTTCAAATAAAGAACTGAGATGGCTCAGTGGTTAGAACGCGTGCATCTTAACCGATGATTTCGGGTTCAAACCCAGACAAGATCCACTATATATATGTATATGTGCTTAATTTCATGCTCGACGGTGAAGAAAAACATCGTAAAGAAACGTTGATTCCACCAACCCGCATTTAACTTTGACATACATTTCTGCAATTAATAATAATTATAATCTAAAATAAAATAAGAAGTAATTAATGATATAAAATTATATAAAAAACAATATCAAATTTGCAATTTCCAAACATTTGATAACAGCTAGGAAAGTCTGAAAGCTTGATTTAAGTTCCGTACCTGCTTTACGTATGGAACCAGGATAAGTGGCTTCTCAAAATTGTCTCTCAAACGGTAATAGGCGACAGACGAACAATTCTCCCAAGGTACTTAGCGAATAGTTTCGCGGAAGAGTCAAAGGAACCGGGGCGCCGTCAAAGCTCGAAGGAGAATGGTGTAAGATATGAGCAGACACGATATAACGTCTTAGGTGTTTGGCAGAACATTGCCAATATAACATACATCACCATGCTACTATTTTCATGTCTATCGTCAAAGGAAACTTCGTATGACTTCTTTTGTGCTGTATAAAAGTAATTGTGACTTTTCAAAGTTCCTTTCGACAACTTCATGGCATAGTGTTATAATTTTTTTTCTGGTATATTATATTTATGCTCATAATGGTCACATGATCAACTGGTATCAAGTTATTTCAATTTCATCTTTTCAATGGTCTGGATTGAATGTATGAAGATTTTAGTGCGATTAAATAACACGCTGCCTTATCCTTGCTTATATTTTCCAAGAAGTGATGCCCCGTTGAGGAAGTGATTACCGTTGTATAGGATTACCACTTCTGCCTTACTGTTTTATAAGGTTATTTGTCAATTTACACAATTTCTAGCGTCATTCTGTAGAGACTCTTACAAACTTAACCCTATCTATCTTTTCTGAACGTTCAACATATAAACCAATTTCTACCCATATGCAGTATCATTAGTGTACGGAAGTAGAAAGTTTTCTTGAACTATGTTGAGAAATATTTCATCGGTGAACTTCAGAGTAACCTTCGTTTTAATTGATTTGAAAGACGGACAAATTGAGAATACTCGGCCAGACTGTCCAGCATTCTTCACAAGTCTCACGACGTTTCGTCCTTCTTCACTTGCAAGTATAATTTGTTTCATATTCTATCCTAATACTGCAGCCAATCCACCATCTCAATAAGATTATTCAATTTGTTAGTAAAATTTTAGACTCCTCAATGAGACGAAAGTAGTTGTAAAATTTCTATTTGTGAAGATTCGTCCTGATTATTTATAGTAAGATACCTCAGCTTTTATCAAATAAAAATTTACAAATTAGTTACAAGTTAAAATTACGTGCCTAAGTTTACTCGTTCTTATCTATTCTTCCATACTAATATTATAAATGTGGAAGTAACTTTATCTGTCTGTCTGAAACTCTTTCACGATCAAATTTGGTGAAATTTGTCAAGAAGCAAACTTGAAATCCAAGGAAGAATTAGGCTATTCTTTTTCCAAACACATGACAACCCCCAACACGCGAGTAAAGCTGCAGGCATAACTAGTTTATTATATTGAAAGTAAAGTGTAAATCGTGTCGTATAATCGTGTATAGTAAAGTGTAAAATTAGTGTTATTACCAAAGTCAGTTTGTTCATTTTTCACTGGCATTTTATCAGCCGCTTGCTCCTAACTTGAGCCACATAAAGTTTGACAGCTAAACCGTCTCAAAACTGGCAAAACTCGACATTTCGACATGCAACGACATTCCTGTACAATTTCACGTCTGCAAGTTTTATTGAAGAGAAAGGAAATGAGGCGAGTTATGGCAGCGTGTGTCGCGGCCTTTTATTGTTAGCTTTATGCAGAGCCGTCGAGATCAATCTATATATTCTACACTATTTAATATTGTTTTATTTCATTATAAGCTTCTGTTACTGGGCTTACTAGGACCTCAGCAGTAGAATCATCTAGAGAGTCTACACATAATTGACACACAAACCATTTATTATTTACATTTAAGGTATGTTTTAAGTCTTGCTTAATTATTATTAATTAATTATTATTTCATCCTGTTCATGACTTTATATAAAATATAATCGTGTAAAAAAGTAGTAGTCCGTAATTGTCCCCCTACTTGGGCTCATCTCTTTTTGATGAGATAATTTTACAAGGTTGCTCTAAAGCGTTTTTGAGACATTTGTAGCAAAATGTCGTTGAAATGAAAGATCTCTAGGTCTCCTCTTTTTTATTCCTTTACCGATAGTACAAGTTGAATTATAAACGCTAATTAAGCACACAGTTTGGTGAAGTATGCCAGGTTTTGAATTTGGAATCATCGGCTAAGACGCAAATGTTATTAAGCTGTTATTAGCTGTTATTAAATTAAGCTGTTATTAACAAAAATTTTTCAATAATGTTTTATGAAACAGACAACATAATCATCTCCTTTAATATAATCTAATGTTTAAAATGATAATAATCTATTTCATGTAATACATAGAAAAAAATAAGGAAATGAAAAAAAAAGAAAGAAAATACAGAATGAAAATATTGATATAAAAAAGATAGCGTCGAGAGACTATTAGTACTTTTAAATAAAGTACTAAGTTGGTAAGGGACAAATTATGAATCTCAATATTACAAAAGCGCTCTGGGCGCCTCGCTCAATCGAATATTTATGAGTGAAAATTTACAGCTGATAAAACTAAACTAGCTTGCCCGCAAAGCGTCACTCTAATAAGAGAATAAATTTGTCACTATATTTTATTAACGAAAGCAATTTATCATAATTATATTTACAAATAAATATCTATAGTTTTTTTATTTCTACAAGATTCACCTGAATTTAATACTATATGGTGATTTATATTGTTTACATGTGTCCATTAAATCATACAGTTTATTTTCAGTTATGTGAATAAATTCTAAAAAGGTATAAGAGCCTTAAAGAGTATACAAAAATAAGCTTTTTTGCTCATTATTATTGATCTTTCTTTTCATCAATTTATGATTCTATGTTCTTAGAATATACATATTTAGTGCACGTAATGCTTACATTAGTACAATTTTAAGCTGAAACATAATTTAGAAGAAAAAACGTCGTCATGTGGGTACCCCGAACGGACCAGCACCCCTACCACCGAAACAGATGCACAGATGCTGCAAATTTACCATCTCATGAACTTTTAATAAAACGGTCGGATCGGAAAATTTCTCACCAAAACACTCTCCTTTTTAATAATGCTTCCCGCTCATATACATTAGTCTTTTTCTTTCTACTTTCAACTGATTAACATTGTGCATGTTTTGAAAGTTATTTTAAGTGTTGGTTTTCACAAAGTATATTGATCTATTAACTAACTATTATAGCTTATCCTAATATACTAAAAAAAAAACAAAGTCACTTATCCTTGTCTGATCTTCTCTACGCCCTCCGTGGTCGAGTGGTGTGTACACCTATTTTCATGGGTACGCCTTTCCGAGGCTACTATTAGTTTTCTATGTCGTCTTGTGTCTGGCTGTTTGCGGTACCATAGTTACTACTGATTTTGCATAGCACAAGTGCTTTAACTTTACATTGAAATCAGAGTAATGTATGTGATGTCGTCTCATATTTATTTATTATTTATTTATGCTTTGATCTCTCGAACTGCAAAAAGACTTCCATGCTCTTTTTTTTTAATGGATAGATTCAAGAGTTATTTATTATATGTATAATACATGCATAATATACTAAAGAAAATGCACATTTTGCGCTTATATTGCGACCCTACGAGATACATCAAAATATCTGTATTGTACATATTATAAAGGTCTTCAAAATTTTCAGACATTCTTTTGTATTTTGTATCAGAACCGCACCCGTGTGGATCCGGGGCGGGTCGCTAGTTAATTTTATAATTTAGACGTATGATACAATATACTTGTACTTGAAAAGTAATACTTCAATATGTTCTCAGTATTAGGCTTCAATGTATTTCAAGTTGTAACAAACTATTCATTACTTGATATCCAAAGAACAATGCTTTGTAGTACCAAGTTTCAATATAATTAGACCGTGCAGTGACAGAAAGACTTATGTCTTATGCGTGTGTATGTGATTATGTGTCGTACATACAGATATTTCGTCACAAGAATCTTTGTTAATTGCCTGGTATCGCTAAAGCTTCTTATGATGCAAATGTTAAATGTAAATCTTTTGATTCTACAACAACAACAGCCTGTAAATTTCCCACTGCTGAGCTAAGGCTACGCTGTTCCAAAACTGGTTAGTGGAATAACATGTGGCAGAATTTATATGAAATAAGACACAGATGCAGGTTTCCATTCTTAGTTGGTGGTAGGGCTTTGTGCTAGGCCGTCCGGGTTGGTACCATCCACTCATCAGTTATTCTTCCGCCAAATAACAGTACTCAGTATTGTTGTGTTACGGTTTGAAGGGTGACTGAGCCAGTGTAACTACAGACACAACGGACATAACATCTTAGTTCATAAGGTAGGTGGCAAATTGACGATGTAAGGAATTGTAATATTTCTTACAGCGTCATTGTCTATGGGTGATGGTGACCACTTACCATCAGGTGCTCATCACTCAGATGCTCGTCCGCCAACCTATAACATAAAAAAAATTCACCGCCAAGTTCGAGATGCATTATAAACACAAATTAGGCACATGAACATACAGTGGTGCTTACCTGGTTTTGCACCCGTAATCATTGGTTAAGATGCACGCGTTCTAACAACTGGGCCATATTGACTCTTGAAACTAATGTATTATAATTTCGTTAATATGTTTTATCAATTTTTCAAACATTGATCAAGATTATTTAAAATACGAAATAACGTACCTATATAAAAAAATCTGTTACATCCTTTATTAAAAGATATATCAAGTAAAATTCATATAGCCTTATATATGTTACTCTAAGCTCGTTTAAGGAGGGAATAAATTTTGAAATAGTTTATCGTTTTTAGGCAATAAGTGTCGTGGAATTGTGCAATATCTTACGTGATATAAAAAACCAGCGTGGATTGTCTCTACGGACGATATTTACGTAAAAGTGCGTTCGGAAACGTGCCGATTGTTTAACTCGGTGAAATCGGATACTTCCAAACACGTTCTAGATGTTCATCAACTAGAAGCCCTACGTTCATAATAATAAAAACTATTTTATGAAAAATATAAAAGATTTTAATACCTTCTAGAGTAATTAAATAGATATCATTGATATTATATTTATATCTATCATACATTTTATATATAATTTTTTCTTCAGTCTTTGCACTGATTTAATTAATTGATAAATAAGCCGATGTAAAATAAATATAGTTTTTATCCTATATCATTCTTCTCTAATGTAGATTTTTACTAATGAAAAAAATAGACTTTTATTAGTAGTTCCGTAGACCCAAACCAAATAAACAAATTGTAATTCTTTGTAATCTAGGTATACATGATTCCAGGGCGTTACGGTAGCATGCGTAAGCGATCCCGTGGCGCCCGCTGAAAGACGGAGAGGGTACCGTTGGTTTTTTAGTGCGTAAACCCGGTGGACCTGGGCGCACTCGGCGTCCAGGAAACCGGGGAGTACGGTACCTCCCCCCACTTTCCATCACGTGGGGGAAGAACGTAACGCGTTTTTCCAGCGAGAAAAAAATGTATACATGATTTCACATATATCATGACTCATGACACGAGCTGATCCCGTATACAGTGATAATAAGTTTCCATATGAACGCTTATTAAGAAAGCTAATAGCGAGAATACTTGAAATAATGAAACCATTTTCACTTTCCAAGTCACTATTAATATTCTCAAGAAACTCGATATATATAATATTATGTACCTAGACGTATATATTTATGTATATTAACATCTTAATTACGTTTCTGAGTCGAGTAAGTTATACTGGACTTAGGATTTGATTAAATCAGTTGGTGTGTTCGGACAGTAATGAATTTCATTAGGTGCATGAAATGACAATTGAGATCTATATCTGAGCATGCTCTTTGAATGTTAAGCGATTCTATGTATAATATTTATATATAAAATACAAAGATTTAGTATATATAACAGTGTAAACATATAGGTTTCCTATATGAGCAATTAACATTGTTTTTTATACTTAATTTGAGTTTATAATTCATATTCTTTAGAATAGATGCTTTTGCTAGTGGTTCCTTAACTTATGGCGCCAATGGCTATGGTCGGTGGTGACCACTTACCATCAGAATCGTTTGCATCCATCTATTAGAATATAAAAAAAAATATTATTAAGCCGGACGATTGCAATATATCAATCGTTATTAGAATTGGGTGTGCTCATAGTTCCTTAAATTAATTTTGTTAATTAAAATATATGTAGTCTCTGCTAGATAAATGCCACATTTCAAATATTAAATTTGATAAAACGTATCTTCTTGGTAATCTTACTAAAAATCTATTAAAGCAAGCTCAATATTTAACATCATCTATATTAATATTATAAATGTGAAAGAGAGACTGAGTTACTGCATGTCTGTCTGTCTGTCGCTCTTTTACGACCAAACCGCTGAACCGAATTTGATGAAATTTGGTATGAAGCAAAGTTCAACTCAGAGAAAGGACATGGGCTACTTTTTTGTCTGACATATAACAACGAGCGAAGCCCCGGGCGATTACTAGTAGATAATAATTGAATGATTGAGAAATATCAGATATTCTAAGAAATCATTTAACGATTTTTTTTTCTTTACAATTTATCTACGCCTGTGTCACTTCCAGTATTACACATATGCCTCAACTTATTTCTCTTTACCTCTCACACCGATGGGTTCCTAAGGTTTCAGTGGTTTGGAAAGTGGACCGTTTTCACAGCAATAATCATTTATCGGGCCCACGTTATGTTAGCACGTGACGCGCTTTGCTATACCTCTTGTTAGAATTACTTTTTAGACCTTTCCGAACGTATTCCTCTCGTGTTACCTTCAACGATGATTTGATTCAATATGTATTATCTTAAACGTTAATATCTTGATCATGATACTCTGTTAATAAATAACTAATATAACTTAGCACTGGTTGCATCTGAGTCAGGCTTTGTAGGCTCGTGAATTATTCTCTTGACAAACTTTATAGTGTTGTGTTCCATATCGTATAGAGTGCGAGCCAGTCAAAAAAAGCGTTAGAGAACAGTTATGCGTTATAACACACCTTGGGCATGCAACGATCGCCTCCAAGAAGACATAAATGTAAACATTTTTTTTTATTGTACTATACAATTTGTTAATTAAATTATACAATTGGTAGAAAGCAAATACATGTAATTGGTAAAACGATAAGATATGAAAAATCGCATTCATTCGCCAGGTGTTTCTTTTCGAATCAGTGGTGGTTTTTTTATTGATGATAGGTAAGTAAGTATAGTGCTTCTACGATTTGATAAAAAAATTGACATTTACTTTTATGTTTTATTACAAGTTAAATAATATAACATCTAAGATCTTATCTCGCATACTATTTCTGTACTATTTATATTATATATGAGTGTAAAAGTTCTTCTTCTCCTTAAAATTGTTTTAAATAATTACTTCAGTAAAATATATTATAGTTCCCTCTTTTGTAAAATAAGTTTCATACGTTAGGTTAGTTACTAAAAATACATATTTAACATAACAACACTGTAACTCAAATAAATAAAAATGAAACAATAATTTTATACCAAAAAAATAAAAAACATTCGATCAAGATTTATAAAAGAAATCTCATTAAATCCTCGCATAACACATCATATAATCCAAGCAAATACGAACCGAGTAAACACACGTGAACAAATACCTTGTCATTTTCCAAACGTAAGTCAAGCATCAAAAGCTTCAGCGTAAACACGTAGCCAAGTAACAAGATTATCCCCTCCCCCTCTGACTCTCCAACCGTGAAACCACGCTAATAACGAACTCACCAATCGTAATTTCCTATACATGACAATTTGAATATATCTATACACTATAGATGTTAATTTGTATGCGTTTATAATTACGTGCAGAGAGATGTATATCACGTTGGACGTTTCGATCGTAATCAAAGATTAATATTTGATGTTTGTTTATTCGTAAGAACGAGTTTATGTAATATCCTTCAATTAATAAATGAATACGATTAAAGATATTGTCATTTTAAAAGTTCTGTAAGAAAAAACTCGACACTCACCGTAGAATTCGAACGTGAAAAGTCAGTAATTCCATACAATTTATAACACGTGAAAACTTTGTGGTACTTCTTTTCTTCATTTCCAAGTGTTTTGCTATACCACCTCGGATTAAACAAGAATATATCGAGAATATTTATAGCGCAAAGGTTAAAGTTACCGTTACGTTTGTTGTCGTCCCTGCTAGTACAAGCATTAATCATAGTGGGGAGGGTAAATAGGTACATTACTAATTGTAAAGACTGGTATTGTTATTTATTTTTTTAAATTTCGAAAAATAAAATTTCTATTCTAATACTTTAATAATCCTAGTAGGCAGAAAATCTGAAGCAACTGGAAAGAGTTCATATGTAAGGTGACTTTACGTGTTCCCTGAGGCATGGCAGTGAACACACTTCTAATTATACTTCCAATATTCGAGCCGTTTTTTTGTGGCTGACCTGGAGTTCAAACCCTGGATCGTGGAATATCAGCATCTGGCCAATAGACCAATGAGGCAGTCAAAAAAAGAATAAACAAAAATGAAAGCAATAAAATTCAAAATAAACATGGGCTCACTACAAACAAACACAAGTCGCAAACATAATGATCACATTAGCTTCTGCTGTGAGTTCGATTTCCGCTCTTATTTGTAAAGCCTGTCTCCTGCCGTCTGTTTATATTATGTTAAATATGTTTCAGGAATACAGCGCAATATTACGTTTATAAAAAATATGTACTTATAGTAAGACTAAGAGAATACTAAAATTATTGACTCGTATTATTGTGATATTACTATATTAGTAAGAATTGAAGTTGTTTTGATAGGATTGAAGGTTTTAAGAGGACGAACAAATGGGCGACGCAAGGGAGAGTGGTAATCACCAGTGATTACCACCAGAAGATATTGGCGCTGTAAAAAATATTAATCATTCCCTATATAACCAATGTTCCATCAGCCTAGGTAACTAAGATCTTACACTGTTTTACTCACCCTTGAAGGGTACCTACCCAGGTGGACTTGCATAAAACCGTACCACCCAGAAAAGTTATTTGTCAGTGACTTGTTAAATAATACTACTTTCACTTTGTAATGCTTTGTCATAATTATTTTTTTTCGGTTTAGAATATAGATTTCCCTGTATATAATAGCGTATAATTAAGTATGACCAAGTATTTGGGTTTTGAACAAAGATCGCGGCATCAATTCCTAGACAGCTTTTTATACACTTTATTATCCTTAATACAGATTAATATCGTAAATCCTTGTTATATGTGAGTCTATGGAATACACTGACATGATTTTTAGTATTACAATATATCAAAAGTAAAAATAAACATTTTTTATTGTTACTGAATAAAATTAATTTTAGGAATGATTAATATTGAAGAGCTCTACTAATAATACATGTATTAGAAACAAAGGTTGTTCTGTTATCAAAGAATCAAAATCGTACAACGTTTTTTTCGTCATATATACAAAAACAAGTTTAATGCGACGCAAAACTTTATGAGGAGAAATTTGATCAGGCTATGATCAAAGAACAGGATGTGCCGTTAAAACATTTTTAGTTCCACGCTTCGATATAATTTAATTTTACGGAAATAACTCTGTTAATATAGTCAACTTAGTGATGATTATTTTAAACGTAGAGAGTATCACTTTGCTCACATTCCACTGCTGAACCACTAGCTCTTTTTGGAGATGAAATGTGGAGCTTATTTGACAGCACTGTTCCATTGCATTTTGGTGGTATACATGACAAATGCTCATCCTGTACATTTAGATTTTAAACCTACAATGAGCACAAATTATAAACAAGTGTTGGACAAGTTCGAACCCGCACTTTCGATTATAATTCACATGCTCTATCAATTGGGTCATCTAGACTCATTTTAAGATTACATTTTATCATTCAAATTATTTTAATGTCAGTGATGTAATAAATAAAAAAAAAGTTTCTTATCGTTTCAATAAGTATATCCGATATATTTTCTAAATAAAAATATATTTTTAGTATCGATGTCAAACTAGAGTCGTTATAGAGATTCGCACACGTGCAACCGACAGCACCCCACGATCGAGTCCCCGGTGACATTATTAAATCGTAACATGTAAAACTGACGTATTATGTGTACAACCGCTCGTGTATTTTCATTTGAAATTAAATGGATACATTGATCGAGGAATCTGTGATAATTAAATTTGGTTCAGGTATCGCGTAACATTACAATAGACGTATGGTAATTTTTGATATACAATTCGATCGAATACATTTACTCTCAATATAGACAGAAAAACGTATGTTTAGTACAGATAGTTTTCTATATAATACAGCTAATAAAAGCTACTAATCATTTAGATTATTTTATGAGAGACAACATCACAAACATTACTCTGATCCCAATGTAAGTAGCTAACGAATTTGTTTTATGGAAAATTAAGAGTAACGACGGTACCACAAACACCCAGACCCAAGACAACATAGAAAACTAATGATAATCTATATCGACTCGGTCGGGAATCGAATCCGGGACCTCGGAGTGGCATACCCATGAAAACCGGTGTACACACCACTCAACCACGGAGGTCATCAAATTTTAGTTCTATATTTAATTTCTTTATAATGTATCTACATCGTTGAAGCCTAATAAGTTATCACACACAATTTCACATTTATAATATTTATATATAGTATATAAAAACCCAATATACTTTTACTGTCCCGAATTCGGGTTTGATGCAAGAAATTTTGTATCTGCGCCATTATATCTAGCAACTAGACCAATGAATCTGAGATTCCCAGTAAGTCGCTATTCCTAGTAATGTATTGAAGTATCTGTTCCTCGTTCTTAGAAAATGAGGAAATAGATGCATGTAAAGATATCAGGTTTATGCTATACGCTCATTTTCTAAGAATTATGAACAGCAACCCGACACAATTGAAGAGATATTTTAAATTTATCATGATACTAAAGATTAAATAAATGTTTTTATATCTAATAAAATTTTTAAAAGATCGTTAACAAAATTAACGCTTACCATAGATAATAATGATATAAACAAATTCTATAACATTATAAGCGATGCTATCAAATACAATGTAAGTTCGCAAAATTCCAAGCGCGTAAGGCATGTCACACGTTACTTAATTAAATTCTATTATGCCATGGCAGGGATAAATAACCTCTCGCGTTAGACGCTCGACGGGGCAAGACCTAAAATTTAGAAGGAACGATTCTTTTGTAACTTTACAGTCAGACGGAAGCGTAAACAGAATTTAAGTGTTATTTATTATACTATTTGTAATCATAGTATACTTGTAAATATATAATTATATATAAAAATTGTTTTTTATTTTTATATTTTCCAGCGTGGTGGAATATGTTCCAAACCCTCTCCTTAATGGGAAAGGAGGCCTTAGCCCAGTCGTGGGTAATCTACAGGCTGTTACTTTACTTAACTTTTAATTGTACTATTCGTAATTATAGTATATTTGTAAAAATACAATTATATGTATTTTTTTTTATATTTTATTAAACAAATAATTTCCTCAAATCTCATACATTAATAGTGTAAGCCGATTTTTGTTGCATTGAATTTTAAACGATAGCTGCACACAAAAATTTTAATGAGGATTCTTAATTACACTTTACTAAACAGTTACAATTTAACAAAGAATTAATTTTAGAGAGCGGAATAAATTTACTGCCCGGTTAGAGAGCATGGCTACTAAACGTAAACAAAATTATGGTATAGGTTATTATGCCTTATGGTAAACGGTCACCACCGCTCATGGACAATCCTTACATCGCCAATGCGATGGGAACTTATGTCCCATGTGCCTGTAGTTGCACTGACTCACTCATTATTAAAACCGGAACGGTTACTAGGTATGTTTGTTTGGCTTATTAAACAAGTCATTTAAATAAGATTTCAGATTCTACATTTAGTAGATGAGTCACTTGAAGATTACAATCTAATGATATCAAAATAGTAATAGTAGTAGGTAATTAATGAATAAAACTGATCTTTCGCGGGAGATCCAAAATGATATACATATATTTAACTGACATCATTTTGTATCTCAAATATTGACGTAGTAACTGAGGTAGCTGGATCTTTACGGAAGATTTTACATTTCGAAAGTGAAGCTGGAAGTCAAATACAATTATCTAAAATGACGATTCAAAAGTACTTGTAAAAGTCTACATGAATAACGCATATTTAGATTTCGATCTATGTACTGACTGTCTTATGTATGTACATATAAACCACGTTTGACTATGTTTGTAACTAAAATTCGACTAAACGGTTAGATCGATTGCGATGAGTTAACGTGTAGCGGTTCACAAACTTTTGACAGCTTACAATCTCGTGAGATAGATTATAATCTCACGATATTGACAATTTTATATACACTACCTTTCCAATGATTATTTAGATGAGACCCTTCGTTTTCGTTATTATTAATGAAACTTAATCACCAAAGTTTTTAATTTGAATTATATTCATGTTTTTTAGAAGCTATTATTTATGTCGAATCAAATTATATGATATTGTTTTTAGAAGATGATTTTAAATATAACTTTGTCACTTATGGAATGCAAGTAATAGATAAATATATGCTTAGATAATAATATATGCATATTATCAAGTCATGTTACATAATTTCAAATTAAAGAACCGTTAATTTAATACAGCCATGGGGAATAAAACGACTGCATTATAAAAATGATTTAAAAAAAATACCGAAAGAATAATATTGATATTACACTCTCTATAGTATAAAAAAATTACATGATGTATTTTATAACTAATCCATAACATATCCATAATAGATATACACTAGATTTTAAATACATAAAGTTAAATTCCCGCAAAAACCGCTACGTGCGCTTAAACGTCAGAGTACTTATGCTTTTAAATAGTGTTAAATGAGTTACGAATGCACGTCCGGTCGTGTGGTCCACATTTAAATGAAATTATCCGTAACGCTGTCTATCTCCGCGACGCCGGTCTCAGTCGCATGTGCAAATCTATATTCGATTACTCTCAGCATTTGACGCTGAAACATAATCCATTTTAAATTTTACGTTTACTCTGTGTTATGAGACATGTTCTATTTTTAAATAGTCGTTCGATTTTTATCTTCATGCAGTACATATATATAGTATAGTACTAAATGGAAGTA